>NC_067401.1:60039033-60705033 GCF_016432865.1 Antechinus flavipes | reverse complement strand
ATAAGTTATGATAAATTAATGTTCTAGAATATTATTATTCTATAAGAAAAACTCAGCAGGATGATTTCAGAGAAGTCTGGAGAAAGTAATATGAACTGTGGCTAAATGAAATAAACAGAAGCAGGAAATTAGTATACACAGCAACAACAAGCTTATATGGAGACCAATTCTGATGGACATGGCTATCTTCAATAGTGTGATGATTCAGACCATTGCCAGTGATCTTGTGATGGAGAGAGACATTTTCATCCAGAGAGAGGACTGTGGGAACTGAGTGTAGTTCCCAAAATAGCATTTTCACTCTTTTTGTTGTTTGCTTGCACTTTATTTTTTTTCTCATTTTTTCCTGTTTGATTTGATTTTCTTGTACGAGATAATTAAATAAATATGTATGCATATATTGGATTTAACATATTTTTCTACCATGTTTACATATATATTGGACTACTTGCCATCTAGGGGAGAAGGTAGAGGAAGGGGAAAAATTAAAACATAAGGTTTTGCAAGAGTAAATATTGAAATATTATCCATGCATATGTTTTGAAAATAAAAAGTTTAAATTAAATAAAAAATAATATGCCTTCTCTGGCATGCTGTGAAGGATCAGTAAGTAGAAAACGATCACTCCATTTCTAGCTATAATTTATTTTTTTTCTGAATAAACATATTATACAGTTTAGTATATAGCAATCAATACTTTATTCATATTTCTTTTTCTAGAACATGCATATGAACATCTCAAAAACTACGAACTTGGTAATTGATTTTTTCATTATTAAATAAAAAAGGAATATATTGTTTTGATAGTAGCCTGTTCCTATTCTAAAGTCCCTTACTATAGAGGCATTTATGGACCCTATCTGCTGTTAAATGTCCTAGAGAGCCATTACATATATTTGTGTGTATAAACACACACACACGGATATATAGTTTTATGCATATATATGTATCTCATAATATATCCTAAGCAATTGCATAACCTTTTTCATAGTATTGCCTTGAAGAAAGGAAAAGAAGGAGAAAGGTACTTCTTTCAAGCTGGGAGTCATCTGCTTTTCCAAACTGATATCATTTTGGTTTCTTCTAATTTTAAATATGAAAAAAAAATGAATGTCATTTTCCATTTTGAAACTAATTCTCACTGTTAATTTTACTTAATAGAGAAAAAAAAAACTCCATTCACTTTTTAAGCTGATCTCATACATACAAGACTATGTTGCCCATTATTTTAAAATGGGAAAATTTCCTTTTTTGGTTACTCCATTTAACATTTTAAAAAGCAAATATATATATATATATATATATATTTTTCTGTAACATGCAGGTAATTTTATAGTCTATTACAATGCAAAGACAAGAACAGGTCTGTCTACATTTTCAACAGCCACCCTCAGGTCCTTGTTGAAATTTATGGACTGAAGTCATTTTTAAAAGATATATGATAACCCTAAAATTCATTATTCTAATTAAATTGACTAAGAATTTTAAAATGTAATTCTATGATCTAAAAATGAATAACAAAATTTACACATTTAGTATTGGTTATTTACACATTTTGAGATAAAGGGGATAGAAGATGAGAATTCTGAAAGTAATTGCTTCCCATGCATTTACTTACCTCAAACTGCTAGCCCCTGCAGGATAGCTTTCTCTCTGTAAAATTACTTGAGATTTTTTTTTCTCTCTCAGGGGTAAAATACAATAAGAGACCACATGGAACATCAATTTTCCTTGGCTCTCTAATGTTTACAACTTCTTTGGTGTATTTATCAAGAAATACACAACACCCTATAGTTAGGACCATGCTGGCAAACAGTAGGACCTCTAAATGTTGATGGAGCTATTGATCATACAAACATTAAAATTATGTCTCCTGGAGTAAATGCCAATAAAAGAGTGGTGCATTAATCAGGAAATCAATATCCATGTCAATAGAAAAGCAAGGTTTGACAATGCAATGTTATAGGCAGACCCAGTGGCCATTGGACTAGCAAATGAGTTACCTGAATAGTGACCTATTTGTTTGACTCCAGGCTGTGCTGGAAGTTCTTTATATATAAAAATAAATAATAATGAAAAGAGAAACAAAAAGCTGAGGAATTAGTCATTTAATTTATTCTGCAAGAATAAAAATAGTATTATTACTTCAGTGACTCTTTTGTTGTAAAATTTCCCAAACTCCTACCTTATGCTACACATTAAAAACTATTTAGTTACACCAAACTCCCAGATTGTTGGTTTAAAAAAAAAGTAAAAATTATCTGCATATAATTCAAATGCTGTTAATTAGGGTAGTAATATTTTTTAACTTAATTTTATAGGAAACTATGTATGAGTGAGTAGAAGAGGTAAATATAGTAAATTGATAAAATGTAAGGATTCAAGACATCTAAATAAATAATTCTTATATATTCTAAATAATTCAAAAAATAGTTTCTAAACTTTGTTGTATTTACCAAAATTTTATATAAGAACTTGTCTTATTGTCATACATATAATGGTAGAAAAATGTAAACTACTTGGTGTTAAAGATTAGTTTTCTTATTGTTTCTCCCTAAGCCCCCATCACCTAATTTATCACATTATATTGCTGAGAGGGGGTGCTTAATAAATGATTATTAAATCGAATTGATTTTTTTGCTATGAGATCCATAGAGGTTATCAAGAATGTTGTGTATAAAATAAAAAATGTCTTCGACAATTTTTTCCCATTTTGTGCATTACGATTTTGAATCATTTTTTCCAGTCCCAATATTTAATTAACATCATGACAACAAGTGTCCTAGGATCACACTTAGTATTGAGCCCATTGATGCTCATTTTGGAAATGTCTACCCAATATCACTGTCCAAAAAAGTGAATTGAATGTCTATGCCACTAAAATATTAGACATACTAACACCTATTACTTTATTCAGTATGAATGAACAAAGGAAAACATACAAACTACCAAATCAGAGAAGCAATAAATCATTAATGATTTAAATTTACATGGAAACTTTCTTTGATGAAATTACAAAGCTAATTGAATCATGCTATTAAAATATTTATCAAAATAAGTTTAATGCATTATGATTGTGGTTCATTTAAGGAAATTATGAAACTTATGAAATACATGACATGTATTTCATGTATGAAATACATGAAGTCTTTTTATATTGACTTCATTTCTGATGATTATGGAATCATCCCTTTGGTCATATTGTGATTTTATTACTTGTATTAATATAATATTGAATATGAGAATAAAATTTTATTATGAATCTGAGGCAATGGACTCTATAACCTACTGTTAACTTACATGCAGAAATTCTCATAGATATTTTCTAAAATGAATTGTATGTTTTGATTTTAAGGTTTAAAACAAAATAACTACAACTATTTTATGTTCATGTTACAGGCTGGCTTTATCTCAGCTGAACCTTCCTAAATGTATGACAGGAATTTATCATGGATACTCAAATAAAATGGAAATGTCAATGTGTTGAAAGGTATACTTGAGAAAAGCTCAGTAAGCAAACAAGTAACCTCACCAGGTTCTACTTTTGAAGTATTTGAATTAGATAATTTGAATTAGATGTGTAAAAACAGAGAAAAGAATTAGTTCCCAATTAGTCAAAGGATTATTTGCCTTTATAATTGGAAATCAAGATTTAAGTGGTTTTGTTTATAAGGTAAGACATTTGTGCAATCTAGATAGAGTTTGAAAATTGTATTCTGCTGCATTTGAAATCTGTACTCTTTGTGAATACAAAAGGATGCTCTGAAACTTCACTATATCTGGCAGCTTTACTTATCACAAAACATATATTATGTTCAATTGGGAACAGATTTTCTAACATTGAAAATATATTTTTTAATTTTTGACAGGTAATATTTTAAGTGTCATTTCTTGTGTCTCCCTATGCACTAAGCACTATGCAGTCACATGGCCCTACTACAGGTTCAGATTCTACCAATCCATCATTTTGCAGATTGCTGGGGCAAATGATAAATTGTACTGTGAAGTACTGTGAATGAATATGTCAGGATAATCAAGGTTGCCTGTTTTTTTTTTTTTTTTGTATTTCAAGTATTCTGGTTTGTTTTAGAATAATGGGCATTGATCACATATATTGTATTCTCACTGCTAATTATGGAATCATCTGTGTTAGAAAATATGGTTGACCATTAAGGACACTTGATTCTATCAGTTTTACTACATAAAGATCTATTTCACTTGGGTATAAAGGAAGGAATCTATCTTATTTGGATTCTGTTTCTAGAAGGCAGTTACACACTATCTGTTAGTGGACTTCTTCACCTAAGGCACAGTTTACAGGCAAAACCCTAGAGGAACAGAAAACAAATAAAACCGTTACTCAAGTTAAAAACAACTGCAACTTTTTTTTTGCCTCTTGAGTGACAATTAATATTGTAAATGAATATGCTGTTGGACAATATATAAAATAAACTTCCTTTTGTTGTGAAAGAGAATTAAACACTCCTACAGTAATGGGACTAAACCATTGTCTCAGAGTCAAAAAGATCAAAATACTTTTTAGGGATCCCAAAGATATTTTGGTCTAATATTTTAATAATTGTATTTATAATTGTTACTGTTACTTTTATTGTTTTGTTATTGATGATAAGATGATGAAAATTTGTGGGGGAAAACTTGGTTATGATTTTAGTTTTATTTAATTTTAATCATTTTATTGATCTTTTTTGTTTTCATATTACCTAAATTCTCTCCTCCTTCAATGAAGAAAGATATTATTCAAGAATGTAGTAAAATAAAGGAAATTAATAAAAGAACCCTTATAAAATATATTTATTTCATCATTATAGAATAGCACATATTTATGGCCTTTGCAGAACTTCAAATAATTAATAGAAGATATCATATATCTTTGTGTTATGTAAGGTCATGCTTATTCTTTATAATTTGGTGATATTCAGTTTTAATGTGATTATTGCTCTTTCCACTTGCATTATTTTCTTTTATCTTTTCCCCTTTTTTACATGATCTAAAATTTAAAGTTAATATTTTGTATTCCTGAACTCCTTTCTTGAAACACTCACTATAATAACTTTCTAAGTTTATGTCTATATTTATATCATATATCTATTCCTGTCTTTATATAAAGAATAAAAAGCAAAAAAAGTAAAAAAAAATTGTACTTTAAAAATCATCTAACAACAAATGTTATACTTCTGTTTTCCCACTTCTAAAAAGGCATATGTGTGATGGGAAAAGATATTTTCTTCCTACATATGTTATTCTGGGTCATCTTTACTCTTTGTAACCATTTTTAAAAAATTATAATTCTTTAATGGTTGTTTTTTCATTTATATTTTTCTGTGTTGCCAACATGATTCAAGCCTTAATCATTAAATGGGTGCATCATCAGTCAAATTGAAATCTGTTGAAGACCTACTTTAATCTCCCATTTCATCCAAGGCCATCTCCAATCGTCTTGATCTCTATCTTTCCCTTGGACACAGATGGCTCTGGAGGGGAATGTGAGATAGGAGACCTGGCAGAGTTTCCCTTACTTAAATCCAATTCACTTGCATGTCACGGCATCACCTCCCTGAGGTCATGGTCCTCTTCAAGAATTAAAGACAAACAACAACATTTATGTAGTCTATGTTTTTTTCTCAACTCCTTTTAATTACTTTGCATCAGTTTATATGAGAATGCTTTCTATGCTTTTTTGTATCATCATATTTAGCATTTTCAATAATACAATAGTACAGTTGAGACCAGTTGAGACAAGGTTATTAATGTTTCAGTAATGCTATCTTTGGATTTAGACCTGGTAGAACTAAAACAATAATATTCCTTGACTTGCACATATCACTGTAATTTATCCATTCTCCAACTGATGGAAATCTTTTTCCTTCCCAATACTTTGTCAGAAAAAAAAAAAGACTAAAATGATTTCACTTATGGACTCTTTTTTTTTATTTTGGTCAATAATCTTCTTGAGACATATTCCTAGCAGTGAAATTTCTTGAGATTTTTGTTCTAATGGGCATGAATCTTCTCAGGTTTATTTATGTTTAATATAAATCCCTAATTAAATTAGGAAAATATAAAACTCATAAATATATTAGACCTACTTGATGGATCCTTCCAACAACAGCAAATTAAGTAAGCTACAGAGTTTTGTCCAAAATTAAATTTGCTACTGCTTTACAAGTAATCATGAAGAGATTTGCACTTATATTTAAATTAGCTAAAATAACTGGATTAACAATTATGTACTACATTTCATTTTCTATACATTTATATAATCACAATTAAATGGATTATATGTCTACCAAATGTTTTATTGATATAAGGGTTTCTCTTCATAGTACCACCATGTTCCCAGAATTGTAAAAGCTTAGAGAGAATCATGTTTGTTAGAGTCTCTCAACTATATTATCTACAAGGCTTTATATGGAATATCTACTGTTGTGTCTACCAAGGTCAATCTCTTATTAATTGGTTATGCTTTCACAACATCAACTTTAATAACAAGAACTCGATTGAAAATTTAAAAATATTCAGATCACAGAATGTCAATTTGTCCTCTAAATTTCTGGATTAGAACAGCTAAACATGATAAATATACATCAATTAGAAATTCATATCTATACTTGGTTACATAATATAAATGTAAATCTATCCTTTCAATGATTTGCAAGGAAATTCTTTTACCCAACTGTTCAATACCATAGCCTGCAGAGTCCTTTCCTTTCTGGTAGTCTTAAATATTACATGATCTAGTTGGGTGGTAGTTATGCCTAGAGCTTTTATTCATAAATGTAAATGAAAGTTTGGTACAACTGGAAAGGATTTCCCTCAAGAATCTTAAACACACATTATTATATATGCCTATAAACAAGAAAAGCATTTAAAAAAAAAATCCTATGTCTAAATGTATACCATGTCTAAATGAATATTCTAAACTATTTTATTGAATTTTGAAAATCTAAAAATAAATGTATATGTAAATAGAATTCTCAGAAGAAATAAAGAGTAGAACTGAATCATTAAAGAAGCTCCAAAACACTGCTTTAAAGATAGTTAAAAATGTAAATAATAGTAAAGTGATATTTTCCATAGTTAATTATAATATTCACGAAGTGGTAAATTTTAATTAGATTAAAATCAATACATGATAGTAAAAAAGGGCACTAAAATGAAAAAAAAATCATGGTTCACATACAGTCTTTGGTACATATGTTCTATTTGCTTATGGGCTCTGGAAGCCTCAATTTCCACATTTAAAAATGGAAACACATTTGAACAACTTTCATCACAAGATAGTTTTAAAGAAATGCAAACTGTCGAGAAGAGAATAGATGTAATTTTCTATTGCATTTAACATTAATAAGGAAACCTTCTTTATTTTTCTAACTTTGTTAGGAAGGTCTTCTGGTATTTTGGGTTGAAGTATTTTGTAGAAAAATTATGATAGGATATGGTTGAGACTTCTGCAGGACGAAATGTTTGAATGAGATAGGATTTACACTGTTAAATGAATCTCCCACATTGATGAAGTCACAGTCATGAGAAAGATTTTTTTTTTAATTTTGAAAATGTAAATTATCTTCTTTTGGCAACTGATCCCATCATTTCCAAGAAAATAGAAGGAGAGGAATTGAAAGCAGAGTTAGGTTTGATATTCTTGTGTTCAACAATCACTATAAACACCTACTCAGCTACAATAGCCTTGAAATTAAGAGACTTCCTCCTTCAAAGGAAAACTAAGGCAAATCTGGACAGCATACTAAAAAGCAGAGATATCAACTTACCAAGAAAGGTCAGTTGTAATGGGCTGAGGCTCGAGTTGATACACTGAGGTCCCAAGCACGTGAGACTAAATTGTAATTGGACCATACTCTATTAATATATATGCTTGGAGAAAGAATGCCTCCTCCCCCTCCCTCCCCCCGCCCCACTCTTTGTGCAAGTCCTGATGTGTTGTATAGGAAATGAAGATTTTGGTGGGTGGAGGCAAGGGGGCAGAAAAGGGAAGTGGAAAAAGAGGCTGCTGGCTGGCATATTTTTGCAGATACACACATTGCTGTCATGACCCCCCTTCAAGTCTGAAGCCCCTTCAACTCCAATTCCCCTTCACCTTCTATCCTTCTTCACCTCAAAAAGAGTGAAGATTGAAGATTTTTCCCTTAACCTGAATTCCTGACTCCAGCTGATTTTAAATACACAATCATCACATTTGGCACCCACGTGTGGGAACCAAGGATCCTATTTTCACTGAAGAAGTCTCCAGTGGTCAGGAACTTAGGTGAGTATAATAGACAAACAGGGAACTTATTTTCTTAAAGACTAAACTAGTAACCTTTTTTGGCTGAAATGGGACAAATGCTAGCTAAAGATTCTCCATTCCCCACCCCAACCCTCCCACCCCCACCCAGGAATGGTGCTATAGAAAGCATGCTTAAGCTGATAGAAGATCAAGGGCTGCTTATAACTTGGGAACAGATAGCTAGACTTCTGGGTACATTAAAACACACCTCCCCTTGATTCTTAGAGGAAAAGCAAATCTCTCCAGATAATTGGACATTAATTGGGCAACAGCTCTCCACATATTACAATGAAAACGGTCCTTATTCAGTTTCCATCGAGGTATTCTATTTATACAATATAATACAGTTGGCCTTAAGAAATCGTATAAGTTATAGAAGAAAGAATAGGAATAGCCAAATGAGGAAGCCTGAGATAAAGGAGGAAGACAAAGAACAGATTAATGACCATATCCCCACAGGGCATGGAGACTTAAGTGAGGCTCAAGGATGTGGTGAATCTGAGGCAGCTTCAGCCCCACCTAAGGAGCAGGTAACTGTCTCCCCTCCATCAACTCCACCCTCTGGTATGAAGGGAGGAGGAATAGTGGGGAGGGAGGGGGACACAGTGACAGCACCAGAACTTCCTCCCCAGCATCCAGCCACTCCTATGACTAGATTGCAAAAGGGACTGATTAAGGCCAAAGCAGAAGGGAAAAATGTATTGGAATTTCAACACCACATTTTTCCTGTATTTCAACAATTTAATTCTTCAGGTCAAGAAAGTAGAAGATACTCTCCTTTTGATATAGAAATCCTCAAAGACCTGAAAAAGGCTTGCACTCTTTATGAAGCTACATCAGCTTATGTTAAGCTGTTATTACAGAATTTGGCTTTTGAAATCTTGATCCCTAATGACTGGAAATCTATAGCAAGAGTATGCCTAGAACTTGGACAAAACTATTTGTGGCATTCTGAATATAGTGAGCTCTGTAGGATACAAGCCCAACAAAATAGTCAAAGTGGAGTTCATGCTGCAATCACCTATAACCTATTAACAGGTGTAGGGTTCTATGCAGATGTCGCAGTACAGATTAATTATTCCATAGTAGCATATGAACAAATTGCTGCTAATGCTATCAAAGCGTGGGCTTCTCTCCACAATAAAGACGACAAGGGTGAGGCCTTCACAAAAATAACACAAGAGCCAAATGAACTCTTTGCTGACTTTGTGGGATGTTTGCAGACAGCTATCACAAGAACTAATGGGGTAAATGCAGTAACAGACATTTTGATAAGGCAACTTGCTAAGGAAAATGCTAATGAGGTTTGCAGAACAATTATACTAGGACTGCACAAGGATGTTCCTTTAGAGGAGATCATAAGACGCTGTGCCACAGTGGGCATAAATGCTTATTATACCCAAACTATGTTGAATATGGAAAGACAGGGTCCTTCTTGGCAAAGGAATTCTAGAGAAACTCGTAGATGTCCAAAGTTGGACATTTGAGAGTACATTGTAGATATAGAGATAGAATGAGAAGACAGGGTGAGAGAATAAAACCCAAAACCCCATGTCCAAAATGTAACCGAGGCTTTCACTGAGCCTCTGAGTGTAGATTGACCCAGAGAAATGAGAGGCAAGGCCCAGCTCCAAGGTATCAATCAAAAGATAGGTGGGGCATGATAGTGATTGAGGTTACACCCAGAGAGTCTTTAGAAATTCAGTACTCTGATGTCATCAACCAACAGAAAAGCAATCAGGATTAAAGTTGGGGAGGTTACAGGCCTTTTAGCACAACAGGGTAGTGTCCAGTGCAAACAGCTCCATTATCTTTAGATAATTGCCAGGTGATGTGGAGAGATCCAGAAAGTGGCAAATAGAAGGGAATTAAATAGGTTAACTGCTTGGGGAAGAGAGTTTGCTTGTATCTCTACAGGTGGAGAAGGAATCAGATGGGTGCCAACAAGCCGTATTTGCTTTGTCCATTGCAGAGAGACAGAGCAGACCCTTGAAATGAAGGAGAAGACCCAAGAAATATTGGGTGGTTCTGTTGCTGATTGTGCTCACCATTGAAAGAGTGTGGCAGTTATGGCTTTTGACTCATGGACATAGAAAATTGTTGGACTTGAAAACCCTCAGAAATCATTGGATTCTCTGAGACATGGTAAGATTTTTGTAGGACTTGAAAACCCTCAGGAATCATTGAATTCTTTGAGACATAAGACTTGAAAGCCCTCAGGAATCATTGGATTCTCTGAGATATAATACTCAAAAGCCCTCAGGAATCATTGGATTTTCTGAGAAATGATAAGACTCTTATAGGACTTCAAAATCTGCTGGAATCATTGGATTCCTTAACACATAAAAAGACTTTTGCAGGACTTCAAAAACTGGGGGGGGGGGGGTCATTGGATTCCCTGACAGATGAAACAATGGACAATAGATTGGTTTTGGACTATCTCTTGGCTGCTGAAGAAGGCGTATGTGTGTCTGCTGTTTACATACTCTCCTTCTAGGACGTCTGGCAATCTTTTACAATACCATGTTGATTTATATTGTTTGTTATACCGTTACTTGCATGTACAATTCATGTTTGTTACACCACATCAAGCCTGCACTGACTGTGGGGAGAGTCATTACTAATAGCCTCTGCATTATTGCTATGTGCTTATGTAATACCTACCATGCTGATGAGTTTGTGCATACCTGTTTCTAATAAGACTCTTCAGCCCAGAGACCCACTAGCAATCCCCACTTCCCTTTGGTGCTTTTCATCTCCCTTCCTGAGTTGTCAGGAAGAGTGTGATTATCTCCTTTTTAGTGCTTTTACCTCCTTTCCTGAGAAGTTAGGGAGGGGGTGATCACCTCCCTTTGGGGGCTCTGACCTCCCTGAGGAGTCAGGGATGGCATGACCACCTGTGTTCTAAAACAAAAGAAAGTAGGAGATGTAATGGGCTGAGGCTTGAGTTGATGCACTGAGATACCAAGCACGTGATGCTAAATAGTAATTGGACCTTATTCTATTAATATATAAGCTTGGAGAAAGAATGGCCCCCGCCCACTCTTTGTGCAAGTCCTGATGTGTTGTATAGGAAATGACGATTTTGGTGGGTGGAGGCAGTGGGGTGGAGAGGGAAGAGGAAAGAGAGACTGCTGGCTGGTGTCTTACCACAGCTGCTTGTATTACTATCGCGACCGTCCTTCACCTCCAATAACCCTCTGCTAGCTGGCTTCCTGTTTGCCCATGTTGCTATCGCAATCCCCCCTCACCTCTACTGAGAATAAAGATTGAAGATTTTCCCCTTAACCTGAATTCCTGACTCTGGCTGATTTTAAGTACATGGTCATCACAATAGTTCCCAAGATTTTTTTTTACCTTTTTAGGTTTCTCTTGAGTTCTGTATTTGTAGATAAAACTTTTTGTTGAGTTCTGTTTTTTTTCATCAAAAATAGGTGAAATTCGCTTATCTGATTGAACGTCCATCTTCTTCCCTGGAAAAAGATGCTCATTCTGGCTTGTTAAGTTATTTTTGGTTGCGTACCAAGTTCCTTAGCCTTTCAGAATATCATATTCCAGGCCCTTAGATCTTTTAATGTGGACACTGCTAGATCTTGGGTAATCATTATTGTGGCTCCTCTATATTTGAATTTTTTTTTTCTAGCCACTTGCAGTATTTTTTCCTTTGTCTGATAGTTCTGGCATTTGGCCACTATATTTCTTGGTGTTTTGATTTTAGGATCCCTTTCAGTAGATGATCGATGAATTCTTTCAATGTCTATTTTACCCTCTGTTTCTATGACTTCTGGGCAGTTTTCTTTGATGATTTCCTGGAAAATAGTGTCCAGGCTCTTTTTATCATCATATTTTTCTGGGAGTCCAATAATTCTCAGATTGTCTCTCCTAGATCTATTTTCCAGATCTGTTGTTTTCCCAAGAAGGTATTTGACATTTTTTTCCCCATTGTTTCATTTTTTGGTTTTGCTTGACTGATTCTTGTTGGCTCCTCAAGTCATTCAATTCCATTTGTTCGATCCTGATTTTCAATGAAGTATTTTCATCACTCACTTTTTAAAAATATCTTTTTTCTAATTGTCCAATTGAGTTTTTAAGTGAGTTGTTTTGTTCAATGGAATTTTTTTTTTCCATTTCACCAATTTTATTTTTTAGAGAGCTATTTTCTGTTTTCAGTTCACTAATTCTATTTTTCAATGATTTGATTTCTTTATCCACTCTGTCTTTAAATGAATATAATGACTTCTCCAGACTCTCTTGCCAAGCCTTTCCTTTTCCCATTTTTCTTCTAGCTTTCTTGTGAGAGCCTTTTAAATTTCTTCTATGAGATTCTTCTGTGCTGAGGACCAGAAGATATCCTCCTTTGGAGATTCACCTGGAGACAATCTGTTTTTAGTCTCCTCAGGGTTTAGAGTCTGCTCTCTACTTGTATAGAAGCTATCAATGGTTAAGATACATTTAAATTTTTTGCTCATTTTGATAGAGAAGAATCAAAGACAAATTCGCAAAGAAAAAAAGAGAAAAACCCCAAATGGAATCTGCTTTTTTTTTGGGGGGGGGGTGGAGGCTGGATAGTGTTACTGAGTATCCTCTACAGACTGTGGGTGTGGGGAGTGGGGAGGAGTGGGGAATGGGGGGCAACTATGAGGCGCTAGCAGGACAGCAATGGCTGTGCTGTGCCTGCACTCTGAGACTCCAAGAGTGTGTTGAGACACTATGGGGGAAGAATGACAAAGTCCCAAGAGACCCTATTTTGGAGTTGTATTCTTCATCTCCTGTGTTTTTAGCTTCTCTGCATGTCTGCTGGCTTGTTGCCAGAGTAAAGTATCCAATCCTGTAGCAAAGCTTTCCCGGCAGAGAAGGCTGAGCTCACATCACACCCCACTCTGGTCTACTCAGCTGTGAGCTGTCTGCCACATTCTCGCTGCCTCTGCCTGCCCTCACCCTGCACTCGATCTAAAACCGTCTCTGCCCTTGAGCAAAAACAGACCTTTCCTGGTAAATTTCAAGGATGTCTTCTCTTGGTAACTATTTGTGTTTTTTTTTTTCAGTCAAGCATTAATTCAGAGGCTTATTATAAAATGAATTCTGAGAGAAAATGTGGAGCTTACACAGCTGTGAGCCTCCTCTCCACCATCTTTTCAGAAGTTTCTCTCTTGAAATTGAAACCAGAATTGCTAGTTCCTTGTGAGTGACCACAAGTGCTTTTTCTTCACCATGGAAGTATGACCTGAGTCCCTGTTAATTTTTCTCACAAATGGCATAATTCCTTTTGGAAATGGAACTGTGACCTTAGAGTATTCTCTCCAAAATTATGTAACCCTCATCCTTACATCTTTAGTTTGTTAGTTAAAAACTCCAAAGTTGTTACAGTCAGTGGAGTCATCCTCAAAATGTAGCACTGTTTATACTGCCTCCAAGAGCCTGCCAATAACTAAAGAAACTAACTTTTCCTAGAAACCTACTAAATTTCTTAAATTGGATATTGTTAAACACAACCTTATGTTGATTCTGCAGCTCCATAATTTGATTTTACATATTTATTAGAAATGTTTGGAGGAGAATTTTGGAGAATTCAGCTGAGATGCTTTTCTATTCTGTCATCTTAATATCAGTTATTATTATTAATCTCTTCTTTTTTGTTGTTGATACTGTTATCTACAAAAAGTTAATTGACTTGTCCCTGGTTCGTTAGCTGGAAAACTTCTAAAGTAAGATTTGAAACAGAGTAGATGAGAGAGAAAAAAATGATACTATTGACTGAAATAAAGATATGTATATGAGCAAAGCATTCTAGCGATAAAATGAATTGTTTTAAGTCAGTAGAACTCAGTTACCTAATACATGAAATTATAAATTTGGAATAGATCATCTCAAAAAGTTCACTTTCATCTTATGAATTGTCAGAATATTTATTTATTTCAATCATTTCAAATTATTGAAAACAAAATATCAGAAATAAGATTGTTTATTTTTAAATCACTTCAATTTATTTAAAACAAAACAAAACAATTATTATCAGATAATTGCTTTAAAATGCTAATATGGATAATTTCCACCATTTACATTTGCACAATAGCTGAATGATCAAGTATAATCAAATGAAATAAGAATATTTAAATAATAAAATATTCCTAACAAAACACAATCCTTGAAAATCTCATGAGAAAGAAGAGGTTTCTAACTCAAGATCTACTGTCTAATCTAATTTATACAACAAAGCAATCTAAATAAATGAGCTTTGTATTGTAAGGATGTTCATCAGATTTGTCTTAACTAAATATAATCGTACTACAACTGGGACCCTGAAAAGGAATTAAACCTATAATTGCACATGCTTTGCCTCTGCCTTTCCTATCCAGTTAAACTAGAAAAAAGATAATCTCATGACATGGAAAAACTAAAAATGAAATGCTTCTCTACAAAAGTTTTGAAATGACACTTTTTATAAAGCTCTTTATTTTATTATTTTTGAGGCAGATCAACTTTTCAGGTTGGTATCCATTGCTATCCTCAGTGCATGATATTTTGAATTATCATGAAAGGGAAACAAAGATTTGTTAAATTTTCATTACCTAGTGAGGTACTATTTACAATTTTGACAATTAGTAATTTTTTTCATATTGATCTAAAGCAACACTAATTTTAGTAAACATTCCTAATCATACTGTCAAAAAAGCAGTTTGAGTTAGCATCTCTCCTTTCCCTTGTAGTTTGACTGGGAAGCATTATTCGGCAGTCTTTTCAACTATGTAGACTAAAAAAAAAAAAAGCTAAGCATTCTGAAAAAAAAAATCTTCCTGATTATTAGAATTCTCTGAATTC
Organism: Antechinus flavipes; assembly: GCF_016432865.1. Taxonomy (NCBI): domain Eukaryota; kingdom Metazoa; phylum Chordata; class Mammalia; order Dasyuromorphia; family Dasyuridae; genus Antechinus; species Antechinus flavipes. Next base: position 60,689,909 of record NC_067401.1, on the reverse strand, counting down.
TTTGGCTTACGTATCCACACAAATATCTCAAAAGAAGAAAATAAAGACAAACAACTGTCTTGAAACTTGATTTTACTTCTTTCTTTTTATTATGCAAACATCTCATTATCTTTTTTCCTTTATCAAATATAAATTAAGCTCAGGGAGATGATGCATTATATGGTAATGACAACAAAGCTCTATTAGAACTTAATATGCCTGATCTTGGCCAAGACCCTTAAAATATCTGCTCATTGATTTCCCGGCAAATATGAAATAAAGGGCTTGAGATAGATCTTATAAAAAGTTTTTTTTTTTAATTTATAGTCTACAATCCTATAACATTGTTTGTAAGACTCCATTCATCATTAACATTTAATTCCTCATGTCTTTTTTTTTTAATATAGTGCTTACAGACACACTCATTTCACGTTTTCTCCAGTTTGTATTTTTTAAATTTGTTTTCTAGTTCTTGAAAAGAAAGTACTTATACTCAAGAACTACAAATAATATCAATGACTCCCACTTTATGGTCAAGTATGGTTCTTGCCTTTTAATTACATAAGTGACATATTTGAATTGTCCCCAGCATCTGTGAGTGACACAGATATTAAATTAGTAACACCAGAAAAGATTCAGCTTCTGATGCTCTCTTCCCAATCATTCTATAACTACATTTAAAAGGGCAATTGCTTTACAGCTGTTAACTCATAGATATTAAGCTAACACCACAGTTGTGCAGTTAAAATGTTGCAAAAGTGGTACCTGTATCTATAAAGCTTTTATTTAAACAACTATTTAAAACAATTATTCATTGTTGTTAGCTTTGTACTCTATTACCTTTCTTTTAACAGGATTATAAAGATAGTAAAGGCTCAAAAATCCTACGTTTTGAAAAATAATTGTGGAAGATGAAGTAAGTGGCTGAATATATCATATAGAAAGATTCAAAATGTTTGTATTTGACTTCAGGGATGAAGCCAAGATGGTGAAGATAAGCCATGAACTTGCTCAAGCCCTGCCATTGTTTCTCAAAAAACATATGAAACCAAGCCTCTGAACAGAGTCTGATGGGAAGAAGTCATTGTCCAGCTCAAGATAGAATGGAAAAATTTCAAGAAAGGTCAGTTTCACTGAGATGAAAAAAGTGTTCAGCTCAGCTCAGACAAACTCTGGAAAAGCCAATGAGAGGGTCTTAATCACAGCAAATCAGTAAGCAAGACCCTCAGTCCTGGCTTGTAGAAGAGCAAATCAGTGGGGAAACTTTCATTTCAGCTTAGAAGAAAAACTCTAGGAAATCAGAATTTTTTCTGAAAAGAACAGGCAAAACTATCCCCTGCAACAACAACAACAACAACAACAACAACAACAACAAAAAAAAAAAAGCCCTGTGCTCAAATCCAAGGCTTAGAGTTGCAACCAGGAAGCTTGGAATACACCCCATTTATCACAGAAGTAGATCTCAACCATAAAAATAAAAAAAAAAAAAGAAAAAAGAAAAGAAAAAAAAAAGAAATTCCAAAATACAAGCAAAGAAAACAAGCAAAAAACTGAAGAGAACCTTGACCATACAAAGCTACTGGGTCAGAGCATGCTAAAACACAGACTCAAATGAGGACAAAATGTGGTTGTGAATGGACTCTGATGGGTTGACATTAAAGAAAATATATATTAAGAGATAGAAAAAGTCTGTACTGGAAAAAGAGGAATGAGGAGGCATAATGGGACAATTAGTTCACATGAAGAGACTCAAAAGACCTAGTATAATCAAGTGAAATGTGAAAATGTGAAAAGTGAAAAGGGGATGAATATTATCTAGATCTTAATGTCATCAGCTTTGGCTCTAAGAGAGAATAATTTAATTATGCAGTTGAGTGTATAAATTTATCTAACCCTGTAAAAAAAAGTAGGAGGAAAACAAAAGAAAGAAACAAAAGGTACAGGATTGAAGAGAAGGCAGAAACACTGGGCAGGGGGAAGTAAGAGAAAGATGTAAGAGTTGATAGAAGATAAGATATTAGGTGAAATGGATTAAAAAACACTACTAAGAGAATGGAGAGGGGTAATGGGAAACATTATTAACAACAGGATGGAAAGAGAGAATACTAGTATATACAGGGAGAGAACAGGACAGAAGGAAATACAGAACTGTTCATCATAACTGTTAATGTGAATCGGATGAACTCTCTCATAAAATGGGAACACATAGAAGATTGAATTAAAAAACAGAATCCTATGATATGTTGTTTACAAGAAACATATTTGATATAGAAAGACTCACACAGAGTAATTGTAATAGGCTAGAACAGAATTCATTATGTGTCAGCTTAGGCAAAAGAAGCAGGGGTAGCAATTCTGATTTCAGATAAAGAAAAAGTAAAAATATTTCTTTTTAAAAGAGATAAAGAAGGAAATTACATCTTGATAAAGAATATTATAAACAATGAAGTAATAATGATTCTAAATATTTATGCATAAAGTGCATGTGCAGACAAATTTCTAGACAAGATTTTAAACCAATTGCAGGAAGAAATAGACAGCAAAACTATTATAGTGGGGGACATCAACCTTCCTTTCTCAGAATCAGACAAATCTCACCATAAAATAAACAAGAAACTAGGAAGGTTAATAGAATACAAAAAAAAAATCTAAATAAGATAGAGGACAGGAGAAAATTGAAGAAGGACAGAAAGGAATATACCTTTTTCTTAGCAGTACACACCACCTACACAAAAATTTACCACATATTAGGGCATAAAAACATCACAATCAAATGCTGAAAGGCAGAAATAGTACAGGTTTCCTTTTCAGAACACAATGGAATAAAAATTAAATTCAAACAAAGGACCAGGAAAGATAGAATAAAAAACAATTGGAAATTAAATAATTGTATTCTAAAAAAATAAGTGGATCAAACAGCAAATCACAGAAATAATCCCTACTTTCATCCAAGAGAATGATAATAAGGAAACAACATGCCAAAATTTATGGGATACATCCAACTTCCAAAAAGTTCTTAAGGGAAATTTTATATATCTAAATAGCTACAAGAATAAAATAGAGAAAGAAATCAATGAATCAGGCAGGCAACTAAAAATGCTTTAAAAAGAACAAATTTAGAAATTCCAATTGAATGTCAAATTAAAAATTCTGAAACTCAAAGGACAGATTAATAAAACTGAGGCTAAGTAAACTATTGAACTAATAAATAAAACTAAGAACTGATTTTATAAAAAAAAACAAAAAAACAAAAAAAAATAAACTTTTGATTAATTTGGTTGGAAAAAAAAATCATTGTTAAACATCTAGAATACAAAAAGCCTGGTGTCATCCTTTATCACTTTATGACTAAACTATAGAAATAGTTTATTAATTGGTCTGCCTCCCATAAATTGCCTCATTTCCAGTTCATTGATCATTTAGCCAAGAGTGATTTTGATAAATTGCTGGCCAAATCACATCACCCCTATGCCACTACTCAATAAACTCAAATTTCTTCCTATCTCCAAGATTAATTTTTTTTTTGAAAATCAAAGCCTTTCATAACTTAACCCTTTCACTTTCCCAGTTTTTTTACACCTTACTTACTTCTTGATACATATACTTATATAAAATTACACTGGTTCTGTCTGTTCCATGAATGAGATAGTCTATCTCTAAGCTCAGGGCATTTTCTCTGGCTTTCCCTCATAGTTAAAATGTTTCTCTTTCTTAATTTTTTTTCATGCCTTCCTTGGCTTTCTTCCAATGACAACAAAACCCCCACCTTTTACAGATCTTTCTTAATCAGTTTTAATTCTAGTGTTTCCTTTTTTGATAATTATTTCTTTTTATCATATATATATATATATATATATATATATATATATATATATATATATATATATATATATATATACAAACATATATATATATGGAGAGAGAGAGGGAGAGAGAGATTGTTTATTCATAGTTATATAAAAGTTCCTCAAAGGCAATAATTTTTTTTAATTATAGCTTTTTATTTACAAGTTATATGCATTGGTAATTTTACAGCATTGACAATTGCCAAACCTTTTGTTCCAATTTTTCCTCTCCTTCTGCCAACCCCCTCCACCAGATAGCAGGTTGACCAATACATGTTAAATATGTTAAAGTATAAGTTAAATACAATATATGCATACATGTCCAAACAGTTAATAAAAAGAGTCTGACTTTGAAATAGTGTACAATTACTGTACACTGCCTGTGAAGGAAATAAAAAATGCAGGCAGGCAAAAATAGAGGGATTGGGAATTCTATGTAGTGGTTCATAGTCATCTCCCAGAGTTCTTTCACTGGGTGCAGTTGGTTCAGTTCATTACTGTTCTATTGGAACTGATTTGGTTCTTCTTCATTGCTGAAGAGGGCCACATCCATCAGAATTAATCATCATATAGTATTGTTATTGAAGTACATAATGATCTTCTGGTCTTGCTCATTTCACTCAGCTTCAGTTCATGTAAGTCTCTCCAGGCCTTTCTGAAATCATCCCATTGGTCATTTCTTACAGAACAATAATATTCTATAATATTCATATACCACAATTTATTCAGCCATTCTCCAATTGATGGGCATCTACTCAGTTTCCAGTTTCTGGCCACTACAAAGAAGGCTGCCACAAACATTCTTGCACATACAGGCCCCTTTCCCTTCTTTAAAATCTCTTTGGGATATAAACCCAGTATTAACATTGCTGGATCAAAGGGTATGCACAGTTTGATAGCTTTTTGAGCATAGTTCCAAATTGCTCTCTAGAATGGCTGGATGTATTCACAATTCCACCAATAATATATCAGTGTCCCAGTTTCCCCACATCCCCTCCAGCATTCCGCATTATCTTTCCCTGTCATTCTAGACAATCTGACAGGTGTGTAGTGGTATCTCAGAATTGTCTTAATTTCCATTTCTCTGGCAATAATTATCTTATAACAAAATTTTGTAACCCCAGTATATAATACAATTAAAAGAGCTTAACAAGATGCTTTTTGACTGATTTAAAAAGGAAAATACTTATCATGAAAAAATGAAAAAAAGACTAACTCTGAAATTGATGAATTGAGATTTTAAATACCCCTGCCATTTAAAACTTGTATGATCATGAGTAAATAACTTAACCTTGCTAGTTCTCATTTTTCTCATGTGTAGAAGAAAGAGCTAGAATAAAAGTTGAGGTTCCTTTTGAATCCCTGTTAATGATGCCTCAGGGAAATTATATTTGACTCTTATTTCACTATTTTACTTTAATTATCAAGGGAGAAGTGTGTGGAAATTTTTTTAATACTTCAAGTTAGAATGCTTAAATTAAAAGAAAACCAAAAAAGACAATGTTTTAGTTGGTCTACCATATGCATGCCTGTAGAGGGCTGAAAATATTGAGTTGATGCTTTGAGGTCAGGACTGCCAAGCACTTGAGGCTAACTACCAATTGGACAATACTCTATGGGCATATGCTTGGAAAATGGTCCTTCCCACTATCCTGTGCTGACTCAATGATTGGTGTATACAGAGGATTGTAGGAGGGACTAGGGGGTGGAGTAAGATGAGCCAGGGTCACTCTTGGGTGGTAGATGAGGGAGAAGGCAGTTGCAGAGATTCTACTTCCATCCTGTTCTATTCTGCGTCTAAAGACCAAGAATAAAGACTAAGGACTTTTGCTTATATTGTCTCTGGCTGATTCTGATGTATCCTGGGTGTTAGCGCAGTCACCACACATGTCCTTTTAAAAAAATCCTCCTTTAGACCATTTTCTAGGATAATTTTAGTGGGTATAGCTACTACTCATGATACAGATTCTTGAACCACAGGTGAGAGTTGGATGGCAGGTGGGCATCAAAGATACATAAGCAGACCTGAAAAGAACTCAGTGAGTTCCCACACCAGAGGTGCTAGGCTTCCCTAAACACCAAGTTGAAAGTAACCTCAATTCTTTCAGTGAAGAAGAATGTTGATTCCAAGTATGTGAAGATTTCGCTCTAGGAGAGTAGGCAGATGAATTTTTTTTTTCAGTGACTATGAAAGCAGATGAAGCAGGAACTGTGTAGAATTTAGGTCTTGGTCAAACACCAAAGACACCAAAGTCATTCACTGCATCCTAGACCATTGCTGATCATGATTTTTGCCTTGCCACTGAACTTTGATGATTGAAGGAAAGAGCGAAACTGAGGAATCTGTGCATCTCTGCCTCACTTAAATCAAACTCACATGCAAGTCAAGACATCATAATACAACTTTATTGGTTCTCTTCAAAAACAAAGCATGAACAACAACTTAAAATATATAAAATGAAAAAAAATTCTTTTCTTAACAAAGAAAATCATCATTTCACAATCATATGGTTTGTATCAATGTGTATCTTTAATGCTTTAAGTATAAATTCTCATATAAAATAGTCTGAAACTTTTTCTTCTGAATATGATTGTTCAGTCTCCTTAATTAATTTGCTTCAATTGATTACTAGTTTGTTATTAAGAACATCTAACTTTGGAAAAATTTTCTAGTCTTGCCAACATATTTCAAGTATAATTTCTTAATTAATTAATTATTCAATAAATTAATTTTCAATACACATAGCTTTATAAATAATGTTGAAAGAGAAAAATCAGAACAACAGGCAAAACCCATGGGAGAGAAAGAAAGAAAAAAGTAGTGAATAACATGTGTCCATTTACATTCAAACTCCACAATTCTTTTTCTGGATGCAGATGGCATTTTCTATCCAAAGTCTATAGAGGCTGTAATATTGAGAAGAACAATATTTTTCATAGTTGATCACCACACATTCTTGCTGTTATTGTGCACAATGTATTCCTGGTTCTCCTTGTTTTTCTCAGCATCAGTTTCTAATGCTTTTTCTGGCATTTTTAAAATCATCATGTTCATCATTTTTACAGAACAATAATATTCGATAACCTTTATATAACACAGCTTATTCAGCCATAATCCAATTGATGTGCATCTCCCCATTTTCTATTCTTTGCTAAAACAAAAAAGAGCTCCTGCAAACATTTTGGCACATGTGGGTCCTTTTTCTCTTTTATGATTTCCTTGGGATACAAATCAAGTAATGATACTAGTGGATCAAAGGGTATGCAGTTTTATAACCTCTTCAGCATAATTTTGAATTGCTGTCCAGAATAGATGGATCATTCCACAGCTTCACTAACAATACATTAGTGTTTCAATTTTCCCACATCACCTCCAATCTTTATCATTATTTTCCCTGTCATCTTAGCCAATCTGAGAAGTATGTGGTAGTACTCAGTTATTTAAATTTGCATTTTTCCAATCAATAATGATTTAGAGCATTTTTTCATATGATTATAGCTGGTTTTAATTTCGTCATCTGAAAATTATCTGTTCATATCTTGGACCATTTATCAACTGGGCAATGATTTCTAGTCTTATAAATTTGACAGAGTTCTTTATATATTTTAGAAATGAGACATTCACAAGAAAGATTGGTTAGAGATTTTCCCCAGCTTTGTACTTACCTCTTAATCTTTCTGCTAACTTTGTGCCAAATCTTAATTTAATGCAATCACAGTTGCCCATTTTGCCTTTCATAAAGTTCCCTAGTTTTTTCCTTTTTCACAAATTCCTCTCTTCTCCAAAGTTCTGATAGGTAAATAATTCCTTGCTCTCCTAATTTGCTAATGGTATCTCCCTTTATGCCCAAATCACGTACCCATTTTGACCTTATGTTGGTATGTTGCTATATATAAATGTTCCAAAGTTGGAAATTATTGAATTTTATATTATTATTGAATTATTCCAATTGAATTATTGAATATTATATGAATCTAAATATCATATTGAATATTATATGGATTTTAAAACATTTGTATGAAGTAATTATATTAGTCTTTCCTCTTTAATGATAATAGTACTTAAATTTCAATAATAAATTCAATAAACATAATGCTAATTATTATCCCAAAGTATATATGATGAATACGGATAGAGGGGATTCCTCAATTTTTGCTTTTGTATTTTTATTACTATATTTCTTCTTTTCATTGAACTAGTGTCAGCTGTTGCATATTTTGTTTTTAAACAGTGGAAGGAAATTTTAATACTGTAGCATTTGTGATATAGATCTGCTATAGACTTTAAATTCAAAATTGTTCTAAATTCAAGCATTATTTTACTTGGAATGAAATGTCTAAGCTGTTAGTATCAACAAAGACTCTCAATTATATAACATAAACATTTTGATGTAACATTAATAGGAATCTTAAGGAAAATGCAATATAAAAAAACATGGATTAATAGTACATTCCATTTAATGTATTTTTTTTTTATCTTTTTACAATTCCTTTAGAGAATTACCTTCCTAAAGTAATGTATCCCTCTTTGAAGATTTTTTTCTTCTAGTGCTCTTCAGAAGTAATTACATAGAAATAATCTCTCTAATCAATAATTTTATTCATTTAGTATTAGGGGAGAATATACTACCCTCTAATGCTTTCAGGAGAAGGGATAAGGCAATCATTTTAAGTAGAACAAAAAATACTATTTATTCCACATTTGATTCTCACTCTTAGTTTCATTGGTCTTAGTTTTCTGTTTCATACTTTTATACATTGTCTTTAAAAGAAAGCCAATACGTCTTAGAGGAGATTTCGATGGAAGGCATTGTTTCTTCAGAAATTTTAGTATATACTGATAAATATCCTATAGGTAAGAATTTTAAACCAGAAAATATTTATTACTCAGCATTATAAGTGAAAGGTTTTCCTTTAATATTTCCTCATAAATTGGGCACTTATCTATGACAAAGAGTTATTTTATTTTTAGAAAAATAAGAAAATTTAAAAATTAATGTATTTATAAAGAAGTTGTAATAAAAATTATACTATATGATCACTGATTCAATCATCCATTCAGAATATCTTTTTTCCCCACCTCCCATCCCAGACATAGTATGATTCACACTTTGGACAATCCTAACAGTACTTTGTTTACAGCTGAAATATTTATGGCTGTTAATTGGTCTGACGTTGGTAGCTTTGCCCTTAGGTGTTAGCATAGGATCCTGAGAACTGGACTCAACAAGAATAACCTTTAACCACTGCTACATCAAGATAAGTAAATTAGGCTAAAACTTCTGAAAGTTCTAGTCATCTAATAAAGTTGTAGACACGTAATTATCATCAGTTATTGAAAACAGTGAGATAGAGTTTTTTATAATGGATTTCTTATTATTTAAAATTTTAGCAGATAATATAGAATTAGAGAGAAATACTTCAGCAGTAAATCCACTAAACATTAGTTTACATATTTTCCCAAACTGATTCTGCTTTATTGTGATGAATATAAAAGGGAAAATATAAGGGTTGTTTTTGCTTGTAAATATGTTGGATTAAATAATGATGGAAAGAAACAATTATATTTTGATCCATTAGTAGTTCCTTAGGAAAATCATTATTCTACTTTTTTTTTTTGTTTTTACTGTAAGCCTAACCTTACTAATAACTCATTTGTCCAAATAGTACTATTCAATTTTCTTGATTAACTAAATATGTAAATTGGGCTGTGTAACTTACAACCCATGAAATTGAACTTGGTGACTATGTATATTCATATTACATATGCCAAGATCAAATGTTATTAAAACATTTATAATATAATATGTATAAACATAGTTTTATATTTTAAATATTTGCAAAGTCACTCTAATCTTGTTATTATTATTTTTTTTTTTGCTACCACTAAGGTACATTTTATGCCTCTAGAGTAAAAAAGTTAATTCCACTGTAAAATAGTCAGTGTTGTAAATTTGACTTTTACTGCATTCTAATTCTCAGCACCAATTAGCACATTTTATGACTCCATTTGGATATTCTCCAAGTTTTATATCCCTACCCCTACACTTCATAATTACTTTATTTAAAGAGGCTGTCTCTGACCCTTACTACTTGGAGGTGGTCTGCGATCAACTTCTGGAATTACTACATACATTAAGCAGATGTCAACACTACATTTTTAAAATTATCTTCACAGTATGTGTAACATTTACTCATAATTCTAAGTCCTATAGTCATTTGGTGCCAGACCTTCATGCCACCTTTCAAATTAGATGGAAATATGACAAGGGAAAGAAGCACTGAAAACCACACTTAAGTACCCCCAAACACACTATTAATGTAATATCCTGATTATCAGACAGATTAAATCAGAAGTGACAAAGTATTTTGATGTGAGGAAGTATATTCTCACTTCCTTTTCAGTAAAAGCCAACTTGGAGTATATCCCTGTTCACTTTCATGAGGCTTTTTGCAATATTCACTCTTACTTATTACTAGCTGTGGTAGTGAATTTCTTCTAGCTTTTAGGTAATGGAAAACAGTTTTCAGAGGGAGGTATTGCATTAAAAGAGGCATGAAGTTACCATTATAAAATAGTTCAAAGGAACCTAGGATATATTATATCTATAGTTTAAAAGATAAAGATTGTGGAATATAAAATTTAGATTTAGGAGCTTTAATGCAAACTGAATTATGATGATATGTTTAAGTAGAGAAGGTTCTCATGAAAAAAAAAAATATGAACATGAAATCCAGTCATAAGGATCTCATGTAGGAAAAAAAAAATCAAATCAAAGTTTTCAACATCCAATTTATAATTGATATTTCTATTCAGAGACAATCTAGAAATTTAGACAGAACTCTTGAAGTATACAACTCACCTCATATATTAATATAATGTATGCACATCTATATGGATATAAATATGCATAGATATAGCTTTATCTGTAAAGATACACACACCTATATATGGGTATATTATATATACACATATATGTATATACATACACATACAGATGCATATATATATATATATATATATATAAATAAACATGACTGGTAGCATGTTACATGCATGTATAAGTAGATGTATATACATGTACTTATACATGAATAGGCATATGCATTTGTCTATATGTAGTTAAGCAACAGGTATTTATTAAATTCTCTTCACTTTGTAGCAACTGGTCTTCTTGTTTTGACTCCATCATTACCATTCCTTACCACTTTCTTTGTGTTTTTCAGCTTCATGTTATGTTGTCATTATCCACAAGATTATAAATCCTTGAGAACAAGACTGTCTTTCTTTTTCTTATTGGTGTTCTCAGCACAGTGTCATTTTATATAGTGTACACCGTAGGAACTTAATAAATGTGCATTGTATTATAGTATACCATGTAGCTTACTATGCCATAAGCAGCACACTTGGAAAAAGATATAAAGTGTATGGCAATGATTATGATGACTGCATATTTAAAATCAGCCAGAGTCAGGAATTCAGGTTAAGGGAAAACTCTTCAATCTTTATTGAAGTGAAGAGGTGAAGAAGGATTGCCATAGCAATATGGGCAGACAAGAAGCCAGCTAGCAGAGGGGGATTGGAGGTGAAGGGTGGTTGCAATAGCAATGCAAGCAGCTGTGTCAAGAGGTCAGCCAGCAGTCTCTCTTTCGACTTCCCTCTCCACCCCCCTGCCTCCACCCACCAAAAATGTCATTTCTTATACAACACATCAGGACTTGCACAAAGAGTGAGTGGGGGGCCATTCTTTCTCCAAGCATATATATTAGTAGAGTATGGTCCAATTACTATTTAGCCTCACATGCTTGGGATCTCAATGCATCAAGTTATTTAAAAAAAAAAAAAAAGAACCATGGGGACATGCATTCTAATGTACCCAAGAGCCTAGTGATCTGCTCCCAACTTACAATCAAGCCTTGTTCCTTGATCAACTTAAGTATGCATTCTATAGTGCCCTCTCAGGAGTGGGGGGCCTGGGGTGTGGATGGGGGAGAATTTTTTCCTAATATCTATCCCATTTCAGCTAGAAAAGGTTACTACTTTAGCCTTTAACAAAGTAAGTTCCTTGCTTGTCCATTAAAATACTCACCCTATTTCCTGGTCACTGGGGACTTCTTCAGTGAAATTAAGGTTCTTTGTCCACATGTTGGGCACTAAATATGAGATCCCAGTTACCACCTTGGATGCCTTAGAATTAGCCAGAATCAGGATAAGCAAAAGTCCTTGGTCTTTCATTTTGGTCTTTAGGGGTAGAAATGAAGGGAATGGACACAGAATCTCCACGACCTTCCTTCTCCTTATCTACTGCCAAAATGACTCTGATTTGTCTTACTCTACCCCTAATCCCTCCCATGATTCTCTGTATACACCAAAAGATCAAACTAGCACAAATAGTGGGAAGGGCCATTTTCCAAAGCATATGCTAATAGAGTATTGTCCAATTGGTAATTAGTCTTAAGTGCTCAGTTATCCAACCCCAGTGCATCAACTCAGAGTTTCATTCCTTTACATGATATAATCTTAATTTGTATTTATTTATCATAATGAGTCATTGAATTAAATTAACAAATAATAGAAGGGAGGATAGAGTCTACCAATAAAATATTAGAGAAGAACACATCCATTTAATATATGGGAGAAAGAGAATAAGATAATAACTGTCCATCATTGGATGCTGGGTATTATAAAACAGTAGCATGCTACCTGATCCAAGTAATTTCCTCAATATTTTAAATAGCTTTCCATTTACAAATAATCAGAAATGTTGCATATATATTCATACTCAGTGTCATGACATTCTATTACTAAATACATGTTTATAGTTTCATTTTTCCATTTCTCTTCTAGACTTCCTCTGATATAGGAATCAATAAACTAAAGCTTGAGTGCCAACTGAGTGCCAAGTCAGCTTGGTTTTATATATCTAAGCTTTAAAATAAAACTTTTTTCACATTTAAAATAAAGTTTGGTTATATTTAGACATGTAAGAAAAGTCATAGTTCATAGACCATATAAAACCAGGAAATGAGAGTTTGCTAATTCCTGATCAAGGTCAACTTTATTTTAAAATTAAAAAAATAAAAACATGAGGTCCAAGAAGGGTTAACAACTTGCCTACATTGAAAAAAGTAGCAAATATAAGGGTAAGATTTTATCTCATCTCCTCTCACTAGAGAGTTCTTTCCATATTTTTAAAATGTTTAATTTAATGTAAGGTAAATAATATTTTTTTTATTCCCCAGTAAACAGTATCCCTTATACCTGTACACATACACACAGAACAACAAAAAGAAATTATTGTTTACTTGTTTATTTGATATAAACTTATTTATTTTCATATTTCTATTGGATGCTAAGTTTATTGAAGTTATAGATTTTCCTTATTTGTATTCCCAGGATTTAACATAGTATCTGGCACATAATAGCCAATTAATAAATATTTATTTGAATATCTCCCCTGGTTGAATAAAAATTTATTGAATTCAGGGACCATTTCATTCCTACATTTTGATCCTCATTGTCTAGCACAATCCCTAACAAATATCAGGGCTTTAATCAATATGTTTCTAGTAATTGAATGATTGATTTACAATTGGATAGGACCTTACATACTGTCATATAAGGTTTCTTTTTTTTTTTCTGTTTGTTTCTTTTAACACTATACACACATACACATAATGTGTTATATACATACACACACACACACACAGTGAGAATGAGATTTTAGTGGGGAATGAAGAGGAATACCTCTTTATTAAATTATTGACATTTTAAAATTATTGTCATAAGCACATCTCAATCTCAAATGTAACATATTATTTCTTTATAAATACTGATTGGTGATAATCTGAATTGCTAGGGTAAGTGAGATCAATTTGTATACACATGTCACATTTTATACACAAATAAAATATTTTTAAGAACTATATTCAAACTTCTTACTTTTGTAAGCAATACTATAAGGCAAAAGGCTACTTACTTACCCAATGAAAAATATTATTCCCAAGGAGATAATGTTTTATGTTCCCTAAGAACAGAAGAAAGTCAGAAAAAGACTATCTCAATCTCTGAAATAGTAATTAATGACAAAATATTTTGTCAAAATGTTAACTGATGAAAGCATTGAAGTCCTGAAGAACTCACAAAAGGTATACATAAAAACATAAAATTGAAGTATATCACTTTCTTTTTAAAGTTTTAACATTATGTTGTTTTAATTGTGGAGCTATTTTTCCTTCAAGATATTTGAGAACATTTAAATATTAGTTTCTATTAAAACTAATAATCCTTTGCTGCCAACTTTATATCAGAAAATAGGTTCCAAAAACATATCAGTATTATAATGTATATTGTAACCATTTTTTTTTATATTCATCTCAACAATAGTTGTCCATTTCATGTGGTTCTTCGCCAGATCATTTCAAAATTTCATTACAGGAGTTATGCCCACTTAGTAGAGTCCCTTGCTCACTTTCCCTCAATGTTATGAGGATATCAGCTGAACATATATTTTCTGGTAGATACCCTTTACTTTTGTGATAAATCTGATTGTGTTTTAAAATTATACAATTTTTCATGTTTACATTCTTTCTTTTTTTAAATCTTAGATCTTTATTTCTCATATTTTGTATCTTATGGGTATCCACTATGTACCTCCTCACTATCCTTTGAGTAGAAGTGTTTTTGAATACAAATTATAATGTTCTATGATTCCAAACTCTCCAACATCATGTCTGTTAAAAATAATAATAGAAATCTTTTTGGAAGAAATTTGGGCTAATTAAATGATATTTTTAATTTCAGTTTCAATTCAATTTCAATTTCATTTTCATCTCCAGCTTCATTCTGACTTCAATATCTTCATTTCCAATGTTTACCTAAAATTAATCAAGAGTCAATAACCAATAAAAATCTTTTAAGAATCTACTCTATGTTGAGTGTAATTACACAGAATTAGTTATTGTGCTAATATGCTAGTCATAGTAATATGAAAAGAGAAAATCCCTGCCTTAAAGGTGCTTACAATCTCATAGTAAAAAACAATAGACAAATAAAAACAGGATAAGACATGGTGACAAAGTTAATATAGTACAAAATTAATGCAACTAGAAAAGTAACACAAGTCCAAAAAGAGTATATCACGATGGGAAGGACTCCTTTTTCCCTTTTCCAATCAGAGGGGCAAAAGATACAAATTAAATGAGAATACAAAGATTTGTTGGATCTTGCAAGGTAATGGAATTCCCCAATTATGAATTTACTGGAGGCATGATGAAGACAGAAACAAATATCACGGAAGCCAAGTAGGAAATGAAAAGGTATTTTCTCTATGTCTCTCTTCATCTATCTTTATATCTCTATATGTAATAGGTACATGTCTAAGAACAGAGATACTCATGACATCTCCCCAAAAGGAGCTTTGGGAGCTTTTTAATAATGTGTCATGGAAATGAGAGAGAGAGAGAGAGAGAGAGAGAGAGAGAGAGAGAGATAGACATAGACAGAGAAACAGACAGAGACAGAGAGACACACAGAGAGAGACAGAGAGAGAAAGAGAGAGAGAGACAAGAGAGAGACAGAGAGAGACAGAGATAGAGAGACAGAGAGTTTTGCAATTGATTGTACTTCATTAACCATGTGGCTAGGAAAAACTTTGGTTGGTCTTATGTTCAGAAATGTGAAGTGATTTAATAAGCCACAAGTAACCAGAAGACCTACTTCAAAGTCCTTTGTTCCTTTCTTGTAACTTGATTCTCTATTTGACACTATTAATTAAAAGACAATTCTGTAAGGGTAGAGTGTTTCAATTTTTTCTTTATTAAGGTTGACATGCGATTGTCATTCCTAATGCATTTTCTGTATCACATAAGGCTCATCAGGCTAATGTTATCCTGTGGCATGACTGCTAGATACATCTCTCAGTTACCATTGATTTGGGTACCAAAACTCACTATTTAAGTTCTTGTTACTTGGTATTTCAGGGATAACTACAAAAGTATAATGTTGAGACTCAAGATGCTAAAGTAATGCTGAGGTACCAGGACACTGGAAAAGTCACAAGAACGAAGAGATACTGAGACCAAGGATCAGGACCTGTTTATCCACTGGGGTCAGATGTTAGAATCAGAAGTATGCAAGTCCAAAAAATATTCTCACATAGTGTTTCTCAGTAGATTCTTCCTGTTGATTATGCATATTTGATATAATAAATAGGTCTTTCTTTTTTTCCCAATGGGGTAGAATATGAGGAAAAGAAGATAGAAGAAAAGAAGATATGTATCTGTTCTTTAAAAAAAAATTAGAGATATGTGATGAGTGTTATAAAAATGGAAGTTTGGATTTCTGATTCACTCTATTGGAATTTGTTAGCAAGAACCCTTTAGTAGAGTGAGAGAAATATGGACATGTTTATAATTTTTTAAAAAAATATGAATATATGGATATAAAAAAGATGTTGAGCTATTAGGCATCAATATTTATGCAAGAGATATGTTATCATATAAAAGCCATAAAATTATATATTTTAAATTCCCATTTTATTTTTCTTAAAAAAGCACAAGAGCACAATTGAAACTTTTTATTGTCGCATTGCTCTCTTTTGTCCATTTTAAAAAAGAATTGCCAACTTTAACCATTACATTAGAGAGCTTGTCTGACATAATTTGAAATAATTTGTGTTTTGATTGTTCTCTTCAATATATCACCTCTGAAAAGCAAGCAAATGTAGGTCATTTGGTCCCACAATGAAGAATTTAATCACATATGATGTTCTATAAAGTGAAAATTTCATTATCTTTGTATTCCTAAAGTAAGCACAATGCACTAACCAATTTATACAAAATCCTCTATTCCATTGGTTGCTAAGCCCATCATTTCTTCCTTAAGCTATGGATGTCAAACAACCTATCACTGTGACAAATGAATGATTTCTTACCCATCACCTAGCATTTTACAATCTAGCTTCTGAGGTGAAGAGAGATCCTTCTTAAGCAGCATACAGATATTAATTAAGTTTCAGCACAACTCAAGGTTAAGAGGGGGAAGGACAGGGATCACTTTATTATTTTGATATCTGCTCAGTTTATTTTTGGAATAAAATTGATAAACAATTCTCTATTTTTTTGTGGGACAAGAGGTAATTTGTAATCCTGAGGAAGAAGAAAAGTATTTCATACCTTTGATTAGTAAAAATTATACATTTTTCTTATGTCAAAATAATTTGATGTTAATTATATCCTTGTATGGTGAATTAATCACCACCAAGATGCCAAGTAACAGAAGGGGACAAAAGCAACTAGGACAATCTAAATAAATAGATAAGAAGATTATATGTTTGTGATATTTTAAACACCATTTTTATGTGACATTGTATGATTCCTCTACTATACCTAGTATTCCATAACAACAACATTTTCTTTCAAAATTATCAAATTGGAGGACAGAGCCAAGATAGCAGAGAAAAGGCGTGGACTCATCTGAGCTCTCCCCTAAGACTTTCCAAACAGCTTTAAATAATGCCTCAAAACAAACTCTGAAGTGTTAGAATTCACAAAAGGAAATGATGAAACAATTTCCCAATGCAAGATAATTTAGAAGGTTGGCAAGAAAGCCCTGGGCTGACAATGGAGTATAGTAGTGTAGGCCACATACTAGGAAAGCAAGAGTAGGCATTAGGATTTACTGAAACAGTGGCTACATAGGCTATTGCTGAAATTCTCAGGCCACAGATCATAAGATGGTTAGACAACTGGTCAAAAGTAGATTACAGGAGTTCATTTACTGGAGATGGGGTACAGAAATCTGTTGCATTACCAGTAGTTGGATCTGGATCACAATCCTAATCTTGGCTCAGACTGAAAATCAGGAATAGTACTCTAGACTTTGTGGCAACAGCAGAGTGGGGACTCATACCACATTTTCAAGATAGAATTGAGTGTTTGTGATTGATTAAAGACCATAGGATAGAAGAATAATATAGAAACTACACTCAACAACTTGGAAGAATGAAAAAGTTACAGGTTCCCAGAATTGTTTCTGAAAACAGCCGTGCCAAAACAAAACAAAACAAAGCAAACAAATAATCACTGAGTATTAGGACGGTGATCTCATTAACACTGGTGCAGAGCTACACTTTAGTATACAGTTAAAAGTCAAGAAATAAGGTGGAGCCAAGATAGCAGAGAAAGCACAAGTGACTTTCTAAGCTCCTCTCATATCCTCATGACCAATGATTAAATTCAGGCTCAAAAATAGTGCTTGACTGGTAAAACCCATGCAATTTAGAAGCACAACAACTTACCAGCCAAGATAATCTGGAAGATCACCAGGAAAGGTTTATTCTGAGGGGCCAGGACCAGACCAGTGAAGGCAAGATGAGACTAGTGTCTGGAGCAGACCAGGGGTGGAAGTGACCTCTGTGGCTAGAAAAGTTATAGAGATGACTCTGCCATAGGCTGACTGCTCTGTTTTGATTACAAAGCAGTAAACTGGCAGAGAAATTAAAGCCAGGTCAGAAGGTACTTTAAAAATGCCAGAACCTAACAAGATCTGGCTATACCCACCCAAAATCAGAAGTGAGGGACTCAGCACAGACCATAACATAGCTCTGCAGCCACATTCCGCAGTATAGGACTTTTACTCGGGGCAATTACAAATCTGTATGGCAGGTGGGCACAGCCCAGAGCAGCCTAAAATCTGCACAATGGGGCAATAGAACATCCTCAGCACAACAGTGCTTCCCGGGGCAGACACTTCTGGTCTGTGCTGGGCTATTTGCTTGTCAGCTGCTAATATCCACAGCCCCATGGTGGGCTTTACCCTGGGATAGTGACACTTTCACTGGTCAGCCTCTAGCCTCAGGGTAATCACGAATCTACACAGCAGGGTTCTTCACTGGGCACTTCCAGGCTCAACCAGGCCTGAATCACTTCCAATGGAGGTGGGGGAAGAACTTTTCCCCAGAGCATTCCTGTACCTCACTGCTCTTTGCAGCCTGTCTATACCTATTTCTGCTTTGCAGAGGAAGCTGGTAAACCCCTTGCCCTGAAGGCAGAACCTACAGGCTTTAAAAAAAAAATGAGTAAAAAAATAAAAAGGACCATCAATAGCTTTTATCCAGAAAGGGAGCAGATTTGCAACCCCAAGGAGACTAATTGTCTCCAGACAATATCCCAAAGGGGAATGTTAGTGGACCCCATCACATAATACTCTCCTAGGAGAAACCTTTAAAAATCTTAAAAGAGAGCTAGAAGAAAAATGGGGAAAGGAAAGAGAAGCTATGCAAGAAAGTAACAACTTAATAAATGTGAATTGGACAAGGTAAAGAATTCCCGGGATGTGCAGAGAAACCGAATTTGGGAATTAGAAAAGGTAAAAAAGTCCCAGGAAAGTAGGATTTGTGAATTGGAAAAAAAAATAAAAAATTCTCAAGAAAGTAAGATTTGTGAATTGGGAAAATAAAATAACTCATTAAAAAAATTAGTGAAATGGGAAAAAAAAAATCCATACAGCAAAGCAACTCATTTAAAAACTCAATTGGACATATACAAAATGAAGTAAAAAAAAAGCTAATGAAGAAAATAACTCATTAAAAATCTAAATGAACAAATAGAAATCAATGATTCATTGAGACATCAAGAATCAATCAAGCAAAACCAAAAAAATGAAAACTTAGGGAAAAACATAAAATATATACTTGGAAAATTGACAGACCTGGAGAACAGATCTAGGAGAGATAATTGGAGGATTATTGGACTTCCCAAAAATTATGATAAAAAAAGAGCCTAGATACTATTTTACAGGAAATCATCAAAGAGAACTACTGAGATGTAATAGAATCAAAAGGTAAAATAGACATTGAAAGAATTCATCGAACATCTTATGAAAAAAATCCTAAAATAAAAACTCCAAGGAATATTATAGCCAAATTTCAGAACTATCAGACTAAGGAAAAAATAATACAAGCAGCCAGAAAAACAAATCAAATAATGAGGTACCACAATAAGGATCACCCAAGATCTGGCTGCCTCCATATTAAAGGAACAAAGGGCCTGAAATCTGATATTCCAAAAGGCAAAAGAACTTGGAATGCAGCCAAGAATAAACTACCCAGCTAAGATGAGCATTTTCTTCCAGGAAAGAAGATGGACATTTAATGAAACAGAAGAATTCCAATTGTTTCTAAGGAAAAAAACAAATCTAAACAAAAATTTTGATCTCCAACCATGAGACTCAAAAGAAGCAGAAAAAGGTAAAAAAAAAAAATCTTGAGAACTGTATTTCTGTTGGGGATATACATAAATGCTATATGTATAATTTGATTTTTAATGATATAACATAAAAAAGGGAAGTAGAAATGAAAAGGGGATAGTGTCAGAAAAAGGGAAAAGGGGGGATAAAAAGAAGGAAGCTACATCCCACAAAGAGGCAAAGGAAACCTATCACATCTGAGAGAATTTAGAGAGGGGGAGGAATACTGTGTGAATCTTACTCTCATCAGAGTTGGCTCAAAGAGAAAATAATTGATATATTTGATTTACAGAGATACTTCTCTCACTTCATTAAAAAGGGGGAAAGGAAAAGGGAAAAGGAAAAGAGTAGTAAGGGAAGGTTATAAGAAAGGGGCAAAGATTAAAAGGGGGGAGGGAGAGATCCTAAAGAGGGTGAGCAGTGGGACACAAGTGGGGCCCATAAGTTTAAAACTGGGAAAGAAGGTTAGGAGGGGCAAGAAAAAGAAAAACATAATCTGGGGGTAACAAGATGGCAGGAAATACAAAATTAGTAATTTTAACCATAAATGTGAATGGAATGAACTCTCCCATAAAGTGGATGCAGATAGCAGACTGGATCAAAAGTCAGAACCCTACAATATGTTGTTTACAGGAAACATATTTAACACACAAAGATAAATACAGAGTAAAAGTAAAAGGCTGGAGCAGAATCTATTATGCTTCAGGTAAAGTCAAAAAAGCAGAGTTAGCCGTCCTTATCTCAGATCAAGCAAAAGCAAAAATTGATCTAATTAAAAGAGATAAGAAAGGAAACTATATCTTGCTAAAGGGTAGCATTGACAATGAAGCATTATCAATGCTAAACATATATGTACCAAGTGGTATAGCATCTAACATCCTAAAGAAGAAGTTAAGAAAGTTGCAAGAAGAAATAGACAGTAAAACTATAATAGTGGGAGATCTCAACCTTGCACTCTAAGAATTAGATAAACCAAAGCACAAAACAAATAAGAAAGAAATTAAAGAGGTAAATAGAATATTAGAAAAATTAGGTATGATAGATCTTTGGAGAAAACTGAATGGTGACAGAAAGAAGTACACTTTCTTCTCAGCAGTTCATGGAACCTATACAAAAATTGACCAGAAATTAGGACATCAAGACCTCAAAATTAAATGCTGGAAGGTAGAAATTGTAAATGCTTTCTTTTCAGATCACAATGCAATAAAAACTACATTCAAAAAAAAGTTAGGGGTAAATAGACCAAAAAGTCATTGGAAACTAAATAATCTCATTTTAAAGAATGATTGGGTGAAACAGAAAATTATAGACACAATTAATAATTTCACTCAAGATAATGACAGCAATGAGACATCATACCAAAATTTGTGGGATGCAGCCAAAGCAGTAATAAGGGGAAATTTTATATCCTTAAAGGCTTACTTGAATAAAATAGAGTAAGAGAGATCAATGAATTGGGCTTGCAACTTGAAAAGCTAGAAAAAGACCAAATTAAAACCCCCCAATCAAATACTAAATGTGAAATTCTAAAATTAAAAGGAGAAATTAATAATATTGAAAGTAAAAAAAAAAAAAAACTATTGAACTAATAAATAAAACTAAAATTTGGTTTTATGAAAAACAAATGAATAAAATAGATAAACCTTTGGTAAATCTAATAAGAAAAAGGAGAGAGGAAAACCAAATTATTAGTCTTAAAAATCGAAAGGGAGAACTTTCCACCAATGAAGAGGAAATTAGAAAGATAATAAGGAATTACTTTGTCCAACTTTATGCCAATAAATTTGATAACCTAAGTGAAATGGATGACTACCTCCAAAAATATAGGCTTCTCAGATTAACAGAGGAGGAAGTAAATTGCTTAAATAGTCCCATTTCAGAAAGAGAAATAGAACAAGCTATTAATCAACTCCTCCCCCCCCACAAAAAAAAAAACAAAAAAAAAACAAAAAAAAAACAAAAAAAACAGGACCAGATGGATTTACATGTGAATTCTACCAAACATTTAAAGAATAATTTGCCACAATGCTGTATAAAGTATTTGAAGAAATAGAAAATGAAGAAGTGCTGCCAAATTTCTTTTATGACATAGATATGGTAGTGATACCTAAACCAGGTAGGTTAAAAACAGAGAAAGAAAATTATAGACCAATCTCCCTAATGGATATTGATGCTAAAATCATAAATAAGATATTAGCAAAAAGACTACAGAAAATCATCCCCAGGATAATATACCATGATCAAGTAGGATTTATACCAGGAATGCAGGGCTGGTTCTATATTAGGAAAACTATCAGTATAATTAGCCATATTAATAACCAAACTAACAAAAACCATATGATCATCTCAATAGATGCAGAGAAAGCGTTTGATAAAATCCAACATCCATTCCTATTAAAAACACTTGAGAGTATAGGAGTAAATGGTCTTTTCTTTAAAATAATCAGTAGTATCTATTTAAAACTATCAGTAAGCATCATATGTAATGGGGATAAACTGCAACCATTGCCAATGAGATCAGGAGTGAAACAAGGTTGCCCATTATGACCATTACTCTTCAATATTGTATTAGAAACACTAGCTTTGGCAATAAGAATTGGGAAAGTGATTTAAGGAATTAGAGTAGGTAGTGAGGAAACCAAATTATCACAATTTGCTGATGATATGATGGTATACTTAGAGAACTCCAGAGATTCTACTGAAAAGCCATTAGAAATAATCCCCACCTTTAGCGAAGTTGCAGGATACAAAATAAACCCTTATAAATCACCAGCATTCTTATATGTCACTAACAAAATCCAACAGTTGGAGTTACAAAGAGACATTTCATTTAAAGTAACTACCAATAGCATAAAATATTTAGGAATCTCTCTGCCAAGGGAAAATCAGAAACTTTATGAGCAAAACTATAAAACACTTTCCATGCAAATTAAGTCTGTTCTAACCAATTGGAAAAATATTAAATGCTCTTGGATAGGGTGAGAAAATATAATAAAAATGACAATATTACCTAAACTAATCTATTCATTTCGCATTATACCAATTAGACTCCCAAAAAACTATTTTGATGACCTAGAAAAAATAACAACAAAGTTCATATGGAAAAACAAATGGTCAAGAATTTCAAGGGAATTAATGAAAAAAAAATCAAATGAAGGTGGCCTAGCTGTACCAGATCTAAAATTATATTATAAAGCAGCGGTTACCAAAACCATTTGTTATTGGCTAAGACATAGACTAGTTGACCAGTGGAATAGCTTAGGTTCCAAGGACAAAACAGTCAATGACTTTAGTAATCTAGTGTTTGGCAAATCCAAAGACTCCGACTTTTGGGATAAGAATTCACAGTCTGACGAAACTTGCTGGGAAAATTGGAAACTAGTATTGCAGAAACTAGGCATTGACCCACACTTAACACTATGATAAGATTAAAATGGGTTCATGATCTAGACATAAAGAATGAGCTTATAAATAAATTAGAGTAACATAGGATAGTTTACCTCTCAGACCTGTGGAAGAGGAAGGCATTTATCACCAAAGAAGAACTAGAGATTATTATTGATCACAAAATAGAACATTTTGATTATATGAAATTGAAAATTTTTTGTACAAACAAAACTAATGCAGACAAGATTAGAAGGGAAGCAATAAACTGGGAAAATATTTTTTACAGTCAAAGGCTCTGATAAAGGCCCCATTTCTAAAATATATAGAGAATTGACTGTAATTTATAAGAAATCAAGCCATCCTCCAATTGATAAATGGTCAAAGGATATGAACAGACAATTCTCAGATGAAGAAATTGGAACTATTTCTAGCCATATGAAAAGATGCTCCAAGTCATTATTAATCAGAGAATTGCAAATTAAGACAACTCTGAGATACCACTACATACCTGTCAGATTGCTTAGAACGACAGGGAAAGATAATGAGGAATGTTGGAGGGGATGTGGAAAAACTGGGACACTAAATACATTATTGGTGGAATTGTGAATATATTCTGGAGAGGAATTTGGAACTATGCTCAAAAAGTTATCAAACTGTACATACCCTTTGATCTAGCAGTGTTATTACTGGGCTTATATCCCAAAGAGATCATAAAGAAGGGAAAGGGGCCTCTATGTGCAAGAATGTTTGTGGCAGCCCTCTTTGTAGTGGCCAGAAACTGGAAACTGAGTTGATGTCCATCAATTGGAGAATGGCTGAATAAATTGTGGTATATGGATATTATGGAATATTATTTTTCGGTAAGAAATGACTAACAGGATGATTTCAGAAAGGCCTGGAGACTTACACAAACTGATGCTGAGTGAAATGAGCAGAGCCAGGAGACCATTATATACTTCAACAACAATACTATATGATGATCAATTCTGATGAACCTGGCCATCTTCAGCAATGGGATGAACCAAATCAGTTCCAATGGGGCAGTAATAAACTGAACCAGCTACGCCCAGCGAAAGAACTTTGGGAGATGACTAAGAGCCATTACATTGAATTCCCAATCCCTATATTTTTGTCTGTCTGCATTTTGGATTTCCTTCACAGGTTAATTGTATAATATTTCAGAGTCTGATTCTTTTTGTACAACAAAACAACAGTTTGGTTATGTATACTTATTTTGTATTTACTTTATACTTTAATAAATTTGACATCTACTGGTCATCCTGCCATCTAGGGGAGGGGGTGGGGGAAAGGAGGGGAAAAATTGGAACAAAAGGTTTGGCAATTATCTGTGCTGTAAAATTACCCATACATATAACTTGTAAATAAAAAAAAAACTATTAAAAATTTAAAAAAAATTAAAAATAAAAAAAAATGCATTGAAGGGAAAGAAGTCCTTAAAAATTATCATCATAAATTGGAAACCAATGACTTTACAAGACATCTACAAACAATAATAGAAAATCAAAAGAAAGAAACACAAATGAAAATGGGAAATATTTCTTTGGGAAAACAACAAACCCAGAAAATAGATCCATGAGAAATAATTTAGAATTATTGGATTACCAGAAAGCCAGAAACAGAAAAGACATGAACTTTCAAGAAAGAATTATGGGATGCACAAAAATATTTGTAGCAGTCTTTTTGTAGTGGCAAAGGAATTGGAAATAGTGAATAACCCTCAGTTGGCCATGGCTGAATAATTTATGGTATATGAATGTAATACAATATGATTTTTCTGTAAGAAATGATTAGCAAGAAGATTTCAAAAAGACCTGGAGGGATTTACATGAACTGATGTTAAGTGAAGTGAGTTCAACCAAGAGAACACATTACACAGCAATAAGATTATGTGATGATCCATTGTGATAGATTATATTCTTTTCAACAACTAGGTGATTCAGGCTAATTTCAATAGATTTGTGATGAAGAGACCTATCTGCATAAGATGGAGAATTATGGAGACTAAGTGTGAATCACAGCATCATATTTTCATTCTTTGTTTTTGTTTGCTTATTTTTGCTTTCTCATTTTTCCCTTTTTGATCTGATTTTTGTTGTGCAGCATAATACATGTGAAAATGTGTTTAGAAAATTGCTCACATTTAACTTATATTGCATTATTTGTTGTCTAGGAAAGGGTGGAAGTGGGAAGCAGAATGTTGGAAATTATCTTTGCATGTGTTCTGAAAAAAAAAACTATATATATTATTTTTTTTAAAAGAAAAGAAATCATTGTAGAAAACTGTCTTGATATTCTGGAATCAGAGAGTAAAAGAGAAATCAAAAGGATTCACTGAACATAAAAAATTAGGAGAACCTATATTTACCTATCAGATCTTTGGAGAAAGAAGAAATTTATGACCAAAGAAGAACTAGAGAACATTATTAAAGGTAAAATGAACAATTTTGATTACATTAAATTAAAAAAAAATTGGACAAACAAAAACAACAGAAACAAGATTAATAGGGAAGTACAAAGCTGAGAACAAATCTTTAGAGCCAGTATTTCTGAAAAAAAGATTGCATTTCTAAAATATATAAAGAACTGTGTCAAATTTATAAGAATACAAGTCATTTCCTAATTTATAAATGATCAAAAGATATGAACAATTTTCTTTTTTTTGTAAAGCATTTTATTTTAAAAATACATCCATGGATAATTTTCAACACTCACCTTTGCAAAATCTTGTGTTCCAATTTTTTTTTCTCCCCTTTCCCCCAGCCTCTTACATAGATAGCAAGTAATCCAATCTATGTTAAATATGCAATTATTTTATACACATTTTTTCAAATATCATGCTGCAGAAGAAAAATCAAATCAAAAAAGAAAAAAAATGAGAAAGAAAACAAAATGCAAACAAACAACAACATTCAGTTGTGACCCATAATCAATTTACACAGTCCTCTGGATGCAGATTTCTCTCTTCATCACAAGATCATTAGAACTATCCTGAATCACCTCATTGTTGAAGAGAGCCACATCCATCTTAATTGATCAATGTATAATCTTTCTGTTGACATGCATCATAATCTCCTAGTTCTGCTCATTTCACTTAGCATCATTCATGTAAGTCTCTAAGGACTCTCTGAAATCATCCATAAAGAATAATAACATTCCATAACTTTCATGTACTATAACTTATTCAGCCATTCTTCAACTGTTGGACATCCACTCGGTTTCTACATTCTTAACTCTACAAAAAGGGCTGCCACAAAATTTTGCACATGTGGGTCCCTTTCCCTTCTTAATGACCTCTATTATATAAGGCCAGTAGAAACACTGCTGAATCAAAGAATATACACTGTTTGGTAACCCTTCAGGCATAGTATCAAATTGCTTTCTAGAATAGTTGAGTGTATTAGTGCCCCAGTTTTCCCATGTCCTCTCCAACATTTGTCATCATCTTTTCTTATCATTTTATCACTGAGAGGTGCATAGTGGTACCTCAGAGTTGTCTTCATTTGCATTTTTCTGATCAATAGTGATTTAGAGCACCTATTCAAATACTAGAAATGGTTTTAATTTCTTCATCTGAAAATTGTCTGTATTCTTTGACCATTTATCAATTGGAAAATGGCTTCAATTTTTGTAAATTTGAGTAAATTCTCTATATATTTTAGAAATGAGGCTTGAATTTAGAATTTTTTTCTCAATTTATTGCTTCCCTTCTGATGTTGTCTGCATTGGTTTGGTTTCTATAAACATTTTTTAACTTAATATAATCAAATCGTCTATTTTTATTCAATAATATAATCCAGTTCTTCTTTGGCCACAAATTCCTTCCTTCTCCACAGATCTGAGAGGTAAACTGTCCTATGTTCTTTTAATTTGCTTATAATATCACTCTTTATTTCTAAATAATTAACCCATTTTGAACTTATCATATATCTATCTATATAGATAATTGATAGATAGATAGATATAGATAGATAGATAATTGATAGATAGATAGATAGATAGATAGATAGATAGATAGATAGATAGATAGATAAAACACCCTAATATGGGGTGTTAGGTATGAATTAATGCCTAGTTTCTACCATACTATTTTCCAATTTTTCCAGCAGGTTTTGTCAGAGAGTGAGTTCTGATCTCAAAAGCTGGAATCTGGATTTGTCAACACTGGATAACTAGAGTCATTGACTATTTTGTACAAATATTTTTTTCAGAAGAAATTAATGTCATTTATAGTTATATCAAAAATGCTCCAAACAACTTTGGTTAGAGAAATGCAAATTAAAACAACTCTGAGGCACCACCTCACAATTCTAAGATTGCCTATGATGACAGGAAAAGATAATGATAAATGTTGGAGGTGATGTGGAAACACTAGGACACTAATGCATTCTTGCTGGAGTTGTGAAATGATCCAGCTATTCTGGAGAACAATCTGGAAATATGCTCATATCTGTATCCCAAGGAAATCATAAAGGAGGTAAAAGGACTCACATGTGCAAAAATTTTTGTAGCAGATGTTTTTGTAGTAGCAAAAAATTGGAAAATGAATAGATGCTCATCAATAAAAGAATGACTGAACAACTTATGGTATTTGAATGTAATGGAATACTGTTGTTAAAAAATAATGAACAACCTTGCTTTAGAACAAGCTGGAAATATTTACATGAATTGATGATGAGAGAAACAAGCAGACTCAGGAATACATTTTACACACTAACAACAATAATGTGCAATGATCAACATGAAAACCTTGTCTCTTCTCAGTGGTTCACTGATCCAAAGTAATCCCAATAGCCTTTGGACAGAAAATATAATCTGCATTCAGAAAAAGAAGTAAGAAGATAATGTAAATCAACACGTTTTCTTCATTCCCCCCCCCCATTTTTATCTCTCCCTTGTTTCTTCTGTTTTGTGTTGATATTTCTCTCCAACATGATTCATAAAGCAATGTGTGTCAAAAATAAATGAATTAATGTGTAAAAAAGAAAAATAAACAATCAATTGCTCACTTCCTGAAAGAGATCAAAAAGTGAAAACTGCAAACAGTCAAAAAGAAACAATTCAAATATCATCAGTCACAGTCAGGATGAGAAGGATTTAGCAATTTCTAACTTAAATAATTAAAGGTTTTTGATTATAATATTCCAGAAAGCAAAACAACTAGGATTACGATCTTGTCACCTAAAAAAAAAAAAAAAAAAAAAAAAAAGCTGGGTGTAATTCTTGAAAGTAATATTATATTCAATATAACAAATGATTTTCAATGTTCTTTATGAAAACAACATAAGTGAATAAAAAGTGTCCTGTAGGATAAAATAGATGCATATCCGTCATTAAGTATGTATGTTATTCCCTCTTTTAGTCAATTCTTCTGAAAGTAAGGTTTACTGCCTCCATCTTCCTTTCCCCCTTTTCCCATTCCACTGTAAAAGCTTTTTCTTGTCTCTTTTATATGAGATAATTTACCCCATTCCACTTCTTCCTTTCTCCTTTTCCCAGTGCATTCCTTTCTCACCCCTCAATTTTTTCTTTAAGATACCATCCTTTTACATTCAACTAACAATTGTATTCTCTCTCTCTCTGTGTATATATATATGTGTGTCTCTCTGTGTGTATGTTTATATATATATATATATATATATGTATGTATATATACATATATACATATATATATATATATATATTTAATTATTAATGAGAAAGTTTTCATGGCTTTCAAGTATCATCTTCTCATTTATAGATATAAACAATTTAGCCTTATGATTTCTTTCTTGCACTATCAGTGACCATACCTGATGAAAACTCAGCATTCTATTAATACTACCATCTGTATTCTTCTTCTCTTCAATTAAAAACTGCTGAATATAATTGAAGAAAGTCATCAAACTATGTGACTGTGTCTACCACAAAATTGTTACACAATTACAAGTAGTCCTCATTACAACAAGGACATTATTTTATATGACTCTATTGAATTCACTCTTCAAATTACCACAACATATATGTTAAATAATTTTCATCCTTGACTTTTTAAACCACATTTTCACAAGTATTCCTCAAAAAATCCACATTAAATTTGAGGCAATTATGAGTTGAAAACTACATTGACTCCTGGGAGAAAAGAAAAAAGTCATGCATACAACAACTCTTTATAAGATATGATTGACACCATTTGTGATAATTAATTCTAATAAACAAACTTTAATACACGATCTTATGATTATCCTATCTCTAGGTTGCACTCTTAACTTCATCTACCATATCTGAGCTCTTCATTCTGAAGCACCATTATATGTCTTGAGACTAAATTAATTCTGTAACATTTTTATTATCATTTTTATAATTAATTGATTTTGCTTTGTAACTGCGTAAATTGTGATTTGTTGTCTCTGAACTTAGAGCAGAAATTCAGTTAAACTATAATGAGTTAAGTTTCAAAATCCAGTTCTACTGCTAATTACTGTCTTATTCTTACCTCAAGGAAATTTTTATCTTTGAGGGATATATGTGGACAAGAGGAAAACAAGAGGAAAAAACAAGGTATAGTTTCTTTATACAACTAAGCTATCTTGCAAGGATGTCTCAATGTAGTGAGTAGATCAATGAATAGAAAGAGTGAAATAATCTTTACTCAAATTGCTTATATTCTAACAAGGGACATACATATTGATGTTTATGCTTATGTATATATGTGTGTATTAA
Source organism: Antechinus flavipes (assembly GCF_016432865.1). Lineage (NCBI taxonomy): Eukaryota > Metazoa > Chordata > Mammalia > Dasyuromorphia > Dasyuridae > Antechinus > Antechinus flavipes. Next base: position 60,659,729 of record NC_067401.1, on the reverse strand, counting down.
TGCATACATACTATGTATATGAATGATAAATATCAAGTGAATGAATACAAAGAACTTCAATACAAGTTAGTTTGGGAAGAAAAAGAACAGCAATGAAGAGAGGCAGGAAAGGTTTTGGCTTTTAGAAGAAGAGAGATTTTGAATATCATGTCTTCAAAGAATTGATAATTAAACTTAACACCTTTTTCCAGAGAGCTGGTAGATTATAGAATGAAATAGTCATTTATATATGATGAATGGGGTGATCTGTTCCTTGGCAAATAATTGGTATAGAGCACAGAACCCAAGACTTGGAGTCAGGGATATCTGAGTCCAAATCCTGTCAGGCACTATTTGAGAGACCTAGAAAAGTCCTGTAAATGCTCTCTGCCTCACTTTCCCCATTTGTAAAATGGAAATAAAAATAATACTTATCTCTGTATTACTATAAAGGTCAAATGAGTAAATATATGTAAAGTAAGTTGTAAATCATAAACTTATATAAATGCTAACTATTATTATTATTATAGTTATTTTAGTTTAGTTTGCTTATTTGCTACAAGGAGAGGCTCCCATTTGGGAGATAGAGGATGAATTAGTGGATAACAATAGAGATTTTCTTTAAAAATAAGAAACAAACTGCGAACTGTAAAACATCATTTTAAATACACAGAATAAAGGCAAAAGATATATTGAGAATACAACATAAATAATTTAATTACATGAAACTGAAAATATACTTTCAAATAACTTTGTACATAGTACACAGTTATAATTTTATATATGATCTTTCTTTTTTTCAGGGAATACTGAGATTTTTCTCTTAAAATTATAGCTAATATGACTTTATAGTGGGTATTATGTTTTTTAATTGCCCTGGTAATGACAAAATAGCACAATGCAAATGATACAAAATTGGAACTGGCATCAATCTTCTCATTTTTGGAAAAAGTCATATGCATCAGAATAAATCATCTTATAATATTGATGATGTGTGCAATGATAGTTCCCCAACTCATAAATGGTCAAAGGATATAAACAATTTTCTTTTTTTTGTAAAGCTTTTTTTATTTTAAAAATACATCCATAGATAATTTTCAACAATCACTTTTGAAAAATGTTGTGTTCTCATCCAGCCCTTCTGGAGAGCAATTTGGAACTATGCTCAAAAAGTTATCAAACTGTGCATACCCTTTGATCCAGCAGTGTTTCTACTGGCTTATACCCCAAAGAGATACTAAAGAAGGGAAAGGGACCTGTGGGGGCCAAAATGTTTGTAGCAGCCCTGTTTGTAGTGTCTAGAAGCTGGAAAATGAATGGATGCCCATCAATTGGAGAATGGTTGAGTAAATTGTGGTATATGAACGTTATGGAATATTATTGTTCTGTAAGGAGTGACCAGCAGGATGAATACAGAGAGGACTGGCTAGACTTACATGAACTGATGCTAAGTGAAATGAGCAGAACCAGGAGATCATTATATACCTCAACAACAATACTGTTTGAGGATGTATTCTGATGGAAGTGGATCTCTTCGATAAAGAGAGCTAATTCAGTTTCAATTTATCAAGAATAGACAGAAGCAGCTACACCCAAAGAAAGAACACTGGGAAATGAATATAAACTGCTTGCATTTTTATTTTTCTTCCTGGGTTATTTATACCTTCTGAATCCTGAATCCAATTCTCCCTGTGCAACAAGAAAACTGTTTGGTTCTGCACACATATATTGTATCTAGGATATACTGTAACCTATTCAACATGTAAAGGACTGCTTGCCATCTGGGGGAGGGGGTGGAGGGAGGGAGGGGAAAAATCGGAACAGAACTGAGTGCAAGGGATAATGCTGTAAAAAATTACCCTGGCATGGGTTCTATCAATAAAAAGTTATTTTAAAAAAAAGAAAAAAAAAGAAAAATGTTGTGTTCTAATTTTTTCTCTCCCTTCCCCTCAAATCCTTCCTTAGATAGCAAGTAATTCAATATATGTTAAATATGTGATTCTCTATACATATTTCCACAAATATCATACTGCACAAGAAAAATCAGATCACAAAGGAAAAAAAATCAGAAAGAAAACAAAGTGCAAGCAAACAACAACACTCAGTTGTTATCAAAAATGCCTCCATTGCTCATTTCTAAAAAAAAAAAAAAAAAAGAAAAAGGAAAGGAAAAGATTGTCATATGACAATCATGGAGAGTTCTCTTTCTTAGTCATTGCTGGCAAGATTCTTGCCAGAATTCTCCTCAATAGGCTCATGCTTCATCTGGAAGATGGCCATTTACCTGAGAGGCAATGCTGCTTCAGAAAGGACCAAGATTTGGTGATATGGTGTTTGCTGTCTAACAACTTCAGCAGACATGTCAAGAGGATAACAGAGGTCTCTACACCAATATTCTTCAGTCTGACCAAGGCCTTTGATATTATCAATCACAAAGGCTTATGGGAAATTATGGCAAAAGTTGTGTTTACTGAGTTCATCAACATAATACATTAGTTTCTAGACATCATGTTTGCATGGGATCTAGATAATGCTGATGTTCTCAGTCACCAATGGATTGAAGCATGTTTTGAGTACTGTGGATATATTCACTTACCTTGGCAATACATTTTCTGGTGATGTACACATTATTAACTATGTTGACACATACATTGCTAAAGATAGTACATTGTTCAGGAGGCTCCAACAGAAAGTATTGTAGAGAATATATCTTACACTGTCTACTCCATTGAAGGTCTACAAAGACACTGTGCTGACTTTATTGTTATATGCCTGTGAATACTGAACAGTATACCAGTGCCATGCCAGAAAACTGAATTACTTCCATTTGAATTGTCTAAGAAAAAGTTATATTAAAGATACTCTCAAATTGTTTCTGAAGAACTTTGGAATCTATTGTTTGACATGGAAGAAACTGGCACAAGGTTTCTCAGAATGACATGTCTTGCCTGAATCAAAAAAAAAAAAAAAGTGCTTGGTGCTATTTATGAAGCAAAATTGCAGTATCTTCAAAAACAAAAATGAGATGCACAAATGTTGAGACATCTCCACTCCAAATGTCCATATAAATGAAATCTTTCTTCCTAAGCTGTAGTAGTGAGATATTGTCTGATCAGCTACACTTGGACACTTCATCCTGACTCCATGTCATTTTAATCCCCTTCAAGAATTTCAGAAAACAACCAACAACCCACAATGTACCAGGTATTTTACTAAGTTTTATCGAGTTTTTTTAAGTTGTAACTTCACAAACTATATGCATTAGATGCTACTCATCCTCATTTTGTAATCAAGGAAAAAGTTTAATTGATATAAATGACTCATTTAATATCACAACTGCTAAGTGTCTAAAGCTCTGTATGGCATTAGGGATACTTGATTTCAAGTCCAGGAAAAATCCTAGTCTCTACTAAAAAAAAAAAAAAAAAAATACTAGATTTGATCTGAGCCCCAGATCTGTGCCTATTTAGGCAAATTGCTTCATCTAAATCACATTGCTCTATGATCCATTTTTTTCTTATTTGAAAGAGGGTGAGATGGTTCCAAATACTATTTCACATCCCTCAGGCTGTACCAGTCAATGGTATTATCATATTATTTGTTGAATATAACAATTTATGTCTCCATTTCTAACCTCTCTTATCAATTTCATTTTCATTTTGGATTTATGCCTAAAACAATGGATTGCATTTAAAAATGTGATTCCTAAATCATCCAAAAATATTAAAAAATTTTGACCAATCAGTACAAGAAAACACCATTTGGTTCTCATGTAATTATAAAAAGTATTTTCTTTAGTGTTTTACTATTGAATGATTTTAGCTTTGTCCATTAATTGAGCACACAATGATATGATATGATATTACATGATATATGATATGATATGATATGATATGATGTGATTTTATCTTAGGAGAGAATTTCCTATACATGTTTGTTACCATAAACACAAACATTTTGCACACTTGTGTGTACAGTATCAGATTTTGCACACCAATGGCATATCTTTTAATCCTCAAGCACAGGCAATAGTAGAGAAGAGAAACAGAGACATCAAGACACTCCTCTAAAAACAAAGGGGAAGCCACAGGTAACTCTAGAGAATTTTTAAATTTAGCTCTTTGCACTAGTGATTTTTTGATTTTTGAGAAAGATGCACTAGCTCCAGCAGACAGCTTTTGTAACTCACTGGAAGGGCAGTGTCCAATGTGATAGACTATATTTAGATAATTGCCAAGTGATGTAGAGAGGTTTAGAAAGTTGTGAATGGAAGGGACCAGATAGGTTAACTGCTTGGTGGAGAGGATTTGCTTGTATCTCTAAAGATGGTGAAGGAATCAGATGGGTGTCAGTGAGCCATATTCACCTTGTCTATTAGACAGAGATGGAGAAGACCCTTGAAACGAAGGAGAACACTCAAGAAATATCTGGTGGTTCCATCTCTGACAACATATACCACTAAAGAGCCTAACAGTTAACCCTATGTATATGACAAATTGACTTGTGAACATAAAAATTGTTGATGAGACTGCTGCAAGACTTCAAAACCAACAGAAATCATTCGATTCTCTGAGACATGATGAAAGTGTTGTAGGATTTCAAAACATGCAGGAATCGTTGGATTCCCAGAGACATGATAAGATTGTTGTAGGACTTCAAAATCTGCAGGAATCATTGGATTCCCTGACAAGTGAAGTAATGCACAATAGTTTGGTTTTGGACTATCTTTTGACTGCTGAAAGAGGTGTATTTGTGATTGTTATTTATATAATCTCCTTGTAGGACTTATGGATATGTATAATTCCTCATATTGATTCATATTGTTTGTTATGTCAATACAAACCTATGTTACATTACTATGTGTTTGTGTAATACCTTCTATACTGATGGATTTATGTATAACTGTTTCAAGTAAGAGCCTTCAACCCAGAGGAAATCTGCTAACAATATCTGGTTTGACTCCCCATGTCCCTTTGGTGCCCACCTCCCTTCCTGAGAAGTCAGAGATAAACAAACATAAATCTATAAGATTGAAATTTCTGAAAATGCATGAAGTCAGGGCAAGAAATATGTTTTCCAACAAGCAGATTCTATGATATTTTTCAGATTCATGAGGTACAAATGAAATGGTGAAACTCAAAATGGCAAATATTTTCCCAAAAAACATTTTCACATAGATATTTGGTATTTTGTACATCATACTCCTATGAAGAAGTTTAACTGATTTTTACTTCTTGATGTCCTGTAATTCTGGCTTCAAGAAATAAATGAAAAACTAATATTAATTTAGTCTATACATAAATGCAGAATACTAAACTAAAATATTTTTGGTAAACAACCTTTAGAATATGATTGTAATGTCTAAATTTAAAAGTTCTCTAGGGTTACCTGTGGCTACCCCTTTCTTTTGTTTTTGGAGGAGTGTCTCGATGTCTGTTTCTCCTCTCTACTATTGCCTGTCCTTGAGAATTAAAAAATATGCCTTTGGCGTATAAAATCTAATACTGTGCACACAAGTGTGCAAAATGTTTAGAAGTAGGTGCAGGTCTATTATCTGTTTTTATTGCTTGTGGCACTCCCATAATTGCAAAAGAAGAATTCAGTGACCACTTGGGCTGTCTCTTTTCCTGCTGGTATTGCAAAAGTAAATTCTGAAAAGGTTCTACTACAACATGGATAAAAGACAGACGACCAAAACAAAAAAAATTATAATGGGTCACATCCCTTTACCAAATTTCATTGGGTCTCAAACTACGAGGGTTTTTTTTTCCCCCTGGAGGGAACATAGGAGCATAGATCTTTGTCAAAAATCAAGAAGTTAATAGTATAAAGGGCTAGATTTAGAAGTTCTCATTTACTATGCTCCTAGCTTTCTCTTTTGTTATCCCAAATTGCAAAATAAAGCCTGAGCAACCTATTTAGAGTGAGATTCTTGGGTTGCCTGAAATGAAAAAGTATTGGCTAACATGGTTAGAAGACTATATGCCTTTGAATTTCCATAAAAATTAGGACCTGGAAGTCCACTATAAGAGGAAACATGCAAGATACAAACCTTACCTTGATGCTTTCTCCCTTGCTCTTGAAGTTTCTTAAAGAGTATATATATATGAAGGAGTTCTGACTACTCAGTCATACTACTTAAGTGAGAGTATACAGCACAAATGTTATGTTTGGATGCATCTGTAAAGATAGTTGGTCCTTTAAGAAGAACCTTAGAAAACTTTCCCTCAAAAATCCATTGTCAATTATGTAATAGTAGGGTTTATCTTTAATGGAGACACAAGTGTAAAATTTGGAGATGTGACCAATAAAATTTGCTACTCTGTGATGGTTTCCTGTTAGAGTTCAAATGTTGGAGTTTGTTCTTCTCAGGGCACAGCCGGTTTAGAGGCTTAGAGCCCTTCGGATGTCTCCAAATCCAAAGGTTCTGTCCTTCAGCCTCTGCCTCTGCTTTCTTCTGCCTCCAACAGAGATGGAAGATCTCTCTTATCTCCTTCTGGGGAGCCCAGCCAGCAACTTGCCGCGGAGAGAGGGCTTCTGGCGTAGCTCCACTGAAATCCGTTAAAGTGTTCTCTGCACAAGAGTCGTTCGTCTCGAGTCCAGCGCGATCAGCCAGCCAAGAGGAAAAAAGATGTATTCTGGAATGGCTGTCTCGCCTTATATGTGAACCTTCTGAAAGAATGGGATTATGGGTTTTCTCCCATAGTGCTCTCTGGCCCAAAGAGCTTTAAGGTGTGGACTCTCTTGAAGTTAGAAAGTGTACTTTGTGAAGCTAGCATACTTATGGACTCCAATGAGTAAAGGTGGGAACACAAGCCTTGTCTTGATTAGTTCTACTTAGTACCTTGTTTCAGGTTCTGGCCAAAACAACTTCTTGTAAGATTAGATCAACTCTAATTACTTAGCAGTTAGTAAGGATTCCAACAGTTTCCCAGCATACATTAATTTGTGCATTAGTAAAAAAAAGATGTATATCTTGTCAGGTCTTATCCCAGATAATTGTACTATAGACTTAATGGTATTTAATAAAATTCTACCCACAAGCACTGGATAAGGAGTAAGACTTTGGTCTGTTTGGGCTGGGAGGTTTACATACTCTATCACACTGTGTCCTTGATGAGGGACTGCTATGGATGCCTTTTTTGTAGCAAAAACTTATATTTCCAAGGGTTTTTGAGTAATTCTTTCAACCACATTGGATAAAGCCAATTCAACTTCCCATTTCCCTGAGTCAATCTACATTCTGATGCCCAATGGAATCCTCTGTTGCATTTTGGATTTGTTCTCCTACCCTGTTTTTTATGCCAACATTGAGTTTTTAGATGCTCCACTTTACTACATTGAAAGCATTGACAAATTCCTCTGGAAGTCCCTTGCCAAGAGAGACCCTGTCTTCCCATGTTCTCCATCATAGCCTGAGTATAAAAGGCATTTGTGCCTACTGTGGCACAGCTTCTTATGATCTCCTCTAAAGGAGCATCCTTGTGTAGGCCTAGTATAATTCTTCTACAAACCTCATTAGCATTTTATTTAACATGTTGTCTTATCATAATTTATGTTACTGAATTTTCACCAATAGTTTGTGTAACAGCTGTCTGCAGACATGCCACAAAATTAGCAAAGAGTTCATTTCAACCTTGCATTATTTTTGTGAAGGCTTTCCCTCTATCTTGTCTTCCTAGGAGGGTACCACAGGCTTTGATAGCAACAGAAGCAATTTGCTCATATGCTGCTATAAGGTAATTGATCTGCTTTAAAGTGTCTGCATGAGGACCTAAACCTTCTAATTGTTCAAAGGTGACTGGTATATTAACTCCAGGGTGCCTATTTCATTGGGTTTATATGGTACAAAGTTCATTGTACAGAGAAAGCCACAAGTTTTGTCCACGTTCTAAACATGTCCTTGTTATAGATTTACAATCATGAGAGGTTAAAACTTCAAAAGCCAAATTCTCTAATAACATCTTAATATAAGGTGATGGAGCCCCATAAAGAGTGCAAGCCCTTTTCAGATCTTTGATAATTTCTAGATTAAAAGGAGTGTATCTTCTTTTTTCTTGACCTGAAAAGTCAAACTCTTCAATCACAGGGCATGCTTCTATTCTCAAATCAGATGTATCCTCTCCTTCCTCTTAAACTTTAATTAGTGCCTTTTGTAATGGAGTCATAAAGGGTGTACAAAGCTCCTGCATGGGTGGTGCTGATGATGTCAGTGCTCCTTCCACTTCTCCTCCTCCTTCTTCCCACTGAGGTGAAATTGGGGGAGGGGTGGAGGGAAGGGTCAGGAGATGGGGAATGCCCTGAGGGCACCGACTTCTCACTGTGAAAGTGAGCTTATTATTAAGCTTATCAGCATGGTATTTAAGACACTTAACTTGGTCTAACTGGCTATACCCTCCAGCTGCATTGTTAGTACTATCTCCTTCCTGCTATTTCTCTTCACATTTCCTTGTCTGATTGTCTACCACAAAACTTTTTTTTTTTTTTAAAAGAACTTGTGGGATTCTTTAAAGTCAATTGTATTTTGTTGTAAGTAAGGAAGGTTTCCTCAGGAATTGAATCAGGACCCATAGCTTCCACATATTAAATTAGTTGCTTTCCCTCTATTTCCCACATATCTGGCTCTATTTTTTTCTTCCTTAGATAGGCAAGGAGAAATGCACTCTAATATATTTAAAAGTCCAGTGATCTGTTTTCAAATTACCAACAAACATTGCTTCTTTATTAACCTAATTATATATTCTACACACTTCTCTTGGGGTGGGGGAGGTTCTTTTCTTAGTATTTGCCCCATTTCAGCTGAAAACCAATGAAAGTTAGTAGTTTTGCTCTTACCAAAATTCCCTGTTTATCTATTTTTATATTCATCCCATTTCCAGGTCACAGGGACTTGTTCACTGAGCTTAGGTTTATGTTAGTGGAACTGATTTGTGCCCTGCTTTGCAAGGCCTTTCATTTTTGGGGCCCCACATTTGGACACCAAAATATAATGTCTGGACTAGCTCTCTGGAGGATCTCAGGATCAGCTCGAGTCCTTGGTCTTAGTGGAGGAGTGAAGAAGACAGGAGAGACATGAGGATGGATGGTCAAAGATGAAGTCCGAAGTCTTATTTGTGTCTGTGGCTGAGAGAGACTCTTTCTGTATCTGAGACACAGATATAGATCTGTATATATACACACAGTTTTTATATGCTTACATGTCTACATATTTGCATACCTTCTTATCCTATAAATACAGATAAATTTACATATACATTCATGCATGGCTATATCATAAGAAGGAGTTTCCAAATGAGTTCCTGAAAATAATAAAATCATAAATACAGATTATACACTATACTCTATTATATTGTATTATATGGAACTATGATGTAGTCTATTCTATTATGTAGTATTATCTATTATATCATCTCATAGGGAAGATGTATGTGGCATTGTGGGTAGAGTGGTAGGCCTGGAGTCAAGAAGACCTAAATTCAAATCAAACTTCAGACATTTAATAATAATATAATTGTAGGCGAGTAACTTAGCCCTGTTTGTCTGTATCTGTAAAATGATATGGATAAGAAAATGTAAAACTACTTTAGTAGCTTTACCAAGAAAATTTCAAATGAGTTCATGAAAAGGCATACATGATTAAAACAATAGAACAAGAAAATCATATCATGTCATGTATCATATCGACTATACTGCACATTACATTACATTGTATATTATATGTTATCATTCTGTACCATAATATTATATAGTATATTAAACTGCTATACTGCATTATATAGTTTTTATTGTGTTATATTCTATTGTTCCTATTATGTTATATTATTCTACATGATATGATATGATGTGATTTCATCTTGGGAGAAAATTTTCTATACAAGTTTGTTTCCATAAATACAAACATAAAATCATCTTTAATGTACAACTCAATACTTTCTTAATGTCATGATTACAATCCATGGTCTCAGTAATTGCCTCAAATATATAGATAATAAATTATATTATAAACATTATATCTTTGAAAAAAAACTTTAAATGGTCATTATTATTTACCTATAGGACTTAAAGAAAGGCAACATGACAAGTTTTTTATATTTAAAAAAAATTTCTTTTCAAATGTACTGTCACAGCTTTGTTATGTTTGTTATGTATGTTAAATACCTATACCACAACTAGAACTAGAGTACTTATGCCACAATGTTCAATTATATGTGTGATCATGTATGTATATGTCTATATGAGTATGTATGAATCTTTGTTTTCATTAAGACACACAGTAAAAGAAAAAAAAAAGAAAAGAAAACTAGAAATAAAGATCTTCACTATCCCTAGCAAGTTTCATTTTTGAGTTATATTTTGTAAAAAAAAAAAAAAAAAAAAAAAAAAAGATATAGCTAGAAATATAAATCCAAAGCAAGTCTTATAAGTAGAAAGAATATTTTCTTCTGGGTCCTATTAAGCACCTGGACCTGTATTGGCAGATCTCTGTCAGAAAATGACTATTAACCTGTCCTTTCCAAGGATAATATGGTAAAATAGATTGATTCTCCAATCTCTCTTTCTCCTTCCCTCCTTTTTCTCTTTTTCTCTCTGTCTCTCTTGGTCTCTCTATCTCTGTGTCTCTGTGTTTCTCTCTGTCTCTGTCTCTCTCTCACTTCTCTCTCTCTTGCTCTCTCTGTCTCTGCCTCTCCTCTACTGATCTATATTATTACATCTATCTCTCTGTGTATAGTAAATTGCCTTTATATACAAAACACAGGAACAAACAAACATTATCAGGAACACTGATCTAATTAATTCCCTTATTCCCTTTACAAATGTATACTGACACCAGTTGAACATCTCAAGATTTCAGAAAATTACCTGGTGTAATGACAGGTTGAATGACTCTTTGTCAGGATCTTGCAGCCAATATATTTCAGAAGGAAGATTAGAAACAATATTTTGACTGTGCCTCAACCTCTCTATCCAGTATTCTAGACTGCCTCTCAGAACTCATTTCTTTAAATTCTATGGGAAAAATTCCTATATGCAACTTTCAAAGGCTTAGATAACTATAACTATATTAAATGTCTTTCTACATAAAGGATTTAAGGACAAAATCCCAAAACTCGGGAGAAGAAAATGCCTTTTAAAAAGAAAAAAAAAATCCATTTGAAAAGCTATACTATTTCTACAAAGAAGCCTCCTACAACTTTTTGAGAAGACAAAAGGGGCTTTTAAGTACTACATTTTTACTCTTTTCAACCTGCAGCTAAATTTTTGGTTTTACAGTGGTTTCCCACATGGAAGGCTTTATTTTATTAGATATTGGGAATCTGCTCTTAGTATCCCAGATAAGCATTGCCATTATAAGTCCTTCTGCTAAATGAGGACAGGAAAAGAAGATTAGTCCTCTCTCCAATCTTGAGAAGTACAGTCATTATATTTAAAAATATGTCCACAAATATCACTTATTCAAAGAAATCATTGCTTCCGTATATTAAACAGAATATGTTCTTGTATCATTTCACATGCTCTCCTTCAATGTAACATCAAAATATTTCTGAAGTTCATCCTTCCATGTGGTTCAAGAACTAGGTGCTATGCAAAAAGAAAGCCCCTCTTTTTGGACCAAAAGATTTATTTTTTTTAAATAGCTTTTTATTTACAAGTTATATGCATGGGTAATTTTACAGCATTGACAATTGCCAAACCTTTGGTTCCAATTTTTCCCCTCCTTCCCCTCTCTCCCTCCCCTAAATGGCAGGATGACTAGTAGATATCAAATATATTAAATTATAAATTAAATACAAAATAAGTATACATGACCAAACCATTAGTTTGCTGTACAAAAAGAATTGGACTCTGAAATATTGTACAATTAGCCTGTGAAAGATATCCAAAATGCAGGCAGGCAAAAATATAGAGATTTGGAATTCAATGTAATGGTTCTTAGTCATCTCCCAGAGTTCTTTCACTGGGTGTAGCTAGTTCAGTTCATTACTGCTCCATTGAAACTGATTTGGTTCATCTCATTGCTGAAGATGGCCAGGTCCATCAGAATTGATCATCATATAGTATTGTTGTTGAAGTATATAATGATCTCCTGACCCTGCTCATTTCATTCAGCATCAGTTCATGTAAGTCTCTCCAGGCCTTTCTGAAATCATCCTGTTGGCCATTTCTTACCCAACAATAATATTCCATAATATTCATATGCCACATTTTATTCAGCCATTCTCCAATTGATGGGCATCTACTCAGTTTCCAGTTTCTGGCCACTACAAAGAGGGCTGCCATAAGCATTCATGCACATACAGGTCCCTTTCCCTTCTTTAAGATCTCTTTGGGATAGAAGCCCAGTATTAACACTGCTGGATCAAAGGATATGCACAGTTTGATAACTTTTTGAGCATAGTTCCAAATTCCTCTCCAGAATGTATTCACAATTCCACCAACAATGTATTTAGTGTCCCAGTTTTTCCACATCCCCTCCAACATTTCTCATTATATTTCCCTGTCATGCTAGGCAATCTGACAGGTGTGTAGTGGTATCTCAGAGTTGTCTTAATTTGCAATTCTCTGATTAATAATGACTTGGAGCATCTTTTCATATGGCTAGAAATAGTTTCAATTTCTTCATCTGAGAATTGTCCGTTCATATTCTTTGACCATTTATCAATTGGAGAATGGCTTGATTTCTTGCAAATTAGAGTCAATTTTCTATATATTTTGGAAATGAGTCCTTTATTAGAACCTGTTGAGGTCTAGATTTGGGGTACGTAAATGAAATTAAGGTTAAGGTCTAGTGGCAGGTTTGGGGTACAGATTCGGAGCAAAGGGGTCTAGTAGTGGCACGAGTTTCCAATAAAAGCATTTATTGGCCCAGAGAGCTAGATTGATAAAAGAGTTTTATTATTGGGTTTGGAAGTAAGGAGATAGGTGAAGATAGAGATAAGGAGGGCACTGGACAAAGGGTCCAGTGGACAGAGGGTCCTCACATGGTAGCCATGTTTGGAATCTCTGCAAAGAGGGGTTCCCAGCGTGGCCTTTTTATAATAGGAGACTTAGCTTGAGGAGCTTTTGGGTAAAGCCCCAAAGTTGGCTCAGATCCAGGTGGGGCTGGGAACAGGTCAGATCTTCTATTAGAATTCAAAGGGACCAGGATTTGTGAGTTAAAGGGCAATTTACATTATTAACTAGGAGAGGATGGGAATCCAGAAAGGAATCTTTCCCACATCAGAATCTTTGACTGTAAAAATATTTTCCCAGTTTATTGCTTCCCTTCTAATCTTGTCTGCATTAGTTTTGTTTATACAAAAACTTTTCAATTTGATATAATCAAAATTTTCTATTTTGTGATCAGTAATGATCTCTAGTTCTTCTTTGGTCATAAATTAATTCCTCTTCCACAGGTCTGAGAGGTAAACTATCCTGTGTTCCTCTAATTTATTTGGAACAACAGATTTAAATGTGAATGTACATATCAGCAAATATCTGGATTAATAACATAAATATATCAGATAATTACAAATATTTAATATTGTAGATACAATATATAAACATGTAGATCTTGTTTCTTTCTCCCATTTTTAATAAAGGTAATATCACACATCCATAATATACATCTAAATCAAACCTATGAAGTCAAGGTTACTGACTGAGAGTAAAGTTTAAAACTTCTGTTTTAAAAATAGTACTGGAGAAAATGTGACAAATACAATGAAGTACAAATACATAAAGTTTAGTATTCTATCCTCCAATCTTCTAATGAAAAAGGGAAAAAGAGGCTGAGGGAGGTTGTGTCCAAAGTTGAATTACAAACTTTGGGATGAGATGGAGAGAGCCAGCGAGATAACTGAATCAACGTATAGAACAGTTGGCCTTCCTAGGATTCCCAAGAACTTGATATTTTTCAGTTTTTTTTTTTTGTTTTTTGTTTTGTTGTTGTTGTTGTTGTTGTTGTTTGTTTGTATATTTATTTTTGTTTTGTACATTATGGAAAATTTGTACAATATGCCATTTCTTTCTTTAGCTCATATTACAGGTAAGAAACTTAGGCAAATAGAGTTAAGTGACTTGGCCAGAATCAAACAGTTACTAAGTATCTGAGGCTACATTTCAGAAAGAATCATCTTCCTTTCTCGAGGCCTAGTATTCTATTTACTATGCCATCTACCTGCTTTAGGATGCAGGAAAACTTGAGTGCATATCTTTCCTCAGACTTTTACCAGCTGTGTGGCCCTGGGCAAGTTTGCCTTAAAACACAGAAGAAGGAAATAACAAAGCACTTCAGTATTGTTGTCAAGAAAACACAATAAAGTATATTGGAGTACTATGGTTCATGAATGCAATATTGAATACTAATGAGATTAGAAATAATGAACTTATCTTGGGAGAGGAATCTTATTCTCTGAAGTTGAAACTAGGCAAAATAGTTATAATTGTACTGCTTTGCCTATGGTCAGCAATGAGTCTTCCATGACTTTAACATGAAATAGTGATATGGATCATGAAATTGTTTAAAGTATTTAATATTAAAAATAGTTCATAAATCAAAGCCCTTTAAACTTTTTATTCTATGGAGAATATGTATATGAAGTAAAGATTTGACTTACAATTTGATGTAGGGAATTAACAATCAAATATTTTGGATTAAGAAAATCATATTAACTTTAAATACATGTCTAAATATTGAATCAATAACACATTCTTTAATATTGGTTAAAATAAATTTAGGACTTTGGAAAAAATATATATTTTTAATAATGATATCATAAAAGACAAGTCATCTTTCATACTCTTAATTATTATAAATACATATTTATTTTATATGATTTCACTTTTTGCTAACTGAGCTTCAGGAATAATTATGAGGGACATGGAAATGAAATGAAATTATAGTGGAAGGTACATACAGAAGCATCTCCAAGTGAATCTATGCCCCCAAATGACTTAGCATTTTGACTCTACTTTCAAACATATACTTAGAGTAATAGCTAAATTAGCTTTTATTCACTAATTAAAGTAAACTATTCAGAAAAGTTGATAAATAAAGAATGATCAAGGACTTTAAAAATCATTCTTTGAAAAAAGATAGCATTTTAATTTGCCATTAGGAAGATTATATGCATATGCCCATATGATTTTACACAAAGAAAATTTTTTGTGTACCAGTTTTGTAACAAACTATCTCTCATAAAACTGAGTGTTTTGTGCATGCCTAACTTTCCACATGTACTCCTACTATTTCTTTGGGGAAATGATTTTTTAAAATAATAATTGTATAAGAAAGAGCAGAAAAAAACAGGATATAAAAATTAATCATTAGATAAATTATGTCTGATAATACAGAAGACTTCTTGATTCACAGCACAATTGTAATCAAAATAGGTTATAAGGACAGTGAAAAACATGTTTTGAATATGTCAGCTCATAACTCCTCATCATGAAAGTCTATCAGTTCTATTTCTTTTTGCCGAGTCATCCTAAAGTTCCCTTGGCTGCAATGTCTTAGCTTGATAAGTAGTTGCTCACCTAAGCCCAAAACTTATTTCTCTTTTCACTTATTCTCTTAATTGTTAGGATTAATTTGTTGAAGATGATTCCACCCACACATCAGTATCTATTTCTACATATGTCTATCTGGAGTTTGTGACTGCTCTCCTCTGGGTATAGTCTCTTCTACTGGGTCAGTGACTTATTCAAAGCTTTTTTTTTAAATGATTTTTTTTATTATTAAAGCTTTTTTATTTACAAAACATATGCATGGGTAATTTTTTCAACACTGACCCTTCCAAAAACTTTTTTTTTTCCAAAATTTCTCCTCCTTGCCCCCACCCCCTTCTCAAGCTGGCAGGTAGTGAACTAAATGTTACATGTTACATTGAAATACATGTTACATATGTTAAAATACATGTTAAATCCTATGTGTGTGTGTATGTATGTATCTATATATACACATACATTTATACAGTTATCTTGCTGCACTAGAAAAATCAAATCAAGAAGGAAGAAAAAGAAAAACTAAGAAAGAAAACAAAATGCAAAGAAATTACAACAGAGAGAGTTAGAATGTTATCTTGTGTTCCATACTCTGTTCCCACGATTCTCTCTCTGGGTGTAGATCACTCTCTTCATCACTGAACAAGTGGAACTGGTTTGAATCATCTCATTATTGAAGAGAGCCATGTCCATCAGAATTGATCATCATGTAGTCTTGCTGTTGCTGTGTATAATGATAGCCTAGTTCTGCTCATTTCACTTAGCATAAGTTCATGTATGTCTCACCAAGCCTCTCTGAAATCATCCTGCTGGTCATTTCTTATAGAATTTCTTCATCTGAAAATTGTCTGTTCATATCCTTTGACCATTTATCAACTGGAGAATGGTGTGCACTATTGTAAACTATTATAATTATTATATATTATATAATAACTATTATATATTATAACTATTGTAAATATGCTTTAGAAATAAGGCCTTTATTAGATCCTTTGGATGTAAAAATGTTTTCCCAATTTATTGCTTCCCTTCTAATCTTGTCTGCATTAGTTTTGTTTGTACAAAACCTTTTTAACTTAATATAATTAAAATTATCTACTTTGTGATGAATAATGATCTCTAGTTCTTCTTTGGTCACAAATTCCTTCCTCCTCCACAAATCTGAAAGACAAATTATCTTATGTTCTTCTAATTTATTTATATCATTCTTTATACTTAGATGATGAACCCATTTTGACCTTATCTTGGTATACAGTATTAGATGTGGTCTATGCCTATTTTTTGCCATGTTCATTTCCAAATTTCCCATCAGTTTTTGTCAAATAGTGATTTCTTATCCCCAAAGCTGGGGTCTTTGGATTTGTCAAATACTAGATTACTATAATCAGTAGTAATTTTATTCTGTGAACCAAACCTATTCTACTCATCAACTTCTCTATTTCTTAGCCAGTATCAAATGGTTTTGATGACCGTTGCTTTATAATATAGTTTTAGATCTGGTACAACTAGACCATCTTCATTTACTTTGCTATTTATTAATTCCTTTGAAATTCTTGATCTTTTGTTCTTCCAGATGAACATTGTTATTGTTTTTTCTAGGTCAGTAAAATAGTTTTAAGGCATCTGATTAGTATAGCACTAAATAAATAGATTAGTTTAGGTAGTATTGTCATCTTCATTATATTTTCTTGACCTATCCAAGAGCACTTGATATTTTTCCAATTGCTTAGATCTGCCTTTATTTTTGTGAAAAGTGTTTTATAGTTTTTCTCATATAATTCCTGACTTTCCCTTAGTAAATAGACTTCCAAATAATTTATGCTTTAGAAAGTTATTTTAAAGGTACTTTCTCTTTGTATCTTTTGCTATTGGATTTTGTTAATGACGTATAAGAATGCTAATGATTTATATGGATTTATTCTGTATCCAGAACCGTTGCTAAAGTTGTGGATTGCTTGTAATAGTTTTTTTACTTGATTCTCTAGGGTTCACTAAGTATACCATCATATTATATATATATTATATATACATTTGATATACACACATGATGTGTATCATGATATATACATATCATATACATAGATCATATCATATACAAAGAGTGATAATTTGGTTTCCTCATTACTTGCTCTAATTCCTTTAATTTATCTTTCTTCTCTTATTGCCAAAGCTAGCATTTCTAATACAATATTGAATAGTAATGGTAATAGTGGGCACCTTTGTTCTACCCCTGATCTTATTGGGAATGGTTCCAGTTTATGCACATTACATTCGATGCTTACAAATGGTTTTAAATAGACGCTACTGATTATTTTAAGGAAAAGTCCATTTATTCCTATGCTCTTCAGTGTTTTTAATAGGAATGGTGATTGGATTTTAATCAAATGCTTTTTTCTGCATCTATTGAGATAATCATATGGTTTTTGTTTATTTGGTTATTGATATAGTCAATTATGCTAATAGTTTTCCTAATATTGAACCAGCCCTTGATTCATAGTATAAATCCTACTTGGTTGTGTTGTATTATCCTGGGAATGATTTTCTGTAACCTTTTGACAATATTTTATTTAATATTTTTGCGTCAATATTCATTAGGGGAATTAGTCTATAATTTTCTTTCTCTGTTTTCATCCTACCTGGTTTAGGTATCAA
Organism: Antechinus flavipes; assembly: GCF_016432865.1. Taxonomy (NCBI): domain Eukaryota; kingdom Metazoa; phylum Chordata; class Mammalia; order Dasyuromorphia; family Dasyuridae; genus Antechinus; species Antechinus flavipes. The sequence goes on along the minus strand of NC_067401.1, from coordinate 60,641,615 downwards.
TACCATATCTATGGGGGTAGAGCCAAGATGGTGGAGAAGGCACACGAGACTTTCTAAGCTCCTCTCTTACCCTCACGACCAATATTAAATTTAGCCTCAAAAATAGCATTTGATTGGTAAAACCCACAAAGACTAGAAGTACAACAACTCACCAGCTGAAGATAATCTGGAATTTTGTCAGAAAATATTTGTCCTGAGGGGCCAAGGAGAAGATCAGTGCAAACGGGAAGAGAACTAGAGGCTAACATATTGTGCAGACTGGGCGGGAGGGGTCTCTGTGGTTAGAAAATTACAGGACAACACTGGCATAGACTGATTGTTCTGCAAAACAGTAGATTGCAGAGAAATCAAAACCAATCTAAAAAATGCCAGAACTTCACAGGGTCTGGCTGTATACACTCCAAACCAGAAATGACAGCATGGATCACAGCACAACCTTGCAGCCCCAACCCAAAGTAAGGGGCTTTTCCTTGGGGCAGTTGCGAACCTGCACAGCAGGGGGGCACAACCTGGGGCAACTTCTAATCTGCACAGTGGGGGGCTCAGCCTGGGGCAATAGAATTTTCACAGTGCAATCTGCTTCTGGCAGAGACACTTTCAGTTGGGCTATTTGCTGGTCAGCTGCTAATACCCACAGCCCCCAGGGGGCTTTGGCCTGGGACAATGACAGTTTCACTGCTTAGCCTCTAGCCTTAGGGCAGTCACTAAACCACTGGGCACTTCTGTAGCTCCACTGTGCTGAATCACTTTAAGTTGGGGGAGGGGGAATTTTTACCCAGAGCACTCCCATACATTCCTGCCTGAAGCCTGTTTACATCTTTCCTTGCTTTGCAAACAAAGCTGGTAACCCCCTTGCTTATACAGAAAAAGAGCAGGTTTGCAACCCTGAGGAGACTAATAGCAAACAGTCTCCAGACAATACCTCAAAGGGGAATGTTACCTGGCCTCCTTTACATAAAGCTCTCCCAGAAGAGACCATTAAAAGTCTCAAAAGAAAATTAGAAGAAAAATGGGAAAAAGAACGAGAAGCTTTGCAAGCTGAATTGGAAAAGGTAAAAAATTCCCAGGAAGTGCAGGGAAACAAAATTTGTGAATTGGAAAAAGTAAAAAAAAAAAATCTCAGGAAAGTAGGATTTGTGAATTGAAAAAGACAAAAAGTTTTCAAGAAAGTAGGATCTGTGAATTGGAAAAAAAAATAATTCACTAAAAAAAAAAAAAAATAGTGAAATGGAAACAAAAAACTCCATAGAGTTAAACAACTCATTTAAAAACTCAATTGGACATATACAAAAAAAAAAAAAAAGTAAAAAAAAAGCTAATGAAGAAAATAATTCATTAAAAATCAGAACTGAACAAATAGAAACTAATGATTCATAATTACATAATATACATAAGCACATAGCAATATAACACAGGCTAGTAGTAATGTAACAAATAACATGAATCAACATGAGAATTTACACATGTCCATAAGTCCTAGAAATAGTCCAAAAGGAATACATTGTCCATTAGTTCATGTGCCAGGAATCCAATAATTCCTGCAAGCTTTGAAGTACTGCAATAGTCTCATCAACAATTTTTCTTCTCAAGAAATCCAATGATTCTTGCTGGTTTTCAAGAACTGAAACAGTCTCATGTTGTGTTAGGGAATCCAATGATTCCTGAAGATTTTCAACTTCTTTTAACAGTCTCATTGTCAGCCATGCTCTTTCAGTGTCAGATGTTTCTTAAATCTTCTCCTTTGTTTTGAGGTTTTTCTCTTTTTCTGTTTTTCTCTGATGGACAAGGTGAATACAGCTCGTTGGCACTCATCTGATTCCTTCTCCACCTGTAGAAATACAAGCAAACCTTCTCTCCCACACAGTTAACCTATGAATTCTCCCCATACTGACTTTCACCAGCTAGTTGGTCAAAAGCTATTTGTACAGTAGCTCCTGTTTGCCTATTGCATTGGGCTTGAATCCTACATAATTCATGACACTCTGAAAGCCACAATAAATTTTGTCCAGGTTCTAAACATGTTCTAGCTATGGATTTCCAATCATTCTGGGATAAGATTTCATAAGACAAATTATCTAGTAACATCTGAACATAAGATGATGTAGCCTCATAAAAAGTGCAACCTTTTTTTAAATCCTTAATTTTTTCCAAATTGAAAGGAGTGTATCTTCTCCCTTTTGACCTGAAGAGTCAAGCTCTTCAATCACAGGATATGCATTTATAAAATCAGATATATCATTTCCTTAATTTTTTGCCTTAATTAATGCCTTTTCTAATCTTGTCACAAGCTTCTTAATAGGTGCTTTTGATAGGTGCTTAATAGGTGATTTTGTTACTGCCTCACCCCCTCCTTTTCCCTTCACCCATGAAGGGTTAATGGGGGGGGGGGAGAGATAGTCATGAGATGTGGAATGATCTAATTTCTCCTGCTGTGAAGTATCACACTCAAAACTGTACTTAACTCCATTCTTATTTGATTCTTCCTCCTTTTCACCTAGTTTAGTTGGCACCTCCCTCTCCTGCTCTTTCTTCTTTTTCCTTATTCTAACACTTATATAATTTCCTAAAGCCAATTGTATTAAATTATATGTATTTAAGTGTGTCTTTGGAAATTGAGTCAGGTCCATTTTTATTGTAGAATTGACAATGTTCCTCTCCTACTAATTTCCACTCCTCTAGATCCAATTATTTTTCCATAGAGAACCTAGGACATATGTGCTTTACAGTTTCTAAAAGTTCAGTGATCTGCTGCAAAATTATAATCAAACCTTGGCTTTCCATAACCTTGCCAATGCTCTCTAACCATTTTCCTTACACAGAAATAGAAGGCTGTTTTCTAAACATCTGTCCCATCTTAGCTGAAATTCTACTTTAAGTCTTTTAACAAAATTTATTTCTTGTACTCACCCTAATTTCTGGGTTGAGGAGACTTTTTCACTGGATCAGGATCAGAGATCAGGGTCCTGTCAGCCCCACGTTGGGCACCAAATTGTGGTGTTCTCTTCTTTTTTATAATATATAATGGTTCTCTGTGGGAGCAGGTTTCTTGGGAAGGTTTTCTGGAGGCAGCCTTAGTATCAGTTAAGATCAATAATCACTTCAAATGCAGCCAGCTGATAAAATCCAAACATTTATTTTCTCCTTCCTAGTCTTGTTTTTTCCCTTGGGCCTGTTTAGCTTTCTTAGAGGCCTCTCTCCCTCCTTGCTACTAAGAGTTCTTGCAGCTCTCTGTGATTCTCCAGTTCTCAATCTCAATCTTGGCTCTGCTCCTCCAAATCCTTCATTCTGCCCAACTGCAGTCTCTAGCTTATCAGTCTTCTGAACAGACTGACTTCACTAGCTCAATTCTTTTTTATGCTCTTTTAGAGGTGTGAATTCAAAGGTTGACCCCTCCACTGAGAGAGTGGGATTGTGGGTTTCTGACTTGTGAATCTCATACTGAATACTGACTTGTGAATCTCCCAAAAGTGTGAACTTCATTGAGTACTTAAATACATTAGTGAGCCAGAGAATTTGCTAAGTACCATGTAAATTAGGCAATTGACTTATCATTTTGTAAGGATTCTAAGTTGTACTCAAACTAATTTCTGGGGTGAGGAGACTTTTCCATTACATTCAGGATCAGAAGTTTTTCTACTGAAATCAGGATACTGTAAGCCTCACATTGGGCACCAAAATGTGGTGTTCTTCTTCTCTCAAATAAGATCGTTCTCTGTGGGAGCAGTTTTCTTGGGAAGGTTTTCTGGAGGCAGCCTTAGTTTCAGTTCAGAGCAATAATCACCTCAAATACAAGCCAGCTGATAAAATCCAGACATTTATTTTCTCCTTCCAAGTCTTGTCTCTTTCCTTGGGCCCAGTTAGATTCCCCGACTCCTGGCAATTTTCCAAACTAACTGATGAACTTACTCACTGAACCTCTAAGAGCTTATTTATATATGAACTCTTAACTGTAAACCCAAAGGTTGACTGCTCCTCTGAGAGAGTGGGATTGTGGGTTTCTGACTTATGAATCTCCCAAACTTGTGAACTCCAATGTGTGAACTCTCAAAGGTGCAAACACAATGATTCTTTCTATCAATAACTAGTGACTTAACACCTTGTAAGGACTTGCTCTAATGTGTGAACCAAAAAAGCATTGTATCACTTCCATTGAGTTAACACTAGGATTCTAACACTCTAGTGTTTGACAACACAAAGACCCCAGCTTTTGGGATAAGAACTAACTGTTTGACAAAAATTGCTGGGAAAATTGGAAACTAGTATGGCAGAAACTAGGCATCAACCCAAACTTAACATCATACACCAAGATAAGATCAAAATGGGTTCATGACCTAGGCATAAAGAATGAGATTATAAATAAATTAGAGGGACATAGGATAGTTTACCTCTCAGACCTGTGGAAGAGGAAGGAATTTATGACCAAAGAAGAACTAGAGATCATTACAGATCACAAAATAGAACATTTTGATTATATCAAATTGAAAAATTTTTGTACAAACAAAACTAATGCAGACAAGATTAGAAAGGAAGCAATAACCTGGAAAAACATTTTTACAGTCAAAGGTTCTAATAAAGGACTCATTTCCAAAATATATAGACAATTGACTCTAATTTATAAGAAATCATTCTCCTATTGATAAATGGTCAAAAGATATGAACAGACAATTCTCAGATGAAGAAATTGAAATTATTTCTAGCCATATGAAAAAATGCTCTAAGTCATTATTTGAAGTGGGCTGAGACTTGAGTTGATGCACTGAGGTCCCAAGCACGCGGAGCTAAATAATAATTGGACCATACTCTATTAATATATAAGCTTGAAGAAAGAATGGCCCCCGCCTGCTATTTGTGCAAGTCCTGATGTGTTATATAGAAAATTACAATTTTGGTGGGTGGAGGTAGGGGAGTGAAAAGGGAAGCAGAAAGAGAGACTGCTGGCTGGCATCTTGATACAGCTGCTCACATTGCTACCACTACTGCCCTTCACATCCAATCCCCCTCTGCTAGCTGGCTTCCTGTCGCAGCTGCATATATTGCTATTGCAATCCTTCTTCACTGCCCATATTGCTATTGCAATCTTCACCTCTACTGAGAATAAAGATTGAAGATTTTTCCCTTAACCTGAATTCCTGACTCTGGCTGATTTTAAATACGTGGTCATCACATTTGGCTGAAATGGGACAGATCCTAGCTAAAGATTCTCCATCCCCCACCCAACACCCCCACCCTCACCCCCATTCAGGAGCAGTGCTATAGAAAGCATGCTTAAGCTGATAGAAGATCAAGGGCTACTTATAACTTGGGAACAGACAGCTAGACTTCTGGGTACATTGAAATGCACTTCCCTATGGTTCTTAGAGGAAGAGCAAATCTCTCCAGATAATTGGACATTAATTGGACAACAACTCTCCGCATATTACAACGAAAACGGTCCTCATTCAATTTCCATCCAGGCATTCTATTTATACAATATAATACAGTTGGCCTTAAGTTGGCCTTAAGAAACTGTATAAGTTATAGAAGAAAAGGAAAAAAAAAACTCTAGGAATAACCAAATGGGGAAGCCTGAGATAAAGGAGGAAGGCAAAGAACAGATTAATGACCATATCCCCACAGGGCATGGAGGCTCAAGGGTGTGGTGAATCTGAGGCAGCTTCAGCCCCACCTAAGGAGAAGGTAATTGTCTCCCCTCCATCAACTCAGCCTCTGGGATGGAGGGAGGAGGAGAAGTGGGAGAGGCAGTGACAGCACCAGCACCTCCCCCCAGCATCCAGCCACTCCTATGACTAGATTGCAAAAGGGACTAATTAAGGCCAAAGCAGAAGGGAAAAATGTATTGGAATTTCAATACCACATTTTTCCTGTAATTCAACAGTTTACTTCTTCAGGTCAAGAAAGTAGAAAATATGCTCCTTTTGATATAGAAATCCTCAAAGACCTGAAAAAGGCTTGCACTCTTTATGGGGCTACATCAGCTTATGTTAAGATGTTATTACAGAATTTGGCTTTTAAAATCTTGACCCCTAATGACTGGAAATCTATAGCAAGGATATGCCTAGAACCTAGACAAAACTACTTGTGGCTTTCAGAATATAGTGAGCTCTGTAGGATACAAGCCCAACAAAATAGTCAAAGTGGAGTTCATGCTGCAATCACCAGTGACATACTAACAGGTGTAGGTTCCTATACAGACATCACAGTACAGATTAATTATTCTATAGCAGCATATGAGCAAATTGCTGCCAATGCTATCAAAGTATGGGCTTCTCTCCACAATAAAGATGACAAGGGTGGGGCCTTCACAAAAATAACACAAGGGCCAAATGAACCCTTTGCTGATTTGTGGGATGTTTGCAGACAGCTATCACAAGAACAAATGGGGAAAATGTAGTAACAGACATTTTGATAAGGCAACTTGCTAAGAAAAATGCTAATGCGGTTTGCAGAAGAATTATACTAGGACTGAAAAAGGATGCTCCTTTAGAGGAGCTCATAAGATGCAGGGGGCACAAATGCCTTTTATAGCCAGGGTATGATGCAGACTTCCCAAAATCCAAGAAGGAAGACAAAGTCCCTCCTGGCAAGGGACTTCCAGAAAGACTCGTAGATGCTTTCAGTGTGGAAAAGTAGGGCATCAGAAAGCTCAATGTTGGTATAGAGACAGAATGAGAAAACAGGGTGGGAGAACAAGATCCAATACCCCATGTCCAAAAGCAACAGAGGCTTCCATTGGGCCTCAGAATGTAGACAGATTCAGGGAAATGGGATGAGGGGCCCAAGGCAAAAAAAAAAAAAAAAAAAAAAAAAAAAAAAAAAAAACTTGTGGCATGATGGCAGCCAATGGTGCACCCGGAGAGTGCCTAGAAGTCCAGTACCCAGACATGACCAATTAGCCAGAAAGCCATATGATGGGAGAAGGGGAATACACAATCAACCAGCCAGGAAGCAACCTGATGGGAGAAAGGAATTAAGTTAGCTGAGCCTTATAAAAGATATGAATGGACAGTTTTGCCACAGGGAATGAAAAACAGCCTCACTGTGTGTCAAATGTATGTTGCTGCTGCTCTTGCTCCAGTAAGAAAAGCATTTCCAAAAGTTATGCTATTACATTATATGGATAATATATTGAGACATGCACCTGAGGAACAAATGTTAGAAGCATGTCTGCAAAAGACCATAGAAACATTAATATACTACAAATTGTACATAGCTGAAGGAATAATTCAAAGATATGTTCCTTTTCAATGTTTAGGATACAAAGTATACCCTAAGGTGCTTACAGTACAAAAACTGTCCTTAAGAACAGAGAAGCTAAACACCTTAAATGATTTTCAGAAATTGATAGGAGATATCCAATGGATGAGACCAGTGTTAGACTTGACTACCCTATCAGTTACAACCATTATATGATATTTTAAGGGGAGACAGTGCTTTAAATTCACCACGCCAGCTTACAAAAGAAGCTCAAGAGGCTTTGAGAAAAGTTGAACTGGCTTTATCCAATGTGGTTGAAAGAGTCACTGAAAAACCCTTGGAAATATCAGTTTTTGCCACACAAGAGGCACCCACAGCAGTCCTTCATCAAGGAGACACTGTGATAGAGTGGGTGAACCTCCCAACACAACCAGAACAAAGCCTTATTCCTTACCCAGTGCTTGTGGCTAGAATTTTATTAAAGGCCATTAAACAAGCAGTAGACCCTGCCAAATCAGAATCAGTCTCAGACCCAGCCTTTATTGAAGACGCCTCCAGCTGTGTTCCAGCCACTGACCCAGCAGACTGCATTTGGTGTTCAGGCTCAGCCTCAACCAAAGTCACTGTTGCAGGCACAGATTTCAGCAGCATCAATTACACCTTTGCTTCAGACTCAGCCACAGCCTTTATTACATCAGCCACAACAGAAAGCTGGTTTGTTACAGCCTCGTGTCCATATAGTTTCACAGCCACAACCAGCATGAAGGTTAGACCCACTGTCCAGATTTTCAGGGAGAAATGACAGAGGGGACCCAGTTCCCAACAGAAAAGATGACAAGACCTGACAAGATATACACCTTTTACATCAATACACAAATTAATGTGTGCTGTGAGACCATCCCAGAGTGGCAAATTTTATTAGCCCTGGCTCCAAATACACACAGGTCTCCATTAAAGATCACCAGACTTTTACATAATTGGCAATGGATTCTTGAACAAAAAGTTTCTAAAGTCTCCCTTAAAGGATGGACTATCTTTACAGACGCATCTAAACATAACATCTGTGCTGTATACTCTCATGATTTAATCATAATAAGGGTAGTCAGAACTCCTTTTCAGTCCACTCAGCAGAATGAATTATATGCGATCATGCTAGCTCTCACTTATTACCCAGGAGACATAAATATAATATCTGATTCAGCCTATTCAGTAAGTGTGGCACAAAGAATTGCCAAAGCCCAAATAAAACTTGCAACTTCTAATATATGACAGCTCTTTAAGGAACTTCAAGAGCAAGTGAGTAAGCATCCTGGAAAGATTTATATCTTGCATGTCCACTCACATAGTGGACTTCCAGGTCCTATTTTTGATGGAAATTTAAAGGCAGATAGCCTTTTAACATATTAGCCAGTACACCTTTATTTCAGGAGCCCCAGGAATCCCATTCTAAATATCATCAGGCTGCTCGGGCTTTACGTTTACAATTTGGGATAACAAAAGAAGAAGCTAAGAGCATAGTAAAAGCCTGTATGGCTTGCCTTCCTTTCCATGCTCCTACACTGCCTCCAGGGAAGAACCCTCGTGGTTTGAGACCCAATGAAATCTGGCAAATGGATGTGAACCATTATAAATCTTTTGGTCGTCTGTATTTTATCCACATTGTCTTAGACACCTTTTCAGGATTCACTTTTGCAATACCAGCAGCAAAAGAGACAGCCCGAGTGGTCACTAAATTCCTCATTCAAGCATTCACAATTATGGGTGTGCCACAAGAAATAAAAACAGATAATAGACCTGCATATACCTCCAAATATTTTGCATAGTTTTGTGCACAGTATAAGATTTTATACACTACTGGCATACCCATTAATCTTCAAGGTCAGGCAATCATAGAAAGAAGAAACAGGGACATTAAGATGTTGCTCCAAAAATAAAAGAAAGGAGGAGCCACAGGGAACCCTAGAGAACTTCTAAATTTAACCCTTTATACTATGAACTTCTTGATTGTTGACAAAGATGCACTGGCTCTGGCAGACAGGTTTTATAACCCATCGGAAGGGCACTGTCCAGTGCGAGCAGTTCCAGTATCTTTAGATAATCACCAGGTGATTATCCACCTTTTAGATAATCCACCAGGTGGAGAGACCCAGAAAGTGGTGAATGGAAGGGACCAGATAGGCTAACTGCTTGGGGGAGAGGGTTTGCTTGTATCTCTACAGGTGGAGAAGGAATCAGATGGGTGCCAATGAGCCATATTCGACTTGTCCCTCACAGAGAGATGGAGCAGACCCTTGAAATGAAGGAGAAGACCCAAGAAATATTGGGTGGTTCTGTTGCTGATTGTGCCCACCATTGAAAGAGTCTGGCAGTTATGGCGTTTGACTCATGGACATAGAAAATTGTTGGACTTCAAATGCTCAGGAATCATTGGATTCTCTGAGACATAAGATTGTTGTAGGACTTTAAAACCCTCAGGAATCATTCGATTCTCTGAGACATAAGACTTGAAAACTCTCAGGAATCATTGAATTTTCTGAGAAATGAGAAGACTGTTACAGGACTTCAAAATCTGCTGGAATCATTGGATTCCCTAACACATAAAAAGACTTTTGCAGGACTTCAAAAACTTGGCGGGACCATTGGATTCCCTGACATGTGAAGCAGTGGACAATAGATTGGTTTTGGACTATCTCTTGGCTGCTGAAGAAGGTGCATGTGTGACTACTGTTTACATACTCTTCCTTCTAGGACTTCTGGCAATCTTTTACAGCACCATGTTGATTTATATTGTTTGTTATACTGTTACATGTGTGTACAATTCATGTTTGTCACACCACATCAAGCCTGCACTGACTCTGGGGAGAGTCATCACTAATAACCTCTGCATTATTGCTATGTGCTTGTGTAATATCTCCCATGCTGATGGGTTTGTGCATACCTATTTCTAATAAGACCCTTCAGCCCAGAGACCCGTTAGCAATCCCCACTTCCCTTTGGTGCTTTTCATTTCTCTTCTTGAGATGTCAGGGAGGGTGTGATTATCTCCTTTTTAGTGCTTTCACCTCCCTTCCTGAGAAGTCAGGGAGGGTGTGATCACCTCCCCTTGAGGGCTCTGACCTTCCTGAAGATTCAGGAATGGCTTGACCACCTGTGTTCTAAAACAAAAGAAAGCAGGAGATGTAATGAGCTGAGGCTTGAGTTGATGCACTGAGGTCCTGTAAATAGTAATTGGACCATACTCTATTAATATATGAGCTTGGAGAAAGAATGGCCCCCACCCACTCTTTGTGCAAGTCCTGATGTGTTGTATAGGAAATGATGATTTTGGTGGGTGGAAGCAAGGGAGTGGAGAGGAAAGCAGAAAGAAAGACTGCTGGCTGGTGTCTTGACACAGCTGCTCGCATTGCTATCACTACTGCCCTTCACCTTTGATCCCCCTCTGCTAGCTAGCTTCCTGTTGCAGCTGCCCATTTTGCTATCACAATCCTTCTTCACCTCTACTGAGAATAAAGATTGAAGATTTTCCCCTTAACCTGAATTCCTGACTCTGGCTGATTTTAAATACACGGTCATCACAATTATTAATCAGAGAAATGCAAATTAAGACAACTCTGAGATACCACCACACACCTGTCAGAGTGGCTAAAATGACAGGGAAAGATAATGCAGAATGTTGGAGGGGGTGTGGGAAAACTGGGACACTGATATATTGTTGGTACAATTGTGGATACATCCAGCCATTCTGGAGAGCAATTCGGAACTATGCTCAAAAAGTTATCAAACTGTACATACCCTTTGATCTAGCAATGTTAATACTGGGCTTATATCCCAAAGAGATCATAAAGAAGGGAAAGTGATCTGTATGTGCATGAATACTTGTGGCGGCCCTCTTTGTAGTGGCCAGAAACTGGAAACTGAGTAGATGCCCATCAATTGGAGAATGGCTGAATAAATTGTGGTATATGAATATTATGGAATATTATTGTTCGGTAAGAAACGGACAACAGGATGATTTCAGAAAGACTGGAGACTTACATGAACTGATTCTGAGTGAAATGAACAGGGCCAGGAGCTCATTATATACTTCAGCAACAATACTATATGATGGACCTGGCCATCTTCAGCAATCAGATGAACAAAATCAGTTCCAATGGAGCAACAATGCACTGAAAAAGCTACACCCAGTGAAAGAATTCTGGGAGATGAATAAGAACCATTACATTGAATTCCCAATCCCTATATTTTTGCCTACCTGCATTTTTGATGTCATTCATAGGCTAATTGTATAATATTTCAGAGTCTGATTCTTTTTGTACAGCAACATAACGGTTTGGTCATGTATACTTATTTTGTATTTAATTTATACTTTAAAATATTTAACATATATTGGTCATCCTGCCATCTAGGGGAGAGAGTGGAGGGAAGGAGGGGAAAAATTGGAACAAAAGGTTGGCAATTGTCAATGCTGTAAAACTACCCATGTATATAACTTGTAAATAAAATGCTATTAAAAAGCACCATATCTATGTCATAAAAGGAATTTATTTGATAAGAGTCCTTCTTTCCCTATTTTTTCAAATAGTTTATATAGTATTGGAGTTAATTTCAATTTACAGTTAAAACTACTAATTCTGTATTTCCTGCCATCTTATTAACCAAATTATACTTTTTTCTTTCCTTTTCCCCTTTCTGTCCTCCCCAATATTTTACTTATGAGCACCACTTGCCTCAAGCAATCCTCTCCCTTTCAGAGACTTTTCCTCTTTCTTATATCTTTTCCCTACTATTTCTGTAGGGAAATCTGATATGTATAATATCAGATTATACATGTATTCTCTATGTATATTCATAACTGAAATACAGTTCTCAAGAGTTTGTTTGTTTTTCCTTTTCCTTTTCCTTTTTTATGCTTCTCTTGAGTTTTATATTGGGAGATTAAATTTTTGTTTAGCTCTGGTCTTTTCATAAAAAATAAATGGAATTCACCAGTTTCATTTAATATCCATCTTCTTCTTCCCTGAAAGAAATGCTCAGTTTAGCAGGCTAATTTATTTTTGGCTGCATTACAAGTTCCTTCACCTTTTAATAACAGATTCCAGGTCTTTTGATCCTTTAAAATGGCAGATGTTAGGTACTGAGTAATTCTTATTGTGGCTTCTTGGTGTTTCTTTCTGGTTGCTTGAAATACTTTTTACTTGGTGTGATAGTTTTGAAATTTAACCACAATATTCCTTGGGGTTTTAATTTTGGGGTCTCTTTAAGGAAATGTTCCATGAATTCTTTCCATGGTCATTTTACCTTCTGATTCTATGACATCTGGGTTGTTCTCTTTGATGAGTTCTTTAAAAAAATAGTGTCTAGGTTCTTTTTTCCATCTTGGATTTCAAGGAGTCCAATAATTGTTTGACACTCTCTCCAATCTATTTTCAGTCTGGCTGTTTTCCCAGTTAGTTATTTTAAATTTCTTTCTTTTTTTTTTTTTTTTCATTTTTTTTTTTTCGGTTTTGCTTGATTGATTCTTGTCTCATTGAGGAATTTTAGTGAATTATGTTCTCCATTTACTTTTTTAAAACCTTTTTTGTATTTGTCCAAAAAACTTTTTGGATTGTTTTGTTCTATGGATTTTTTCCATTTCACAAATTCTGGTTTTTAAGGAGTTCTTTTCTTTTTTGTTTCACAAATTCTATTTTTCTGGGAGTTGTTTTCTGTTTTCCATTTGATCATATCTATATTTTAATGAATTATATGCCTTTTCCAAACCCTTTTGCAAAGTTTTCATTTCCCTTCCCCTTTTTTCTTCTAATTCTCTTTTAAGATCCTTTTTTAAAATTTCTTCTAGGAGAGCTTTGTGTGATGGGGAGCAGGTTTCATCACCTTTTTGTTCTTCTTCTGGAGATGATCTGCCCTCAGAATTTGAAATCTGTTCCTCTCTTTCACCATTAAAGCTTCCTATGGCCAGAGGTTTTTTTTTTTTTTTTTTTTTTTTTTTTTTTTTTTTTTACTTTTTTACTCATTAAAACAAAACAAAACAAAACAAAACAAAACTTAAGCTTTCCTTTTAGGGCAGGGGAGGTTTCCCAAGCTTTCTCTACAAGCAGCGGCTTCTTGTCTAAGCAACGTTAGCTGCACTGGTACTGTGCTGACTCACTCCCACTACTGGGTGGTTGTGGCCAGGTCCTGCGAGATTCTGGCATTTTGAGGTTCATTATTTACCTTTTGTGTTTGTGTTGAATGTTTTATAAATTATCTGCTGATTTACTGGCTTGTAACCAGAGTGACCAATACTGTTGTAGATTCCTCCCTGTAGATTCTCTTCCATGTAGAATCTACACCTTCCTGAAGAATCTGTACCACCCCGGGACTCTGCTCTGCCTGCTCTGGCCTCTATGCTAAGTCTTCCTGTGCTTGGCTGCCTTCCTCCCATTTCCAATTGAAACAGACCTTTTCTGCTGATCTTTGAAATTATCTTCTGTTGATAATTTGTTATATTCCCAATATTTATGGACTCTAGAGTTGGATTTGCTAATTAGTCTGATGGTTGTAGGATAAGGTCTGAAAGAAATGTGTGTCTTCTTTACCATCTTAGTTCCCCCCGAAAGCTTTTTAATCAACTTGAAAAGGGAGAAGGAGAGAATGGAAAAAATCAGTTTTCCCACACTTCATGGAATGCATTAGCCAGTGTACTTTCCAATTCTAATATTATTTCCAAATCTCACACTCCAATTGTTAAAATTTATCCAATATTTACCTCATTAAAAACACCTACTGGTTTTGTTGTTGTTTTTCTCAAAGACAAGGAGGCAGTCAGAAAGATGTTCATACCTCATAAAGGTATCTAGGAATAGATACCTCATTTATAAATGTTGTATGCACTAAAATTTTGTAATTGCATTCTTGACCTAACAATTTATGAGGTGAGCAGGAGGATAGGGTTTATATATGCATGACATATACATAGAATGATAGATATATGAGGAGGAGGAGGAAAAAAAAAAGGTTTGTTGTCAGCATGTCTGTATGTGCAATTGCTTACAAGATGTAATTGTCAAGTATACAATCATCTTATTTCCCTAAAATGCTATGCAGCTTAATTAATAGAATACTGGAAGACAAAAGTCTAGATTTTTCCTGAGGTACCAAGTTATTTTATGGCCCTTGGCAAGGTCCTTATGTTTTCTCAATCTGATCTTCCTCATCTGTAAATAGGGGATCATGATAGCTTCTAAATCATACAGTTATAATGAGGACTAAATTAAAATTAATGAAATCAAATGATTAAAATTTCAATAAATAAAATGGTATATGTGAAAAAATTTACAGGCATTGAAGTTCAATATAACTGTTTGTTTTTATTATAGAAACCAGAATCATCAAAAGATTATATGATATCATCTCTATTTCACTTAGGTTTATGGTCCTATTACAAAACAGGGACAGCTAGATGACACGGTATATAAATCACTCATTATGGAGTCAGGAAGACTCATTTAATGAGTTTTAATATTTTTTTTTAATTTTAAAACTTTTTTATTTTCAAAAAAAAGCATGAATAATGTTTCAATATTGACCCTTGTATAGCTTTGTGTTTCAGATTTTGCTCTCCTCCCCACCTCTTCCCCTAGATGGCAGCAATCCAATATATTTTATACATGTTAATATATATGCTAAATCCAATATGTATAAACATATTTATACAATTCTCTTTCTGCAAAAGAAAAATCAGATCAAAAAGGAAAGTAAGAAAACAAAATGCAAGCAAACAACAAAAAAATGAGAATGTTATATTGTGATTCACATTCAGTTCCAAGAATCCTCTCTGTGGGTGTAGATGGCTCTCTTCATCACAAAATCATTGGAACTAGCATCAATCATCCCATTGTTGGAAAGAGTCAAGTTCATCAGAATTTATAATCATATAATATTAATGATGCTGTGTACAGTGATCTCCTGGTTCTGCTTATTTCACTTAGCATCATTTCATGTAAGACTTTCCAGGCATCGCTAAACTCATCTTCCTGATCATTTGTTAAAAAACAATAATATTCCATACCATAACTTATTCAGCCATTCTCTGAAAGATGCGCATCTGCTCAGTTTCCAGTTTTTTGTCACTACTAACAGTCCTGCCAGAAACATTTTTGTATCTGTGGTTCCTTTTCCTTCCTTTAAGCTCTCTGTGGGATATAGGCCCAATAGAAACAATAGAAGGATGAAAGACACCATGTGGCATGGGGTAGATGGAGGGGAAAAACACCACAAGGCAGAGTCTCTGGTGGACGAACCTATAATGTTCTGGTTAGCTTTCTGGAGGTCTCAAGATCTGCCATGAGAATAGTCAAGGATCTCTTCCGGTTAAGATGGCGGAGAGGAGGCTCACAGCTGCATAAGCTCCGCGCTTTCTCTCACCATCCACTTCATTACAAGCCTCTGAATCAATGCTTGACTGAAAAAAACCCACATATAGTTACCAAGAGAAGCCATCCTTGAGATCCACCAAGAAAGGTCTGTCTTTACTGGAGGGCTGGGGCGGTTTTAGATCAGCGCAGGCGGCGGGCAGCGGCAGTGAGAGCACGGGAGCAGACTGGAGAGGGGGTGGGGAGTGATCGCAGCCGTCTCTGCGGGGAGAGCTTCGCTACAGGTTTGGATACTTTGCTCCGGCAGCAAGTCAGCAGCCCAGCAGAGAAGCTAAAAACACCGGGGGTGAAGAACACAACCCCAAACAGCTGGAGTCTCTCGGGACCTGGCCGCCCACCCCCCCCCCACAGTGACTCAGCACGCTCCGGGATCTCAGAGCGCACGCGCAACACAGTCCTGCTAGTGCCTCACTGCTGCCCCCTGCAGTCTGTAGAGGAAGCTCGATAACACACCCAGCCCCCCCCCAAAGAAAGACTCCAGTTTTTTCTGTTTTTCTTTGGTAGTTTGTCTTTGATTATTGGACAGAATGAGCAAGAAGCTGAAGAGGACTTTAACCCTTGATAGCTTCTATACAGATAGAGAGCAGACTCTAAATCCTGAGGAGACTAAAAACAGGCATTCCCCAGGTGAATCCCCAAAGGGGAGATCGTCTGTTCCTCAGCACAGATGAACCTCATAGAAGTGATTTAAAAGGCTCTCACAAGGGAGCTAGAAGAAAAATGGGGAAAGCAGAGTGAGGCTTTGGAAAAGGAGAGGGAGGCTTGGCAAAAGAGCCTGGAGAAGTCAGTTAAAGAGAGAGTGGATAAAGAAGTAAAATCCTTGAAAAATAGGATTAGTGAACTGTAAACAGAAAACAGCTCTCTAAAAAACAAAATTGGCGAAATGGAAAAAAATTCCACAGAACAAAAGAACTCAATTGGACAATTAGAAAAAGATTTTAAAAAAGTGAGTGAAGAGAATACTTCACTGAAAATCAGAATTGAACAAGTGGAATTGAATGACTCGAGGAGACAAGAAGAATCAGTCAAGCAAATCCAAAAAAATCAAACAATGGAGAAAAATGTGAAATACCTTCTGGGGAAGACAACAGACCTGGAAAACAGATCCAGGAGAAACAATCTGAGAATCATTGGACTCCCAGAAAAACATGATGAAAAAAAGAGCCTGGACACTGTCTTCCAGGAAATTATCAAAGAGAACTGCCCAGAAGTCACAGGAACAGAGGAAAAAATAAACATTGAAAGGATTCATCGATCACCCACTGAAAGGGACCCTAAAATCAAAACACCAAGGAATATAGTGGCCAAATGCCAGAACCCTTGGATGAAGGAAAAAATATTGCAAGTGGCTAGAAAAACCCAATTCAAGTATCAAGGAGCCACAATAAGGATCACCCAGGATCTGGCAGCATCCACATTAAAAGATCGAAGGGCCTGGAATATGATATTCCGAAAGGCTAAGGAACTTGGTATGCAACCAAAAATAACTTACCCAGCGAGAATGAGCATCTTTTTCCAGGGAAGAAGATGGACATTCAACGAAGTAAGCGAATTTCATCTATTTCTGATGAAAAAACCAGAACTTAACAAAAAGTTTGATCTACAAATATAGAACTCAAGAGAAATCTAAAAAGGTAAAGATTAATCTTGGGAACTATATTTTGACTATATAGATGTATAAAGAATACATGTATACCTTGTTCTAGAAATTGATGTGGAAAGGACATTGTACCAGAAAAAGGGTAAAGTGGGGGTAGTACATCTCATGAAGAGGCATAGGAAACCTATTATATCTGAGAGAAAGAATGGAGGGGGTGAATATAGTGGGTATCTTACCACCTTCAGAATTGGCTTTAAGTGAAAAATCTTAAGACATATTCAATCTATGGTGAAACTTCTCCCATCTCATTGAAAAGTGAGAAGGGAAAAGTGAAAAGGGAAGGAATAAGCTAAGCGGAAGAGAATACGAGAACTGGGAGGGAAAGGGGTAAGATAGGGGGAGGAACTCTAAGGCGGGGGGAGGGATACTAAAAAGGGAGGCTCTGTGAGAAGCAAGTGGTGCTCACAAGCTTAATACTGGGAAGGGGGAGAAAGGGGAAAGAAGGGAGAAAAGCATAAACCGGGGTTAACAAGATGGCAAGTAATAAAGAATTGGTCATTCTAACCATAAACGTGAACGGGGTAAACTCCCCCATAAAGAGGAAGCGGTTAGCAGAATGGATTAAAAGCCAGAATCCTACAATATGTTGTTTACAGGAAACACACCTGAAGCGGGGAGATACATGCAGGTTAAAGGTAAAAGGTTGGAGCAAAATCTACTATGCTTCAGGTGAAGTCAAAAAAGCAGGGGTAGCCATCCTGA
Organism: Antechinus flavipes; assembly: GCF_016432865.1. NCBI lineage: Eukaryota > Metazoa > Chordata > Mammalia > Dasyuromorphia > Dasyuridae > Antechinus > Antechinus flavipes. The sequence goes on along the minus strand of NC_067401.1, from coordinate 60,623,645 downwards.
TCTCAGATCAAGCTAAAGCAAAAATTGATCTAATTAAAAGAGATAAGGAAGGACACTATATCTTGCTAAAGGGTAGCATGAATAATGAAGCACTATCTATATTAAACATATATGCACCAAGTGGGGTAGCATCTAAATTCTTAAAAGAGAAACTAAGAGAGCTGCAAGAAGAAATAGACAGTAAAACTATAATAGTGGGAGATCTTAACCTTGCACTCTCAGAATTAGATAAATCAAACCACAAAATAAATAAGAAAGAAGTCAAAGAGGTAAATAGAATACTAGAAAAGTTAGATATGATAGATCTCTGGAGAAAATGTAATGGAGACAGAAAGGAATACACTTTCTTTTCAGCAGTTCATGGAACCTATACAAAAATTGACCATATATTAGGACATAAAAACCTCAAACTCAAATGTAGTAAGGCAGAAATAGTGAATGCATCCTTTTCAGACCACGATGCAATGAAAATTACATTCAACAAAAAACCAGGGGGAAGTAGACCAAAAAATAATTGGAAACTAAATAATCTCATACTAAAGAATGATTGGGTGAAACAGCAAATCATAGACATAATTAATAACTTCACCCAAGAAAACGATAATAATGAGACATCATACCAAAATGTATGGGATGCAGCCAAAGCAGTAATAAGGGGAAATTTCATATCTCTAGAGGCCTATTTGTATAAAATAGAGAAAGAGAAGGTCAATGAATTGGGTTTGCAATTAAAAATGCTAGAAAAGGAACAAATTAAAAACCCCCAGTCAAACACTAAACTTGAAATTCTAAAAATAAAAGGTGAGATCAATAAAATTGAAAGTAAAAAAACTATTGAATTGATTAATAAAACTAAGAGTTGGTTCTATGAAAAAACCAACAAAATAGACAAACCCTTAGTAAATCTGATTAAAAAAAGGAAAGAGGAAAATCAAATTGTTAGTCTTAAAAACGAAAAGGGAGAACTCACCACTAACGAAGAGGAAATTAGAGCAATAATTAGGAGTTACTTTGCCCAACTTTATGCCAATAAATTCAACAACTTAAATGAAATAGAAAAATACCTCCAAAAATACAGCTTGCCCAAACTAACAGAGGAAGAAGTAAATATCCTAAACAGTCCCATCTCAGAAAAAGAAATAGAACAAACTATCAATCAACTCCCTAAGAAAAAATCCCCAGGACCAGATGGATTTACATGTGAATTCTACCAAACATTTAAAGAACAATTAACTCCAAGGTTATATAAACTATTTGAAAAAATAGGGATTGAAGGAGTCCTACCAAACTCCTTTTATGACACAGACATGGTACTGATACCTAAACCAGGTAGGCTGAAAACAGAGAAAGAAAATTATAGACCAATCTCCCTAATGAATATTGATGCTAAAATCTTAAATAAAATATTAGCAAAAAGATTACAGAAAATCGTCACCAGGATAATACACTATGACCAAGTAGGATTTATACCAGGAATGCAGGGCTGGTTCAATATTAGGAAAACTATTAGCATAATTGACTATATCAATAACCAAACAAACAAAAACCACATGATCATCTCAATAGATGCAGAAAAAGCATTTGATAAAATCCAACATCCATTCCTAATAAAAACACTTGAGAGCATAGGAATAAATGGACTTTTCCTTAAAATAGTCAGGAGCATATATTTAAAACCATCAGTAAGCATCATATGCAATGGGGAAAAACTGGAACCTTTCCCAGTAAGATCTGGAGTGAAGCAAGGTTGCCCACTATCACCATTATTATTTAATATCGTATTAGAAACACTAGCCTCGGCAATAAGAGTCGAGAAAGATATTAAAGGAATTAGAGTAGGCAATGAGGAAACCAAACTATCACTCTTTGCAGATGATATGATGGTATACCTAGAGAACCCCAGAGATTCTACCAAAAAGCTATTGGAAATAATTCATAATTTTAGCAAAGTAGCTGGCTACAAAATAAATCCCCATAAATCCTCAGCATTTTTATACATCACCAACAAAACCCAACAGCAAGAGATACAAAGAGAAATTCCATTCAGAATAACTGTTGATACCATAAAATATTTGGGAATCTATCTACCAAAGGAAAGTCAGGAATTATATGAGCAAAATTATAAAAAAGTCTCCACACAAACAAAGTCAGACTTAAATAATTGGAAAAATATTAAGTGCTCTTGGATCGGCCGAGCGAACATAATAAAGATGACAATACTCCCTAAACTAATCTATTTATTTAGTGCTATACCAATCAGACTTCCAAGAAAATATTTTATTGATCTAGAAAAAATAACAACAAAATTCATATGGAACAATAAAAAGTCGAGAATCTCAAGGGAATTAATGAAAAAAAAATCAAATGAAGGTGGCCTAGCTGTACCTGATCTAAAATTATATTATAAAGCAGCAGTCACCAAAACCATTTGGTATTGGCTAAGAAATAGATTAGTGGATCAGTGGAAAAGGCTAGGCTCACAAGACAGAATAGTCAATTATAGCAATCTAGTGTTTGACAAACCCAAAGCCCCTAACTTCTGGGAAAAGAATTCATTATTTGATAAAAACTGCTGGGATAATTGGAAATTAGTATGGCAGAAATTAGGCATGGACCCACACTTAACACCATATACCAAGATAAGATCAAAATGGGTCTATGACCTAGGCATAAAGAATGAGATTATAAATAAATTAGAGGAACATAGAATAGTTTATCTCTCAGACTTGTGGAGGAGAAAGAAATTTGTGACCAAAGATGAACTAGAGACCATTACTGATCACAAAATAGAAAATTTCGATTACATCAAATTAAAAAGCTTTTGTACAAATAAAACTAATGCAAACAAGATTAGAAGGGAAGCAACAAACTGGGAAAACATTTTTACAGTTAAAGGTTCTGATAAAGGCCTCATTTCCAAAATATATAGAGAACTGACTCAAATTTATAAGAAATCAAGCCATTCTCCAATTGATAAATGGTCAAAGGATATGAACAGACAATTTTCAGAGGATGAATTTGAAACTATTACCACTCATATGAAAGAGTGTTCCAAATCATTATTGATCAGAGAAATGCAAATTAAGACAACTCTGAGATACCACTACACACCTGTCAGATTGGCTAAGATGACAGGAAAAAATAATGATGAATGTTGGAGGGGATGCGGGAAAACTGGGACACTAATGCATTGTTGGTGGAGTTGTGAATGAATCCAACCATTCTGGAGAGCAATCTGGAATTATGCCCAAAAAATTATCAAATTGTGCATACCCTTTGATCCAGCAGTGTTTCTCTTGGGCTTATATCCCAAAGAAATACTAAAGAAGGGAAAGGGACCTGTATGTGCCAAAATGTTTGTAGCAGCCCTGTTTGTAGTGGCCAAAAACTGGAAAATGAATGGATGCCCATCAATTGGAGAATGGCTGGGTAAATTGTGGTATATGAATGTTATGGAATATTATTGTTCTGTAAGAAATGACCAGCAGGATGAATACAGAGAGGACTGGCGAGACTTACATGAAATGATGCTAAGTGAAATGAGCAGAACCAGGAGATCATTATACACTTCGACAACGATATTGTATGAGGACATATTTTGATGGAAGTGGATTTCTCTGACAAAGAGACCTGAGTTTCAATTGATAAATGATGGACAAAAGCAGCTACACCCAAAGAAAGAACACTGGGAAACGAATGTGAACTATCTGCATTTTTGTTTTTCTTCCCGGGTTTTTTATACCTTCTGAATCCAATTCTCCCTATGCAACAAGAGAACTGTTCGGTTCTGCAAACATATATTGTATCTAGGATATACTGCAACATATCCAACATATAAAGAACTGCTTGCCATCTAGGAGAGGGGGTGGAGGGAGGGAGGGGAAAAAAAATCGGAACAGAAACGAGTGTCAATATAAAGTAATTATTAAATAAAAAATTAATTAAAAAAAAAAAAAAAGAGAATAGTCAAGGATAAAGTCCAAAATCTTTATCATATCCTTCACAGTCTGTCTCCTTCACCTGGGGCCTGGCTAGCTTTCTGGAGGATTTCTGGAATGGGTCTCGGTTTCAGGGGAAGAATGGAGGAAGCAGGAAAACCACCAGGAGTCTAGTCAAGTCTTCACTGCCTCTGGCTGAGTTTGTCCCCAGTTTATATATTTTATATATAAATCACATCATTACAGTATATTAAGTATAAACCAGTCATTATATCAGTAAGGAATATTTGTTATAAGATTAAATCAATCATACTGAACTTGAGAACTCACATGTTAAATTAGATAACCATTGTATTATCAATTCCACTGATTTAACACTTATTATAGTACTAAATCAATCATACAGAGTTCCTGCCCTTTACAAATTATTGTTTCACCCAATCATTCTTTAGGATGTGATTTTTATTGCATCATGATCTGAACAAAATTGCATTTACATTTCTGCCTTTCTGCATTTGATTTTGAGGGGTTTATGATCTAATACATGGTCAATTTTTGTATAGGTTCCATGAGCCACAGAGAAAAATATAAACTTCATTTTTCTCCAAAGACCTATCATAGCTAACTTTTCTAACATTCTAATTACCTCCTTAACTTCTTTTTTATTTATTTTGTGGTTCAATTTATCTAGTTCTGAGAGCACAAGGCTGAGATCCCCCACAAGTGTAGTCAATTTCTTCTTGAATCTCTTAATTTCTCCTCTAGGAATTTGGATGTTATATCTCTTTATTCATATATGTTTATTATTGCTATTGCTCTTTTCCTTTAGTAGAATATAATTTCCTTCCTTATCTCTTTTAATTACATCTATTTTTGCTTTTACTTGATCTGATATCAGGATTGCTACCCTTGCATTTTTTTTAAACTTCTCCTGATGCATGATAGATTCTGCTCCAGCCCTTTACCTTCACTTTCCATGTATCACTCTGCTTTAAATGTGTTTCTTGTAAATAACATATTGTAGGATTCAGGCTTTTAATCCAGTCTGCTATCTACTTCCATTTTATGGGAGAGTTCATCTCATTTGCATTCACAGTTAAAATAACTAATTCTGTATTTACAATAATACTGTATTTACCCAAGATTATGATTTTTTTTCTTTCCTTTCCTCTTCCCTCCTTCCCAGTATTTTACTTCTAATCATTAACTCCCTCAAACAACCTTACCTCTTTAGAGCCCCTCCCCCTTCTTACACCTCTTTTTTTAATACTTGTTTTCTCTTCTATTAGTCTTTTCCTTTCTTTTCCTCTTTCTCCTCCTATTTCCCTATAAGATAAGACCAATTTCTCTCTGAAATCAAATATGTATCATATTCTCTCTTTGATCTAAATCTAATGAGAGTAAGATTCACATAATGCTCATCCTTGTCCCTACTTTTGCTGAATTATAATAGCTCTTCTTTGCCTCTTCATGAGATATAATTTCCTTATTTTTACCTCCTATTTCCTTTTTTTCCCCAGTACAATACTCTTTCTATTTCTAGGTTCTTTTTCATATTATCATAATAAAGTCAAATTATACCCACAATCTCTAAGAATATCCAAAACAGAAATATAGTTCTCAAGAATTCTTTCCTTTTTACCTTTTTATGCTTCTCTTGACTTCTGTGTTTGGAGATCATTTTTTAAATTCAGTTCTTGTCTTTTCATTAGAAATAGGGGGAATTCACCTATATCATTTAATGTCCATCTTCTTCCCTGAAAGACAATGTATATTTTAGCTGGACAGCTTACTCTTGGCTATAATCTAAGTTCCTTTGCCTTTCAGAATATCAGACTTCAGTCCCTTTGATCCTTTAAGGTGGAAGCTGCTAAGTCCTGGGTAATTCTGATGGTAGCTCGTTGATATTTAAATTGTTTCTTTCTTTCTGCTTGCAATATTTTTTCTTTCACCTGAGGGTTCTGGCATTTGGCCACTATATTCCTTGGTGTTTTGATTTTAGGATCCCTTTCAGTGGGTGATCGATGAATCCTTTCAATGTTTATTTTTTCCTCTGTTCCTATGACTTCTGGGCAGTTCTCTTTGATAATTTCCTGGAAGACAGTGTCCAGGCTTTTTTTTTCATCATGTTTTTCTGGGAGTCCAATGATTCTCAGATTGTCTCTCCTGGATCTGTTTTCCAGGTCTGTTGTCTTCCCCAGAAGGTATTTCACATTTTTCTCCATTGTTTGATTTTTTTGGATTTGCTTGACTGATTCTTCTTGTCTCCTCGAGTCATTCAATTCCACTTGTTCAATTCTGATTTTCAGTGAAGTATTCTCTTCACTCACTTTTTTAAAATCTTTCTCTAATTGTCCAATTGAGTTCTTTTGTTCTGTGGAATTTTTTTCCATTTCGCCAATTTTGTTTTTTAGAGAGCTGTTTTCTGTTTCCAGTTCACTAATCCTATTTTTCAAGGATTTTACTTCTTTATCCACTCTCTCTTTAACTTTCTCCAGACTCTTTTCCCATTTTTCTTCTAGCTCCCTTGTGAGAGCCTTTTTAATCACTTCTATGAGGTTCATCTGTGCTGAGGAACAGCCGATCTCCTCCTTTGGGGAATCACCTGGGGACTGCCTGTTTTTAGTCTCCTCAGGATTTAGAGTCTGCTCTCTATCTGTATAGAAGCTGTCAAGGGTTAAAGTCCTCTTCAGCTTCTTGCTCATTCTGTCTATTAATCAGAGATAAACTACCAAAGAAAAACAGAAAAAACTGGAGTCTTTCTTTGGGGGGGGGCTGGGTGTGTTATCGAGCTTCCTCTACAGACTGCAGGTGGCAGCAGTGAGGCACTAGCAGGACTGTGCTGCGCCTGCGCTCTGAGATCCCAGAGCGTGCTGAGTCACTGAGGGGGGGGAAGAGGGGGGGCCAGGTCCTGAGAGACTTCAGCTGTTTGCGGTTGTATTCTTCAGCCCCGGTGTTTTTAGCTTTTCTGCTGGGCTGTTGACTTGCTGCCGGAGGAAATTATCCAAACCTGTAGCGAAGCTCTCCCCGCAGAAACGGCTACGATCACTCTCCACCCCCTCTCCAGTCTGCTCCCGTGCTCTCACTGCCGCTGCCCGCCGCCTGCGCCCGATCTAAAACCGCCCCAGCCCTCCAGTAAAGACAGACCTTTCTTGGCGGATCTCAAGGATGGCTTCTCTTGGTAACTATTTGTGGGTTTTTTTTCAGTCAAGCATTGATTCAGAGGCTTGTAATGAAGTGGATAGTGAGAGAAAGCGCGGAGCTTATGCAACTGTGAGCCTCCTCTCCGCCATCTTAACCGGAAGTCCCTTATCTCTTTTAATTACATCTATTTTTGCTTTTACTTGATCTGATATCAGGATTGCTACCCTTGCATTTTTTTTAAACTTCTCCTGATGCATGATAGATTCTGCTCCAGCCCTTTACCTTCACTTTCCATGTATCACTCTGCTTTAAATGTGTTTCTTGTAAATAACATATTGTAGGATTCAGGCTTTTAATCCAGTCTGCTATCTACTTCCATTTTATGGGAGAGTTCATCTCATTTGCATTCACAGTTAAAATAACTAATTCTGTATTTACAATAATACTGTATTTACCCAAGATTATGATTTTTTTTCTTTCCTTTCCTCTTCCCTCCTTCCCAGTATTTTACTTCTAATCATTAACTCCCTCAAACAACCTTACCTCTTTAGAGCCCCTCCCCCTTCTTACACCTCTTTTTTTAATACTTGTTTTCTCTTCTATTAGTCTTTTCCTTTCTTTTCCTCTTTCTCCTCCTATTTCCCTATAAGATAAGACCAATTTCTCTCTGAAATCAAATATGTATCATATTCTCTCTTTGATCTAAATCTAATGAGAGTAAGATTCACATAATGCTCATCCTTGTCCCTACTTTTGCTGAATTATAATAGCTCTTCTTTGCCTCTTCATGAGATATAATTTCCCTTATTTTTACCTCCTATTTCCTTTTTTTCCCCCAGTACAATACTCTTTCTATTTCTAGGTTCTTTTTCATATTATCATAATAAAGTCAAATTATACCCACAATCTCTAAGAATATCCAAAACAGAAATATAGTTCTCAAGAATTCTTTCCTTTTTACCTTTTTATGCTTCTCTTGACTTCTGTGTTTGGAGATCATTTTTTAAATTCAGTTCTTGTCTTTTCATTAGAAATAGGGGGAATTCACCTATATCATTTAATGTCCATCTTCTTCCCTGAAAGACAATGTATATTTTAGCTGGACAGCTTACTCTTGGCTATAATCTAAGTTCCTTTGCCTTTCAGAATATCAGACTTCAGTCCCTTTGATCCTTTAAGGTGGAAGCTGCTAAGTCCTGGGTAATTCTGATGGTAGCTCGTTGATATTTAAATTGTTTCTTTCTTTCTGCTTGCAATATTTTCCCCTTGGTCAGATAGTTCTGATATTTAGCCATGATATTCCTTGGAGTTCTAATTTTCGGGTCTCTTTCAGGAGGTGATTGGGGAATTCTTTCAATAGATATTTTACCTTCTGATTCTAAGACATTAATTGATGTTTATTTATGATTTCCTGTAAGATAATGTCTAGGTTCTTTTTTTTTTTTTTTTTTTTTTTTTTTTTTTTTTTTTTTTTTTTTTTTTTTTTTAAATCAGGCTTTCAGGAAGTCCAATAATCCTTAGATTATCTCTCCTAGAACTATTTTCAATGTCAGTTGTTTTTCCTACTAGGTATTTCATATTTTCTTCTATTTTTTTGTTTGTTTTTGTTTTTGGTTGATTGATCCTTGAAGTCTTATTGAGTCATTCACTTCCGTTTATTCAATTCTTATTTTTAATGTATTATTTTCTTCAGTTAATTTTTTAGTTTGGTGTTTGTGTGTGTGTGTGTGTGTGTGTGTGTGTGTGTGTGTGTGTGTGTGTGTGTTTGGCCAGTTAAATTGTTTGTTCATTGAATATTTTCCAATTTATAAATTCTGTTTTTCAATGAATTCATATCTTTTTGTAACCTATTTTGTAAGACATTATATGCTTTTTCTATTTTATCAAATCTATTTTGTAGGGAGTTTTCCCATCCCTTCTTGCAAAGTTCTCATTTCCTTTCCCCATTTTTTCTAACTTTCTTTTAATATCCTTTGTATAATCTTCCAAGAGAGACTTGTGAAATGGGGACCAGGTTATATCTCCCTTTGCAACTTCATATGGATTCGCTTTGCTTTTAGGAACCTCAGGATTTGAGATCTGTTCTCTTTCTCCATTAAAAAAAAAAAAAGCTGTCTATGGTGAGAGGTTTTTTGTTTGTTTGTTTTGTTTTGTTTTGTTTTTGGCTCACTTTTTTAAAGTTTGAGGCCTGCTTTTAATTTTAATTGAATCTCTTAATTTAATTTAATTAATTAAATTTGAGGGATTTGGGGTTAAGTGACTTGCCCAGGGTCACACAGCTAGACAGCATTAAGTTTTTGAAGCCAGATTTAAACTCAGGTCCACCTGACTTCAGGCCCTGTACTCTATCCACTGTGTCATCAAGCTGACTTTAAGGTCTGTTCTAAGGAAAAGAAGTGACAGCTGCTTTGTTTGCTCTGGGGCAGTTCTGCTGATTGATTTCTGGTAGTGGGTAATCTGGGCTAGGTCCTGCATTTTTCCTTGGCTGAGTGGTTTACAATTTGCCTTTTGCAGCAAATCTGCTAGATCACCCACTTTCAACCAGGTCAGAGTTTCCTAAGAGGCTCACAAAAGATTCCCAAGTGTGTAGTAGCAGTAATGCTCTGACTCCCTGCCTCAGTGCCTTGTCCCAATCTCCCTGTGCTGTGGGATGGGCTTGACAGACTATTCCCCTGTCTGTTTTAAACATATCTGTTCTGAAGTTAATCCAAGGTATTTTCTTCTGAAAATGTGTTATACTCCAAATATTTGTGTTCTTTGATTCCAAAACCAGTGTATAGGCTTTATCTACTATTGGTTTGAGATAAGGTCAGAAAAAATCATGGAAAGTCATGTCTGCTCTACCATCTTGGCTCCATACTTTCAAGTGTCTCAATTCATGAGTTTAAATCAATCATTAGATACTTTTAAGCTATATGACCTTGGCATGTCATTTAACCTGTTTGCCTCAGTTTCTTCATCTGTAAGAATGAATTAGAGAAATAAATGATAAACCATTGTAGTGTGCTTGCCAAGAATATCACAAATGTGGTCATGAAAAGTTGGATGTGACTGAACAACCACAAATGCAATTGTAAGACAACTACATTCCAGAGAAGAAATTGAAATCCTGATGATTACTTCTTCACTTACATATATTTTTCCTCTTCTCTGAACTGCATCTCCACTACTTGACTCCCATAGGGTAAGAGGAAGAAAAGTCAAAGATCAAAGATAATAATAGACAACTATTATATAGATATGTGTTTTATATGTATATGTATTATAATGTTTATATGTATATGTACACATGTGTTTAAAATGTTTATATGTATATATAATACAAATGTATTATGTATATACATATATATAAACACACACATATATACATACCCATTATATAAGCACACACTCACATTATATACATATACATAATATATCACATATACTTGATTGTTTACAAAGGACTTTATAAATGTTATCCCATGTGATCTTCAAAACAACACTGGAAAATAAATACAATTATTGTACCATTTTATAGCTGAAGGAAAGTGATGAAATAAAAGTGAAATAATCTGTCCAGGGTTTTGCAGCTACTAATATGTCCAATTAGATTTGAACTCACCATGTCTAATACCTTCTAGTGCTTTCCAAGTGGTCTCTTACTCCATTTATTCATGGAAAAAGCAGGTTTATGATTTCAATATATGCACTTTTATTTATTTATCTATTTGGCTGGCAAAAAAAATCTTTATTTTTAAAAATTTTATTTTAATGAATATAATATAAAGAAAAATCTAAATGTATAGAGTTTGTAGGTACAGTGATCATCAGAGGGACATATAAGACTGTCATTAGTCCCCCTTTGGTTGCTTATAGTGTGATTTCGCCATCATAACTGACATGAATATAAAATAAATGGCTCCTAACCAGGTGTTTTTGATATCATTTAAAAAATTAGTGAACATATATTTTTACCTGAATTATTGCTTCTACTAATATCAATAACCCAATTACTAAAAAGAGTGTGAAAATAGTATCATATCAAAAGAAAATGGCATAACATAAGTATTCAGGTATATTTCAGAAATATACTGTAAATTTGCTGTTATTCTAGGTTAGACACTAATTAAGTTAATATTGATGGTGAAGTATGGATCTGGAAAATACATTCTCCATTAAGAGTTTATAACCTAATTTTGAAAAATAAACTCTGTAATATGAAAAAAGATAATGGAAAGCAAAGCTTACTGTGTTTCCCCAATAATAAGACCTATCCCAAAAATAAGCCCTCCCCTTACTGTGTAAGATTCCTCTAAAATAAACCCTCCCTCCAAAATAAGCCCTATTGAGATTGCTACTGTAGTGAAGGTGATCCCCTGGCTACACGCTACATTACAGTGCCCTCTATATGCACCGTCGTCCCCCCCCACCCCCCGGCCTCATGAAACGCATGCCATGCTCCAAGCTGCGTCCAATCAGAGCTGCAGCAGTGAGCGCTTCATCCTGTTCTTCCTTTTTTTTTTTGTTTTTGTTTTTGTTTTTTAATAACTTTATTGATAGAATCCACACCAGGATAATTTTTTACAGCATTATCCCTTGCATTCACTTCTGTTCCAATTTTTCCCCTCCCTCATTCCACCCCCTCCCCCAGATGGCAAGCAGTCCTTTACATGTTGAATAGGTTACAGCATATCCTAGATACAATATATGTGTGCAGAACCGAACAGTTTTCTTGTTAGACAGGGAGAATTGAATTCAGAAGGCATAAATAACACAGGAAGAAAAAAAAATGCAAGCAGTTTATATTCATTTCCCAGTGTTCTTTCTTTGGGTGTAGCTGCTTCTGTCCATCTTTGATCTATTGAAACTGAATTAGCTCTCTTTAACAAAGGGATCCACTTCCATCAGAATACATCCTCAAACAGTATCATTGTTGAGATATATAATGATCTCCTGGTTCTGCTCATTTCACGTAGCATCAGTTTATGTATGTCTCTCCAAGCCTCTCTGTATTCATCCTGCTGGTCATTCCTTACAGAACCATAATGTTCCATAATGTTCATATACCACAATTTACTTCAATTGATGGGCATCCATTCATTTTCCAGATTCTAGCCACTACAAACAGGGCTGCCACAAACATTTTGGCACATACAGGTCCCTTTCCCTTCTTTAGTATTTCTTTGGGGTATAAGCCCAGTAGAAACACTGCATCCTGTTCTTCCCCAGTGATTTGCTTGCTGGTGCCATTGAGAGCAGTGCCGAGGAGGAGAGCTGAGGCAGGACAACATAAAAACCTGGTATGTAAGTGGGAGTGAGGGGCATCCATCACTCCATCATACGATGGAGGATAAAAGGGGCATGATGGAGGATAAAAGAAGAACTCAGCCAGCACTCACCATGCTAAAGAAATGAAGAACTTTCTTGCAGAGAGAAGAATAGATCAAGTAATGATTCCTGCAGGAATGACTGCCTATCTCTAGACCCTTGATATTGAAATAAACAAGCCATTCAAGGACCATTTGCACATGGAAGTCAATGACTACATTGAAAATAGAATGGAAAGAAATCAGCATGGAAACTTTGTGAAGCCCTGTCTACAAGAAGTTGTAACTTGGGTGAAGAAGTCATGGGATAAAATTACTGACAGCTGTGTCGCCAAGGCACTCTGAGCAGGTTACCTGGACAAGACATGTTCATTTAAGAGAGCTAAAAGAAAATGCAGACATTTTCCAAGTTTGTTTTGTCTTGGTGTGTGTGTGTGTGTGTGTGTGTGTGTGTGTGTGTGTGTGTGGTGTGTGGTGTGTGTGTGTGTGTGTGTGTGTGTGTGTGTGTGTGTATCTGTAGGTTTAGTAATCATTCCTTCAGATTGCTGGACATGACAGATTGGGTCCACTTCTTCTGAAGGAAATAGAGGCACAAGACATCCAGGACAGAATTCAGGGTATGGACACTTATGACGATATTGTTGAAGAAGATGACATGGTCATTATTGAATAAAGGTACTTTTTTTGTTCACATTTACCTGTTTATTAAAATTGCTGTCAATGTTCATTAAAATAAGCCCTCCCCTGAAAATAAGCCCTCTGGTGTTTTTCCTGTCCAAAAAAAATAAGACAGTGTCTTATTATCAGGAAAACACGGTAGTAGCTATAGGGATAGACTTAGAATCAGGAAACCATGATTTAAAGTCTTGCACATATTAGTTATATGATCCAAGGTAAACTACTTTAACATCTCAGTACTAATCAGGCATCTTTGGAAGATTCTATGTTATAAATAACTATCTGTATGGGTAGAGATAGTTTCCATATAAAGGGATTCTCTACGTGATGAATTCATAGGTCATCTAAAAATAAATAAAAATGCAGAAAATGTTATGCATCAGGGCAAAATTGGAGGGGGGAAGGAGAGAGGAAGGGAACAATGAAATATGAAGCTGACTTCAAAATCACAGGAAGTTTTCAAATCTACCCAATCATCTTAATTAGAAAATAACATAAAAATCAATAGCTCTTTTTTTTTTTTCTAAGTAGCATTTTGCGAGGCACAGTAACAGTTGGAACTTAGTATTTGAAACTTGATGCTGAAATAGATTTGATGATTTGTGTGTTTAATGTAGAAATTCATGCATTAAGGCTGTATAGATATCATTTTTTAAATCCATATTAGTATGAAATCATATTGTTTTTAAATCAATTGTAGTTAATCTTCATGATTAATTTAGAAAAGAATATCTTCTTATGAAATTTAGTTTGATCTGTAATAAACATGTTTATAGACATAAACATTCTTCAATTTTTTAACTTATTTATAACTTTCCAAATAAATTTGGGAATGTGTTAAAATCTCTATTGTAATAATCAAACTTTTTCTTGGAATGATACAAAGAATATATCATTTATGCATGCAGACATTTTCCAAGTTTGTTTTGTCTTGGTGTGTGTGTGTGTGTGTGTGTGTGTGTGTGTGTGGTGTGTGGTGTGTGTGTGTGTGTGTGTGTGTGTATCTGTAGGTTTAGTAATCATTCCTTCAGATTTAAATCTTACTAAGTCTGAGACCAGTTCTCCATTTGGTGTGGCACCTTGCCCTTTGGAAATTCTCTACATCAGTAAAATCATAATTTTAATAAAACATAGTTGAAAAACATCTTTGTAAAGTAAATGGGAAACTTGATATAAAGTTGCAGTCAAGTCAAAAGCAACTAGTCTCAGGTTCCCTTTTGAACTTTTCTCTGTTGCACAGTCTACTGTTATATAGCAAATACTTGCCCATAATGCAACAAAAATTAGCTTGTTTTTATTTGGAAAGAAATTTTTTTTAGAAAAATATAAAAAAAAAGTTAAATTAAAGCAGAAATTCAAAAAGATAGTGATCCCAGTTTTCTGAGTAGTAAAGATACAGGTGAGAGTAAATAGAGATAGGCTAACTTTAACTTATTTCACAGCATGGCAATCAGGTACATCTAGACAAACCACAGTTTTTGTGTTATTATAGATCCTGAAATGGAACAGTGAACCAAATAAGAATCCAACTGTTCATGATTATATTCAGTTAAGGGAAGTCATTGTCTCTAATAGGTAATCAATTTTACTTCTGGTGTGAGTTTGTTCACCCTGTCCTTCTAACCTCTTCACCATACACAGAACTCCTAGTGTCTAAAGTCTGAAAATGAAATTGGTAACAGTTCTTTAATTTGCAACATGCAGAGTTTCTGGAGCACTAAGAGGTCACCCTGATTTGTAATTTGTTTTTTAATTCACCATACCATGATGCCACATAGATAAATTTATAACACATTTTTTAAAATTATCTATTCTTACATCTTCCAAATAATAATAAAAAAAATACTTAGCAAATTTAGTAATTAGTACAATATTTTCCAGAATGAAGAAAAACTAATTTGTCATTGCAGGATACAGAAACCTAAATAAAGGACATGTTGTGTTACTATGACCAAGAAGCAATATTTGAAGAAAACTTATATATTTAAAAAGACACACAGATTTAAATACAATTCACAAAAAAGGAATTATGTAAAATTTCTTCTCAACACCTCCTTCCATTTTTTAGTATTAGTAAAGATTTTCACTATAATTTGGAGTAATACATCCCACTAGCACATTTCCACCTCCAAGTACTAAAATTATTATAGCAATACATATGTAAGTAGTTTAAACAACATTTTCTAGTTTTATTTTTGAGGTTTAATCAATATTCTGCCCTACTATACTTCAGTCACTCTGTAAATAGCTTAAAGAAGGAGTAAGATGGAGTTCAGATATTTATTATGGCTACAGAAACATGCCTATAAATATTATTGATGCATCACTGATCTGAACTCTTTGCTTCTTAATTTGTAAAATCTACAGCCCCAGGATTAGATGATGATGATAAAGATAATGATAATTATCATTTACATTATACCTACTATGTGCCAAGGACTATGTTAAGTGATTTATAAATATTATCTCATTTGATTATTATTATTATTCAAATTGTACAGTGGAGAGGTTGAAATAAACCAAGGTTAAGTGTCATATAATGGTTAATAGCTAAGGTCACATTTGAAGCCATGGCTTCCTGACTCTAAGCATCTTTATCCATCTAGTCCTCTAGATGTCTCTACCTTTGCTAACCTCACTATGACAAGATTAATACCAAAATCAATGAGGTCATCTATTCCAAACAATACCTGCCTAAAAATCTACTCTGCAACACATCCAACAAATTCTTATCTATCTCAGCTTTGTATTGAAATCTCTAATTAGTATGAATTCACTAATCACTTAGGAAGGTGATTTTGCTTTGAGGTAGCTATGAAAGTGAGGAAGTATATGTTGAATGTAATTCTAAATTTGAATTCTTTTGTCATTAGAGTTCTTTTAGCACCTGATATTGTGTAGTGTGATATCAGATATCCGACCTAAGAGCTTGAAAATTTTGACCTAATAGTGAAAACACATACACACAAATATAAACACATTATATATGTTAGTGTATTATATACACAAATAGTGCAATGGATAGAGTTCAAGGACCCAACAACTCATCTTCCTGAGTTCAAATCTGTCCAAATACATTTATTATCTCTGTGATCCTGCACAAATGCTTAACCCTGTTGGTCTTAGTTCCCTCATTTGTCAAATGAGCTGGAGAAGAAAATAGCAAACCACTCCAACATTTTTGCTAAGAAAACCTTAAATGGGAACAAGAAGAAATGGACATTACTGAAAAAAAAATGCCTGAATGTACATATTTCCCATAGCTGTCTCATATTTGATTCTAGGTTTTTAATGACTACATCAAAATTATAGCAAATAATTTTTGTATTTGGGACAAAAGCCAACTATCATTCCCAGGGCAATTTGTATATTGTATAGTTTCATTAAGACCAACGAAAAAAGAGGGAAGACAAGATCAAATGAAAAAGAGTAAGGGGGCAAGAGAGCTGAAATCAAGTAAATCTCATGTCTTAGGACAAAGTCTCAGTCACCTTGTTTTAGTTATCTTCTGACAGAAGACCAGACCTCTGAGATTATATACCATGGTAAAACGACTTCAAATACATGTCCTTGAAAAACTGTGTGTTTATTGTCTAAGGATGAGCCAATCTAAAAACAAAGATGATTTCTCATCATCAGAAAATAAACTAAGCAGCAAGGAATTTATTTTGGCCATGACAAATCATAAAAAGATCTTCAAAGGCACTGAAAGGATTAGTGATGGGATTATGCACACTGAAATAATTATAGATCTGCAACTATTTTATATTCAGTGGCAAAAAAAAAAATAAAAGGAAATAAGAGTGAAGCTATATGAGTACATATTCTTAAAACATTAGTAAAATGGAAAACTTAGAGAATGATTTGTAGCATAGGGAACAAAGAAAATTAATAGTTCTTTGCTTTTTAGTTTTCAAGTTCACTACTAGTCTAGGAAGACCATTTTTAGAGTGGGTATTTATGTACTCACTAATCCATTGGTCAATGGATTTGTTAGATAAGGAAGACTATTTTCTTTCATTTATTAAATCATTTAACAAGCATGTACTGACTAATTACTATGTACCAGGTAAATTATTTTATCCTGGGCAAGTCACACAAAAAAAATTAAAATCCCATTTGGTATTGGTAGGGAAAGCTCCTTACTGATAGGGTACTCTTTGATGAAATCAGAGATCTAATCAAAAGAGAAATTCATTTAAAAATATATCAAGAACTATTTCCGACCTGGTGAATACTAACTGTATTGCTTGGGGTCCAGTTACCAACTTCCCTTCCCTGAAAGATTCTGTGTGATAAATTAGATACAAAAAGAATTGTAGGAAGAAAGGAAAAAGGAGGGAGAAGGAAGAAAAGAAGAAAGGAAGAAAGAAGAGAAAGAAGAAAGGAAGGAAAGAAGGAAGGAAGGAAGGAAGGAAGGAAGGAAGGAAGGAAGGAAGGAAGGAAGGAAGGAAGGAAAGAAGGAAGGAAGGAAAGGAGGGAGAGAGGAAGGAGGGAGAGAGGAAGGAGGAAGAGAGGAAGGAGGAAGGAGGAAGAGAGGAAGAAGGAAGGGAGGAAGGAGGAAGGAAGGAAGGAGGAAGGAGGAAGGGAGGAAGAAAGGGAGGAAGGGAGGTCAAGTATCTAGATAGAAACAATTCAAGTGTACTGAGCCACAATCAGGATACCACAAGATATATAGCAGCTTCTACATTAAAGAACCAGAGAGATTGGAAGATGATATTCTGTAGAACAATGGAGCAAGGTTTACAACCAAGAATCACCTTCCCAGCAAAACTGAGTATAATGCTTCAGAGAAAAAGGTGGTCATTCAATGAAAGGATTTTCAAGCACTGGTGTTGAAAAGAACAGCTCTGAATGGAAAATCTGATTTTCAAATGCAGGACTCAGGAGGAGCATAAGGAGGTAATCTGGAAAATGATATCATAAGGGACTCAATACAGTTTATCTGTTTAACATTCCTACATGAGAGGAAGATACTTGTAACTCACAAGAATATTCTCATTATTATGGAACTTAGAATGAGTATATATGAACAGAGGGCACCATTGTGAGTTGAATATGAAGAAATAATATCTTTTTTAGTGATAAAATTAAGGATGAGAGAGAAATGTATTGAGAGAAAGAGAAAGGGAGAAGTAGAATGGTGCAAATTATCTGTATTTAAAAAGGGGCAAGAATCTATTTAAAACCATTAGCAAGCATCATATCCAATGGGGAGAAACTAGAATCATTCCCAATAAGATCAGGGGTGAAACAAGGTTGCCCACTATCACCATTACTATTCAATATTGTATTAGAAATGTTGGTTTTGGCAATAAGAGAAGAAAAACAGATTAAATTAATTGGAGTAGGTAATAAGAAAACGAAATCACTCTTTGCAGATGATATGAGGATAAACTTAGAGAACCCTAGAGAATCAACTAAAAAGCTACTAGAAACAATATACAACTATAGAAGTATACAAAATAAATCCACAGAACTCATCAGCATTTTTATATATTACCAGAAATGACCAGCTGTAAGAGATAAAAAAAAGAAATTCCATTTAAAATAACTGTCGATAATACAAAATATTTGGGAGTCTACCTGCCAAAGCAAAATTTGAAACTTACATGAACTCAACTACAAAACATTTTACACACAAATAAAGTCATATCTAAACAATTGGAAAAAATACCAAATGCTCATGCATAGACTGAGCGATTATAATAAAAATGACAATACTATCTAAATTAATCTACTTATTTAGTACCATACCAATCAAATTCCCAAGAAATTATTTTATAGATCTAGAAAGAAATAACAAAGCTCATCTGGAAGAACAAAACATCAAGAATTTCAGTGAGATTAATGGAAAAATGCAAATGAAGGTGGCTTAGCTGTTCCAGATCTAAAACTATTATAAAGCAGGGATCATTAAAACCATTTGGTACTGACTGAGAAATAGAGTAGTTGATCAATGCAATAGATTAGGCTTGTAGGTCAAAATAGTCAATGAATATAGTATTCTAATGTTTGACAGACTTAAAGATCCCAGGTATTGGGATAAAAATACATTATTTGATAAAAACTTCTGGGAAAATTGAAAACTAGTATGGTAGAAACTAGGCATTGACCCACACCTTACAATGTATAACAAGATAAGATCAAAATGGGTTCATAATCTAGACATAAAGAGTGATATTATAAGCACATTAGGAGAACAGAGGATAGTTTACCTCTCAGATCTATGGAGGAGGAGAGAATTTATGACCAAAGAAGAGCTAGAGATCATTATTGATCACAAAATAATTAATGTTGATTATATTAAGGTAAAAAGCTTTTGTACAAACAAAACTACTATGGTCAAAATTGGAAGGGAAGCAACGAACTGGGAAACAATTTTTACATTCAAGGGTTCTAATATAGGCTTAATTTCTAAAACAAATAGAGAATTGACTCAAATTTATAAGAATTCAAGCCATTCTGCAATTGATGAATTGTCAAAGGATATGAACAGATAATTTTCAGATAAAGAAATTGAAACCATTTCTAGTCATATGAAAAGGTGCACCAAATCACTGTTGATCAGAGAAGTGCAAATTAAGACCATCCTGAGATACCATTACACACCTCTCAGATTGGCTAAGATGACAGGCAAAGATAATGTTACATGTTGGAAGGAATGTGAAAAAACTTGGATACTAATACATTGTTGGTGGAATTGCAGATGGATCCAACTATTCTGTAGAGCAATTTGGAACTATGTTCAAAAAGTTATCAGACTGTGCATACCCTTTGGTCCAGTAGTATTTCTACTGGGCTTGTATTCCAAAGAGATCTTAAAGGAGGGAAAGGGACCCAGTTGGGTAAAAATGTTTGTGGCACTCTGGGGCCTGAGTGGATTCCTGTCATTTAGAGAATGGTTGAATAAGTTATGGTATATAAATGTTAAATGTTATCGAATATTATTGTTCTATAAGAAACAATCAGCAGGATGATTTCAGAGAAGCCTAGAGATACTTATATGAATGGATGATAAGTGAAATGAGCAGAATCAAGAGATCATTGTATATGGCAACAACAAGATTATATGATGATCAATTCTGATGGATGTGGCTCTCTTCAAAAAAGAGATGATTCAGACCAGTTCCAATGATCTTGTGATTAAGAGAGCCATCTACAGAGAGAGGACTATGGAAACTGAATGTGGTTCCCAATATAGCATTTTCACTCTTTTTCTTGTTTTCTTGCATTTTATTTACTTTCTCATTTTTTCTTGTTTGATTTGATTTTCTGTGCAGCAAAATAATTGTATAAATATGTACACATATGTTAAATTTAACAATGTTTCTACCATGTTTAGCATATATTGTATTATTTGCTATCTAGAGGAAGAGGTTGGGAAAGGGGGTAGAAATTGCAAGGGTTAATGTTAAAAATTATGCATATATTTTGAACATAAACAGCTTCAATTTTTTTTAAAGGCAAGAAATAGCTTTTACAGTGGAGAGGAAGAGGACTAAGAGAAAGTAGGTGAATAAATCTTACTTTCAGCAGAATTGACTCAAAGAAGAAATAACATACATAGCTATAGGTGTACAGAAATCTATCTTACCCTGCAATAAAATAGGAGAGGAGTGAGATATGGGAAGGGGTAGGAAGTGATTAAAAAAAAGAGGGCATATTTTTGGAGGGAGTGTTCAGTAGTAAAACAACTTTGAGGAAGGACAGGGTGAAAGGGGAGAGAGAATAAATGAGGGGAAACATAATTAGCAATAGTAATTGTAAAAAAAAAAATTCAAAGCAAGTTTCTCTGATAAGTCCTCAAAATTCTCAAACATAGAGGAAACAAGCCAAATTCATGAAAAATAAGAAACCTGCCCCATTGATAAATGATCAAAAGATAATTATCTGTGCCCCAAAGCCTCCAAATTCATGCATATTCTTTTACCTAGCAATGCCACTACTAAGCATGAATATCAAAAGAGATTCAGAAAAATGCAGAAAAAAAGAAAATGACCCATATGTACTCAAAAATATTAATAGCAGCTCTCTTCTCAAGACAAAACAAATTAGAAATTGAGGGGATACCCATCAATTGGGGAATGAGTTAATAAACTTTGGTATGTGTTTGTGATGGAATATTATTATTCTATGGGAAATGATGAGCAGGATATTCTCAGGGAGAAAAAAAAGGAAAGTCCTCCATGAACAAAGTGAAACATAGAGTATAAACACTAATAGCAATATTCTGGGATTACCTGCTATAAATTACTTTGTTATTCTCAGTATCATCATCCACAACTACTTTGAAGGACTTATGATGAAAAATCCTATAACTATCCAGAGGAAGAATCTATTTGATCTGAATACATGCTGATACATTCTCTATTTCTCTCAGTTATCTCTCTCTTTTTAACTTAATTTTTTCTTGAGGATTTTTATTTTTGTTATAGTGAGAAATCATTCTTTCCTTTCAACTTAATTTTTATGAAAATGTTTGCAAAAATTCATATATGATTTCTTAATTGCAGGTGGGAATAAGTGAGAGAACCTAGACCTCAAAAGTTTTCAAAACAAATGTAAAAAATATATTTTAATCATAACTGGGGAAATATTAAATGCATAAATTTAAAGATAAAAAAATAGAGGAAAAATAAGAAAACAACCTTTCTTATATGGATTAAGGAAGAATTCATGATCAAATGAATATTTTTATCAGGTTTTCTGATAAATATTTCATTTACATGATATGTAATTAACTGATTCAAATTTCTAAAAACAAGATCCATTTTCACATTAATGAAAGGGTAAAAGATATGAATAAGGTTTCAATAAGTAAAATTTAGAAACATTTAGTAAGAGCCTACTATGTCCCAGACACTGGATTAGATGCTGGGAATACAAAAGCAAAAAAAAACAAAAACAAAAACAAAAAACAAAGACATCTTTAAGTAGCTCACAATCTCATGGAGAAATATAAGAATAAGCATATATAAACAACACTAGGATAAATTGGAGGTAATTAACAGAGGGGAGGCACTAGTGTTATGCAGGACTAGGAAAGGCCTCTCATCAAAGTTAGAGTTTTATTTAAGACTTGAAGAAAAGCAGGAAATTCAAGAGATAAAAGTGAGCAAGGAGAGTATTTGGGCATGGGGAGAGCCACTAAGAATGTTGAAAGCTTGGGATATGGAATGTTTTGTACAAGGAAAAAACTGCAAGAGAACCAGTACCCCTGGATTGCAGAATATTTAGAGGATAGTCATATGTAAAAATAGGAAAGAATGTTGAATTTATGAAGAGCTTTTGAAGCCAAACAAAGGCAATTACATTTGATGGTGGAAATAATAGGGACACACTGGAGTTTATCAAATAGGGGGAGTGAGATGCTTGGATTTGTGCTTTAGGAAAATTATTTTAGTAATTTAGAATTTAAAATAGTGTAGATTTAAAAATAACAGCAGGCTTGCCTTGCAGAGAGAGACAGTTTCATATAAACCAGGACTTGTTAACCTTTTTCTATTTGTGACCCCTTTTCCAGATAAATTTTTGCATGACTCCAAATATATAGGTATATAAACAGTCCATTGCTATACATATTAGTTTACCACCTATTAAAGATGAAAGCAAATTTGCATACTAAATAAAAAAATAGGGGAGCCTCAAATTTTCTACCTTTATCCATCCACAGACCTTCACCCCCATATCTTGAGAAAACAAAAAATTCAATGGAGGCTATACATGTGTAGTAGTGAAGAACATTTCCATAATAGTTATTCTGGAAAACATAAGAAACATTAAGGAAAATAAAATTAAGGAAAAAAAATTAAAGTATATTTCAATCTATATTCAGACTCTATCAATTCTGTCTCTGTAAATGGATAGCATAACTCCTTCAATGCTTTCTTGGATCATTATGTTGCAGAGAATAGCCATCATTCACAGCTTACAATATTGGTGTTACTTTGTACACAGAATATTTTACTGAGTGTGAGTACATGGAAGTCTTTCCAAATTTTGCTGAGAGAATCCTGTTCATCGCATCATATATAATAATAGTATTCCATCACAACTACATGTCACAATATGTTCAAACATTCCCCAATTGATGGACCTCTCTTGAAGTTCCAATTCTTTGCTCCTAGGAAAAAAACGAACAAACAAATAAACATTTCTATAAAAATATTTGTTCATGCAGGCTCCTTTCCTTTTTTAAAAACATCTTTTTTGGAATACAGAACTAGTAGTGTTATATATATATATATATATATATATATATATATATATATATTCATGCTATTATTTATCATTGGGCATAGTTTCAAATTGCTTTATAGAATGGTTAACTTCGTTCACAACTCCATTAAGAGTGCATTAATGTCTCATTTTCCCCATAACCAGGCCAGCATTTGTTACTTTCCTTTTCTGTCCTATTACTCAATCTAATAAGTAGGAGGTAATGCTTGAGAAGTGTAGAGGGCTGAAACTATGGAATCAATGCACTGAGGCTAACTGCTCATTTTGGGAAATGGACTGCTGAGTTCTTGAGGCTAACTACCCATTGGACAATACTCTATGGGCATATGCTTGGACAATAGTTCTTTCTACTCTCTGTATTGGCTCAATGATTGGTGTATGATTGTAGGAGGGACTAAGGGGTTAGAGTAAAGTTAGCCAGAGGTGCACTCCTAGCAGAGAGGAGGCAGAAGGCGGTAGCAGAGAATCTGCTTCCATCCTGTTCAATCCTGACTCCGGCTGATTCTGGGGTGTTCTTGGTGTTAGTGTGGTTGTTAAAGAGAAGTGTTTTCATTTTACATTTCTCCAATCAATGTTATTTAAGCCTTTTGTTTCATATGGCTGTGTGTGTTTGTGTGTGTGTGTGTGTGTGTGTGTGTATGTAGCTTTGATTTCTTCATCTCTGAATTGTTCCTATCTCTTGATCATTTACCAATTGATAAATTGATGGATCTATACTGGGTGCAGTCTGTCCTGGATTGCTTTCTACTCTCTTCTTCTTGCAATAGAAATTTTCTGGCAAAAATTGTTTTGGACTGGAAAAATGTCTCAGTCTACCTTTTTGTGGTTTCTGTTATTCTAGAATTATTTAAATGTATTGGGAGGGGTTTCCCAAAGAACTCACATGAGTTCCATCTTGGCGCTGTCCCCTAAGCTAAATATTTATGGGGAAAATCTAATATCTTCCAAATAACCCTTCTGACATGGCTTTTATTTAACTTTTTTTTCTCTGGTCACTTCTACTTGACAACTTCAAGATCATAATTTGGATTTATTATATCTTTTCATAAAATGAAGTTTTAGAGATAGGAGAATTCTTTGACATCATCTGATTCAGGCTCCCCCAGTTTTACAGATGAGGAAATTGAGTCTCCAAGAATATAGATAACTTGCTGATGTTCACACAGGTAGCATTTGCCAGACTAGTGATTCAAAATGATGTTTTCCAATCAAAAGGCATTCCTTTCCCATTGAGGTATCTTCACATGATTTCTGCTAAACCCACGTTTTTCTCTGGTATTAGCAATCAGCTTTGCATTGACAAGCCTCCTTAATCAATATTTAATCAAAATAACAATATGCAGACAGTCCCCTGACTAGAATCTTAAAAAATATCTTCCTCATTTCTTTAAATCTCTTCTCACTGCAGCTATTAAACAAATTTCTAATTTTAGAAAGGATAAGTTTTATCACAGGTTCAAAGAGCAATGATGATCATAGGATCAGAGATCAAAGGCCTTCACAACTAAATCCTTTGATTTTATCTTGAATAGAAATCCCCTCTATATCATCTATAACAATGTTTTATCCATTCTCTATTTAAATACAATCTCATTATAAGTCAGCAATGTGATCAGGAAAAGAAAACCCTAATTCAGTCTCACAAGGCTCTCTGAAAATGAAAACAATTCCCGGAATAAGATAACATGATTATGTGCTTGACCTTTGTTGGGATTCATCCAGAGTACTATATTAATTTGTGAGCACTGCAGGTCAAGAAGGACATTAATAAGCTTATGAGGAACTGGAAGAAACCACTCAGGAAGAAAAGGGGTCTTACATTTATTATTTATAAGGAAAGATTGAAGAAAATGTTCATATTTAAGTTGGAGAAGAGATTATTGAGGAAAAGATAGTTGCTTATAAATATTTGAATGCTTTTTTCCCCTTGTGGAAGAGACATTGATCTTCTAATTAATGCAAGAAAAGATAAAGAGAACCGAGAAAACATTACAAAAATGTCAAGCTAGTTTTAGTGTGTGTGTGTGTGTAAATAAAACAAAGCAAAACTTATAAAAGTACCCTAAAAGAGTTAGCCGAAAGAAGAATCTTTAAAGAATCTATTGGATTACCTGAAAGATGAAGTTCCTTACACTTCAAAATTCTGAATGGATTAAAGATTTTCTGCATGTAGAATTCATTATCTTTTAATCTAGTCCATAACATCTTTGGAACATACCTATATATATATATATAGATAGATAGATAGATAGATAGATAGAGATTTTTTTTTTCATTTTTGAGTCATTTTCAGCAGGAGAATAGTGAATTCTTTTAATGTTTATCTTTCTCTCTGGTTCTAGGAAATTAGGGCACTTTTCCTTGATGACTTCCTGCAAGATGTCTAGGCTTTTTTTTTTTTAAATCATGGTTTTCAGGAAGTCCAATAATTCTTAAATTGTGTCGTCAGTTGTTTTCTCAATGAGGGATTTTACATTTTCTTTTCTTTTTATTATTATTTTTTTAAACTTTTTGTTGACAGAGCCCATGCCTGGGTATTTTTTTTTTTTACATTATCCCTTGCACTAACTTCTGTTCTGACTTTTCCCTTCCCTCCCTTCATCCCCTCCCCCAGATGGCAAGCAGTCCTATACAAGTTAAATATGTCACAGGGTATCCTAGATATAATATATGTGTGCAGAATCGAACAGTTCTCTTGTTTCACAGGAAGAATTGGATTCAGAAGACAAAAATAACCTGGGAAGAAAAACAAAAATGCAAGCAGTTTACATTCATTTCCCAGTGTTCTTTCTTTGGGTGTAGCTGCTTCTGTCCATCCTTGATCAATTGAAAGTGAGTTAGATCTTCTCTTTGTCGAAGAAATCCATTTCCATCAGAATACATCCTCATATAGTATCATTCTTAAGGTATATAATAATCTCCTGGTTCTGCTAATTTCACTCAGCATCAGTTCATGCAAGTCTCACCAATCCTCTCTGTCATTTCTTAGAGAACAATAATATTCCATAACATCCATAAACCACAATTTACTTAAGCATTCCCCAATTGATGGGTATCCATTCATTTGCCAGTTTCTAGCCACTACAAACAGGCTGCCACAAACATTTTGGCACATAGAGATTCCTTTCCCTTCTTTGGTATCTCTTTGGGGTATAAGCCAGTAGAAACACTGCTG
The DNA here is from genome assembly GCF_016432865.1 of Antechinus flavipes. Taxonomy (NCBI): domain Eukaryota; kingdom Metazoa; phylum Chordata; class Mammalia; order Dasyuromorphia; family Dasyuridae; genus Antechinus; species Antechinus flavipes. Next base: position 60,597,159 of record NC_067401.1, on the reverse strand, counting down.
GATCAAAGGGTATGCACAGTTTGATTACTTTTTGAGCATAGTTCCAAATTGCTCTCCAGAATGGGTGGATATATTCACAATTCCAGCAACAATGTTAACCTGAGAAGCCTATATTTTTGGAGGTAGTCATCCGTTTCACTTAGGTTATCAAATTTATTGGCATAAAGTTGGGCAAAGTAACCCCTTATTATTTCTTTAATTTCCTTTTCATTGGTGGAAAGTTCTCCTTTTTCATTTTTAACACTACTAATTTGATTTTCTTCTCTCCTTTTTCTAATCAGATTTACCAACGGCTTATCTATTTTATTGGCTTTTTCATGGAACTAACTCTTAGTTTTATTAATTAATTCAATAGTTTTTTTTTTAACTTTCAATATTATTAATTTCTCCTTTTAATTTTAGAATTTCATGTTTAATATTTGATTGGGGGTTCTTAATTTGATCTTTTTCTAGCTTTTTAAATTGTAAGCCCAATTCATTGATCTTCTCTTTCTCTATTTTATTCAAGTAAGCCTCTAAGGAAATAAAATTTCCCCTTATTATTGCTTTGACTGCATCCCACAAATTTTGGTATAATGTCTCATCTTTGTCATTATCTTGAGTGAAATTATTCATTGTAGTTATAATTTGCTGTTTCACCCAATCATTCTTTAAGATGAGATTATTTGGTTTCCAATTACTTTTTGGTCTATTACACCTAACTTTTTGTTGAATGTAGTTTTTGTTGCATAGTGATCTGAAAAGAGAACATTTACAATTTCTGCCTTCCTGCATTTAATTTTGAGGTCTTTGTGTCCTAATATATGGTCAATTTTTGTGTAGGTTCCATGAACTGCTGAGAAGAAATTATACTCCTTTCTGTCACCATTCAGTTTTCTCCAGAGATCTATCATATGTAATTTTTCTAATATTCTCTTTACCTCTTTAATTTCTTTCTAATTTGTTTTGTGATTTGATTTATCTAAATCTGAGAGTGCAAGACTGAGATCTCCCTCTATTATAGTTTTGCTATCTATTTCTTCTTGCAACTCTTAACTTCTCCTTTAGGAAGTTAGATGCTATACCACTTGGTACATATATGTTCAATATTGATATTGCTTCATTGTCTGTAGTACCCTGTAGCAAGATATAGTTTCCTTCCTTATCTCTTTTAATTAGAACAATTTTTGCTTTTGCTTGATCTGAGCTAAGGATGGCTACCCCTGCTTTTTTGACTTCACCTGAAGCATAATAGATTCTGCTCCAGCCTTTTACCTTTACTCTGTATCTCCCCATTTTAAATGTGTTTCCTGTAAACAACATATTGTAGGGTTCTGACTTTTGATCCAGTCTACAATCCACCTCTGCTTTATGGGAGAGTTCATCCCATTCACATTTATGGTTAAAATTACTAATTCTGTATTTCCTACTATCCTAATATTTCCAGATATGCTTTTCTTTTTCTTACCCCCTTTCCCCCATTCTCTAGTATTAAACTTATTGGTCCCACTTGCGTTACAGCTCTCCCTCTTTAGGATCCCTCTCTCCTCCCTTTGAATCCCTTCCCCTTTCATGTACCTTTTCCTTATTACTCTTTTTCCTTTTCCCTTTTCCTCTTCCACTTTTTAATAAGATGAGAGAAGATTCTCTGTAAAACAAATATGTCAATTATTTCCTCTTTGAGCCAACTCTGATGAGAGTAGGATTCACACAATGTTCCTCCCCCTCTCTAAGTTCCCTCAGATATGATAGGTTTCCTTTGCCTCATTGTCACATGTAGTTTCCCTCTTTTTATCTCCCCTTTTCCCTTTTTCTGACACTATCTCCTTTCCATTTCTACTTCTTTTTTTTTCTGTTATATCAGTAAAATCAAATTATACATGTGTTTTTTATGTATATCCACAACAGAAATACAGTTTTCAAGAGTTCCTTTTACCTTTTTCTACTTCTCTTGAGTCCTGTTGTTGGAGATCAAATTTTTTTGTTTAAGTCTGGTTTTTTTCTTAGAAATAAATGCAATTCCTCTGTTTCATTAAATACCCATCTTCTCCTATGGGAAAAAAAAATGATCAGCTTAGCTGGGTAGTTTATTCTTGGCTGCATTCCAAATTATTTTGCCTTTTGGAGTATCAGATTCCAGGCCCTTCAATCCTTTAATGTTGAGGCAGCCAGATCTTGTGTGACCTTTATTGTGGCACCTCGGTATTTGAATTGTTTTTTCCTGGCTGCTTATAATATTTTTTCTTCAGTCTGAAAATTCTGAAATTTGGCCACAATATTCCTCGGAGTCTTTATTTTAGGGTCTTTTTTTGAAGGTGTTTGATGAATTCTTTCAATGCCTATTTTACCTTCTGGTTCTATTACTTCTGGGTAGTTTTCTTTGATGATTTCCTGTAAAATAGTATCTAGGCTCTTTTTTTTTGTTATAATTTTAGAGTAGTCCAATGATCCTCAAGTTATCTCTCCTAGATCTATTTTCCAGGTCTGTTGTTTGTCCAAGTAAATATTTGACATTTTTTTCCCCAATCTTTCATTTTTTTTTTTTTGGTTTTGCTTGAGTGATTCCTGATGTCTCAATGAATCAGTCATTTCTATTTGTTCAGTTCTGATTTTTAGTAGGTTATTTTCTTCATTACCTTTTTTTTTTTTTTTTTACTTCTTTTTGTATATGTCCAATTGAGTTTTTGAGTTGTTTTGCTCTATGGAATTTTTTTTTCCATTTCACTATATATATATTTATTTTAGTGAATTATTTCCCTTTTCCATTTCACAAATTCTGTTTCCCTGCACTTCTTGGGAGTTATTTTTTACCTTTTCCAATTCACATTTCAGGAAGTTGTTGCTCTCTTGCATAGCATCTCTTTCCTTTCCCCATTTTTCTTCTACTTCTCTTTTAAGGTTTTTAATAGTCTCTTCTAGGAAAGCCTTTTGTATTGGGGGCCAACAATTGTCTGGAGACTGTCTGCTATAAGTCTCTTCAGGGCTAAAAATCTACTCTCTTTCTGTGTAGAAACTATCAATTGTCCTTTTGATCTTTTTACTCATTTTGTTAAAGCCTGTAGGATCTGCCTTCAGTTCCAGGAGGTTACCAGCTTCCTCTGCTGAGCAGTGATAGGTATGTGGATGGATAGCTGTCCTGCCAGCCAGCTACAAAAAGCAGCTGGCTACTGGAGTGCTCTGGGAAAGAGTTCTCCACCCAGAAGTAACTCAGGCCTGCAAGGCCAAGCTGGGAAAGTGCCCTGCAAAGAACCCCTTCTGTGTGAGATAATAACTGCCCTGGGGCTAGACTCTGAGCAGTGAGAGTTTCACTACCCCAAGCCAAAGCATGCCCTGGGGCTGTGGGTATTAGCAGCTGAGCAGTGAATGGCCCTGCAGGGACTGGAAGTGTCTCTGCCACAAGAAGCACAGTCTTCTTGGGGAGGTTCTATTGTCCCAGTTCGAGTCCCCCATTGTGCAGATTAGAGACTGCCCAGACTGTGCCCCCTTGCCGTGCAGATTTGTAACTGCCCCCGCAAAAGCCCCAAACTGTAGAATGTTGCTTCAAGGTTGTGTTAAGGTCTGCTTGAGTCACTTCTGGGTTTAGGTGGTTACAGCCAGATCTTGTTAGGTTCTGGTGTTTTTTAGAGTACCCTCTGTTTTAGGCTTTCATTTCTCTGCCAGTTTACTGTTTTGTAATCAAGGCAGAGTGGTTAGCCTATAGTAGAGTCATCTCTAAAACTTCTCTAGATACAGAGATCATCCCTGCCCTACCTGTTCTATGCTCTATGCAGACCAGGGTCTGCTTAGGAAGCTAGTTTCTCTCTGTTTGTGCTGGTCTATTCCTGGCCCCTCAGGACAAACCTTTCCTGGTAATCTTCCAGATTATCTTTGGCTGGTAAATTGTGTGCATCTAATCTTCATGAATTTTAGCAGTCAAGTGCTATTTTTGAAGCTGAATTTAATAGTTGATTGTGAGGGTATGAGAGGAGCTTAGAAAGTCGCGTGTGCCTTCTCCACCTCGTCTAACACAAATAGGGGATTTTACATTTTCTTTTATTTTTAATTTCTTTTTTTAGTTTTCTTTGACTGATTCTTGATGTCTCATTGAGTCATTTACTTTCATTTTTCTGATTCTAATTTTTAATGAATTGTTTTCTTCAGTAATTTTTAAATCTCCTTTTGCATTTGACCAATTGAACATTTTTTCCCTTTTTTAAATTATTATAAATTTTTATTGACAGAACATATGTATGGGTAATTTTTTACAACATTATCCCTTGCATTCACTTTGATTCTTTCTTTTCCCTTCTCTCCCTTCACCCTTTCCCCTAAATGGCAGGCAGTCTTATACATGTTAAATCTGTTATAGTATACCTTAGATACAATATATGTGTGCAGAACTGTACAGTCCTCTTGCTGAACAAGAAGAATTGGATTCAGAAGGTAAATATAACCTGGGAAGAAAAAAATGCAAATACTTCACACTCATTTCCCAGTGTTCCTTCTCTGGGTATAGCTGATTCTGTCCATCATTGCTCAATTGGAACTGACTTGGATCTTCTCTTTGTCAAAGATATCCACTTCCATCAGAATACATCCTCATACAGTATTGTTATCAAAGTGTATAATGATCTCCTGGTTCTGTTCATTTAACTTAGCAACAGTTCATGTAGGTCTTTCCAAGCCTCCCTGTATTCATCCTGTTAGTCATTTCTTACAGAACAATCAAATTCCATAACATTCATATACCACAATTTACCCAACCATTCTCCAATTGATGGGCACCCATTCATTTTCCAGTTTCTAGCCACTACAAAAAAATGGCTGCCACAAACATTCTTGCACATACAGGTCCCTTTCCCTTCTTTACTATCTCTTTGGAATATAAGTCCTGTAGTAACACTGCTGGATCAAAGGGTATGCACAGTTTGATAATTTTTGGAGCATAACTTCAGATTGCTCTCCAGAATTGTTGGATTCATTCACAACTCCACCAACAATGCATCAGTAACCCAGTTTTCCCAAATCTCCTCCAAAATTCATCATTTTTTTCCTGTCATCTTAAGCAATCTGACAGGTGTGTAGTGGTACTTCAGAGTTGTCTTAATTTGCATTTCTCTGATCAATAGTGATTTGGTACACTCTTTCAAATGAGTGGAAATAGTTTCAATTTCTTCATCTGAAAAATTGTTCATATCCTTCGACCATTTATCAATTTGATAATGGTTTGATTTCTTATAAATTAGAGTCAATTCTCTATATATTTTGGAAATGAGGCCTTTATCAGAATCTGTAAATGTAAAAAAGTTTTCCCGATTTGTTGCTTCCCTTCTAATCTTATTTGCATTAGTTTTGTTTGTACCAAAGCTTTTCAATTTGATAATCAAAATTTTGTGATCAATAATGATCTCTAGTTCTTCTTTGGTCACAAATTCCTTCCTCTAATTTATTTATAATCTCCTTTATGGCTAAATCAAGGACCCATTTTGATCTTATCTTGGTGTACGGCATTAATTGTGGGTCCATGCCTAATTTCTGCCATACTAATTTCCAGTTTTCCCAGCAGTTTTTCTCAAATAATGAATTCTGATGCCAAAAGTTGGGATCTTTGGGTTTGTCAAACATTAGATTGCTATAGTTATTGACTATTTTGTCCTGTAAACCTAACCTATTACACTGATCAACTAATTTATTTCTTAGCAATATTAAATGGTTTTGGTTATCACTGTATTATAATAAAATTTTAGATCAGGTACAGCTAGGCCAATTTCATTTGATTTTTTTTTTCATTAATTTCCTTGAAATTCTTGACCTTTTGTTTTTTTCCATATGAATTTTGTTGTTACTTTTTCTAGTTCACTAAAATAGTTTCTTGGGAGTCTGATTGATACAGCAGTAAATAAATAGATTAGTTTAGGGAGTATTGTCATCTTTATTATATTTGCTTCGCCTATCCAAATACACTTAATATTTTTCCAATTATTTAAATCTGACCTTATTTGTGTGGAAAGTGTTTTGTAATTTTGCTCATATAATTCCTGACTTTCCTTTGGTAGATAGATTCCCAAATATTTTATGCTATTGACAGTTGTTTTGAATGGAATTTCTCTTTGTATCTCTTGATGTTGGATTTTGTTGATGATGTATAAAAATTCAGAGGATTTATGTGCATTTATTTTGTATCCTGCAACTTTGCTAAAGTTGTGAATTATTTCTAATAGCTTTTTAGTAGAATCTCTTGGGTCTCTAAGTATGCCATCATTTCATCTGCAAAGAGTGATAATTTGGTTTCCTCATTACGTATTCTAATTCCTTTAATCTCTTTCTCAGTTCTTATTGCTGAGGCTAGTATTTCTAATTGAATATTGAATAATAATGGTGATAGTGGGCAAAGACTCCTGGTCTTACTGAGAATGATTCCAGTTTAACCCCATTACATATGATGCTTACTGATGGTTTTAAATATATGCTCCTGAGTATTTTAAGGAAAAGTCCATTTATTCCTATGCTCTCAAGTGTTTTTATTAGGAATGGATGTTTGAGTTTTATCAAATGCTTTTTTCTGCATCTATAGAAATGATCATACAGTTTTTGTTAATTTTCTTATTGATATAGTCAATTATGTTAATAGTTTTTTCTAATATTGAACTAGCCCTGCATTCCTGGTATAAAACCTTCTTGGTCATAGTGTATTATCCTGGGGATGATTTTCTGTAATCTTTTTGCTAATATATTATTTAAGATTTTAGCATCAATATTCATTAGGGAGATTGGTCTATAATTTTCTTTCTCTGTTTTCAACCTTCCTGATTTAGGTATCAGTACTATGTCTGTGCCATAAAAGGAATTTTGTAGGACTCCTTCAATCCCTACTTTTTCAAATAGTTTATATAGCATTGTAGTTAATTGTTCTTTAAATGTTTGGTAGAATTCACATGTAAATCCACCTGGTCCTGGGAATTTTTTCTTAGGAAATTGGTTAATAGCTTGTTCTTTTTCTTTTTCTAAGATGGGATTGTTTAAGTTTAAGCAATTTACTTCTTCCTCTGTTAATCTAGGCAAGCTATATATTTGAAGGTATTATTCCATTTCATTTAAGTTATCGAATTTATTGGCATAAAGTTGGGCAAAGTAACTCCTAATTATTGTTTTAATTTCCTCTTCAGTTGTAGCAAATTCTCCCTTTTCACATTTAAGACTAACAATTTGATTTTCTTCTTTCCTTTTTAAAATCAGATTTACTAAGGGTTTATCTATTTTGTTGTTTCTTTCATAGAACCAACTCTTAGTTTTATTAGTAATTCAATAGTGTTTTTACTTACAATTTTATTAATCTCTCCTCTTATTTTTAGAATTTCAAATTAATATTTGATGGGGTTTTTAGTTTTTTTCCTTTTCTAGCATTTTTAGTTGCAAGATATGGTGCCCTTCCTTATCTCTTTTAATTAGATCAATTTTTGCTTTTGCTTCATCTGAGGTCAGGATGGCTACCCCTGCTTCTCTGATTTCACCTGAAGCATAATAGATTCTGCTCCACCTTTTATCTTTACTCTCTCTCTATATATATATATATTGCCCTGCTTTCCTATAAATAATATATTGTAGGATTCTGGCTTTTAATCCAGTCTGCTAACTTCTTCCTTTTTATGGGGGACTTTACCCCATTCACATTTATAGTTAAAATTATTAATTCTGTATTACTTGCCATTTTGTTAACCCTGCTTATGCTTTTCTCCTTTCCTTCCCCTTTACCTTCCTCCCAAGTATTAAATTTGTGAGAATCACTTGCTTTTCACAGCCTTCCCTTTTTAATATCCTTCCCCCCACTTTAGAGTTCCTTTCCCTATCTTACTCCTTTTCCTCACAATTTTTGCATTCCCTTCTGCTTAGCTTACAACTTCCCTTTTCACTTTTCCCCTTCTACTTTTCAATGAGGTGAAAGAAGTTTCATCATAAATCGAATATGTCTAGTATTTTTTCTCTTTAATCCAATTCTGATGAAAGTAAGATACACACTATGTTCGTCCCCCTCTGTTCTTTCTCTCAGATATAATAGGTTTCCTTTGCCTCTTCATGAGATGTAGTACCCTTACTTTACCCCTTTCCTGGTACAATTTCCTTTCTACCTCTAATTTCTGGAACCAATTATACAGCTATTCTTTATATATCTTTATAATAGAAATATAATTCCCAAGATTTATTTTTACCTTTTTAGGTTTCTCTTGAGTCCTATATTTGGAGATCAAACTTTTTTGTTTAGTTCTGGTTTTTTCATGAGAAATAGATGAAATGCACATATTTCATTGAACATCCATCTTCTTCCCTGGGGAAAAAATGCTCACTTTGGCTGGGTAAGTTATTTTTGGCTGCATACCAAGTTCCTTAGCCTTTGAGAATATCAGATTCCAGTCCCTTCCATTCTTTAATGTGGATGCTTCTAGATCCTGAGTAATCCTTATTTTGGCTCCTCTATATTTAAATTGATTTTTTTCTAGCAACTTGTACTATTTTTTCCTTGATCTGATAGTTCTGGAATTTAGCCACTATATTTTGTGGAGTTTTTATTTTAGGATCCCTTTTAGTAGGTGATCAATGAATTTTTTCAATGTCTATTTTATCCTCTGTTTCTATAACAACTGGGCAGTTCTCTTTGATAATTTCTTGGAAAATAGTGTCCAGGCTCTTTTTTTCATCATATTTTTCAGGAAGTCCAATAATTCTCAGATTATCTCTCCTAGATCTATTTTCCAGGTCTGTTGTTTTCCCAAGAAGGTATTTGACATTTTTTCCATTGTTTCATTTTTTTGGTTTTGCTTGACTGATTCTTAGTGTCTCCTCTAGTCATTTAATTCAATTTGTTCAATTCATTTCATTTCCCCAGTGTTCTTCTAACTCTTTTAGGATTCTTTTTGAATTCTTCCAAGAGAACCTTGTGAGAAGGATACCACCTCATATAACTATTTGGGATTACCTCTGGAGGCAATTTGTCTTTAGTGTCCTCAGAGTTTGAGGTCTGTTCTTTCCTTCTTCCATAAAAAAACTATGGTGAGATTTCTTTTGGGGTTTTTTGCTGATTTTTAAATGTTGGAATTTGCTCTTAAGGAAAAGGGGAGATTGTCCTAATTTTTAATGAATTATTTTCTTTACTCACTTTTTATATCTTTTTCTAATTGTCCAATTGAGTTTTTAAGGAAGTTGTTTTGTTCTATAGAATTTTTTTTCAATTTTGCCAATTTTATTTTTAGAGAGATTTTTTTTTCTAATTCACTAATTCGGTTTTTCAAGGATTTGATTTCTTTATCCACTCTATCTTTAAATGAGTGGGATGAGTTGTCCAGACTCTCTTGCCAAGCTTCCCTTTCCTTTTCCCATTTTTTTTCTAGCTCTCTTGTGAGGACTTTTTTATTTTATTTTATGAGAGTCTTGTGTGTTGAGGACCAGATCATATCACTGTTTGGAGATTCATCTGGAGACAGTCTGTTTTTAGTCTCCTCAGGGTTTAAAATCAGCTCTCTATCATATAGAAGCTATCAATAGTTAGAGCCCATTTAAATTTTTTGCTCAAACTGTGCATACCCTCTGATCCAGCAGTGTTACTTTGGGCTTATAAGTTTGGGCTTATATCCCAAAGAGATTTTAAAGAAGGGAAAGGGACCTGTATGTGCAAGAATGTTTGTGGCAGCCCTCTTTGTAGTGACCAGAAACTGGAAACTGAATGGATGCCCATCAATTGGAGAATGGCTGAATAAATTGTGGTATATGAATATTATGGAATATTATTGTTCTGTAAGAAATGACCAGCAGGATGATTTCAGAAAAGCCTGGAGAGACTCACATGAACTGATGCTGAGTGAAATGAGCAGGACCAGGAGATCATTATATACTTCAACAACAATACTATATGATGATCTCCCGGTGCAACAAGAGAACTGCTCGGTCCTGCAAACATATATTGTATCTAGGATATACTGCAACATATCTAACATATATAGGACTGCTTGCCATCTAGGGGAGGTGGAGGGAATGGAGGGAGGGAGGGGAAAAATCGGAACAGAAGCGAGTGCAAGGGATAATGTTGTAAAAAAATTTCCCCGGCATGGATTTTGTCAATATAAAGTTATTATAAAATAAAATAAAATATTAAAAAAAATACTATATGATGATCAATTCTGATGAACATGGCCCTCTTCAACAATGAGATGAACCAAATCAGTTCCAATAGAGCAGTAATGAATTGAACCAGCTACACCCAGTGAAAGAACTCTGGTAGATGACTATGAACCACTACATAGAATTCATAATCCCTCTTTTTTTGTCTGTCTGCATTTTTAATTTCCTTCATAGGCTAATTGTACAGTATTTCAATGTCCAATTCTTTTTGTACAGCAAAATAACTGTCTGGACTATACACTTCAAAACAATACTATATGATGACCAATTCTGATGAATGTGTCTCTCTTCAACAAGGAGATGAACCAAATTAGTTCCAATTGTTCAATAATGAAGAGAACCATGTACACCCAGCACAAGTACTATGGGAAATGAGTGTGGACCACAACATAGCATTTCCACTCCTTCTGTTATTGTTCGCTTGCATTTTTGTTTTCCTTCTCTGGTTATTTTTACCTTATCTCTAAATCTGATTTTTCCTGTGCAACAAGATAACTATGAATATGTATACATATATTGCATTTAACATATACTTTAGCAGATTTAACAAGTATTGTTCTATCTGCCATTTAGGGGAGGAGGTCGTGGGAAAGAGGGGAAAAATTGGAACAGAAGGTTTTGCAAGGCTCAATGCTGAAAAATTACCCCTGCATATGTCTTGTAAATAAAAAGCTATAAAAATGTCTATTTTGATTTTACACAAAATCTACTTCTTTGAAATTTATATTGATGTATTAACTTCTATTTTCTGAGGCCATTGAAATGAGTCCAATCATGCTTATTATGTAATAAAAATATGAAAACTATTCACATGAATAGTTTTGAAATAGTTTACCCATACCCCCTAAGCATATTCTAAGACAGTGATTCATTTTACCTTTCTTTATAACCTTAAGGCTCAGCAAACAATTATATATGTTGTAAGTGGGTAATAAATGTGTATTGGTTAATTGATTAAGTAAGTGTGGAGGTCATCCTGGCAGCCTCAGTTAACATAAGTTAAATGCCATGACAAGATATATTTATCAGACCAGGTCATATATTGATTGTTGACTCAGAAGGAATGAACATGGCTCACACATCACTAGGTAAAAAAGGAATTATATTTTAATTGGGTGAAATACTTAGTCATAGCCTGAACACTTACCTCAACCTAGAAAGTATTTCAGAACTAATGTGTGATGTTCTTGCATCTAAGAGAAAATAATGGGGAAATAAAATGTTGATCTAGAGAGAATTCAGTCTAAAGAGGAATTGGCAAAGAGAGAAATTAAAAATGAACTATGGAGAAGGAGGGAGACATCTATAAAGGCCAATAGCTTGATGGATTTCTTATAGCAAAATGTATTGCTAGTGTTAATAGTTATCTCCTCTTCTTCAAGCAATAATGGAATTTCCAAGAAAGCTTTGTCCTTTTTTCAACTTTACCTTCTGTTATTTATTAGGAAACATTACAAGGTGATCTGCTGTTGTAAATAATAACTTGATTTTATCTATATCATGAAGATATATGGATTACTTAGAGATGAATATAAGTGCAAATTAAGGTGGGGAACCAAATATCTGGCTAAATATTGAAATATTTCCTCAAATGATTGCTTTGTGTGATAGTATTACTTACTTTTCATTTGATATAAACTCATTTGACATGAGAGGGGAGGGAATCAGATGGATATATGGAAAATTTATATTTCCCTTAGTCTATAAATAAGTTGATTACTGTGATAGAGTTTTTTTATTTCTCTAGTATGTTTTTAGTCTTTCATCAAAGATACAAAAGTAAATGTTTAACAAGCTTAGACCATTTTAAGTTCTATCAGTATGTAAAAAATTCCAAATTACTTTCCAAATTTGAACTCATATCCTCCTGACTCCAGGTTCAGCATTCTATCTATTGTGCCACTTTACTTGCCTTGCAAGCATTTGTATCTCATTTGATCTTTACAAGAACACTAAGAGGTAGATATTATTATTACGTTTGTTTTACTATTCAGAAAACTGAGACAGACAAAAGGGAATTGAATTGCCTAAGATTACAAAACTAATGGCTGAGACAAAATTTGAATGCTTTCCCCCCCTAAATGCAAAACTCAAGGTGTATTGTTCTGTCCACTGCTACACCAATCTTTCTCCCAGAAATATCTTCCATGTTTCTAAAAAAATATCCAGAAATGCAATAGATTTCTTATCTTTAATACAAGAGGATTGAACGAGATGATGGTCATCATCCTTTTCAGCCTTAAATCTGTGATTCTAGGAAAGAGAAATTATAAGAGAACAGTGTCACTTATATCTACTAAAGAATATTTTATTCAATCAGACTATTGTATAAGAGCCATATGTACTAGAAAGATTTAAAAAATCATGAATAGACAGAAAATCAGATATACTATACTCAAATGCCTTCTTTTTATTAGATTAGTAAACTAAGACCAAGAGGGGTCAAATGACTCTCAATCCATCCTGCTAGTTGGTAGTAAGGTTTAGAATCAAACCCAAACCAATGAATTCTAGTCCTTTCTTCCATCCACTAAATACTGATGATTCATTTCCTTGTATACCCATTTGAATGAATGTCAACAACACTCTACTATTATTTGAACAAATATCACTGAATATTTTTGAACAAATATAATTACTCTCATCTTCATCATACTACCTCTTCATCACTTCTATATGTTAGAGTTAATTATTCCATAAGAAAAGACATCCATTTAGTCTTTTCAGAAGCACCAAAGAAAACCTAAACATCTCATTGGTAAATCCCATGAAAAAAAAGTATACTGATTCATAAGAGTCCCACCATCAGGATATGAAAAACATTTTCCTCATGCCCTTGTAAAAAAGACTGCTTAGTTTTCTTCTAGAAAAGTATGATAATATGTGGAATGAAAAAGTCATGCTCTATATTAGCTTCTCTTATCACAGCATCAGCAATCAGGCAAGACATTTTCCTACTCCTTCCAGAACATGTTCAAATTTAGTGACAAGAATGAGATTCCTTCTCCTCTCCTTCTTCTCCTTGTTGTTGTTCTTCTTGTTCTTCTCCTTGTTCTTCTTGTTCTTGTTCTTTTTGTCCTTGTCCTTGTTCTTGTTCTGATCTTCTTGTTCGTCTTGTTCTTGTTCTTGTTCTTCCTTTCCCCTTTTCCCTCTTACTTTCCTATAAGGTAAGATAAATTTCTATATCCAACTGAAAATGTATGTTCTTTCCCCTTTGAACCAAATCTGATAAGATAAGGTTCAAAAAAATCCTGATATCTCTCTCCTTTTCCCCCCTCCCCTAAAAGACAACTTTTGCACTTCTTTCAATATAATCCTATTTTTCACCTCTTAATTTTAATAGCATTCCATCAATCAACTTATATTCACAGCCTCACTCTATGTATACCTTTCCTAAGTGCCTTAAAAGAGATAACAATTGTCAAAAGTTACAAGTATCATTTTCCTGTGTAGAGATGTAAACATTTTAACCTTATTGTATAACAACTGTTTGGGTTTGTTTTTTTCCTGTTTCCCTTTTTATATTTCTCGTAGTCTTGTATCTGAACACCAGCACTGATCTTATCATAGAGAAATTTTGAAAGTCCCGCATTTAATTGAATTTCTACCATCCCTCCTAAAAGATTTGTAATTGTGTTGGGTTTGATTTTTGGTCATAATTCAAACTCCTTTGTTTTCCAGAATTTCATATTCCAGACCCTTTCATCTCTTCATGTAAAAGCTACTAAATCCTAGGTAATCTTGTCTGTAGCTCCCGTTTGAATTTTTTTTTTTCCCTTGGTTGCTTGCTGTATTTTTCTCCTTGACATGATAGTTCTGGAATCTGGCTACCACTGTTCCTTAGAGGTTTCATTTTGGGATTTCTTTCACAAGGTGATTGGTGGATTCTTCAAAGACATTTTTTATCATCAGATTCAAAGACAAAAGGACAGATTTCCTTCATAATTTCTTAAAAAAAAAATACTGTCCAGGTTTTTTTTTTTTTTATCATATCTTTTGCATAGACTAATAATTCTTAAATTCTCTTCCTTGCATCTATTTTTCCAGGTCAGTTATTTTTCCAAATGAAGTATTATATATATATATATAAAACTCCTTTTTTATTTTGTTTGATTAATTCTTGATATCTCATGGAATCTTTACCTTCTACTTTTCCAATTCTAATTTTTAAGAAACTATTTTCTTCAATTAGCTTTTATACCTCTTTTATTATTTCATGATATATATATATATATATATATATATATTATATATATATATGTATATATATATATATATATATATATATATATATATATATATATATATTTGGCTGAGGCAATTGTGGTTAAGTGATTTGCCCAGGGGCACACAGCTAGGAAGTGTTAAGTGTCTGAGACCAGATTTGAACTCAGGGCCTCCTGATTTCTGGGTTGGTGTTCTATCCACTGCACCACTTAGCTGCTCCTGATTGTATTTTTTTTAAGGAATTGTTTTCTCCAGTCCCTGTTTGTCTTTCTTTTTTAAGCTCTTGACTCTGTCTTGCATACCTCTCATGTATTTTCTCAATATTTTCTGCCTTTTTGAGCTCTTCCAAGAAGATTTGAGACCACTTCATCTCCTCATTTGAGGTTCTGCATGTAGGCATTGTCATTTTCTGAGTTCATGTTCTGATCTTTCCTGTTCCTATAAACAAGTTTTATATGGTCAGGGCTTTTTTCTGTTCCTTGCTTATTTTATAAAGTAGTTTTTATGAAATGAAGGCACTAGTGTCTTAAGCATCTTTAATTGGAGTCTAAGGCATGGCAAATGATTTTCTGCTCCAGGGCCTGAGTTACTAGTGTTTTACTCTCTTCCTTGGCATAGACGAATCTAGTCACACTTGTTGTTTCCTTTGTTTCTAAGCTGGCCTGTTGTGCCAGTGGTCTGCTGAGCTAGGATAGCTGACGTCCTGATGAGCTTAGGACAGCTAAAGCTCTCTCACTGGCTTGGATACTACCTGAGATGTGTTGAGATCCTCTTTTACCTAAGTGAGACATACCTTTCCTGAAGCCTTAAATTCTCTTAAGCTGAAAAATTCTCTTTCTTTTTTTTGTTTGTTTGTTTCTTTTCTTTTCTTTTTTATTTATTTATTTATTTTATTTTTTTTTTTTGGTGTATTCTGTTGCTTCAGAATTCTTTTAGAGGAGGATGTATTCTGATGGAAGTGGATTTCTCTGACAAAGAGACTTAACTGAGTTTCATTGGAGAAATGATGGACAGAAACAGCTACACCCAAAGAAGGAATACTGGGAAATGAATGTGAACTATTTGCATTTTTGATTTTCTTCCCGAGTTATTTTTACCTTCTGAATCCAATTCTCCCTGTGCAACAAGAGAACTGTTCGGTTCTGCAAATATGTATTGTATCTAGATATACTGCAACATATTTAACATATCTAGGACTGCTTGCCATCCTGGGGGGGGGGGGGGAGGAGGGAGGGAGGGGAAAAAACGAAACATAAGTGATTGCAAGGGATAATGTCGTGTAAAAATTATCCTGGCATGGATTCTGTCAATACAAAGTTATTATTAAATAAAATAAAATTTAAAAAAAAAAAAAGAATTCTTTTAGAGGCTTGATTAAGCTATTTATTAGGAAAATAGGGGAGAGCTAAGGCAACTTCTTGGCTTCCTTCTCCATCCTCTTTTATTACATTTTATAATCCCAAAGTTCTTAATACATGTTAGGAAGAATTAGAAAGAATATATAGTAATATTACCATTTTGTAAGTTAGGGGACTGAAGGTAAAAATTTATAATCACAATTCACAATTTTATATTACTTTAATGTAATCAATGTATGTTTCTCACAATTACCTAGTCCAATAGGTAGTTATGAATCTATCTCAAAAAGCTTAATTTTATAGAGACAATAATTGCTAATCTCTAAGGCCAATCAATTTGTTCCTGGCAACCAAGTTGGCACATATATAAAAGCAGAAATCAATCCCACTCCTCCTGACTTCAAGTCTAATGTAGATATGTACCCCTAGTCTAAATCATTTTTCTAAACTTACATGATAGACTTGTGAGGATCTAAATCTAGAAGCTTGTTTTTCTGATTTCAAGTTCATTGTTTGTAATTTGTTTCAATATATTACTTTGTTTCTCTCTCACTTTTCAGCAGAACTCTGATTTCATCTATATTTGGAGCTTTCAGTGACCTTGTACATTTTGGCACCTACTATGCAATTTATAAATACAGAGGCACCTAGTTGTTTCAATGGATAGAATGTTGGACTTGAAAAAGAAAGGATGTGAGTTCAAATAACAGATATTACATTTGTGACCCTAAGCAAACCTTTTAACCTGTTTATGCCTTTATTTCTTAATCTGTAACATGGTGATCAAAACAGCACCTACCTCTCATCAAATGAAATTTAATAATCAATCAAATATACAGTAGATAAGTTTAAAGAAGGTAATCATTTTAAAATGTCTGACAAATAATGTATATTATACCCTTTTTTGTAGGGTATACGATGTATACAATGATAAATGCAATACTGAAGGTATGTGTGTGTGTGCACATGCACTCTCGTATGTGTATTTAATTAGCTTCGCTGGCAGACAGTTAATTAGTATTTGCTTGGAAAACTGAATAGAAAAGGAGAGATTCTCAAGAAAATACAATCTGTGAAGTATGGACTAGCTCCTTGGAGGGCCTCAGGATCAGCCAGAGTCAGGATAAGTAAAAGTCCTTGGTTTTTAGGGGGATAAGTGAAAGAAGCAGGCAAACTGACACAAGGCTCACCAAAGATGTATCCTCGATTCTGGAGTCCAAAGTTGCCAATTTCCCTGCTCCTCCTTCTGCTGAAAAGTAAGTCTGACCTCTGACCCTCCACCCTCTAATCCTTGCCTATGATTATCTTAACACCAAACATTCACTCAGCATCAACTGTGAGAAGAGCAAATTATCCAAACATATGCTAATAGAGTCCTTGTCTCATATGGAATAGGTAATTAGTCTTAAATTGCTCAGTTGTCTGATTCAAGCACACCTTTTCCAGAGTTTCAGCCCTTTACTATAAGCAATACATTTAATAAATCAAACATTTTTGTGGGACTGACAATATTATTTGATTCCTTTCTTATGTATTAATCAGTCACAATATGCAATATAATGTGAATAACTATTATTTTAAGTAATGTGAAATTAAAAAAAATAGTGTTAGTCATGAGATATATTTTCTTGGCAAGAGTAAGGATGCGATATAAAAAATATTCATAAAAATTTGAGATAAAGTGTTAAAAATTACAGAAAACAAGTTTTTAAATGTAAATATTACCCAATATATACTTTGAAAGAAGAAAGTAGGTTTAAAAGATAAAGATAAAAAGATAATACATTTTGGAAATTATGAACTTTTATGGAAAGACTCAATGTGGCATGTGCAAACACATGTATGTGCATGTACATGTGTGTGGTTGGAAGTTTGTGTAATATGTCTAGAAATGTTTTAAGAATGGAAATTTAATAGCTGCTTAGAGGATGAATCATAGAAAGCAATAGAATAAGGGCAAGGAAACACATCAGGAGCCTATTACAATAATCTCCACAAATGATGATGACCTAAACTGGGATACAGAAAATAATACATTTGAGAGATACTGTGAATGTCAAATTAAGTACTAGTTGTTGCTTTTATTTATTTGGTATGTAGATAATGGAAGAGGCAAGAATTAAGAATGGACTTCTAGCTGCAAACTTGTGTGTCTGTAAATATAAGGATACCTTCAAAATAGGTTAGTTTGGAAAACTAATAATTTTATTTGTTTGGTTGTTTAACTGGTTGAACTAGAGGGATATATAATAAATTCCATTCTAAGCATAGTCAGCTTGAAATGCCTAGGCAGATAAAGATGTCCAGTAGGCATATGGGACTGGAAGGCAGGAAAGAGATGAGGCCTAGCCACAATTTCTAATTCTATGAATAGGAGTAGTAATAAGACAGTATGATTTTGTCATTAGGATACCTTATAGTAGGATGAACTTTTCTCTTTCCCTCCCCCTCCCTCTCTCTCTCTCTTTCTTTATTTCTTTCTTTCTTTTTTCCTTCCTTCCTTTCTTTTTTTCCTTCCTTTCTTTCTTTCCTCTATCCATCTCTTCCTTCTTTCTTTCCTTCTTTCCTCACTCCCTTCCTTCCTTCCTTTCCTCTCTCTCTCTCTTCTCTCACTTTATGCTTTCCTATTTTTCTGTCTCCTTTCTTCTTTTCTATTTATGCTTTTCTTTCTTTTCTGTTTAGATATAATTATTAATGTGAATTTCATTAAAATATTCAATACTATTGCTGAGTGCCAAAACTGAAGAATCAGAATGTCATAGAATACTTGGTTCTGGACTTGGCATTAAAATATAATAATGAGAATTATTATTCCTAGAATTATTAAAAACTAATAATCATATACTTTTAAAACTTTGTTAAGCATCTTATTAATATCAAATTATCTTATCACAACAATCCTGGAAGTTAAATAGTAGTATTATGTTCATTTTATAGTCAAAAGACCTTATGATTTATTCAGGATCTCACCAATAGTAAATGTTTGGGGCTTGATTTGAATATAATGTTTCCTTTACTGCAAGTTCTGTATTCCATCCACTGAAAAATTTAAACCCAATCTTTGACACTAATGATAGAACTTTGGATGAGATGATTAATTCCTATCCATCTCTGGCAACTTTGGTTCAGATACATAGATAAATAAATAGACAGAATGACATTATATGGAGAGCTACAGATATAAACTTATAAAAATGTGCACACACACACACACACACACATATATATATATATATATATATATATATATATACATAACTATAATATGCATTACATATATACACATATACACACATACAGATATAGTTTACATTGTGTCTGCGTATACATATGTGTGTGCATATATTTACACATTTGGAGATAAAGAGGAGTGAGAGAGAGAGAGAGAGTTCTAGAAATCAGAGAATCATCTCATATTTATTTAAGAGGTAAGCACTAGGGATGGGCCAAGATGGCGGAGAGGAGGCACACTGCTGTGTTACCTCCATGTATTTCTCTCACTATCCATTTCATTTCATGCCTCTGAATTAATGCTCGATTGAAAAAAAACATACAATTACTTACCAAGAGAAACCATCCTTGAGACTTGTCAAGAAAGGTCTGTTTTTGTGCGAGGGCGGGTACAGTTATTAGATAGGAAGCAAGCTGCGGGCAGCAGAGACAGCAAGAGCACGGAAAGTGGCTCAGAGCCAAGCAGAGCGGAGAGGGGGTGGGGCGTGATTGCAGCAGTCTCTGCGGGGAGAGCTTTGCTACAGGATTAGATACTTTGCTCTGGCAGCAAGTCAGCAGCCCAGCAGAGAAGCTAAAAACACCAAGGGTGAAGAATACAACCCCAAACAGCTGGAGTCTCTCGGGACCTGGCCACCCCTCCCCCACAGTGTCTCAGCACGCTCTCGGATCTCAGAGCGCAGGCGCAGCACAGCCATAGCTGTCCTGTTAGGGCCTCACTACTGCCCCCAGTCTGTAGAGGAAGCTCGATAACACCACCCAGCCCCTCCCCCAAAGAAAGCAGCCTCCATTCAATGTTTTTTTCCTTCTGTTTCTTTGATAGTTTGTCTTTGATTATTAGACAGAATGAGCAAGAAACTGAAAAAGACTTTAACCCTTGACAGCTTCTATACAGATAAAGAGCAGACTCCAAATCCTGAGGAGACTAAAAACAAACAGTCCCCAGGTGAATCCCCAAAGGAGGAGATCATCTGTTCCTCAGCACAGATGAATCTCATGGAGGAAATTAAAAAAGCTCTCACAAGAGAGCTAGAAGAAAAATGGGAAAAGGAGAGGGAGGCTTTGCAAAAGGAGAGGGAGACTTGGCAAAAGCAGAGTGAGGCTTTGCAAAAGGAGAGGGAGACTTGGCAAAAGGAGAGGGAAGCTTGGCAAAAGAGTCTGGAGAAGTCATCCCACTCAGTTAAAGAGAGAGTGGATAAAGAAATCAAATCTTTGAAAAATAGGATTGGTGAACTGGAAAACAAAATTGGCGAAATGGAAAAAAATTCCACAGAACAAAAGAACTCAATTGGACAATTAGAAAAAGATCTTAAAAAAGTGAGTGAAGAAAATACTTCACTGAAAACCAGGTCGAACAAATGGAATTGAATGACTCGAGGAGACAAGAAGAATCAGTCAAGCAAATCCAAAAAAATCAAACAATGGAAAAGAATGTGAAATACCTTCTGGGGAAGACAACAGACCTGGAAAACAGATCCAGGAGAGACAACCTGAGAATCATCGGACTCCCAGAAAAGTATGATGAAAAAAAGAGCCTGGACACTATTTTCCAGGAAATTATCAAAGAGAACTGCCCAGAAGTCATAGAAACAGAAGGTAAAATAGACATTGAAAGAATTCATCGATCCCCTACTGAAAGGGATCCTAAAATGAAAACACCAAGAAATATAGTGGCCAAATGCCAGAACCCTCAGACGAAGGAAAAATACTGCAAGCAGCTAGAAAAACCCAATTCAAGTATCGAGGAGCCACAATAAGGATCACCCAGGATCTGGCAACATCCACATTAAAGGATCGAAGGGCCTGGAATATGACATTCCGAAAGGCTAAGGAACTTGGTATGCAACCAAAAATAACTTACCCAGCGAGATTGAGCATCTTTTTCCAGGGAAGAAGATGGACATTCAACGAAATAAGCGAATTTCATCTATTTTTGATGAAAAAGCCAGAACTTAACAAAAAATTTGATCTACAAGCACAGAACTCAAGAGAAATCTAACAAGGTAAAGATTAATCTTGGGAACTATATTTCGGCTATAAAGATGTATAAAGAATACATGTATACCTTGTTCTAGAAACTAGACGTGGAAAGGTCATTGTACCAGAAAAAGGGGAAAGTGGAGGTACTACATTTCATGAAGAGGCAAAGAAAACCTATTATATCTGAGAGAAAGAATGGAGAGGGATGAATATAGTGAGTATTTTACTGCTTTCAGAATTGTCATTAAGAGAAAAAATTTAGACATATTCAATCTATGGTGAAACTTCTCCCACCTCATTGAAAACTGAGAAGGGGAAAGTGAAAAGGGAAGGAATAAGCTAAGTGGAAGGGAATATGGTAACTGGGAGGAAAAGGGGTAAGATAGGGGGAGGAACTCTAAGGGGGGGAGGGATACTAAAAAAGGGAGGGCTGTGAGAAGCAAGTGGTGCTCACAAGCTTAATACTGGGAAGGGGGGGAAAGGGGTAAGAAGGGAGAAAAGCATAAACCGGGGTTTACAAGATGGCAAGTAATACAGAATTAGTCATTTTAACCATAAATGTGAACGGGGTAAACTCCTCTATAAAGAGGAAGCGGTTAACAGAATGGATTAAAAGCCAGAATCCTACAATATGTTGTTTACAGGAAACACACCTGAAGCGGGATGATACATGCAGGTTAAGGGTAAAAGGTTGGAGCAAAATCTACTATGCTTCAGGTGAAGTCAAAAAAGCAGGGGTAGCCATCCTGATCTCAGATCAAGCTAAAGCAAAAATTGATCTAATTAAAAGAGATAAAGAAGGGCACTATATCTTGCTAAAGGGTAGAATGAATAATGAAGCAGTATCTATATTAAACATATATGCACCAAGTAGTGTAGCATCTAAATTCTTAAAAGAGAAATTAAGAGAGCTGCAAGAAGAAATAGACAGTAAAACTATAATAGTGGGAGATTTCAAACTTGCACTCTCAGAATTAGATAAATCAAACCACAAAATAAATAAGAAAGAAGTCAAAGAGATAAATAGAATACTAGAAAAATTAGATATGATAGATCTCTGGAGAAAATGTAATGGGGACAAAAAGGAGTACACCTTCTTTTCAGCAGTTCATGGAACTTATAGAAAAACTGACCATATATTAGGACATATAAACCTCAAACTCAAATGCAGTAAGGCAGAAATAGTGAATGCATCCTTTTCAGACCACGATGCATTGAAAATTACATTCAATAAAAAGCCACGGGAAAGTAGACCAAAAAATAATTGGAAACTAAATAATCTCATACTAAAGAATGATTGGATGAAACAGCAAATTATAGACATAATTAATAACTTCATCCAAGAAAACGATAATAATGAGACATCATACCAAAATGTATGGGATGCAGCCAAAGCAGTAATAAGGGGAAATCTCATATCTCTAGAGGCCTATTTGTATAAAATAGAGAAAGAGAAGGTCAATGAATTGGGTTTGCAATTAAAAATGCTAGAAAAGGAACAAATTAAAAACCCCCAGTCAAACACTAAACTTGAAATTCAAAAAATAAAAGGAGAGATCAATAAATTTGAAAATAAAAAACTATTGAATTAATTAATAAAACTAAGAGTTGGTTCTATGAAAAAACCAACAAAATAGACAAACCCTTAGTAAATCTGATTTAAAAAAGGAAAGAGGAAAATCAAATTGTTAGTCTTAAAAATGAAAAGGGAGAACTCACCACTAACGAAGAGGAAATTAGAGCAATAATTAGGAGTTACTTTGCCCAACTTAATGCCAATAAATTCGACAACTTAAATGAAATAGAAAAATACCTCCAAAAATATAGCTTGTCCAAACTAACAGAGGAAGAAGTAAATATCCTAAACAGTCCCATCTCAGAAAAAGAAATAGAACAAACTATCAATCAACTCCCTAAGAAAAAATCCCCAGGACCGGATGGATTTACATGTGAATTCTACCAAACATTTAAAGAACAATTAACTCCAAGGTTATATAAACTATTTGAAAAAATAGGGATTGAAGGAGTCCTACCAAACTCCTTTTATGACACAGACATGGTACTGATACCTAAACCAGGTAGGCTGAAAACAGAGAAAGAAAATTATAGACCAATCTCCCTAATGAATATTGATGCTAAAATCTTAAATAAAATATTAGCAAAAAGATTACAGAAAATCATCACCAGGATAATACACTATGACCAAGTAGGATTTATACCAGGAATGCAGGGCTGGTTCAATATTAGGAAAACTATTAGCATAATTGACTATATCAATAACCAACCAAACAAAAACCATATGATCATCTCAATAGATGCAGAAAAAGCATTTGATAAAATCCAACATCCATTCCTAATAAAAACACTTGAGAGCATAGGAATAAATGGACTTTTCCTTAAAATAGTCAGGAGCATATATTTAAAACCATCAGTAAGCATCATATGCAATGGGGAAAAACTGGAACCTTTCCCAGTAAGATCTGGAGTGAAGCAAGGTTGCCCACTATCACCATTATTATATAATATCGTATTAGAAACACTAGCCTTGGCAATAAGAGTCGAGAAAGATATTAAAGGAATTAGAGTAGGCAATGAGGAAACCAAACTATCACTCTTTGCAGATGATATGATGGTATACCTAGAGAACCCCAGAGATTCTACTAAAAAGCTATTAGAAATAATTCATAATTTTAGCAAAATAGCTGGCTACAAAATAAATCCCCATAAATCCTCAGCATTTTTATACATCACCAACAAAACCCAACAGCAAGAGATACAAAGAGAAATTCCATTCAGAATAACTGCTGATACCATAAAATATTTGGGAATCTATCTACCAAAGGAAAGTCAGGAATTATATGAGCAAAATTATAAAAAAGTCTCCACACAAATAAAGTCAGACTTAAATAATTGGAAAAATATTAAGTGTTCTTGGATCGGCCGAGCGAACATAATAAAGATGACAATACTCCCTAAACTAATCTATTTATTTAGTGCTATACCAATCAGACTTCCAAGAAAATATTTTAATGATCTAGAAAAAATAACAACAAAATTCATATGGAACAATAAAAAGTCGAGAATCTCAAGGGAATTAATGAAAAAAAAAATCAAATGAAGGTGGCCTAGCTGTACCTGATCTAAAATTATATTATAAAGCAGCAGTCACCAAAACCATTTGGTATTGGCTAAGAAATAGATTAGTTGATCAGTGGAAAAGGTTAGGTTCACAAGACAGAATAGTCAACTATAGCAATCTAGTGTTTGACAAACCCAAAGATTCTAACTTTTGGGATAAGATTTCATTATTTGATTAAAAACTGCTGGGATAACTGGAAATTAGTATGGCAGAAATTAGGCAAGGACCCACTCTTAACACCATATACCAAGATAAGATCAAAATGGGTCCATGACCTAGGCATAAAGAACGAGATTATAAATAAATTACAGGAACATAGGATAGTTTATCTCTCAGACTTGTGGAGGAGAAAGAAATTTGTGACCATAGATGAACTAGAGACCCTTACTGATCACAAAATAGAAAATTTTGATTATATCAAATTAAAAAGCCTTTGTACAAACAGAACGAATGCAAACAAGATTAGTAGGGAAACAACAAACTGGGAAAACATCTTTACAATTAAAGGTTCTGATAAAGGCCTCATTTCCAAAATATATAGAGAACTGACTCAAATTTATAAAAAATCAAGCCATTCTCCAATTGATAAATGGTCAAAGGATATGAACAGACAATTTTCAGAGGATGAAATTGAAACTATTACCACTCATATGAAAGAGTGTTCCAAATCATTATTGATCAGAGAAATGCAAATTAAGACAACTCTGAGATACCACTACGTACCTGTCAGATTGGCTAAGATGACAGGAAAAAATAATGATGAATGTTGGAGGGGATGCGGGAAAACTGGGACACTAATGCATTGTTGGTGGAGTTGTGAACGAATCCAACCATTCTGGAGAACAATCTGGAATTATGCCCCAAAAATTATCAAATTGTGCATACCCTTTGATCCAGCAGTTTTTCTATTGGGCTTATATCCCAAAGAAATACTAAAGAAGGGAAAGGGACCTGTATGTGCCAAAATGTTTGTAGCAGCCCTATTTGTAGTGGCTAGAAACTGGAAAATGAATGGATGCCC
Source organism: Antechinus flavipes (assembly GCF_016432865.1). Taxonomy (NCBI): domain Eukaryota; kingdom Metazoa; phylum Chordata; class Mammalia; order Dasyuromorphia; family Dasyuridae; genus Antechinus; species Antechinus flavipes. The sequence continues at coordinate 60,572,078 of NC_067401.1, read as the reverse complement.
ATCAATTGGAGAATGGCTGGGTAAATTGTGGTATATGAATGTTATGGAATATTATTGTTCTGTAAGAAATGACCAGCAGGATGAATACAGAGAGGACTGGTGAGCCTTACATGAACTGATGCTAAGTGAAATGAGCAGAACCAGGAGATCATTATACACTTCGACAACGATATTGTATGAGGACATATTTTGATGGAAGTGGATTTCTTTGACAAAGAGACCTAACTGAGTTTCAATTGATAAATGACGGACAAAAGCAGCTACACCCAAAGAAAGAACACTGGGAAACGAATGTGAACTACCTGCATTTTTGTTTTTCTTCCCGGGTTATTTATACCTTCTGAATCCAATTCTCCCTATGCAACAAGAAAACTGTTCGGTTCTGCAAACATATATTGCATCTAGGATATACTGCAACATATCCAACATATAAAGGACTGCTTGCCATGTAGGGGAGGGGGTGGAGGGAGGGAGGGGAAAAAAATTGGAACAGAAACGAGTGCAAAGGATAATGTTGTAAAAAAAATAAATTACCCTGGCATGGATTCTGTCAATATAAAGTAATTATTAAATAAAAAAAAGAGTGTTCCAAATCACTATTGATCAGAGAAATGCAAATTAAGACAACTCTGAGATATCACTACACACCTGTCAGATTGGCTAAGATGACAGGAAAAAATAATGATGAATGTTGGAGGGGATGTGGGAAAACGGGGACACTGATGCATTGTTGGTGGAGTTGTGAACGAATCCAGTCATTCTGGAGAGCAATCTGGAATTATGCCCAAAAAGTTATCAAATTATGCATACCCTTTGATCCAGCAGTGTTTCTATTGGGCTTATACCCCAAAAAGATACTAAAAAAGGGAAAGGGACCTGTATGTGCCAAAATGTTTGTAGCAGCCCTGTTTGTCGTGGCTAGAAACTGGAAAATGAATGGATGCCCATCAATTGGAGAATGGCTGGGTAAATTGTGGTATATGAATGTTATGGGATATTATTGCTCTGTAAGGAATGACCAGCAGGATGAATACAGAGAGGCTTGGAGAGACCTACATGGAGTGATGCTAAGTGAGATGAGCAGAACCAGAAGATCATTATACACTTCGACAATGATATTGTATGAGGATGTATTCTGATGGAAGTGGATTTCTATGACAAAGAGACCTAACTGCGTTTCAATGGATACATGATGGACAGAAACAGCTACACCCAAAGAAGGAAACTGGGAAATGAATATGAACTATCTGCATTTTTGATCTTCTTCCCGAGTTATTTTTACCTTCTGAATCCAATTCTCCCTGTGCAACAGGAGAACTGTTCGGTTCTGCAAATATGTATTGTATCTAGGATATACTGCAACATATTTAACATATATAGGACTGCTTGCCATCTTGGGGGGGGGTGGAGGGAGGGAGGGGAAAAAACGAAACATAAGCGAGTGCAAGGGATAATGTTGTAAAAAAATTACCCTGGAATGGATTCTGTCAATACAAAGTTATTATTAAATAAAATAAATAAATAAATAAATAAATAAAAATTAAAAAAAAAAAAAGAGGTAAGCACTAGGCCAGTACTTTAGTATGAACTTACAGTATACATATCCACAAGGAGCTTAAATTCAACTAAAAGAAATCAACAAATACACAGATGAACAAACATAAAACATCTGAAGAAGAACAGAGACCTATAAGTTACTAGAAGAAGGTTCAATAAAGGATTCAGTGGAATTGTTGGCTAATTTGCTCCTAAACAAACAAACAACAACAACAACAACAACAACAACAACAACAAAAAACTGAAAAGATTCTTAAAATGTAGAAATAAGAGGAGAATGCATTAGAAGCACATGGACTTTATTGTACAAGTCATGTAGGTTGAAAATGGAATGCTGAATTCAAGCAATGTCACGTTGCTTAGTTTGACTGATCATAGAGTTTTTCATGATGAATAATATGAAAATAAACAGCAAAGAAAGGCAGACTACAGATTTTGAAAGGCTTTGAAGGCTGACTCCTGATTGGAAAATATCATTCCTTTCTTTACAGTTAAATCTTCGATTATTATTTCTATTATTAAAATTTAAGCTTTTTTTTTTTTCAATCAACAAATACTAAGTCCTTTTTAAGCTTCATGCTAACTGCTAAGGAGAAACAAATAAATAAAAAAACAGGTCATGAAAGCTTTCTCTTTTTTTTTTTCAATTTCTGTAATCTTTATTTGATGTTTATATAGTGCTTTATAATTTACTCCATTTCTTGTTAGTAATTTGTAGAATTTTTTTCTTTAGTTATAGATAATATAATTTCTTCTTTTGAAAATTCTTTGTTCATATATTTGTTGCAGAATAACTTTTGAAAAGGTTATTAGCTTTAACTCATAGAGAGAAACCTGTTTTTTCAGGAATGGTAAGAACAATTATAATGTTTTAAATTCCCTTACAATGAAGCATTAAACTATTTTTAGTAACCCATTTTTATATCCTTATTTTGAAAAAAGATCCTTGACTTCTGCTCAGTTTTTTCTCCATTGGTAGAGATTGAGTTTCTACATTGCCCAAAATTTGATGAGGATTTTATAAAATTAGAGTCATATATTTCTACATGAATGATATTATTAAAAGAACAAAAAATTACACATATAAGAGGGAAGTATCAACTATGAATTATTTCTCACAAATGAAAAAAAAATCTCTTTCGATATCATCATTGCCTTTGAAAAGACAGGGAAGATAGGAACATGAGATGAAAAAAGGATGAATTTGCACTCAGAAAATCTGAGTTTAAATCTGATCACAATGCTACTTACTGTTTAATGGATTTAATGATCATTAGAAAACCTTTCCAGCTAAAAATTCATGACTGACAAGTACAGTTATATTTAACTATATTCTAAGCATTTGTTAAATATCTGATATGTCTAAGAAAGTATGCTAGGTTTTGAGGATATAAAATCAAAACTTTGCAAGTCTTGGACCTGACAAAAGGACTATTATCTTTGTCTTACTCGAGATAATCTGTAATCATGAGGATCTTAAATGTTAAATTCATGCATTTCAACTTGACCTAGAGAGTAGAGAGATATTGAAGTTTACTGAGTGGAGGAGTGATATGCTCAGACTATCTTTAGGGTAATCAATTTGCTGTATGGAGGATAGTCTGTAGGGAAAGGCTTGTTGATGGGAGATCTATCAAGAAGATATAGCAAAGTCTGCAGAAATACAAGAAAGCCTGAGATAGGATGGCATTTATATGGGTGAGAGAGGAAGTCATATAAAATAGTTATTATGAAAAAAGTAAAAACAATATTTGGTAATAGATTTACCATCTGCTGTGAGGAAAGATGAATATAAGAGGAATATACCAGGGTTGTGAAATTAGGGTACAGTAAGTTTACAAATGCCATGAATTAGAATAGAAAACTTTGACTGCTCTCCATTTCCTGAATATGGTAGAAGAGATCAGCAATTAAAACCAGCGTTGTCTTAGTATGCTATTTTAATGTATTTACCATAAGTTAATATACATATAAATGGTCCCAATAATTAAAGCACTGAATCTAATTGAAACATAAAATGTTAACCAATGATACTATATTAATAGTTCTGACATGCAATGATAGATTTCCACAGTTAGCCTCTGTAATTGCATACACAAACTTCCCATGTGAAAAGAACATTTGCATGTGCAAATTAAGCATAATAGTTATACCTCTGACTAAACTGTTTCCATGCATAATTCTGAAGACCATTTTGAACTGGGAGAAAATAGGGTCCTTTATAAGCTGCAATGATGCTGTTACCATAGAGAATGTTTTTATCCTTTTTAAAATGAAGTAAAAATAATATGATTATGTCTTCACCTCCTTACCCTCACCCATTCAGTTTATCAGTCTGAAAGGCAGAAAAATAAAGCTCTGGGAGTCTTTAAGGATAACATCCCTCAGTTTAATAATTTTCATAAATATGGCATTAGAAACTATTACTTATTGTTGTGGTGCCATAATCCTTTAGCCTGAAATGAACAGAGCAAGGGAAAAAATGGTCTAGTTTGAGACTCCTGCACCAAATAGCTCAGGAAGTAAAGCAAAGAGAGAAATAACCTCCTCTATCCCTGTAAATTGCATGTAAATCAAGAATAGAGCAACTATTTCACTCTTTTACTGAATGCACATAGATGTAGAGAGGAGACATTTAGTTTCATTAAAAAGCATCTTCCTAAGTTATGGCGTAGGCTTTTTGCTGCATGGCTGATGACCTATGATGCACGGGAGAATAAATAGAAAGGAGACAGTGAGGCTGAAATCAGGCAATTAGGGACCTTGTCACCCTTGGGTTTAAGTGTCATTCTTATGACTGATGGAAACACTATTTAGCTCATGAAATCACTTATAACTAAGTTGCCCTGTCCATTTCATAGACAATCCACCATGCAGCAACTGTGTGTACTATTTTAAACAAAACCTGTGTTCCTAAGAAAATAATATTTGAGACCAAGAAAATCATGGTTCCTTTACTTGAGATAAAATCTATAGGTCCACGAAAATAAATAAATGGATATGTTTTTGTATGTATGTGTATGTATACCCACAAACACACAATCTATTAAAATGATAATTTTTTTTAGCATGTATTATTTTCCACAACTAATATTTGGCAGACAAAAAATTATTAATTTTATAAGATTCCAGCAACTCTCTGCAGCCTATTCTTTTGCAGTTTTAATTACTTAGTACTTTACCACCTTTTTTTCTATTTTAACAATAATTAATGCCCTTGAGGCATGCTAAGATATGGGATTTTTTTTTATTGGATTTAAATAAGCAAGCAAAAAAAAGGCATAAATATAGTTCAATATCGTTTGGGTATTAATTGTAACATATTATATTCAGATTTGTTGAAACAATAATCTTTGTTTGGTATTTATGGAAAGTTGCTATTAACCAGAATAGTCAGTTAATTTATATTTGCCATTTCTGACTAGTTCTTATTTTAGGGTCTACTATGAATCAAGGGAAACATAGATTTTGAGAATTTTTAGGAACTCTGATGAATACTAAATTCAACTTATATCTTAGAAGGAATCCCCTCCATAGCATGACCTGCAAATTGTTTAATCTTTCTTTAAGACTTATTGAAGCAATGCATTATAACATTATGTAATTGCAATTTTAAGGAATTTTGTTTTATATTAAAAGTATATTTGTCTCTTTAAAATGTATGGGGTTTTTGTTCATTTGTTTTTAATGCTATTGATGCCACTCCACTTTCAAAAAAAAAAAAGTCTAACCCATTTTTTACATGACAACACTTCAAATAACTGAAAATAACTTTAGTTCCCTATTTACAAAAAGTACCATGTCTTTTTCATTCATGCATCAACAGGTAAAAAGACAGGACCTATAGTCCCTGTCAAAAAAAAAAAAAAAAAAAAAAGCCTGAGAAAGTATTATTTCCACCAGGAAGCAAAGCAAATTTATTTGTTTGTTGGTTTGTTTATTAGTGGAAAGGGCATTTAATTCAAAATTAAGGATCTGGATTCCAGTCCTTTTACAGCCTGTGTAACTTTGGGCAAAATATTTAGCTGAACAGTAAAAGCCTCTAAAGCTCTTTTTTATGTTAAACATGGTCCTTTATTTTTCTTATTTTTTTAATTAAAGCCTTTTATTTTCGGAACATATGCACAGATAATTTTTCAACATTGACCCTTGCATAGCCTTGTGTTCCAAATTCCCTTCCCCAGATGACAAGCAATCCAATATATGTTAAATCCAATATATGTAAACATTTATGCAAATATCTTGCTGCACAAGAAAAATCAGATCAAAAAGAAAAGAAAATGAATAAGAAAACAAAATGCAAGTGAACAACAACAAAAAGAGTAGGAATGTTATGTTGTGATCCATGCTCAGTTCCCACAGTCCTCTCTCTGGTATAGATGGCTGTCTTCATCACAAGATCATTGGAACTGGCCTCAGTCATCTCATTGTTGGAAAGAGTTGATCAAGTTCACCAAAATTGATCATCATATAATATAGTTATTGCCATGTACAATGATCTCCTGGTTCTGTTCATTTCACAGCATCAGTTCATATAAGTCTCTCTACGCCTCTCTAAAATCATCTTGCTGATCATTTCTTATCAAACAGTAATATTCCATAATATTCACATGATATAACTTATTCAGCCATTCTTCAACTGATAGGCATCCAGAGCAGAGCAAATTTAAGAGAAGTAAAGAAATTAAATTAAATTTTAAAATAAGCAAATATTCAAATAAATAAAAAAGAATCGGACCATAGAAAATTATTATGATGAAAGGAAAGACCAAGATACAAGCAGAAGAGAATAACAATGTCAAAACATCTACTGGCAAAATCCCAAAGAAAAAAGAGGAAGTGATTTCAAGCCCAGAAAGAATTTATGGAAGAGATAAAATAGGAACTTAAACATCATATGAGAGAAATGGAATAAAATCTGTGAAAAGACATGAGAGTGATGCGAGAGAATTATGAAAAAAAAAGATAACAATTTGGAAAACTGTTTAAAAAGTAAAATTGGTTAAATAGAAAAGGAGATGCAGATATCTATGGAAGAAAAGAATGCCTTAGTGAATACAATTAGCCACAGTTGTACCAGATCTAGAACTATTTAATCGAAACCATTTGGTACTAGCTAAGAAATGGAATAATCAATCAGTGGAATAGGTTAGATTCACAAAGCATTATAGTAATCTAGTGTCTGATAAACTGAAACACCCTGACTTCTGGGATTAGAGCTCACTATTTGATGAAAATTGCTGGGAAAATTGGAAATTTGTGTGGCAAAAAGTAAGAACTGACCCACTCCTAAACCTATACCAAGATAAAGTCATAATGGATTTATACTATCACACATAAAGAGTGATAGTATAAACAAATTGAAGAATAAAGGATAGAATTCCTCCCAGATATGTGGAGAAGGAAGGAATTTATGGAAAAATAGTATATTATGGAATGCAAAATTAATAATTTTGACCATATTAAATTAAAAAGTTTTTGTACCAAAAAAAGTCAATGTAGAGAAAAAATAGAAGGGAAGCAGTAAACTGGAGGAAATTTTTACATCCAAAGGTTCTGGGAAAAGCCTCATTTGTACAATGTAGAGAATTGATTCAATTTTTAAAGAATAAATGTCATTCTTTATCTGATAAGTGGTCAAAGAATATGAACAAATAATTTTCAGATGAACAAAAGAAAACCACTTCTAGCCATGTGAAAAAATGTTAAGTAAAAAATTGTCTAAATCTATATTGATAAGAGAAGTGCAATTTAAAACTATTTTTCCTCTCAGCTTTCTCCTGAAAAGATTATAATTAAGTAAATACACACACACACACACACACACACACCATACATACATATTCATACATATACATACAGTCTATTGGGATTACTTTGAATCACTGTACTACTGAGAAGAACCAAGCCTTCCACACTTGATCATCTCACATCTTGGTATTATTGTGTACAATGAATTCCTGATTCTGCTTTATTCACTCAGCAACAGTTCATGTAAATTTTTTTCTTGAATATCTCATTGTGGAAGAGAGATGCTTTTTCTAGATTTTCTTGATAATTTCTTGAATTATAATTTTTTCTAGCTGATAATTTCTTAGAATATATTGTTCATATGCTTCATTTTTTTTTTCAAAAACAGGGCTTTTTGTAGTTCAATAATTCTTGTTATTGCTCCTGACTTTATTTTCCAGGTCTGTTATTATTCCAGTGAAAAATTTTGCACTTCCTTCTTTTTTTTTCAATCTTTTGGTTTTATTTGATTGATTCTTTCTTATATTTTTTCACATTCTGCTTAGTTTTTTTTTTTTCATTTTTATGTTCTGTTTTATTATTTCTTGGTTTCTTCTAGCTTCACTGGCTTCCCCTTGCTCAATTATAATATTCAAAGAAATATTTTTGTCTTTAAGACTATCTGCTTTCCGAGTTAATTAACTTTTTTCATAATCTTCTTTTTCTTGGAAGGTCTTTATTTTTTATGAGTTTATTCACTTGTTTTTATTTATTTATTTATTTTCCACAATGTGCCTTTTATTTTAAGTTTGCTTTTGAGTTCTATAAATTCCCTCTGGGCAAGAAGCCATTTAACATTACTGTTTGGGGTAGAAGAAGCTTTTTATTCTTCAGTGTATTCCTCTGAAGATGAACTTCAATCTTTCTTATTTCCCATAGTAAGTTTCTATGGTTTTATTCTTTCTTCTTCACCAATTAATTTTTTTTTACTAACCAAAACTATTAATGTAAGCACCTCCACTTGTGTGGTGGGGGTATGATGCCTTAGCTTCATTTAGATTCTCTTTGTGATCTGGAACCCCAAACCAAAAGCTCCACTCTCCTGAAGATGCTGACCCCACTGCTTCTACAATCAGAAAAGAAAACAGGAGGAGGAAGAATCATTATCCTATTTTTAAAATATCTATCATCAATTTTAGACAATCATGATACATATATACCTATGTATATGTATATGTGAAAATTAGATATAATTAACAGAGAAGAAGCACTTGCATTAGCATAAATTAGTAAATAAATTCTCAAAGGTGATACTTTAGCTGAGTCTGGAAGAAAGCTGAAAAAAAGATAGGAGGCAGACAATTTCTAGCATTTGATATACCCAGTGACAGTGTTTAAATCTTGAAAATAGCGTATTATGAGAGAAACAGTAAAGAGGGTAGTTTTTTTTTTATATGATCCACACCACTTAATTAAAAACATCAACAATAATCAACAAAACTGATGCTTAATGATAAGGAAAAATAATCTATGACTAGTATATGAGTTGGAATGGGAATATTCACACACATCAAATGTGATAATATTGAATAATGATTTTATGGTATAAAGATGAAATTTCAGTAATCAGATGAATCATCAATTTTAAGCTAATGCTTTTCTTAGCTTCACAGCTTATGTGTAGAGGACTGATGTAGATTTTTTTATAATGATAAAAGCATCTGCTGAATTCAGGGATCCCCAATTGCACAAACATTAAACGTGTGTCTGGTCTAACATAGATCATAGTTGTTTAAGAATATACTTTAAATGGCCGTGTGTGTGTGTGTGTGTGTGTGTGTGTGTGTGTGTGTAGGGTCTCTTGTTTGTAAAAAAAAAAAAAAATTCTTTTTTTTTTAAACTATTTTGTTCCCTGGTACCTGGATTGCCTTTATTATAATTTCCCCCTCATTCTCCCTCCACACTCATATCTGTTTTTTTTTTTAATAATTATAACTTTTATTGACAAAATCCATGCTTAGGTAATTTTTTTACAAAATTATCCCTTGCATTCATTTCTGTTCCGACTTTTCCTTTCCCTCCCTCCACCTCCTCACCCAGATGGTAAGCAGTCCTATACATATTAAATATGTCACAGTATATCCTAGATACAGCACATGTGTGCAGAACCAAACAATTTTCTTGTTGCACAGGAAGAATTGGATTCAGAAGGTAAAAATAACTCAGGAAGAAGAAACAAAAATGCAAACAGTTTACATTCATTTCCCACTGTTTTTTCTTTGGGTGTTGCTGCTTCTGTCCATCATTGTTCAATCGAAACTGAGTTAGATCTCTTTGTTGAGTTAGATTCCTTCAGAATACATCCTCATATAATATCATTGTTGAAGTATATAATTATCTCCTGGTTCTGCTCATTTCACTTATCATCAATTCATGTAAGTCTCTGCCAGCCTCTCTGTATCCATCCTGCTGGTCATTTCTTACAGAACAATAATATCCCATAGAATTCATATACCAAAATTTACCCAACCATTCTCCAATTGATGGGGCATCCATTCATTTGCCAGTTTCTAGCCACTATAAACAGGGCTGCCACAAATATTTTAGCACTGACAGGTCCCTTTTCCTTCTTTAGTATTTCTTTGGGGTATAAGATTAGTAGTAGCACTGCTGGATCAAAGGATATGCACACTTTGATAACTTTTTTGAGTATAATTCCAAATTGCTCTCCAGAACGGCTGGATGTATTCACAATTCCACCAACAATGTATTAGTGTCCCTGTTTTCCCACATCCCCTCTAACGTTCCACATTATCTTACCCTGTCATTCTAGCCAATCTGACAGGTGTGTAATAGTATCTCAAAGTTGTCTTAATTTGCATTTCTCTGATTAATAATAACTTGGAGCATCTTTTCATATGGCTACAAATAGTTTCAATTTCTTCATCTGAGAATTGTTTGTTCATATCCTTTGACCATTTATCAATTGGAGGATGGTTTGATTTCTTCTAAATTAGAGTCAATTCTCTATATATTTTGGAAATGAGGCCTTTATCAGAATCTTTGACTGTAAAAATGTTTTCCCAGTTTATTGCTTCCCTTCTAATCTTTTCTGCATTAGTTTTGTTTGTACAAAAACTTTTCAATTTGATATAATCAAAATTTGCTATTTTGAAATAAATAATGATCTCCAGTTCTTCTTTGTTCATAAATTCTTTCCTCTTCCACAGGACTGAGAGGTAAAATATCCTATACTCTTCCAATTTATTTATAATCTCATTCTTTATATGTAGGTCACGCACCCATTTTTACTTTATCTTGGTGTACGGTGTTAAGTGTGGGTCAATGTCTAGTTTCTGCCATACTAATTTCCAATTTTCCCAGCAATTTTTGTCAAATAGTGAGTTCTTATCCCAAAAATCTTATCTTTGGGTTTGTCAAACACTAGATTATTAAAGTTATTGGCTATTTTGTCCTTTGAACCTAACCTGTCCCATTGATCAACTAATCTACTTCTTAGCCAATACCAAATGGTTTTGGTAACCACTGCTTTATAATATAATTTTAGATCTGATACAGCTAGGCCACCTTCATTTTTTTTTTTCATTAATTCCCTTGAAATTCTTGACCTTTTGTTTTTCCATATGAACTTTGTTGTTATTTTTTTCTGGGTCATTAAAATAGTTTTTTGGGGGGAGTCTGATTGGTATAGCACTAAATAAATAGATGAGTTTAGGTAGTATTGTCATTTTTATTATATTTGCTCACCCAATCCAAGAGCATTTAATATTTTTCCAATTGGTTAGATCAGACTTAATTTGTGTGGAAAGTGTTTTGCAGTTTTGCTCATAAAGTTTCTGATTTTCCCTTGGCAGATAGATTCCTAAATATTTTATACTATCAGTAGTTACTTTAAATGGAATTTCTCTCTGTAACTCTAACTGTTGGATTTTGTTAGTGATATGTAAGAATGCTAATGGCTTATGTGGGTTTATTTTGTATACTGCAACTTTGTTAAAGGTGTGGATTATTTCTAATAACTTTTTAGTAGAATGTCTGGAGTTCTCTAAGTATACCATCATATCATCAGTGAAGATTGATAATTTCGTTTCCTCATTGCCTACTCTAATTCCTTTAATCTCTTTCTCAACTCTTATTGACAAACCTAGCATTTCTAATACAGTATTGAATAGTAACGGTGATAGTAGGCAACCTTGTTTCACTTCATTTTATTTGGAATGGTTGCACTTTATCCCCATTATATATGATGCTTACTGATAGTTTTAAATAGATACTACTGATTATTTTAAAGAAAAGTCCATTTACTCCTATACTCTCAAGTGTTTTTAATAGGAATGGAAGTTGGATTTTATCAAATGCTTGTTCTGCATCTTTTGAGATGATCATATGTTTTTTGTTAATTTGGTTATTAATATGGCCAATTATATTGATAGTTTTCCTAATATTGAACCAGCCCTGCATTCCTGGTATAAATCCTACTTGGTCGTGGTGTATTATCCTGGGGATGATTTTCTGTAGTCTTTTTGCTAAGATCTTATTTAAGATTTTAGCATCAATATTCATTAGAGAGATTGGTCTATAATTTTCTTTCTATGTTTTTAACCTACCTGTTTTAGGTATCATTTCTGTGTCATAAAAGGAATTTGGTAGGATTCCTTCATTACCTATTTTTTCAAATAGTTTATATATCCCTGGGGCTAATTGTTCTTTAAATGTTTGGTAGAATGCACATGTAAATCTATCTGGTCCTGAGGATTTTTTCTTAGGGAGTTGTTTAATAGCTTGTTCTATTTCTTTTTCTGAAATGGGACTATTAAAGCAATTTACTTCCTCCTCTGTTAATCTGGGAAGCCTATATTTTTTGAGATAGTCATCCATTTCACTTAGGTTATCAAATTTATTGGCATTAAGTTGGGCAAAGTAACCCCTTATTATTTCTTTAATTTCCTCTTCATTGGTGGAAAGTTCTCCCTTTTCATTTTTAAGACTACTAATTTGATTTTCCTCTCTCCTTTTTCTAATCAGATTTACCAAAGATTTATCAATTTTATTGGCTTTTTCCTAAAACCAACTCTTAATTTTATTTATTAGTTCAGTAGTTTTTTTATTTTTTTTTACTTTCAATATTATTCATTTCTCCTTTTAATTTTAGAATTTCAAGTTTAGTAATTGATTGGGGGTTTTTAATTGGATCTTTTTCTAGCTTTTTAAGTTGCAAGCCCAATTCATTGATCTTCTCTTTCTCTATTTTATTCAAGTAAGCCTCTAAGGATATAAAATTTCCCCTTCTTATCACTTTGGCTGCATCCCACAAATTTTGGTGTGATGTCTCATCGTTGTCATTATCTTGAGTGAAATGATTAATTGTGTCTATAATTTGTTGTTTCACCCAATCATTCTTTAAGATGAGATTATTTAGTTTCCAATGACTTTTTGGTCTATTTACACCTAACTTTTTGTTGAATATAGTTTTTATTGCATTGTGATCTGAAAAGAAAGCATTTATTATTTCTGCCTTCCTGCATTTAATTTTGAGGTCTTTATGTCCTAATATATGGTTAATTTTTGTATAGGTTCCATGAACTGCGGAGAAAAAAGTATATTCCTTTGTGTCACGATTCAGTTTTTTCCAAAGATCTATCATACTTAATTTTTCTAATCTGTTTACCTCCTTAATTTCTTTCTTATTTGTTTTGTGGTTTGATTTATCTAATTCTGAGAGTACAGTATTGAGATCTCCCACGATTAGCATTTTGCTGTATATTTCTTCTTGCAACTTTCTTAACTTTTCCTTTAGGAAGTTAGATGCTATACCACTTGGTGCATTTATATATTTAATATTGATATTGCTTCATTGTCTATAGTACTTTGTAGCAAGATATAGTTTCCTTCCTTTTCTCTTTTAATTAGATCAATTTTTGCTTTTGCTTAATCTGAGATAAGGATGGCTACCCCTGCTTTTTTTACTTTACCTGAAGCATAATAGATTCTACTCCAGCCTTTTACCTTTACTCTGTATATATCTCCCTGTTTTAAATGTGTTTCCTGTAAACATCATATTGTAGGGTCTGACTTTTGATCCAGTCTGCTATCTGCCTCCTCTTTATGGGAGAGTTCATCCCATTCAAATTTATGGTTTAAATTACTAATTCTGTATTTGCTACCATCCTCATATCCCCAGATTATGCTTTTCTTTTTCTTGCCCCCCTCACCCTCTTCCCTAGTATTAAACTTATGGGTCCCACTTGTGTCATGCAGCTTTCCCTCTTTAGGATCCCTCTCTCCGCCCTTTGAATCCCCTCCCCTTTCTTGTACCCTTTCCTTATTACTTTTTCTTTTTTTTTCTCCCACTTTTTAATGAGGTGAGAGAAGATTCTCTATAAAACAAATATGTCAATTATTTCCTCTTTGAGCCAACTCTGATGAGAGTAAGATTTACACTGTTCCTCCTCCTCCCTACATTTCCTCAGATATGATAGGTTTCTTTTGCCTCATCGTGGGATGTAGTTTCCTTCTTTTTATATCCCCTTTTCCCTTTTTCTGACACTATCTCCTTTCCATTTCTACTTACCTTGTTTATATTATATCAGTAAAATCAAATTATACATGTAGTTTTTATGTATATCCGCAACAGACATACAGATCTCCTGAGTTGCTTTTATCTTTTTCTACTTCTCTTTAGTCCTATGGTTGGAGATCAAATTTTTTGTTTAAATCTGTTTTTTTCCTTAAAAACAAATGGAATTCCTCTCTTTCATTATATGTCCACCTTCTTCCATGGGAAAAAATGCTCAGCTTAGCTGGGTAGTTTATTCTTGACTGCATTCCAAGTTCTTTTGCCTTCTGGAATATTAGATTCCAGGTCCTTCAGTCCTTTAATGTTGAGGCAGCCAGATCTTGTGTGACCCTTATTGTTGCACCTCAGTATTTGAATTGTTTTTTCCTGGCTGCTTGTAATAATTTTTCTTTAGCTTGAAAATTATTTTAGGGTCTTTTTTTGAAGGTGTTCGATGAACTCTTTCAATGACTATTTTACCTTCTGGTTCTATTTCTTCTGGGCAGTTCTCTTTGATGATTTTCTGTAAAATAGTATCTAGGCTCGTTTTCATCATAATTTTTGGGTAGTCCAATGATCCTCAGGTTATCTCTCCTACATCTATTTTCCATGTCTGTTCTTTTTCCAAGTAAATATTTGACTTTTTTTCCCCAATCTTTCATTTTTTTTGGTTTTGCTTGGCTGATTCTTGATGTCTCAATGAATCAATCATTTCTATTTGTTCAGTTCTGATTTTCAGTGTGTTATTTTCTTCATTAGCTTTTTTTACTTCTTTTTGTATATATTTAGTTGAGTTTTTAAAAGAGTTGTTTTGCTCTATGGAATTTTTTTCCATTTCACTATTTTTTTTTAAGTGAGTTATTTTCTTTTTCCAATTCACAAATTCTGTTTCCCTGTACTTCTTGGAAGTTTCTTACCTTTTTCAATTCACATTTCAGGAAGTTGTTTCTCTCTTGCATAGCTTCTCTTTCCTTTCCCCATTTTTCTTCTAGTTCTCTTTTAAGCTTTTTAACAGTCTCTTCTAGGAGAGCCTTTTGTATTGGGGACCAACAATCATCTGGACACTGTTTGCTATTTGTCTCTTCAGGGTTGAAAACCTACTCTCTTTCTCTATAGAAGCTATTGACCCTCCTTTTGATTTTTTTTACTCATTTTTGAAAGCCTGTAAGGTATGCCTTCAGGTCCAGGACCAGCTTCCTCTGCAGAACAGTGATAGGTGTAAGGATGGGTAGCTATCCTACCAACAGGCTACAAAGAACATCAAAGTACTTGAGTACTCTGGGAAAGAGTTCCCCCATGGAAGGAACTCAGGGCTGCAAGGTGGAGCTGGGAATGTGCCCTGCAAAGAACCCTGCTGTTCAGGTTAACAACTGCCCTGGGGCTAGATGCTGAGCAGTGAAAGTTTCACTATCCCAAGCCAAATCCTGGGCTTTGGGTATTAGTGATTGAGAAGTGAATAGCCCTGCAGGGACAGGGCAGTAGTGCTGGGGAAATTCTATTGCCCCAGACCAAGCCCCTCACTTTGCTGATTAGAGGCTGCCCCCTTGCTGTGCAGATTTGTAACTGTCCCTGCAAAAGCCCCTTACTTCAGGATGTGGCTGCAGGGCTGTGTTATGGGTCTGCCTGAGTCACTTCCGGTTTGAGGTGGTTAGAGCCAGATCTTGTTAGGTTCTGGCATTTTTTAGAGTACCCTCTGTTATAGGCTTTAATTTCTCTGCCAGTTTATTGCTTTGTAATTAAGGCAGAGTGGTTAGCGTATAGCAGAGTCATCTCTATAACTTCTCTAGTCACAGAGATCACCCCTGCCCCTGGTCTGCTCAGGAAGCTAGTCTCTCTCTGCCTGCACTGATCTGTTCCTGACCGCTCAGGACAGACCTTTCCTGGTGTTCTTCCAGTTTATCTTCGGCTGGTAAGTTGTATGCTTTTAATCTTCATGAATTTAAGCAATCAAGCGCTATTTTTGAAGCTAAATTTAATAGTTGGTTGTGAGGGGATGAGAGAACCTTAGAAAGTCACATGTGCCTTCTCCATCATCTTAAACAAAACTTTCTTATAATCTAGATGAAGAATGTGGTTTTAGCTTTTTCTACCATCTACATTTAACATTGTCTTTTATACATAGAAGTCAGAAGCATTTAGAGAATAATTGATAAAAGTTGTCATTTCATTCAATGTTATATAACCTCCATGTGTCATAATTTTATATCTTATGGTAGGATTAAAAGTATCTCCAGTCCCTTCCCTTTCCTCAGGAATGAGATAAGAGGATTTAGTCTGAGATAGATAGGTAGATAAGAAAAATAAACAAAAATAATTAACTTACTTATTTGTTAGAAGATATTTCTTGATTAATACATTTAATACATTTTCATATTTTTAAAAACAGGTAATATGAAGTAAAAGTATGAATGATAATGATGATAATAATAAACAAGTTCCAGACAACTTTATATGACAAAATTCACTTTGAAAATCAAATAGAAAAATAATTTTAAAAACAAATGTGAGTTTTCTTTGGCTTATCAGTTATTTTCTTTGTTGATATTGAAAGTTTTCTCTAGAGCAAAGCTAATCATAATGATGTCAGTGTGTTAAAATTAAATATTACTTCTATAAAATCAATGACAAATAATAACATTTAGGCAAAAATAGAAAAACATATAAACCCAATGCAGAGTTAAGTAGAAGAACTAGGAAAACCATACACCATTACTATAATAATGCAAGTTGTAAGTACTCTAAAATAAAATTGAATATTGGATAAATATCATCAGTCAGTTAATAAATATTGAGTGATTACCAAATTCTAGGTGATGTGATAAATACATGGAATACAAAAATTCACAAAAGACAATCTCTACTTTAAGAGAACTAACAATCTAATGAGAGAGATGAATGGTTAAAAATGTAAAAGTTTACATATTTTTATGAAATGATATGTAATTGAAAATAATCAACAATACAAAGGCATTGGAATTAACATAGATACAAAAAATTCTTTCTCTAATACAGATGATGAATTTTGGTGGACATTTGAAGGAACCAAAGGAAGTCAGGAATCATAGATGAGGGGAGAATTCCAGGCAATTTCTAGCATAGTCCCATTACATATAATGTTTGCTGATCTTTTAGAGAAATACTGCTTATCATATTTAGGATATTATGTCTCAGTTGTTTTTATTAGGAATGGATGTTATAGTTTCTCAGGAATTATTTTCAGCATCAGTTGAAATAATATTATTATTTCTTTTGGTTTTATCATTGATATTGTCAATTCTTGAGGATTTTCCTCATATTGAGCCAAACCTGTGTCCTTGGTATAAATCCCAGCTGTTCATAATATATTATCCTGGTGATATATTGTTATATTTCCTCGAAAGTATTTTGTTCAAAATTCACAGGGAAATTGATCTATGACTTTATTTCTCTGTTTTACATTTTTTTGTTTAGGTATCAGCACAGTATAGTATATGGAGGGGAATTAATTATTCCTCAAATGTTTGGCAAAATTCAGCAGAATTCAGTTTTAAATCCATTTTGCCTCAGGGATTCTTCTTTAGAGAGTTCATTAATGACTTGTTTAATTTCTTTTTCTAAGATGGGGATAATTTAGGTATTCAATTTCCTGATATGTTAATCTACACAATTTATATTTTTGCAAATATTTATCAGTTTCACTCAGGTTGTCAGACTTATTGACCCACAAATGGGCAAAATATTTCTTAATGATTGCTTTAATTTTTTTCTTCAATAGTTGTGATTTCAACTTATTTCAGTTTTGATACTAAATATTGGTTTTGATTTTTTTTAATGACCAAAGGCTTATCTATCTTATTCTTTCTCCATAAATTCAGTTTTTAGATGTATTTATTAGCTCAATATTTTTCTTTCAAAAATTTTGTATCACTAAATCATTCATAGCTATGTAATTTACAATTACAATATTGCTTTTACTTTGTACTCAGTATATTTCACTTTTCATAAACTCACAGAAGTGCTTTCAGGTTTCCTTGAGAGCATACTATTCATAATTTCTTATAGAAAAATAATACTCCATCAAAATAATATACCAGAATTTGTTTAATCATCCCCCAATTGATCAGCATCTGAATTTCCAATTATTTGCTACAAGATAAGAGATTCTATTAAAAAAAGTTTTGTAGGAGTGGAGCCAAAATAACAGAAAGGAGACACATCTTTATCTGATAATTCCTTGATATCCCTCAGATCAACACCAAATCAAGCTTCTGAACGGGTTTTGCAGTGATAGAACTCATAAACATTGGGAGTATAATAAATTTCCAGCAAAAGATATTGTGGAAGAACTTCAGAAAAGAAGTTTTCTGTTTTCTGTTTTCTCTTTCAATCAGGCAGAGAGGGAAGGGTTAAATGCAGGCACAATGATGATCCAGGACAGTGTGGGCCCCAAGCCCTAGGTATTATAACTGGAGGAATCTCCAGAATTTTTGGCTATTCTGTTCTGGTTACAACCAGTAGATCAGTATATTAACTTTAACACATATAGCACAAATACAAAAGGCAAAAAGTGAGTGTCTGAACTCCAGAATAATTCAGGAGCTGGCCAGCCACCCACCTAGCACTGGAAGTTGATCAGCACCAACCAAGCCACAGCCATAGTTTCTTGTAGAGAAAGCTGTGCAATCTCCTCCTTTCCATAAAAACAAACCTCAATATTAAAACAAAAAAACAAAAAAAAAAAACAACAACAAAAAAAAAAAAAACCTTTGACCATATATAGCTTTTATGGAGAAAGAGAACTGATTTCAAACAGAGGACACTAAAAGTAGATCATTCCCAAATGAAACCCCAAAGGGTGATGTGAATTGGGCCTTATTTCAAAAAGTTTTCTTGGCAGAATTTAAAAAGGATCTTAAAAGAGAGTCAGAACAAAAATGGGAAGGAATGTGTAGCCTAAGAAGAACTGGAATTTATTACTGAACACAAAATAAATAATTTTGAGTCTATTAAGTTACAAAGGTTTTGTATAAACAAAAACCAATGCAGACAAAATTTGAAAATTTGAATAAACTGGGGAAAAATTACATTCAAGAGTTCTGATAAAGGTTTCATTTCTAAATATATATATATATATATATATATATATATATATATATATATATATGAAATATATAAATATATAGAGACTGAAATTTGTAAGAATTCAAGCCATTCTCCAATTGATAAATTGTCAGAGGATATCAACAGGCAGTTTTCAGATGAAGAAATTAAAACAATTTCTAGTCATATGAAAAGGTGCTCTAAATCATTATCGATCAGAGAAATACAAATTAAAACAACTCTGAGGTACTACTATATACCTGTCAGATTGTCTAAAATGACAGGAAAAGATAAGGATGAATGTTAAAGGGGATGTGCAAAAACTGGGACACTAATACATTGCTGGTAGAACTGTGAACTGATTCAACCATTCTGGAGACCAATTTGGAATTATGCCCTAAGTGTTATCAAACTGTGCATACCCTTTGATCCAGCAGTGTTTATACTGTACTTGTATCCTAAAGAGATCATAAAGGAAGGAAAGGGACCCACATGTGTAAAAATGTTTGAGGTAGACTTTTTTGTAGTGGCAAGAAACTGGAAAGTGAGTGGATACCCCTCAGTTGGAGAATGGCTGGATAAGATATGGTATATAATTGTTATGGATTATTAAAATGATCAGCAGGATAATTTGATAGTCCTGGAGAGACTTACATAAACTGATACAGAGTGAAATGAGCAGAGCTACATTATTTACACAATAGCAAGATTATATGGTGATCAATTCTGATGGACATGACTCTTGTCAGCAATGAGGTGATTCAGACCAGTTGCAATGGTCTTGTGATGAAGAAAACCATCTGCTCTGGGAGAGAGATCAGTGGTAACTAAATGTGGACCACAACATAATATTTTCACTCTTTTTGTTGTTATTTGCTTGCATTTTTTCTTTCTTTTTTTTTTGAATTTTGATCTGATTTTTCTTGTGCAGCCTGATATTTTTGAAATATGTAGAGGAATTGGTCATGTATACCATATATTAGAAAACTTGCCAACTTGGGGAAAGGGTGAGGGGAAGGCAGGGAAAAAAATAGAACAAAGGGTTTTGTGGGGTGAATGTCAAACATTATCTATCCATATATAAGTTATAATTTTAAAAAGAGAATGTATTTTTCATATGTCTTTTTTTTTCCTCTATTGATAAAAACTTTGTAGTGATGTTGCTAAGTCAAAGAGTAGGCATGATTTCATAGCCCTTTGGGGATAGTTTCAAATTGCTTACAAAGTGTTTGCATCAATTCACAACTCCACCAGCAGTGTTTTAATGTCTCATTTTGCCCACACCCCCTCCAATTTGTCATTTTCTTTTTTTTCTGTCCTATTAGCCAATTTAATATATATGAGGTAGTAACTCAAAATTTTTTTAATTTTGCTTTTTTTCCAATCAATAGTGAAGTAGAATATTTTTTATATCACTGCATAGATTATGTCATTTGAAAACTGTTTGTATCTTTTTATCATTTACCAATTGGGGAATAGCTTTTATTTCTATAAATTTGACTCAGTTCTCTATATGTCTGAAAAATGAGACCTTGATCAGAGAACATTTTTTTTCACAATAAATCTTTCTAACTATATTCTCCCACTCCTCTTTATTCTACTTTTTTCTTTCCTTTCAGCCTGTTCCTTCTCAAGAATTTTGCTTCTGAGAACAATCTCCTCATCTCTGATCTTACTTCTATCACCCCTTCTTCTCTTATTCCCTTTCCTGCCTACTTTCTTGTAAGATAGATTGATATACGCAATTGAATGTGTATGTTATTCATTCTTTGAGCAAATTCTAGTGAGAGTAAATTCACTCACTCCCCATTTCCTCCCCCCTTCCCCTCCACAGTGATCCAAGACAATGCTTTTTGTTAAATGTCATTTAATTGCATTATGATCAGAAAATAATATATTTTATATTTCTCTTTTTTAGCATTGATTTTGAGTGCATATGTAGTCTATTTTCTGTAGGTGCCAAGTGCTGCTAAGAAAAATGCATGTTTCTTCCTGTTCCTATTCAGTTATCTTGAAAGCTCTGTCATATCTTAACTTTAATATATTCTATTTATCTGTTTAGTTTACTACTTGTTTTATTTTCTTTTCTTCTTTTGATTTTCATTTGTTTAGTATTTTATTTTTTCCATAGACACTTAAACTAATTACACACATTTATTTTTAAAACTTTGTGTTTTAGATTGTATTCCATCTTTCCTCCTCACTTCCATCCCCATTGAAAAGGCAAGCAATTCAATATAGGTTATACATTTGTAGTCATGCAAATTATTTTTATAATAGTGTCATGCCTTAATTTGATTTAAATTTTAGATTTCATCTTTTCATATTCAACTCATATCTCTTCTTTCTGTCTATATAGCCCTAATGATCAGAAAATTCTTATGACATGTGAATATTATTTTCCTATAAAAGAATATAAACAGTTTAATCTTATTGAGTCTCTTATGATTTCCATTTTCCTTTGCTTTTTCATACTTCTCTTCAATTCTATATTTAAAAGTAAAATATTCAATTCAACTCTTGTCTTTTCATCAGGATTGCTTGAAAATTCTCTTTTTCATTAAATATTCATTTTCCCCCTGAAGGATTATGTTAAGTTTCATTGGATATGTAATTCTTGGTTGTAATCATACCTTTTTTGGCCTCTAGAATATTATACTTCTAATTCCTTTAATCCTTTTTGTAGAAACTGGTAAATCTTATATCATTCTGAGTGAGGCTTCATTCTATATGAATTATTTATTTCTGACTACTTCCAATATTTCCTGTCAGACCTGAGAGGTTAGGAATTTGATTATAATATTGACCAATAACATACTTTACAATGCATTCTATTTTTTTTTATTCTTTTGGTTTTGTTTTATTCTTTCTTGATGTCCCATAAAGTTAATTGCTAGAATTTGTTCAATTCTAATTTTAGAGGAATAATTTTCTGCTGAGAGCTTTTGCACCTTCCTTTCATTTGTCCAGTTGTATGTTGAAAGGAGTTGTTTTCTATAGCTTTTTTTTCCCATTTGGTCAATTCTGCTTTTTAAAGCATATTTTTCTTTTCTGTATGTATGTGTATGTATTTGTATTTTTATCATTCGTCCCCATCTATTTTTAAGATGTTATTTTTTTCACTGTATGTGTATATGTGTTTATATTTGTATTTGTACTTTGCCATTTGTTCCAGTCTATTTTTAATATGCCATTTTCGTGTGTGTGTGTGTGTATGTGTGTGTCCTTTACTAAGCTGTTGAAATAGATTTTTTTCATGATTTTCTCCCATCATTCTTATTTTTTCTTCCCAATTTTTCTCTACCCCTCTTACTTTATTAAAAAAAAATCCTTCTTGTGCTCTTTTATGGTTTGAGGATAATTCATATTTTTCTGGAAGGCTTTGCATGTAAGAATAGTTTACTTTGTTATCTTTTGAATGTATGTTTTGATCTTTCTTATTTTCATGATAATTTTCTATGATCAGAATCTTTTTTCTGTTGTTTGTTCATTTCTCCAGCCTATTATTTGACTATTAACTCTTTGGTAAAGAAGAGCTCTGCTTTTAGGTAGGAAGGTGCACTGTCCCAGAATCAGGGGTTTTGTAGAGCTATTTTCTGAAATACATCTAGGGGCATGTGGGTTTTCAGTTGTTCCAAGGTGCTATGATCTAAGAAGTGTGTCTACTATCCTTCTAGTATGTGTTCCAGTCTGTAAGTAACCACACTCATTTTTTTTTTCCCTACCCGGGAATAGTGAGAAGAGTCCCTGTTCTGTTAAGGCCACAAACTCTGGTATGCTAGTGCTCTTCCTCACCCTGAGACTTCCATCCAGTACTGCAACTGGGATCCAAGTATGGAAAAAGCAATATAGTCTTACTATGCTAAATACTAGCAAAGAAACATGATGTAATTTCCTTGTAACCAGTTTTTCAACCCTCCTTTTACTGTCTAAGGGATGAGAGCTTTGGAAGTTACCATTTCTGCTGCTGATTAAGTGGCTATCAAGGCCTGCTGTTGCTTTGTTGGGGCTATGCTATTTCAGCTTTCACTAGAATGTGCTCCACTCCCACTTGGTGTAATAGCTCCCTCCAGCTAACCTTCTAAAGATGTCATGGGCTGAAAAATTGGTTCATTCTGTATTCATGTGGGTTCTGATATTCTAAAAATTGTTTAGAATCATTATTTAAATGTAGTAAGTGGTTTGGGAGAGAACTAATGTGAGTCCTTGACTTTACTCAGTCATCTTGGCTCCTCTTCCCTAAAATATTTTAAAACTCTCTCATATTCTCCATGAATTTTCTCTTCTTCAGACTATGTACCCTCAATGCATTCAATTTGTCCTTATATGGAAAAAAAGATCAAGCTGGGGAAAAGAGCAACATTTATTAAATGCTGGCATTATGTTAAGTGCTCTTCATATCTTTTGATCTTCACAAAAACTCTGGAAGTTAATTTTTTTTAACCCATTTTGGAGTAGAAGAAACAGAAGTTATGTAGGTTCCGTGACTTGCCTACGTCATATACTTAGTAAAGATCTGAAGCCAGATTTGAACTCAAATGTTCCTGATTCTAGATTTTGTACTTTATTTACTAAATCACCTTGATTAAAATAAGACCTTTATCATCAGAAATTAAAGTCATTTATAGCTAAGTGAAAAAAAGATGAAATCACTATTCATTTCAAAAATGCAAATTAAAAAACTGTGAGGTACCACCTCACACCTCTCAGATTAGATAAAAAAGCATGAAAATATAATGCTAAATGTTAGAAGAGGTGTGAGAAAACTGGGACACTAATGCATTTTTGGTTGAATTGTGAAATGATCCAATAATTCTGGAGAGCAATTTGGAATAATGGCCAAAGGGCTATCAAACTGTGCATATCCTATGATTCAACAGTGTCTGTACTAGGTCTATATCTCAAAGATGTCATAAAAAAGGAAAAGAACCTACATGTGCAAAACTGTTTGTAGCATCTCTTTTTATAGTGGCAAAGAATTGGAAAGTATACAGATGCCCATCAATTGGGGAATGGTTGAATAAGTCAGGATATATGAAAGTAATGGAATGATATTGTTCTCCAAAAATGATTAAAAGACTGATTTTAGAAATGATCAATTATGACAGACTGTTTCTTCTCAGCAGGTAAGTGATTCAAAGCAACCCAATAAACTTTGGATAGAAAATATCATTCAAATCCAGAGAGATAAATTTAGGGACTGGATGTAAATCAACACATGCTATATTTATTTTTTTTCTTATTTTTTCTTTCTTTTTTTTTTCTTTTTTGTTCTGATTAAATATGTAAAAAATGAATGTACATGTATAGCCAAAAAGTGTTGTTTCAAATGTAACTCAGAAAAAAAAAATTTAAAGTGTTGCTTTGCACAAAGAAGTAAATCAATAAATAGCTGTTGAACAACAACAACAACAACAACAACCAAAACACAATTCTTTTATCAAGTTTTTTCATCATCCAAGCTGCCCTCTTCTGAACAGGATTAAATATAGCCAAAACCAATCTCATGTGAAACCTAGAACTGAATACAATTGTCTGAAGAAAACAGACTATAACAAAATCAGTACTACCACCACTACCCTTTAGTCTCCTACTTCACTGTGTATATCTTTTCCCCTAAAAGATTATGATCAGTTTTTCTGAGTAGTTGATTCTTGGTTGTAGACCTAATCTTTTTTGACTTCTGGAATATCATATTCCAGGTCTTCTGATCCTTTAATGTGGAAGTTGTTAAATGCTGAGTAATGCTCTCTGTTATTCCTCAATATTGGAGTTGTTCCTTTCTAGCTGCTTATAATATTTTTGCTTCACATGTAGTTCTGAAATTTAGATGCAATATGCTTTCAAGTTTCCATTTTTAGGGTCTCTTTCAGGAGATGATCAGTGTATTCTTTTAATGACTATTTTACCCTATAGTTCCAGTATATCAGGGCAGTATTACTTGATAATTTCTTGAAAGATGCTGTTTAGGATATTTTTTTTTCATAGTTTTCAGGCAATGCGATAATTCTTAATTTTTTCTCCTGGATTTATTTTCCTGGTCTGTCATTTTTTTATTGAGGTATTTAATTTTTTTCCTATTTTTCCCATTTTGTTTTATTAATTCTTGATGTCCCATTGAGTCATTAACCTCCACTTGTCCAATTCTAGTTTTCAATGAATTATTTTCTTCAGTTAGTTTTTTTTTTTTAGCATTCAATCTAGTCCATTTTACTTTTAAGTGAGTTTTTATCTTCAGTGCATTTTTTCTTCCCATTTTATCAATTCTATATTTCTATATTTAATTTTTTTTATTTTTGTTTTGAATTTTTCAAGTTATTGACTTTTTCATCATTCTTTACATATTTGTCATTTCTCTTCTCATTTTTTCTTCTACATCTATTACTTGATCTTTCAAACCCTTTTTGAGCTCTTTTAAGAGTACCTTTTGAGCTTGAGACCAATTCAAATTCCTGTTTCAGGCTGTTAGGCATTTTTTCATTGCTGTTCTCTGATGAAGATAAGAGAAGGAAATTAAGAGCAAGAGAATGAGGAGAGAAAAAGAGAGTGAAGATTGCCAGTTAAAAAAGTAGAGACATTGATATTGGAGTTGTTAGTTAGCTCTTGTTTTCTGTCTTTGCCTCTATGATTCATTTGTATTATAATAATTTTGAAAGGGAATTAAATGAATTCCATATATGGAATATATGGTTAAATAATAGTAAAGTTAGAAATTATATTTCTAACCCTCTGTCACCTAATTGTTTTGGATAATGACTTTATAATTAGCACCAGGCATAGGGAGTCGGAAGAACTCACAGACGTTTGCAAGTTATGGAATAGTCAATTTTTTCTGGATATAATGTGGAGCAAAATCTCACCTAATCCATATTTACTTATCAAATCTCCTAAGACATAAAATCGTCCCCTGAAAGATCTCCTTAACTGTCTGATTGATTTGTCGTATTGAAAGCTCAGTTATTTGATTACTTCTATGCAAGATGCTAAGTAGCACAAAGGCATACTCTTTTAGGAAATTAGGAAATTTATTTCACCTACAATTCCTAATAAGGTTCTCTTATGTGATAATCTCCATGGGAAAATATGAGTTTTAACTTCAAAGTTTAGGAATATCATAATCTGTCTATATTTATGATAGATATTATAGACAGAAAATGAAAGGTCATAATGATTTGAAAAATATCAGGACTATATTACATTTTAAGGAATGTGTCTTTAACAGTTAGGAAGGCAAAAAGGTGAGTTGGAGCTGTTGGCTTTGTAGACACAAATATTCATCTCTGATACTTCACTGACTTCTAATGTTGCTTTTAACTTTCAAAAATGATTGAAGGAAGAAAATGTAAAAATTTAAAAAAATAACTTCTATACATTAAGTGTTGGACAGTTTTATTATTTTTCAATCAGTAGCCAGCTTCATTAACAAATGGCTAACATAAGACAAGATGTAGAATTTGAAAATCAGTAACATCATCAATTTAAAATCTTTTATTCTCCCTAATATTTGCCACAAGACAAACAACTACAGCTATAAGATCAGTAATATATGATTGCTGGTTTTTAAAGTTTAGTGTTTGGATTCCCATAAACTACATAATTAACAACAATGCCAAAAGTACTCTTCATAACCTTTGACAGCCATTCTAAAGTTATTTTTACAAATGCATAGAGACTTAAAAATTGCAGTGAAAATCAGACTATTTTTTCAAAAAAATTAAGTGAAGCAGTCAGAGGAATATAAGAAATAGGATAATAGTATATGTAGGTCATACTTATATAATATCCATCTGCCTCCTAAAAACACCAGGAAATTATGTGATACTGTGCAGTTGTTATAGGAAAATGATATATCAGAATAAAACCAACACTAATAGCAGACTTCATCATGGAAAAACTACACAGAAGCATACTTTGTGAATTATACTTGTGAGATAATAGAGAATTATACAATCTATATTTTGGGGACTTGATATAATATATTCAACAAGTTAGTTAAGTAACGATATATTCAAGGATTCAGTTAAATAGCAAAGGACTTCTTTTGGGGGCATTGCAGGTTGAGCATAGTGACTTTAAAAGGAAGGATCAAAACCCTGAGCATGTTCAACTTGTCTTAATATATCTAATTCTTAAACCATATTAGCCACAGTTCTAGATTAAAATCTGGCTCCATCTCTATTAAATTGTAAGTTACTTAAACGCAAGTACTGTTTCATTTTTACCCTTCGTAACTCCATCATCTAGCATAATGCTTTCTATATAGCCATATGTATATGCCTATACTAACCATGATAAATATTTATTGAATTAAATTGAATTTAACCTATTTATAATCATATTGTTCACTAATCCTGAAATATATTTACTTTTAATGATAATTTGGTACCCAATTATACTCTACTTGTTTATTGTTTCAATGATTCCCCTAAAATATTGGTTATTAGGACATTTAAGTCTATTTGCTTTGATAGTATCTCTTTTATTATGAATTCATTAGAGATAGGTACTGAATATTGCATGAATTTTTACAATAATGTGTTTAATAAATCTTAGATTTATTGATAATGAGTTACTAAAACTCCTACTAAACTATGATTGTTGATTACACTGTTTTGTGGAGATGACACAAAAGTTTCAAAGGTTATGTTTAGTGTAGCTAAATCTGGGTTAGGCCTTGTCAAGTAGAAATGGTCTTTAAAAATGCTTTTAGTGAAAAATTTCCTGTTTAAGAAAATGTGAATGAATGAAACATTTCCCATTCTTTATTACCTTTTCCCAAATGCTCTCATTCATGGATGTTGTCTTAGTAATTATCTTGCATCCAAAATAATTTCTTTTGAGTGAAAACCACAGGAAAGATCTAAAATGGTTGTTGCATTAGTCCAGCAAATAATGTATTTTATTATCTATTATGTATCTATTATACATGAACAAATGAGTAATCTGAAGAAAATTTTGGACTGAATTACTTTTTGGTAAGTTAACTAATTTTTTTCCGTGACTCCAGGATGTCAATTTCTATAATGATTATTTCATATACACTTCATTATAGTATTTGCCTGAGAATAAATGATACATTCTAAAAGCTAATGAGAAATTAGAATGGATAGATGGATGATAGATATAAGTATATGTGTCTGTCATCAATGACAAAAATATCAGAAATACTATGAATGAGTTTAGTAAAAATAAGTGTAATTGGAAAAGGAAGTGGTCTGCCTATGTTGTGAAAATTAGAGTATCAGTTGAATTACTTAAATTTAATAGATAAGACATTAGGATATTTTCTGTTATGTTTTCCTAACTTCATAATTTATGTGAATCCTTCATAACAACGATGTGGTTATTCTTTTCAGACAGTCTAACTTCAGGCCTACTTTTCTATTTCAATTCTTGTCCCATTCTCATTTTCTCTTCTTATCCTTAACATCCTTCAGTGGTCTGCTCAGGCATAAACGTGAGATCCTTTTTGACCATGAAGTGCTAATCACCACAAGTAATTTGTATTTATTTTGTTTGTATTTTTATAAATTAATCTAAATTTGGTAAGGATACAGACCTCTGTTATCTTTCTTTAAATCTGTAGCATCTATAAAAGTCACTTTCTAGTACATTCTAGATGTTTAATAAATGATCATTAGTAGATTCACCATTAATTGTATTTTTACATCTGCTCTATCTTATACCCCAAAATTTCTTCTTTTTATTTCAAGGTTGTAAACAGGCATATTCCTCAAAAATTTACTCCCATGAATTTAATTTCACTATGATGTAATTAATATATTACTTATATTATCAAACCACCACAAATCTGTTACAGCTAAAGTTAATTCCCTGTGACATAATAAAAGAAAAATAATGCCAGACATAGGAATCTGCAAACTTCTTAAAATTTATCCTACATTTACAGCCTTTCAATTTGAAGTAGGAAACTATGTTGAAATTTTGATATTGAAATTAAGCAATGCTGGTTATTATTCTTGATGACATAGAATGCCATAGTTTGCTTTAAGAAATATCACAGGTGAAACTTAATGGCCAACAACATGCCATTCAAATTGAAAATTATATAGATTGATATGTCTTAGATCTTTGTTCTTTATTTGTATAGTACCATCATTTCCCTCTAGTACATGACTAATAAATAAGCCTTAATTTGTTTTGATGAGAAAAATATAGAATCTAGAATGACATTATTTTGTTTCAAATTAGTATTAGTGTGATCTAGAACAAGTCATTTCTGCTAGGTTGTTTCCTTGTACTATATGTAAATTACCATTGTTAGAGTAGGTGACCTATAAGGGTCTCTATAACTCTAAATCTGCCATCTTCTGAAGAAGATTTAGCTACTTCTGGGTAAAAGAAAAAGAAAATAATTATTGACAGAATTGTATATGTGGTTTTTGTTGTTTATTAGAATTAGACTGTGAGATCCTTGAGGGAAGGGATTTTTTAAAATTTATTGTTATTAACTGTTTCCCCTTCGGTCAGCATAGTACCTGAAACAGTGGGTACCTAATAAAAGTTTGACTAGAAGTTATCTTCTGATTACCGGTAAAACTCTTAGAAGCTGAGCTCTCCTTTAAGTTTTCTTTGATCACAACAGAATGTTAACAAACTTTTGTTAAATTAAATGGGATTGAAGAGATATTCTATTTATAATTACTGTAACACATTGTTGGTGGAACTGTGAATGGATGCAACAATTCTGTAGAGCAATTTTAAACTATGCTCAAAAAGTTATCAAACTGTGCATACCCTTTGAACCAGCAGTGTTTCTATTGGACTTATATTCCAAAGAGATATTAAAGAAGGGAAAGTGACTTGTATGTGCAAAAATGTTTGTAGCAGGTCTCTTTGTAGTAGCCAGAAACGGAAACTGAGTAGATGCCCCTCAATTGGAGAATGGCTGAATAAATTGTAGTATATGAATGCTATGGAATACTATTGTTCTGTAAGAAACGACCAGCAGGGTGGTTTCAGAGGCTTGGAGAGACTTACATGTACTGATGTGAAGTGAAATGAGCAGAACCAGTAGATCATTATGTATGTGAACAAGACTATACAATGATCAATTCTGATGGACATGGCTTTCTTCAACAATGAGATGATTCAAAGCAGTTCTAATTGTTCAGTGATAAAGAGAACCATCTACATCCAGAGAGAGGACTGTGGGAACTGAGTGTGGACTACAACATAGCATTTTCATTTTTTCTGTTGTTTGCTTGCATTTTGTTTTCTTTCACAGTTTTTTTTTTTATCGATTTGATTTTTCTTGTGTAGAAAGATAACTATCACTGT
The DNA here is from genome assembly GCF_016432865.1 of Antechinus flavipes. Lineage (NCBI taxonomy): Eukaryota > Metazoa > Chordata > Mammalia > Dasyuromorphia > Dasyuridae > Antechinus > Antechinus flavipes. The sequence goes on along the minus strand of NC_067401.1, from coordinate 60,541,834 downwards.
GTGTGTGTGTGTGTGTGTGTGTGTGTGTGTGCATAAACATATTTAAAATGTATTAGACTATCTGCCAACTAGGGAAGGTGGTAAGGGGAAGGAGAGGAAATTAAAACAAACATTTTCACAAGGGACAATGTTGAAAAATTACCCATGCATATGTTTTGTAAATAAAAAGCTTTATATATATATATATATATATATATATATATATATATATATATATATATATAATTACTGTAACAAAATAATAACAACCTTAGATTTAACTCTAGAAAGAATTTGGTGATCATTTATTCCAGAGTTCTCAAACTCAGATGATGGCAAGCCAAATTATATATATTTGAGATAAAACCACAAATCTCACTGAAAAAACAAGGCTCCAGAAGTTGAATTTATTTTGTTCAAATGACACAACTAATAAGTGACAGAGTTTGGATTCAACCCTGATCCCTTGACTCAAAATCTAGGGACCAATATTTCTTCTTTTTTGGCACATCCTCTTTATTTTTAAAAAATTGTTAATAATTTTTTTTTCTGAATACATGCAAAGACAATTTTCAGCATTCACCATTATGAAACTTTATGTCCCAAATTTTTCTTCTTCCTCCACCCAAGACAGTAAGCAATTCAATTTAGGTTAAACAATTTCAGTTCTTCTAAATATATTTCCATATTTATCATGCTGCATAAGAAAAACCAAATCAAAAGGGAAAAAAGCATACAAGAGCAAAAACAAATAAAAATAACAACAAATGTCAAAATACTATGTTTTGGTCCACATAATGTCCTTATAACACTCTCTCTCTCAGATGCAGATAGCACTTTCCATCAAAAGTCTATTGGAATTGCCTTGAATTACTTCATTTTTGAAAAGAGCCATGTCTATCAGTTTTTCTGTCCATCATCACATAATCTTCTCCAGAATGGTTGGATCCATTCAACATTCCATCAACAATGCATTAGTGTCCCAGTTGTCCCACATCCCTTCCAATATTTTTCATTATTTTATTGTCATCTTAGTCAATTTGAGAGTTATGTAGTAGTACCTCAAAGGTGTATTAATTTTTAGTGACACTTTTACAAGGAAGGAATACATTGTGACTACACCAATAAGTAAAATTTAAGACATTCATAAATATCAGAAAATTCATAGAATACTTGTTATTTCCATTTGTTCTCTTTTGCTTTTATTTAATGCAATGGAAGCATCTATAATCAATGATTTTATTGTTCAGACATGTTTCAATCATGTCCGACTCTTTCTGATCCTCATTAGACATTTTCTTGGCAAACATAGAATGGTTTACTACTTCTCTTTTCAACTCATTTGAAGATGAGAAAATTGGAGCAAACAAATTTAAATGACTTGCCTAGAATCACATATCTAATAAGTGTCTTAAGCCAGATTTAAATACAGAAAAAAGTCTTCTTGACTTTTTATCTACTGTATCACCTAGCTATCCTATAATCAATGACTACTTTGAAAAAATCTGACAAAATTATATATCTCACAGAGAATATCTTAATTTAATTATTTTGCACATACTTGTAAGTTATACATGATGCTATTATGAAGATGATGAATATTCAAGAGACCAACTGATTACTTAATATATTTTTTGTCTGGTTACACTGTTTACAATGAACACATTGTTAACTAGCAACTTATTTTATATGTTTAGAAGTAAATATAATAATTCTTACATTTGCAAGGCCTTTATTAGAAAAACCTAAAAAGTAGTAAAACTACAGCTTTTAATCTGAAGCTTCAGGAGATGAGAAACAACACAAAATATTTACAGACATATTTAGAGATACTTGTCAGGTCAAATAAAATAAACCTCTTAAAATTTTTATTTAGAGAGAGAATTTTGCAACAGTTTTTATAAAAAGAAGGAATTGTTTGCATTTTTATTAATGAATGAACTACAAACTGAGGAAAGGGAATAATTAGAAGATAGATTGAAATCTTGGAAAGCTAAGAATTTCTCAGAAATCATTAAAATTTAACTTAAATTATTAAAAGAAAAATGCAATTAATTAAAATCAGATCACATTTCTGTTGCTGTTATCTGCTTCCACTGTGAAATTAAGGCATTAGTTTGAATACATTAGACATTGCAGCAAAAGAATGAATGCTCAATTCTGGAAAACCTTTTAGGAAGGAAAGCAGAAATTCTCTCTCTCCCTCTGTCTCTCCCTCTGTCTATCTCTATCTCTCTGTCTCTGTCTCTCTCTCTGTGTCTCTTTGTCCCTTGTCCACTGAATATTATCTTATTTTACATATACATGCAAAAACATATGCACGCACATGTATGTTTATTTTATATATTACATATATACATATATGCAATTAAATTCTATATCTGTCCATATAAATTACATTCCCTAAATCCTTATTATATCATGGATTCCTTAATACTTACAGTTAAATTTTTTTCTTATGTACATAATGATTTACAGGATACTTTTCTCAGACCAATGCAGAAGACTTTAAATATATTTTCCCAAACACTAGATTTAGAAAAAAACTTAATGGCCATTAACTCATACGTTTATAAAAATTCCTTTTGAATAAGTCTTTCCTATAGCTATAATTCCTATAGCATATTAAGTATATGCTCACATACATACAAACATATGTATATAAAACATAATGGAAAAGATGCTAATATTTAATAGAAATATTTGTAGCATAGGATAGAAATGAAATTTTTGTTCTTAGTTTTCAATTGATTATCTGTATGAACTTAATAATAAATAAATCTTTCTGAGGAAACCAAATAATATTTTTTAAATTAAAAAGGAATAATAGCATGCCGAGTCTTTCAGGGCGGAGCCAAGATGGCGGAGCAGGCACACACAACTCTCTAAGCTCCTCTCATTACCCTCATAACCAACTATTTAATCCAACCTCAAAAATAACTCTTCACTGCTGAAATTCATGAAGATAAGAAGCACTACAACTTACCAGCCGATCCGGAAGCTCGCCAGGAAAGGTTTGTCCTGAGGGGCCAGGAACAGACTAGCACAGGCAGCAAGAGGCTAGCGTCCTGAGCAAACCAGGGGTGGGGGTGATCTCTGTGGCTAGAGAAGTTATAGAGACGACTCTGCTATCGGCTAACTGCTCTGCCTTGATTACAAAGCAGTAAACTGGCAGAGAAGTTAAAGCCTAAAACAGAGGGTCCTCTAAAAAACGCCAGAACCTAACAAGATCTGGTTGTAACCCCTCAAACCCAGAAGGGACTCAGGCAGACTTTACTGCAGCCCTGTGGTCACATCCTGCAGTTCGGGGCTTTTGCAGGGGCAGTTACTAATCTGCATGGCAAGGGGGCACAGTCTGGGCAGCCTCTAATTGGCAGAGTGGGGGGCTCAGCCTGGGGCAATAGAACCTCCCCAGCTGCCTGCGCTTCCGGGGCAGACACTTCTGGTCCCTGCAAATCCATTCACTGCACAGCTGCTAATACCCATAGCCCCAGGGCAGAGTTTGGCTTGGGACAGTGAAACTCTCACTGCTAAGTGTCTAGCCCCAGGGAAGTCGTTTTCTCACACAGCTGAGGTTCTTTGAAAGGCACTTTCCCAGCCCAGCCCTGCAGGCCTGAGTTAGTTTCGGGTGGGGAACTCTTTCACAGAGCACTCCAGTACCTCACTGCTTTTTGTAGCCAGTTGGCAGGACAGCTACCCGTCCATATACCTTTCACTGCTCTGCAGAGGAAGCTGGTAACCTCCTGGCTCTGAAGGCAGACCTTACAGGCTTTAACAAAATGAGTAAAAAAATCAAAAGAATGATTGATAGTTTCTACACAGAAAGAGAACAGCTTTTCAACCCTGAAGAGACTAATAGCAAACAGTCTCCAGACGACTGTTGGTCTCCAATACAAAAGGCTCTCCTAGAAGAGACTATTAAAAACCTTAAAAGAGAGCTAGAAGAGAAATGGGGAAAGACACATAACTCACTAAAAGAAAAATTTGAATGTGAATTTGAAAAAGTAAAAAACAGAGTTTACGAATTGGAAAAAGAAAATGACTCACTAAAAAAAAAAAAAAAATTAGTGAAATGGAAAAAAAATTCCATAGAGCAAAACAACTCAATTGGACATATACAAAAAGAAGTAAAAAAAGCTAACAAAGAAAATAACTCACTAAAAATTAGAACTGAACAAATAGAAATGACTGATTCATTGAGACATCAAGAATCAGTCAAGCAAAACCAAAAAAATTGAAAGATTGGAAAAAAATATCAAATATTTACTTGGAAAAACAACAGACCTGGAAAATAGATCTAGGAGAGAAAACCTGAGGGTCATCTGACTACCCAAAAATTATGATGAAAAAAAAGAGCCTAGATACTATTTTACAGGAAATCATCAAAGAGAACTGTCCAGAAGTAATAGAACCGGAAGGGAAAATAGGTGTTGAAAGAATTCATCGAACACCTTCTGAAAAAGACCCTAAAATAAAGACTCCAAGGAATATTGTGGCCAAACTTCAGAATTTCAAGACTAAAGAAAAAAATTTACAAGCAGCCAGGAAAAAACAGTTCAAATACCGAGATGCAACAATAAGGGTCACGCAAGATCTGGCTGCCTCAACATTAAAGGATCGAAGGGCCTGGAATCAGATATTCCGAAAGGCAAAAGAACTTGGAATGCAGCCAAGAATAAACTATCCAGCTAAGCTGAGTATTGTTTTCCACCGAAGAAGATGGACATTTAATGAAATACAGGAATTCTATCTGTTTCTAAGGAAAAAACCAGACTTAAACAAAAAATTTGATCTTCAACAACAGGAATCAAGAGAAGTAGAAAAAGGTAAAAGGAACTCTTGAGAACTGTATTTCTGTTGTGGATATACATAAAAACCATATGTATAATTTGATTTTACCGATATAACATAAAAAAGGGAAGTAGAAATGAAAAGGGGATAGCGTCAGAAAAAGGGAAGAAGGGAGATAAAAAGAGGGAAACTACATGTGACAATGAGGCAAAGGAAACCTATCATATATGAGGGAACTTAGAGAGGGGGAGGAACATTGTGTGAATCCTACTCTCATCAGAGTTGGCTCAAAGAGGAAACAATTGACATATTTGTTTTATACAGATTCTTCTCTCACTTCATTAAAAAGTGGGAGAGGAAAAGGGAGAAGGAAAAAGAGTAATAAGGGAAGGGTACAAGAAAGGGGAAGGGATTCAAAGGGAGGAGGGAGGGATACTAAAGAGGGAGAGCTGCGTGACGTTAGTGGGACCAATAGGGAAGAAGGGAAGGAGGGCAAGAAAAAGAAAAGTATAATCTGGGGATATTAGGATGGCAGAAAATGCAGAATTGGTTATTTTAACCTCAAATGTGAATGGGATGAACTCTCCCATAAAGAGAAGGCGGATAGCAGACTGGATCAAAAGTTAGAATCCTACAATCTGTTGTTTACAGGAAACATTTAAAACAGGGAGATGCATACAGACTAAAGGTAAAAGGCTGGAGCAGAATCTATTATGCTTCAGGTGAAGTCAAAAAAGGAGGGGTAGCCATCCTTATCTCAGATCAAGCAAAAAGCAAAGAGATAAGGAAGGAAACTATATCTTGCTTAAGGGTACTATAGACAATGAAGCAATATCAGTATTAAACATATATGCACCAAGTGGTATAGCATCTAACTTCCTTAAAGAGAAGCTAAGAGAGTTGCGAGAAGAAATAGACAGCAAAACTATAATAGTGGGAGATCTCAATCTTGCACTCTCAGATTTAGATAAATCAAATCACAAAACAAATAAGAAAGAAATTAAAGAGGTAAATAGAATATTAGAAAAGTTAGGTATGATAGATCTCTGGAGAAAACTGAATGGTGACAGAAAGGAGTATACTTTCTTCTCAGCAGTTCATGGAACCTACACAAAAATTGACCATATATTAGGACATAAAGACCTCAAAATTAAATGCAGGAAGGCAGAAATAGTAAATGCTTTCTTTTCAGACCACAATGCAATAAAAACTACATTCAATAAAAAGTTAGGTGTAAATAGACCAAAAAGTAATTGGAAACTAAATAATCTCATCTTAAAGAATGATTGGGTGAAACAGCAAATTATAAACACAATTAATAATTTCACTCAAGAGACATCATATCAAAATTTATGGGATGCAGCCAAAGCAGTAATAAGGGGAAATTTTATATCCTTAGAGGCTTACTTGAATAAAATAGAAAAAGAGAAGATCAATGAATTGAGCCTGGAACTTAAAAAGTTAGAAAAAGACCAAATTAAAAACCCCCAATCAATTACTAAACTTGAAATTCTAAAATTAAAAGGAGAAATTAATAATATAGAAAGTAAAAAAACTATTGAACTAATAAATAAAAGTAAGCGGTGGTTTTATGAAAAAACCAATAAAATTGATAAACCTTTGGTAAATCTGATTAGAAAAAGGAAAGAGGGAAATCAAATTGGCAGTCTTAAAAATGAAAAAGGAGAACTTACCACTGATGAAGAGGAAATTAAAGAAATAATAAGGGGTTACTTTGCCCAACTTTATGCCAATAAATTTAATAACCTAAGCGAAATGGATGACTACCTCCAAAAATATAGGCTTCCCAGATTATCAGAGGAGGAAGTAAATTGCTTAAATAGTCCCATTTCAGAAAAAGAAATAGAACAAGCTATTAATCAACTCCCTAAAAAAAAAATCCCCGGGACCAGATTGAATTACATGTGAATTCTACCAAACATTCAAAGAACAATTAGCCCCAGTGCTATATAAACTATTTGAAAAAATAGGGAATGAAGGAGTCCTACCAAACTCCTTTTATGACACAGACATGGTACTGATACCTAAACCAGGTAGGTTGAAAACAGAGAAAGAAAATTATAGACCAATCTCCCTAATGAATATTGATGCTAAAATCTTAAATAAGATATTAGCAAAAAGACTACAGAAACTCATCCCCAGGATAATACATCATGATCAAGTAGGATTTATACCAGGAATACAGGGCTGGTTCAATATTAGGAAAACTATCAATATAATTGGCCATATTAATAATCAAATTAACAAAAACCATATGATCATCTCAATAGATGCAGAAAAAGCATTTGATAAAATCCAACATCCATTCCTATTAAAAACTCTTGAGAGTATAGGAATAAATGGACTTTTCCTTAAAATAATCAGTAGCATCTATTTAAAACCAGCAGTAAGCATTATATGTAACGGGGACAAACTGCAACCATTCCCAATAAGATCAGGAGTAAAACAAGGTTGTCCACTATCACCATTACTATATAATATTGTATTAGAAATGCTAGCTTTGGCAATAAGAGTTGAGAAAGAGATTAAAGGAATAAGAATAGGCAATGAGGAAACCAAATTATCACTCTTTGCTGATGATATGATGGTATACTTAGAAAACCCCAGAGATTCTACCAAAAAGTTATTAGAAACAATCTACACCTTCAGCAAAGTTGCAGGATATAAAATAAACCCACATAAGTCATCAGCATTCTTATATATCACTAACAAAACCCAACAGTTAGAGTTACAAAAAGAAATTCCATTTAAAGTAACTACTGATTGTATAAAATATTTAGGAATCTATCTGCCAAGGGAAAATCAGAAACTTTATGAGCAAAACTACAAAACACTTTCCACACAAATTAAGTCTGATCTAACCAACTGGAAAAATATTAAATGCTCTTGGATTGGGCGAGCAAATACAATAAAGATGACAATACTACCTAAATTAATCTATTTATTTAGCGCTATACCAATCAGACTCCCAAAAAACTACTTTGATGAATTAGAAAAAATAACAACAAAGTTTATATGGAAAAACAAAAGGTCAAGAATTTCAAGGGAATTAATGAAAACAAAAATCAAATGAAGGTGGCCTAGCTGTACCAGATCTAAAATTATATTATAAAGCAGCAGTTACTAAAACCATCTGGTATTGTCTAAGAAACAGACTAGTTGATCAATGGAATAGGTTAGGTTCAAAGGACAAAACAGCCAATAACTTTAATAATATAGTGTTTGACAAACCCAAAGACACCAGTTTCTGGGATAAGAATGCATTATTTGACAAAAATTGCTGGGAAAATTGGAAATCAGTATGGCAGAAACTAGGCATTGACCCACACTTAACACTGTACACCAAGATAAGGTCAAAATGGGTTCATGATCTAGGCATAAAGAATGAGATGATAAATAAATTGGAAGAGCATAGGATAGTTTACCTCTCAGACCTGTGGAAGAGGGAGGAATTTATGACCAAAGAAGAACTAGAGATCACTATTGACCACAACATAGAAAATTTTGATTATATCAAATTGAAAAGTTTTTGTACAAGCAAAACAAATGCAAACAAGATTAGAAGGGAAACAATAAACTGGGAAAACATTTTTACAATCAAAGGTTCTGATAAAGGCCTCATTTCCAAAATATATAGAGAATTGACTCTAATCTATAAGAAATCAAACCATTCTCCAATTGATAAATGGTCAAAGGATATGAACAGACAATTCTCAGACGAAGAAATTGAAACTATTTATAGACATATGAAAATATGCTCCAAATCATTATTAATCAGAGAAATGCAAATTAAGACAACTCTGAGATACCACTACACACCTGTCAGATTTGCTAGAATGACAGGGAAAGATAATGGGGAATGTTGGAGGGGATGTGCGAAAACAGGGACACTGATACATTGTTGGTGGAATTGTGAACACATCCAGCCATTCTGGAGAGCAATTTGGAACTATGCTCAAAAAGTTATCAAACTGTGCATACCCTTTGATCCAACAGTCTTTCTACTGGGCTTATACCCCAAAGAGATACTAAAGAAAGGAAAGGGACCTGTATGTGCCAAAATGTTTGTGGCAGCCCTGTTTGTAGTGGCTAGAAGCTGGAAAATGAAAGGATGTCCATCAATTGGAGAGTGGTTGAGTAAATTGTGGTATATGAATGTTATGGAATATTACTGTTCTGTAAGGAATGACCAGCAGGATGAATACAGAGAGGACTGGCGAGACTTACATGAACTGATGCTGAGTGAAATGAGCAGAACCAGGAGGTCATTATATACCTCAACAACGATACTGTTTGAGGATGTATTCTGATGGAAGTGGACCTCTTCAATAAAGAGAGCCTTAATTGATCAAAGATGGACAGAAGCAGCTACACCTAGAGAAAGAACACTGAGAAATGAATATAAACTGCTTGCATTTTCGTTTTTCTTCCCAGGTTATTTATACCTTCTGAACTCAATTCTCCCTGTGCAACAAGAAAACTGTTCGGTTCTGCAAACATATATTGTATCTAGGATATACTGCAACCCATTCAACATGTAAAGGACTTTTGCCATCTTGGGGAAGGGGTGGAGGGAGGGAGGGGAAAAATCGGAACAGAAGTGAATGCAAGGGATAATGCTGTAAAAAATTACCCTGGCATGCCTTCTATCAATAAAAAGTTATTAAAAAAAAAAAAAAGGAATAATAGCTTTTCAAGGTATCTTAGGTTTTACAATGTAGAATGAAATAATATAATTTATAAAATTACTTTAATGCTATGAGTGTAATGGGCTGAAATTGAGATGATGCACTAAGGACTGAGCACTTAAGGCTAATTACAAATTGGACAATACCTTATTAGCATATGCTTGGAAAATAATCTGTCCCTACTATTCTGTGCTGACTCTATCTGTTGGTGTATAGAGAGATTTGGAGGAGGGATTACAGGATGGAGTAAGACAAGCCAGGTGACTGCTGGCCTGGAGAGGAGAAAGAGAGGTGTGGAGATTGCTGTGTCCATTCCTTTGATTTCGACCAAGAATAAAGACCAAGGATTTTTGCTTATCCTGACTCTGGCTGATTCTAACATATCCAGGGTGCTAACTTAGTTTTCCCACACAAGATAGCATCAAATTCGTGTTAAGTTTTAGAATATAACTCTGAAACAGATATAAGTAGATATCATTCTATTCAATTAAATTCAACAATGACTTATTTAACTTTTACTATGTGACAGTCACCATGCACATTGTTATTTGGAAAAAAGGGATAAAATCTTAGCAATTTGTTTAATGATACCATATCTGAATAAACAATTGAATGAATGAAAACGCATTTATTAAAGGGACTATATTGTGTCAAGTACTGTGCTAAGCAATAGAGACACTAATAGAAAAGGCATGCAGTCTGCTTTGAACAAGCTTACATTTTATTTGGAGAAAGCAACATATGAAAGAAGCTCTAGTATCAAGATGACTGGAAAGTCTGTGAATGAATTAGAGGAGTGGGGGTACCTGTGAGTGAGTTAGGGGAAAAGGGTATCTACTTAAACCATCTTGTGATCTCAGTAAAATATGCCTTATTTCATTCAGGGGTACTATTTAAATGTGATATATTCTGAGTTCTCTTGCAACAAAAGCTGTTTATCTTTCAGGTTTAATGGATTATTTACTGCACATAGTCACATTCCATATAGCAATGCTGAATGGAATAATCTTTGCAAAAATTTTTTTACATTTTTTTGACTACAGGGTGAAATCTCTGTCTTCCGCAGCAAGCAAACCAACTCTAGGTGAAGTGCAAAATGTTTAGGGCACTTGTAGCTCTTTCCTCATGCCAGCAAGTTAGCAGTACAGTCCTTTAAAAAGATGCTCAGAGAATGAGAGGACTATCAAATCCCACTGCTATTTCAGTCCAGTGAGTTGTTTCTGTGATCTGCGATTCCTATGTGCAAGTTTATGATTAAAGCTCCCATTGTATCTGTACCTGCTGCTTCAAAACTAACCCATACCACAGGACTTCAAGATAGGTAAAACAGTAAGCTAGTACAATAGTAAAAGAGAAAATCAATAAATAGTAAAATAGTTAAATGATAAAATAATGCAATTGTAAAAGTATAATTTTTATAATTTGAAAAATTATTGAAAATTAAATTAATAAAATAGTGAACTTATGATGCCTTTTATCCATTGGAGTAGCCATGTTTCTTAATTTCCAAATTGTCTGGCTCTCCTCTCCACAAAATACATCATCCCATTTGAACCTGCTTCAAGTATCTTCTTGCTTAAATATAAGTTTTACTATTATTGTCTTGTTGATCTGAATTGTCAACATCTTCCTTGGATACCTCATAAAATCTAAACTTCTCTCCTTAGTATTCAAAGCTCTCTATGAGAAGAACCAATCTTACCTATCCAATTGTTTTCCCTTTCCAAAGCAATTCATTGAAGGAAGTATTTGATAGCAGGCTGGCACATACTAACTGATACCAAGCCTCATGCATAAATTGAACTTCTCTTTTTGGTGTTTCTCCAACAACATCTTGATTCTTATTTGTAGTATTCACTTTATCTTGGGTTATTCAAAATTTGTCCATTATTTGTGATATTTTTAGGGATAAGTATAACAAACAAGCAAAGGAGTCTTCCAAATATCTTTTAATTCCTCAAATTTGAATGAATGAGGAAAATATTGTTAGCTAAATTATTGCATAAAGTATTAAGAATGCAATTGCAAATGCCAAAAAAACTTACATTTTCATGAAAAGAGATTAAGCATAGAGGAAAATGGAAGCATCAAAGGATACTTTGATCCCAAAACCTCTACACATAGATAATGAATGGGTGTAAGGGAGGGAAGAGAGTGATATATTTTAGAGTACAATAATATTCAAATTACATGCAAATACACAATTTGTTGCAAATACACAATGACTTCTAATCATCTCTCATCACTTATTTTGTTTCTATCTCTTTTCTATTAAAATAGGAAGATAGATACTTGATCTGTAATTTCATTGGCATTAGGAATTATGTGATGAAGCTACACACTGTGTTAATGCATGTGGAATCATTCCTTCTAACATATCAACTCAGATAGTTATTTAAGTTGCCAAAGGGTAAGCAACTCCTTCAGGGTCAAAGAATAGTGTCTTAGAGGTCAGAATCAAACCTAGTTCTTCCTGATTTGAAGATAAATGTCCTATACATTGATTATATTATTTCTTACCATAATTTGTACTAATTCTACTGTAAATTTTATAAAGTGACAAAAAAAAATTCAGGTCAAGTATAAATGATAATGTGGGCATTGTCTTATTAAAATTAAAGCATACATTGCTCTTTCCTTTTAATCATCAAGATCTTATAAAATATGTTTAATTAATCAATTTACCTTCATTAATAAGTACAATCACATTTCTTTCTTTTTTTTAATAGTTTGTTTTTTATTTACAAATTATATCGGCATGGATAATTTTACAGCATTGACAATTGCCAAACTTTTTGTTCCACTTTTTCCCCTCGTTCCCCCCATTCCCTCACCCCAGATGGCAGGTTGACGAATACATGTTAAATATGTTAAAGTATAAATTAAATACAATATAAGTATATATGTCTTAACAGTTATTTTGCTGTATAGAAAGAATCAGACTTTGAATTAGTGTACTATTAGCCTGTGAAGGAAATCAAAACTGTAGGCGGACAAAAATATAGGGAATGGGAATTCTATGTAATGGTTTATAGTCATCTCCCAGAGTTCTTTCACTGGGTGTAGCTGGTTCAGTTCATTAATGTTCTATTGGAACTGATTTGGTTAATCTCATTGCTGGAGAGGACCATGTCCATCAGAATTGATCATCATATAGTATTGTTGTTGAAGTATATAATGATCTCCTGGTCTTGCTTATTTCTCTCAGCATCAGTTCATGTAAGTCTCTCCAGGCCTTTTTGAAATCATCCTGCTGGTCATTTCTTACCAAACAATAATATTCCATAATATTCATATACCACAATTTATTCAGCCATTCTCCAATTGATAGGCATCCACTCAGTTTCCAGTTTCTGGCCACTGCAAAGAGACTGCCACAAACATTCTTGCAAATGCAAGTCACTTTCCCTTCTTTAAGATTTCTTTGGGATAGAAGCCCAGTATTAACACTGCTAGATCAAAGGGTATGTACAGTTTGTTAACTTTCTGAGCATAGTTCCAAATTGCTCTCCAGAATGACTGGATGTATTCACAATTCCACCAATAATGTATTAGTGGACCTAGTTTCCCATATTCCCTCCAACATCCCCCATTATCTTTCCCTGTCATTCTAGCCAATCTGACAGTTGTGTAGTGGTATTTCAGAGTTGTCTTAATTTGCTCATTTCTCTGATTAATAATGACTTGGAGTATCTTTTCATATGGCTAGAAATCGTTTCAATTTTTTCAGCTGGGAATTGTCTGTTAATATTCTTTGACCATTTATCAATTGGAGAATGGCTTGATTTCTTATATATTAGAGTCAATTCTCTATATATTTTGGAAATGAGGCCTTTATCAGAACCTTTGTAAAAAATGTTTTCCCAGTTTACTGCTTCCCTTGTAATTGTGTCTGCATTAGTTTTGTTAGTACAAAAACTTTTCGATTTGATATAATCAAAATGTTCTATTTTGTGATCAGTAATGATCTCTAGTTCTTCTTTGGTCATAAATTCCTTCCTCTTCCACCTGATCTGAGAGATCTGAGAGGTAAACTATCATATGCTCTTCCAATTTATTTATAATCTCATTCTTTATATCTAGGTCATGAACCCATTTTGATCTTATCTTGGTGTATGGTGTTTAGTGTGGGTCAATGTCTAGTTTCTGCCATACTAATTTCCAGTTTTCCCAGCAATTTTTGTCAAATAGTGAGGTCTTATCCCCAAAACTGGCATCTTTGGGTTTGTCAAATACTAGATTATTAAAGTTATTGGTTGTTTTGTCCTTTGAACCTAACCTATTCCATTGATCAACTAGCCTACTTCTTAGCCAATACCAAATGATTTTAGTAACCCCTGCTTTATAATATAATTTTAGATCTGGTACAGCTAGCCCACCTTCATTTGATTTTTTTTTCATTAATTCCTTTGAAATTCTTGACCTTTTGTTTTTCCATAAGAATTTTGTTGTTATTTTTTCTAGGACATTAAAATAGTTTTTTTGGGAGTCTGATTGGTACAGGGCTAAATAAATAGATTAGTTTAGGTAGTATTGTCATCTTTATTACATTTGCTCACCCTGTCCAAGAGCCTTTAATATTTTTTTCCAGTTGGTTAGATCAAACTTAATTTGTGTGGAAAGTGTTTTAGTTTTGCTCATAAAGTTTCTGATTTTCCTTCGGCAGATAGATTCCTAAGTATTTTATACTATCATAAGTTACTTTAAATGGAATTTCTCTTTGTAACTCTAACTGTTGTATTTTGCTAATGATATATAAGAATGCTGATGACTTATGCGGGTTTATTTTGTAGCCTGCAACTCACAATCACTTTTCAATGTTAGTTTGCTTAATGGTTTCCTTAGAATGTTCCATAGGTATCATTTTCAAAATTGGCTTCTGTCTTCTGTGACAAAAAAAAATCATCTTACAAAAATATTTATAAAATAATGTGTATTTTACAAAATTTACAAAAGCCATGTGATTTGGAAGATATACTATTTTGTAAATATTTTTGGTAGATGTTTTTAATAAAGGCAAGCTTTGGACTTAACTCTTTCAAACTCTCACTTTCATTGACAGAGTAGCCCCGAAGATACTATAAGATCTCTTTGGGGAATCAAAAGGCAATCTTAGGTCTTGAGGAGGAGTTCCCTATCACTGTTCCTTGAGGAATCTCATACTCCTCTTTCAATTGTTATCGATGTGTCATTCAACTTTAATTTGCCATTGGACATTTACTAAAGAAATGTATTAAGAACAGTTGATATAAAATGCATCTCCCAAAATCTTATGTGATATACTTTTTCACTTATATATAATGAGTCTGGTGAAAAAGTGATCTCAAGCTTATGAGTACTTGTTTTAAAGGGATAAATCAGAACTCATGAGCATTTTCTCAAAATTGTTCCCCTTGGGGAGGTAGTAGCTTTTCTTTTTTTTTTTTTTTTTTTTTTTTTTTTTTAATCTACTAGCATTTTTTTTTTATTTTTTTTTCTTTAATAATTACATTATATTGACACTCAATTCTGTTCCGATTTTTTTTTCCCCTCCCTCCCTCCACCCCCTCCCCTAGATGGCAAGCAGTCCTTTATATGTTGGATATGTTGCAGTATATCCTAGATACAATATATGTTTGCAGAACCGAACAGTTCTCTTGTTGCGTAGGGAGAATTGGATTCAGAAGGTATAAATAATCCGGGAAGAAAAACAAAAATGCAGATAGTTCACATTCGTTTCCCAGTGTTCTTTCTTTGGGTGTAGCTGCTTTTGTCCGTCATTTATCAATTGAAACTCAGGTCTCTTTGTCAAAGAAATCCACTTCCATCAAAATATGTCCTCATACAATATCGTTGTCGAAGTGTATAATGATCTCCTGGTTCTGCTCATTTCACTTAGCATCAGTTCATGTAGGTCTCTCCAAGCCTCTCTGTATTCATCCTGCTGGTCATTTCTTACAGAACAATAATATTCCATAACATTCATATACCACAATTTACCCAGCCATTCTCCAATTGATGGGCATCCATTCATTTTCCAGTTTCTAGCCACTACAAACAGGGCTGCTACAAACATTTTGGCACATACAGGTCCCTTTCCCTTCTTTAGTATTTCTTTGGGATATAAGCCCAATAGAAACACTGCTGGATCAAAGGATATGCACATTTTGATAATTTTTTGGGCATAATTCCAGATTGCTCTCCAGAATGGTTGGATTCGTTCACAACTCCACCAACAATGCATTAGTGTCCCAGTTTTCCCGCATCCCCTCCAACATTCATCATTATTTTTTCCTGTCATCTTAGCCAATCTGACAGGTGTGTAGTGGTATCTCAGAGTTGTCTTAATTTGCATTTCTCTGATCAATAATGATTTGGAACACTCTTTCATGTGAGTGGTAATAGTTTCAATCTCATCCTCTGAAAATTGTCTGTTCATATCCTTTGACCATTTATCAATTGGAGAATGGCTTGATTTCTTATAAATTTGAGTCAGTTCTCTATATATTTTGGAAATGAGGCCTTTATCAGAACCTTTAACTGTGAAAATGTTTTCCCAGTTTGTTGCTTCCCTTCTAATCTTGTTTGCATTAGTTTTATTTGTACAAAGGCTTTTTAATTTGATGTAATCAAAATTTTCTATTCTGTGATCAGTAATGGTCTCTAGTTCATCTTTGGTCACAAATTTCTTTCTCCTCCACAAGTCTGAGAGATAAACTATTCTATGTTCCTCTAATTTATTTATAATCTCGTTCTTTATGCCTAGGTCATAGACCCATTTTGATCTTATCTTGGTATATGGTGTTAAGTGTGGGTCCATGCCTAATTTCTGCCATACTAATTTCCAATTATCCCAGCAGTTTTTATCAAATAATGAATTCTTTTCCCAGAAGATAGGGGCTTTGGGTTTGTCAAACACTAGATTGCTATAATTGACTATTCTGTCTTGTGAGCCTAGCCTTTTCCACTGATCCACTAATCTATTTCTTAGCCAATACCAAATGGTTTTGGTGACTGCTGCTTTATAATATAATTTTAGATCAGGTACAGCTAGGCCACCTTCATTTGATTTTTTTTTTCATTAATTCCCTTGAGATTCTCGACTTTTTATTGTTCCATATGAATTTTGTTGTTATTTTTTCTAGATCAATAAAATATTTTCTTGGAAGTCTGATTGGTATAGCACTAAATAAATAGATTAGTTTAGGGAGTATTGTCATCTTTATTATGTTCGCTCGGCCTATCCAAGAGCACTTAATATTTTTCCAATTATTTAAGTCTGACTTTATTTGTGTGGAGACTTTTTTATAATTTTGCTCATATAATTCCTGACTTTCCTTTGGTAGATAGATTCCCAAATATTTTATGGTATCAACAGTTATTCTGAATGGAATTTCTCTTTGTATCTCTTGCTGTTGGGTTTTGTTGGTGATGTATAAAAATGCTGAGGATTTATGGGGATTTATTTTGTAGCCAGCTACTTTGCTAAAATTATGAATTATTTCCAATAGCTTTTTGGTAGAATCTCTGGGGTTCTCTAGGTATACCATCATATCATCTGCAAAGAGTGATAGTTTGGTTTCCTCATTGCCTACTCTAATTCCTTTTATATCTTTCTCGACTCTTATTGCCGAGGCTAGTGTTTCTAATACGATATTAAATAATAATGGTGATAGTGGGCAACCTTGCTTCACTCCAGATCTTACTGGGAAAGGTTCCAGTTTTTCTCCATTGCATATGATGCTTACTGATGGTTTTAAATATATGCTCCTGACTATTTTAAGGAAAAGTCCATTTATTCCTATGCTCTCAAGTGTTTTTATTAGGAATGGATGTTGGATTTTATCAAATGCTTTTTCTGCATCTATTGAGATGATCATGTGGTTTTTGTTTGTTTGGTTATTGATATAGTCAATTATGCTAATAGTTTTCCTAATATTGAACCAGCCCTGCATTCCTGGTATAAATCCTACTTGGTCATAGTGTATTATCCTGGTGACAATTTTCTGTAATCTTTTTGCTAATATTTTATTTAAGATTTTAGCATCAATATTCATTAGGGAGATTGGTCTATAATTTTCTTTCTCTGTTTTCAGCCTACCTGGTTTAGGTATCAGTACCATATCTGTGTCATAAAAGGAGTTTGGTAGGACTCCTTCAATCCCTATTTTTTCAAATAGTTTATATAACATTGGAGTTAATTGTTCTTTAAATGTTTGGTAGAATTCACATGTAAATCCATCTGGTCCTGGGGATTTTTTCTTAGGGAGTTGATTGATAGTTTGTTCTATTTCTTTTTCTGAGATGGGACTGTTTAGGATATTTACTTCTTCCTCTGTTAGTTTGGGCAAGCTGTATTTTTGGAGGTATTTTTCTATTTCATTTAAGTTGTCGAATTTATTGGCATAAAGTTGGGCAAAGTAACTCCTAATTATTGCTCTAATTTCCTCTTCGTTAGTGGTGAGTTCTCCCTTTTCATTTTTAAGACTAACAATTTGATTTTCCTCTTTCCTTTTTTTAATCAGATTTACTAAGGGTTTGTCTATTTTGTTGGTTTTTTCATAGAACCAACTCTTAGTTTTATTAATCAATTCAATAGTTTTTTTACTTTCAATTTTATTGATCTCACCTTTTACTTTTAGAATTTCAAGTTTAGTGTTTGACTGGGGGTTTTTAATTTGTTCCTTTTCTAGCATTTTTAATTGCAAACCCAATTCATTGACCTTCTCTTTCTCTATTTTATACAAATAGGCCTCTAGAGATATGAAATTTCCCCTTATTACCGCTTTGGCTGCATCCCATACATTTTGGTATGATGTCTCATTATTATCGTTTTCTTGGGTGAAGTTATTAATTATGTCTATGATTTGCTGTTTTACCCAATCATTCTTTAGTATGAGATTATTTAGTTTCCAATTATTTTTTGGTCTACTTCCCCCTGCTTTTTTGTTGAATGTAATTTTCATTGCATCGTGGTCTGAAAAGGATGCATTTACTATTTCTGCCTTACTACATTTGAGTTTGAGGTTTTTATGTCCTAATATATGGTCAATTTTTGTATAGGTTCCATGAACTGCTGAAAAGAAAGTGTATTCCTTTCTGTCTCCATTACATTTTCTCCAGAGATCTATCATATCTAGCTTTTCTAGTATTCTGTTTACCTCTTTGACTTCTTTCTTATTTATTTTCTGGTTTGATTTATCTAATTCTGAGAGTGCAAGGTTAAGATCTCCCACTATTATAGTTTTACTGTCTATTTCTTCTTGCAGCTCTCTTAGTTTCTCTTTTAAGAATTTAGATGCTACCCCACTTGGTGCATATATGTTTAATATAGATAGTGCTTCATTATCCATGCTACCCTTTAGCAAGATATAGTGTCCTTCCTTATCTCTTTTAATTAGGTCAATTTTTGCTTTAGCTTGATCTGAGATCAGGATGGCTACCCCTGCTTTTTTGACTTCACCTGAAGCATAGTAGATTTTGCTCCAACCTTTTACCTTTAACCTGCATGCATCTCCCCGCTTCAGGTGTGTTTCCTGTAAACAACATATTGTAGGATTCTGGCTTTTAATCCATTCTGCTAACCGCTTCCTCTTTATGGGGGAGTTTACCCCGTTCACGTTTATGGTTAGAATGACCAATTCTGTATTACTTGCCATCTTGTTAACCCGGTTTATGCTTTCCTCCCTTCTTTCCCCTTTCCCCCCCTTCCAAGTATTAAGCTTGTGAGCACCCCTTGCTTCTCACAGCCCTCCCTTTTTAGTGTCCCTCCCCCCGCCTTAGAGTTCCTCCCCCTATCTTACCCCTTTCCCTCCCAGTTCCCGTATTCCCTTCCGCTTAGCTTATTCCTTCCCTTTCCACTTTTCCCTTCTCACTTTTCAATGAGATGGGAGAAGTTTCACCTTAGATTGAATATGTCTTAAGATTTTTCACTTAAAGCCAATTCTGAAGGCAGTAAGATACCCACTATATTCATCCCCCTCCATTCTTTCTCTCAGGTATAATAGGTTTCCTATGCCTCTTCATGAGATGTACTACCCCCACTTTACCCTTTTTCTGGTACAATGTCCTTTCCACATCAATTTCTAGAACAAGGTATACATGTATTCTTTATACATCTATATAGTCAAAATATAGTTCCCAAGATTAATCTTTACCTTTTTAGATTTCTCTTGAGTTCTATATTTGTAGATCAAACTTTTTGTTAAGTTCTGGTTTTTTCATCAGAAATAGATGAAATTCGCTTACTTCGTTGAATGTCCATCTTCTTCCCTGGAAAAAGATGCTCATTCTCGCTGGGTAAGTTATTTTTGGTTGCATACCAAGTTCCTTAGCCTTTCGGAATATCATATTCCAGGCCCTTCGATCTTTTAATGTGGATGCTGCCAGATCCTGGGTGATCCTTATTGTGGCTCCTTGATACTTGAATTGGGTTTTTCTGGCCGCTTGCAATATTTTTTCTTTCATCTGAGGGTTCTGGCATTTGGCCACTATATTCCTTGGTGTTTTGATTTTAGGATCCCTTTCAGTGGGTGATCGATGAATCCTTTCAATGTTTATTTTTTCCTCTGTTCCTATGACTTCTGGGCAGTTCTCTTTGATAATTTCCTGGAAGACAGTGTCCAGGCTCTTTTTTTCATCATGTTTTTCTGGGAGTCCAATGATTCTCAGATTGTCTCTCCTGGATCTGTTTTCCAGGTCTGTTGTCTTCCCCAGAAGGTATTTCACATTTTTCTCCATTGTTTGATTTTTTTGGATTTGCTTGACTGATTCTTCTTGTCTCCTCGAGTCATTCAATTCCACTTGTTCAATTCTGATTTTCAGTGAAGTATTCTCTTCACTCACTTTTTTAAAATCTTTCTCTAATTGTCCAATTGAGTTCTTTTGTTCTGTGGAATTTTTTTCCATTTCGCCAATTTTGTTTTTTAGAGAGCTGTTTTCTGTTTCCAGTTCACTAATCCTATTTTTCAAGGATTTTACTTCTTTATCCACTCTCTCTTTAACTTTCTCCAGACTCTTTTCCCATTTTTCTTCTAGCTCCTTTGTGAGAGCCTTTTTAATCACTTCTATGAGGTTCATCTGTGCTGAGGAACAGACGATCTCCTCCTTTGGGGAATCACCTGGGGACTGCCTGTTTTTAGTCTCCTCAGGATTTAGAGTCTGCTCTCTATCTGTATAGAAGCTGTCAAGGGTTAAAGTCCTCTTCAGCTTCTTGCTCATTCTGTCTATTAATCAGAGACAAACTACCAAAGAAAAACAGAAAAAACTGGAGTCTTTCTTTGGGGTGGGGCTGGGTGTGTTATCGAGCTTCCTCTACAGACTGCAGGGGGCAGCAGTGAGGCACTAGCAGGACTGTGCTGCGCCTGCGCTCTGAGATCCCAGAGCGTGCTGAGTCACTGAGGGGGGGAAGGGGAGGGCGGCCAGGTCCTGAGAGACTCCAGCTGTTTGCGGTTGTGTTCTTCAGCCCCGGTGTTTTTAGCTTCTCTGCTGGGCTGTTGACTTGCTGCAGGTTCCAAACCTGTAGCGAAGCTCTCCCCGCAGAGACGGCTGCGATCACTCCCCACCCCCTCTCCAGTCTGCTCCCGTGCTCTCACTGCCGCTGCCCTCAGCCTGCGCCCGATCTAAAACCGCCCCAGCCCTCCAGTAAAGACAGACCTTTCTTGGCGGATCTCAAGGATGGCTTCTCTTGGTAACTCTTTGTGGGTTTTTTTTCAGTCAAGCATTGATTCAGAGGCTTGTAATGAAGTGGATAGTGAGAGAAAGCGCGGAGCTTATGCAACTGTGAGCCTCCTCTCCGCCATCTTAACCGGAAGTCCGGTAGTAGCTTTTCAATTGAACTCCTTGTCTAATCTTGAATCTGTCTTTCTTCATATTGCCCAATTATCCTAAGCTCTTCATATACACATTGCTTGCAGACAGATATACTGTGACTATGATGAAAATCCCTAGTTCTCTAGCCCTCTGAAATCTAGAAGTTCTCTTTCCTTCCAGACTAAATAATTCCTTCTCTGGTAATTATCTAGAGCCCTCCACCACTAAAATGTTAGATACTGAATTTTCTCTACACATTAGGTTTCAGTTCTTCACCATGTGACCAAGGAATTCAACCAATTTAAATAAAGTTTCTATCTAACCTGCTTGGAATTTCCTAATTGAACAAGACATATCACATTTTGCTCACACTGAATTCAACCTTCTGATTAAATAATTGATTAAATTGAGATATGTTCTAACCTGAGAAAGGCATCAGCTATTTTAACCCCAACTTTATACCTCGTAAATCTTGGAGGAAGGTACCTAAGGAAAAAGTAAGAAAGAAATAGGGTTTGGTATGCAAATAAAACAGCTAAGAGGAAAGTAGGAATCAAATATTTAAGATTCATAAGCAACCTCTTAAGAAAATAAGAATATAAAATACAGTCATAATTTAAAAAGAAGAAAATATAAAACATCTTGTACTTTTTAATCAATTTTTCCCAGTTGTGTTTGAGTCTTCATGACTCTTTTTGGGTTTTTCTTGGCAAAGACACTGAAGCATTTGCCATTTTCTTTTCTACTTTATTTTTCAGATGAGGAACGTAGTGATGATGCTCGCTGATCCAAAGTTATGCAGTTATTAAATTTCTGAAGCCAGACTGAAAATCAGTTCTTCCTAATTTCATATGTAACATTCTATCCACTACACTACCCTACTGCCCTATACTGCACTTACAATCCTCTTAATATATCACAAAATATAGATACTGATTTTATCATAATGGATTTTTCCCATAATGAATTCACTAAATTTCACACTTATAGAATTTATAAAAATATCTGTTTATATCATTTTGTTTAATCATCATCATGAACACAAAGTATCAGAGTGGAGTCAGAAAGACCTGGATTCCAATCTCATGTTAGACATTTGCTAGCTGTGTGACCCTAAATATGTCACATAATCTCTTTTTATCTGTTTCCTCAACTCTAAAGTAAGGATAATAACAGCACCTACTCTCCAGGGTTGTTCTAAGGATCAAACAAAATAATAATTGTAAAATGTCAGAATTGTTTCTGGCACATATAAAGCAATATATAAATGCAAGCTATTGCTGATATTATTATCCTTGTCATGATTTTTGATATTATTTTAATTCCACTGAAGAGAATAAGGCTCAAATAGATTATGATTTGCTCATAGCCACATAGCTAGTAAAAGATGGATTCTGAAATGAGTCTGAAGCCTTCTTTTCTTTGCCTTTATATTGTCAGAATATAGCATGGTGTTTGTCACATAGTAAATGCTTCATAAGTTTTTATTTATTAAATCTGATTCTACATTTGGTGTATCCCAGCTGCTGGAAGAGATACAGACCTAATTAGAGTATGGCTTCTCCCCAAATATCAGCTCAATCTTTTTTCCCCCCCATTATATTAGACTAAGCTGCCAAAATAGGTATTACAGAGATGTTGGCCCATGTAATTTGAACATTACTTAAAGCAGCCTTTGAAAAAATATTCCAAACAATAATAATGCTAATGGAAACATCTTTGAAAGATTTCCATAAGGGCATTGCACATAATTGCAAAAAAAAAGATAAATATACATTAATAGAAAAGTGATTAAATAAATCATGATTCATTAACATAATTGAGTGCTTTGATTCAATCATAACTAAAACATGGTTTATACAATAAAATCTATGCAGAACATTATGAAATAAGGAAAAATGAAAAACAAACAAACAAACAGTAAACTACTTGCAATTATATGAGAAAAAACTGAATAAGAATAAATGCTCTTGATGGAACTTAAAGAGACAAAAATAGTATTATGATAAACTGAGGGCTGAAATTAATTAATTTAAATGTTAACTATTTCCAAGCAAGATTAGTTTTTAATATTCAAAGATAAATTTTAATAACAAATTTAATCTTACATTTCTTTTGTATGAATATATGAATCAACATTTTGCATAACAGATAAAATTCTGGAATTAGAGGTAGGAATGACTAAGTTCAATATTGCCTTAGTCATTTACTTTCTAGGTGACTATAGAAAGGTCAATAATCTCTCAGTATCAATTTAATTATTTGGAAAATTTAATTATTTGCAAAATAATTTTTTTTGAGAAATAACAGCACCTACTTCACTAGGTTGTGGTGAAGATCAAATAATGTAAAGTAGATACAGTGTTTTGAAAGATTAAAATACTTTTCAGCTTAATAATTTGCATTCCTATAGAACTTTAATATTTGTGAAATACTTTGCAAATATACCTTTTGATTTTCACAACAAATCTGCGGGGGTGAGGTGGTAATATTATTTTGCTTGTTTTATAGTGCTGAAAACAGACTTAGAGATATTAAGGAAGGACTTCTCCTGGATCACATAGATAGTGAGTATTTGAGGCTGCATTTCTTTTTTTCCCTTTCTTATTATTTATTTGTTTTAAAAAATTATTGCTTTATGAATCATGTTGCGATAGAAAAATCAGAGCAAAAAAAGAAAAAAATAAAAGGAGAGATTTAAAAAAAAGGAAAAAGTGAGCATAGCATGTATTGATTTGCAATCAATCTCCTTATTTCTTTTTTGAGTACAATTTGCATCTTATGTCTGAAATCTATTGGGATTGATTTAGATCACTGAGCCACTGAGATGTCTTTCATAGTTGAACATCACACATTCTTGCTGTTATTGTGTACAATGTATTCCTAGTACTACTTGTTTTGTTCATCATTAGTTCCTATAAATCTTTCCAGGTCTTACTAAAATCAGTTTGTTCATTACTTTTATAGAACAGTAATATTCCATGACCTTCATATACTAGTATTTGTTCAGCCATTCCCCAATTGATGAGCATCTACTCATTTTTCAATTCTTTGCTACCACAAAAAGAATTATTGCAAACATTTTTGCACATGTTCTTTTATGATTTCTTTGGGATACATACCCAGGAATGGCACTGCACAGTTTAGTAGCACTTTGGGCATAGTTCCAGATTGCTCTTCAGAATGGTTTGATCACTTCCCAACTCCACCAACAATGCATTAGTATCCCAATTTTCCCACATCCCTTCCAATATTTATGATAATTTTTCTGTCATCTTAGCCAATCTGAGAGGGACAAGATAGTATCTAATAGTTGTTTTAATTTGCATTTCTCTAACCAAAGTGATTTTGAGCATTTTTAATATAACTATAAATGGCTTAATTTCATATTTAAAAATTGTCTGTGACTTTATCCATTGGGAAATAATTTGTATTCTTATAAAACTGACACAGTTCTTCATATATGTTAGAAATGAGACTATTTCATAAATATTGGCTATATACTTTTCCCCAGGTTTCCAAGTCCATTTTCATCTCATTTCTGTTGGTTTTGTTTTTGAAAAATGTTTTTAATTTAATATAATCAAAGTTGTCCATTTTGCCCTTCAAAATGTTATCTAATTCTTCTTTGGGCAAAAATTTCTCCCTTCTCCAAAGACTTAATAAATAAATTATCCTTTGTTCTCCTGATTTGTTTATGTTATCATTCTTCATGCCCAAATCAAGTATCTATTTTGAGGTTTTATTTCAACTCAAGCGTTCTTGTCTTGAGGTTCATTGTAGAAGAACACAAATATTGGGGAACTTGAAGCAAAGATACTTAGAACAGGATATTTACTCAGTGTGATTGATGAGACAATGGTTCTCTAGTTTACATATGCTTAGTACTTAGTATGGTGATGTAATGGTTCTACATTTGACACATGCTCAGTGTGCTGTAGGGATGTAATTGTACTAAGGAATATAAGGGCATGGAGGATTGAATAAGTAGATTCGAGAGACACAAGTGAGTGTGCTCAAGCTCAATCTCAGACTCCAGACTCCAAAAAGATCCTTGATAAAGATAACAAGAATATTACACTTTGGCACTGAAATGTGGGGCAGTGAAAGAAGCACACTACATTTTGAGGCTCTGGACATAAGGGATCTACACTCAACAGTTCCACTGATGTGATCATAAACTCAGTGGAGAAGTTCCTGTGACCCAGAAATAGGGTGAGTATAAAAATAGTCAAGCAGGAAACTTTGGTAGGGCTAAATTAGTCACTTTATTTTTTCAGCTGAAATGGGGCAAATAGTAAGATTTCCCAGCCCAGATAAAGTGTGTAGCATGTATAATTAGATTAATAAAGAAGCAAGGCGAATTTATGACCAAAGAAGAACTAGAGATCATTACTGATCACAAAATAGAAAATTTTGATTATATCAAATTGAAAAGTTTTTTGTACAAACAAAACTAATGCAGACAAGATTAGAAGGGAAGCAATAAACTAAGGAAAATATTTTTGCAATCAAAGGTTCTGATAAAGGCCTCATTTCCAAAATATATAAAGAATTGATTCTAATTTATAAGAAATCAAGCCATTCTCTAATTGATAAATGACCAAAGGATATGAACAGACAATTCTCAGATGAAGAAATTGAAACTATATCTAGCCATATGAAAAGATGCTCCAAGTCATTATTAATCAGAGAAATGCAAATTTAAACAACTCTGAGATACCACTACATACCTATCAGACTGGCTAGAATGACAGGGAAAGATAATGGGGAATGTTGGAGGGGATGTGGGAAAATAGGGACACTAATACATTGTTGGTGGAATTGTGAATACATGCAGCCATTCTGGAGAGCAATTAGGAACTATGCTCAAAAAGTTATCAAACTGTTTATACCCTTTGACCCAGTAGTGTTACTACTGGGCTTCTATCCCAAAGAGGTCTTTTTTTTTATCTCATATTTTATTTTATTTTATAATAACTTTATATTGACAGAATCCATGCCAGGGTAATTTTTTTTACATTATCCCTTGCACTTGCTTCTGTTCCGATTTTTCCCCTCCCTCCCTCCACCCCCTCCCCTAGATGGCAAGCAGTCCTATATATGTTAGATATGTTGCAGTATATCCTAGATACAATATACGTTTGCAGAACCGAGAAGTTCTCTTGTTGTACAGGGAGAATTGGATTCAGAAGGTAAAAACAACTCGGGAAGAAAACAAAAATGCAAATAGTTCACATTCATTTCCCAGTGTTCTTTCTTTGGGTGTAGCTGCTTCTGTCCATCATTTATCAATTGAAACTGAGTCTTTGTCAAAGAAATCCACTTCCATCAGAATACATCCTCATACAATATCGTTGTCGAAATGTAAAGTGATCTCCTGGTTCTGCTCATTTCACTTAGCATCAGTTCATGTAAGTATCTCCAAGCCTCTCTGTATTCATCCTGCTGGTCATTTCTTACAGAACAATAATATTCCATAACATTCATATACCATAATTTACCCAGCCATTCTCCAATTGATGAGCATCCATTCAATTTCCAGTTTCTAGCCACTACAAATAGGGCTGCCACAAACATATTGGCACATACTTTCCCTTCTTTAGTATTTCTTTGGGATATAAGCCCAGAAATGATACTGCTGGATCAAAGGGTATGCACAATTTGATAACTTTTTGGGCATAATTCCAGATTGCTCTCCAGAATGGTTGGATTCATTCACAGTTCCACCAACAATGCATCAGTGTCCCAGTTTTCCCGCATCCCCTCCATCATTCATCATTATTTTTTTCCTGCCATCTTAGCCAATCTGACAGGTGTGCAGTGGTATCTCAGAGTTGTCTTAATTTGCATTTCTCTGATCTATAATGATTTGGAACACTCTTTCATATGAGTGGTAATAGTTTCAATTTCATCCTCTGAAAATTGTCTGTTCATATCCTTTGACCATTTTTCAATTGGAGAATGGCTTGATTTCTTATAAATTTGAGTCAGTTCTCTATATATTTTGGAAATGAGGCCTTTATCAGAACCTTTAACTGTGAAGATGTTTTCCCAGTTTGTTGCTTCCCTTCTAATCTTGTTTGCATTAGTTTTGTTTGTACAAAGGCTTTTTAATTTTATATAATCAAAATTTTCTATTTTGTGATCGGTAATAGTTTCTAGTTCATCTTTGGTCACAAATTTCTTTCTCCTCCACAAGTCTGAGAGATAAACTGTCCTATGTTCCTCTAATTTATTTATAATCTCGTTCTTTATGCCTAGGCCATGGATCCATTTTGATCTTATCTTGGTATATGGTGTTAAGTGTGGGTCCTATGCCTAATTTCTGCCATACTAATTTCCAATTATCCCAGCAGTTTTTATCAAATAATGAATTCTTATCCCAAAAATTAGGATCTTTGGGTTTGTCAAACACTAGATAGCTATAATTGACTATTCTGTCTTGTGAACCTAACCTTTTCCACTGATCAACTAATCTATTTCTTAGCCAATACCAAATGGTTTTGGTGACTGCTGCTTTATAATATAATTTT
The DNA here is from genome assembly GCF_016432865.1 of Antechinus flavipes. Lineage (NCBI taxonomy): Eukaryota > Metazoa > Chordata > Mammalia > Dasyuromorphia > Dasyuridae > Antechinus > Antechinus flavipes. Next base: position 60,514,029 of record NC_067401.1, on the reverse strand, counting down.
AGATCAGGTACAGCTAGGCCACCTTCATTTGATTTTTTTTTCATTAATTCCCTTGAGATTCTCGACTTTTTATTGTTCCATATGAATTTTGTTGTTATTTTTTCTAGATCATTAAAGTATTTTCTTGGAAGTCTGATTGGTATAGCACTAAATAAATAGATTAGTTTAGAGAGTATTGTCATCTTTATTATATTCGCTCAGCCTATCCAACAGCACTTAATATTTTTCCAATTATTTAAATCTGACTTTATTTATGTGGAAACTTTTTTGTAATTTTGCTCATATAATTCCTGACTTTCCTTTGGTAGATAGATTCCCAAATATTTTATGTTATCAACAGTTATTCTGAATGGAATTTCTCTTTGTATCTCTTGCTATTGGATTTTGTTGGTGATGTACCAAAGAGGTCTTAAAGAAGGGAAAGTGACTTGTATGTGCAAGAATGTTTGTGGCAGCCTGCTTTGTAGTGGCCAGAAAGTGGAAACTAAGCAGATGCCCATCAATTGGAGAATGGCTGACTAAATTGTGATATATGAATATTATGGAATATTATTGTGCAGTAAGAAATCACCAACAGGATGATTTCAGAAAGGCCTGGAAAGAGACTTACATGAACTGCTGCTGAGTGAAATGAGCAGGACCAGGACATCAGTATAGACTTCAACAACAATACTATATGATGATCAATTCTGATGGATCTGTCCATCTTCAGCAATGAGATGAACCAAATCAGTTCCAATGGAGCAGTGATGAACTGAAACAGCTACATCCAGCAAAAGGGGAGATGACTAAGAACCATTACATCAAATTTCCAATCCCCATATTTTTGCCAACCTGCATTTTTGATTTCCTTCACAAGGTAACTGTACAATATTGCAGAGTTTGATTCTTTTTGTACAGCACAACAATGGTTTGGACATGTATGCTTATTTTGCATTTAATTTATACTCTAATATATTTAACATGCATTGGTCATCTTGCCATCTACAGGAGAGGGTGGGGGGAAGGAGGGGAAAAATTGGAACAAAAGGTTTGGAAATTGTCAATGCTGTAAATTTACTCATGCACATAGCTTGTAAATAAAAAGTTATTAAAATTAAAAAAAAAAGAAGCAAGGCTTGTTGGTAACTTGGAAGTAGATCATTGGATTCCTAAATATATTGAGTGCATGTGTCCTTGGCTCTCTAAGGAAGAAAAATTAGAGACAGATGTGTGGAAACTAGTAGGAGAGCAACTAATTGAATATTATGAAGCTAAGGGTTGTGATTCAATTCCTGAGGAAACATTTATACACACACACACACACACACACACACACACATATATAATTGACTTTAAGGAATCCCACAAGTTTTAAAATAAGGAAAACATTTTAATGTGGACAGCCAGACAAGAAAGTGTGAGGAGAAAGAGCAGGAGGGGGATGGTACTGACAAAATAGCTAAAAAGCATGGAGAATTGGACACAGACTTTAGTACAGTACTGATAAAATTAATGAGTGTGGTGCTTCTCAGCAGGCGCCCTTAAAGCATTCTCCATATCCTGACCCTCCCCCCTCAATTTTGCCTTCTTGGTTGGAGGGAGGAGGAGTGGGAAGTGCAGTGGCACCATCAGCACTACCAATGTAGCAGTTTTGTCCACCCCCTAAGACTTGCTTACAAAAGGCACGAGTTAAAACTAAAGAGGAAGAATAGGATACATCTGACTTGAGAATAGAAGCATACATTATGATTAAAGAGTTTGATTCTCCAAGTCAAAAAGGAAGGAAATATACTCCTTTTAATGTGGAAATAATCAAAGATCTGAAAAAGACTTGCATTCTTTTATGGGGCTACATTGCCTTATGTTAAGATGGTATTAGAAAATTTTAATCTCTAGTGATTAGAAATCTGTAGCAAAGGCATGTTTAGAACCAGAAGGAAAAAAAAGTGTGTTGTGAGTTTCTGAGTATAGTGAACTATGTAAGATATAAGCCCAATGAAATAGCTAAACTAAAGTTAATATACCTGTCACCTTTGAACAACTAGCAGGTTTAGGTCCTTATGCAGACACTTTAGAGCAGATTAATTACCCTATAGCAGCAAATGAGCAAATTGTTTCTGCTGCTATCAAAGCATGGGGCACGTTCCCAGGAAGACAAGATAGAGGGGAAGCCTTCATAAAAATAGCACAAGATCTAGATGAACCCTTTGCTGATTTTTTAGGATGCCTGCAGACAGCTTTCATAATAACTATTGGTGAAAATACAGCAACAAGAAGAATGATAAGACAACTTGGTAAGGAAAATGCTAATGAGGTTTGTAGAAGAATCATACAAGGACTACACAAGGATGCTCCTTCAGAGGAGATCACAAGAAACATTAAGGAAGTACAAATTGCACATAGCTCCAGAAAAAAAAAATCAAAGACATGGTCCTTTTCAATATTTGAGATATGAATTATACCTTAAGGTGCTTACAGTACAAATTTTTTTTCTTAAGAACAGAAAAACTAAACATTTTAAATGACTTTCAAAAATTGATAGGAGATATCCAATGGATGTGTCCAGTGTTAGATTTGACTACCTATAAATTGTAACCATTATATGACATTTTAAGGGAAGAGAGTGTTTTAAACTCACCACACCAGCTTATAAAAGAAGCTCAAGAGGCTTTGAGAGAAGTTGAACTGGCTTTATCCAATGTGGTTGAAAGAGTCACTCAAAAACCCTTGGAAATATCAGTTTTTGTTACAAAAGAGAAACCCACAGCAGTCCTTCATCAAGGACACAGTGTGATAGAGTGGGCAAACCTCCCAGCACAACCAGAATAAGACCTTATTTCTTACCCAGTGCTTGTAGCTAGAATTTTATTAAAGGCCATTAAACAAGCAGTACAATTATCTGGGATAAGACCTGAGAAGATATACACTTTTTATACCAATGCACAACTTAATATATACTGTGAAACCATCCCAGAGTGGCAAATGTTATTGACCAGAACTCCAAATTTTACACACTGGTCTCCATTAAAGATAACCTGGATGTTACATAATTGGCAATGGATTTTTGAATTAAAGGTTTCTAAAGTTCCTCTTAAAGGATGAACTATCTTTAAAATGCATCCAAACAGAACATTTGTGCTGTATACTCTCATAATTTAACTATAAAGAGAATAATCAGAACTCCTTTTTAGTTCACTCAGCAGAATGAATTGTATGCAATCATGCTAGCTTTTAATTATTATTCAGGAGATATTAAAAAATATGATTCAGCCTATTCAGTGGGTGTGGTTAAAAAAAATTGCCACAGGCCAAATAAAATTTGTAGCTTTTAATATATATCAGCTCTTTAAGGAACTTCAAGAGCAAGTGAGAAAGCATCCAGGTAAGATTTATATATTGTGTGTCCTCTCTCTTAGCGGATTTCCAGGTCCTATTTTTCATGGAAATTTCAAGGCAGATAGCCTTGCTACCATATAAGCCAATACTCCTTTATTTCAGGCAGCCCAAGAATCTCATTCTAAATATCATCAGGCTGCTCAAGCTTTACTTTTGCAATTTGGGATAACAAAAGAAGAAACTAGGAGTATAGTAAAAACCTGTACAGCTTGCCTTGCTTTCCATACTCCTACACTCTCTCCAGGAAAAAAACCCTCATGGTTTGAGACTCACTGAAATTTGGCAAATGGATGTGATCCATTATAAATCTTTTGGTTGTCTGTCTTTTATCCATATCATAGTAGACACCTTTTAAGGATTTACTTTTGCAATACCAGCAGCAAAAGAGACAGCCCAAGTGGTCACTGAATTCCTCATACAAGCTTTTGCAATTATGGAAGTGACACAAGCATTATAAACAGATAATGGACCTGTATATGCTTTTAATAATTTATTCACTTTTGTACACCACTGGTATACCTATCAATCTTCAAGGACAGGCAATAGTAGAGAGGAGAAATAGAGACACCAAGACACTTCTCCAAAAAAAAAAAAAAAAAAGAAGAAGGAGTCAGTGATAGCCATAGAGAACTTTTAAATTTAGTTTTTTTATAACATTAATTTTTAGATTTTTGATAAAGATGCCCTGGCTCCAGAAGACAAGTTTTATAACCCACCAGAAGGGCAGTGTCCAGTGTGAGTGGCTCCACTATCTTTAGATAATCCAGTGTGAGTGGTTCCACTATCTTTAGATAATCACCAGGTGATGTGGAGAGATCCAGAAAGTGGTGAATGAAAGGGACTAGCTAGGTTAACTGTTAGGGGGAGAGGTTTTGCTTGTATCTCTATAGATAGAGAAGGAATCAGATAGGTGCCAATGAGCCATATTTGCCTAGTCCATTGTAGAGAGATGGAGCAGACCCTTGAAATGAAGGAGAAGGCCCAAGAAACATCAGATGGTTTCCCTGATGATTGTGCTTACCACTGAAAGAGCATGGCATTTATGGTAATTGATTCATGAACATCAAAATTGTTAATGAGACTGATGCAGGACTTCAAAACCTCAGGAATCATTGGAATCCCTGATACATAAAGTAATGGACAGTGGATTGGTTTTGGACTCTCTTAGGCTGCTGAAGGAGGTGTCTGTGTGACTGTTATTTATATTCCCTCCTTCTAGAACTTATGGACATGTATAATTCCTCATATTGATTCATGTTGTTTGTTACATCACTACTAGCCTTTGTTATATTACTATGTGCTTGTGTAATACCTCCCATGCTGATGGATTTATGTATAACTATTTCAAGTAAGTCCCTTCAGACCAGAGGAAAGTTTGGTGTTTTTACTCTTCTTCCTGAGAAGTCAGGAGGGGCATGACCACCTGTGTTCTAAAACAAAAGAAAGCAGGAGATGTAGTGGACCCACAGATATTGGGGAACCCTGGAAAATATACCTGAAGCAAAGATACTTACAGCAGGATGGTTAGTCAGCGTGATTGAGGAGATAATAGTCCTCTAGTTCATATATACTTAATACTTAGTATGGTGATTCAATGGTTCTATAGTTGGCACATGCTCAGTGTGCTGTAGTAATGTAATTGTACTAAGTTATATAAGGACTGAGAGGACTTGAAATTGGTAGACTCCAGAGAGACTGGATTGAAAGTGTGTTCAAGCTTGATCTCAGACTCCAGACTCCAGAGAGACCCCTGAGAAAGGTAACCCAGTCATTAGAGCTCATCCACTGTGCCACTTTTCTATCTCAAATGTAATAAAGATGTTATGTTTGTAGAAATCATGATTAATATATCTTAAAGAAGACACGCCTAATATAAAATAAGACTCAGGAAAGCTTTCTAAGTTTCTTGAATATAAGGACTGTTAATTTTTTTCCTTTATCTCTTCAGTATCTAGCAGAGTGTCTACATGACATGGGTATTCAATCAGTGTTTGTTATGTGACTATTGTGTTTCTTTAAAAAAAGTCTATGTGTGGTTAAATTTTCTATTTGTCTTTTCTTTGATTCACAGGGTTGGGGAAGGTTATAAGCAAACTTGATGGAAATGTAAATCCTTTCTAAAAGGAAATAAAATTTTAGGTTGTTGCAGTAGGAATTTTATATACGTACACGTGTGTGTGTGTGTGTGTGTGTGTGTGTGTGTGTGTGTATATATATATATATCACATTCATACATATATATTTATGTGTATTTCTGTATGATTAGATAGATAAATATATATACAGAGATATGTATATGTGTGTATTTGAAATCTAAATTATAAACAAAGAGCAAATTTCCTCCTGTATTTTTATTAAGTGTGAGAACTGTTTCCTTACTTTTTCTGTCTATAGAAAATTAGACTATCTTTTCTGCTAAATTGCTGCCTTCCAGTTTTCCTGTTCCATCTCAATCCAGCTAGTTATGAGTAATGTTGACTTTGAGCATATTTTTTTCCTTTGTCAGGAAGAAGCCCAATGGGCCATTATCAGGCACAATCAAATCTTAGACTATCTAGTTTGTATAGAGTGATTATAAGGATGGAACTCTTGATCAGCCTACATAGTCTATCGCTCCAGCCTCTGGAAATCTTTACACAACCTTTGGGATCTTGATTAGGATATCTTTAAACAGGATTGGGACCTGATCAGCTGGATGGATCTCACCTGGTTCCACCTTGATCCTCCCTTTCAGCTACCAAACACTTCCCTAACATGTTTTTCCTGTAAAATTGCCCATGGTTTACCTCATCTTTACTGAAGTACTTTTAAGTTAGCCTGCCAGTCAATGGTGTATTCGTATTTTACAGTTTATTCTTTCCATAGATTCTTCCAAGCTCCTTTCCTTGGTAGCCCTACCTCTCAAATATATTCCCTATTTACCATTCCTGCTTTCTATTTTACCTCTTAATTTTGTCTGTAACCTTTTCTCCTAAATAAATATGCCTTTTGGCAAAGAGAATAGCCATTCTGAATTTGTCATATGTATTTTTCACTAGAAATTACTACCCTGACCTCATCAATGTGCATTGTGAACAAATTCCTGGTTCCACTTTATCATGGATTCAAGATTTTAGTTCATTTCTGTAATTTACAATGACAAGCTCTTTGACTCTGGAAAAAGTCACTTTTAAGCCCTCAGTGTCAATTTCTTTATCTGTATAGGTATAATAAATGCCAAATTCATAAAATATTTGAGGATCACATGAAATAAAACACATAAACCTGTGCAAACTTTTAATTGTTATATAACTACCAGTTAATATAATAATAATCATAATAACATTATGATTATTTTTGTCTTTATGATCTCAGGCACATTATTTAACTTTTCTATGTTTCAATTTCCTTGTTTGGTGATTAGGTAGATTGGATAAAATGACTTGTGGTATTAGTTTCATCTAAATATCTGTTAATGTTTGATTCAGCTGTAATGAAATGATAATTCTGTAAAAAACAGATTTCACCTACACAATGGTTGATTTACATTTATAATATTTTCAGTAATCAGCTAGTTATATTTGCTTAGGTTTAGTATATTTTATGGCAGAGTTTATTAAAAACTGTATGATATTCATGGAATTGAAGAAAGATCAATGGCTTTGGGTTCACTTCTCTTCTTTGAACCTGCTCCTTACATGATCTAGAGAAAATTATTTAAGAAATTCAAGCTTTACTTTCCTCTTCATTGAAATTAGAGAATTGAACAGGATGACTCAGATCTCTTGCAACTGTGTTATTGAATCTTCAAGGTTTTTTTTGTTGTTGTTTTGTTTTGTTTTGTTTTTGGCACTTAAGCTTTTCTGGAAAATAGCTTTAAAAAACCCAGCTAATTTTAGGATGATGTTTTGTGACTTATTTACCACTATTAATATTTAAATAATGTTCTTTAGATTGTGATTGCCCAGGATGGCCACTATAATTGATTACCTTTTTGTAGTGGTTAGCCAACTCTCCCTTTCTTCCATCTCTAACTTCATAATTAACATAAATAGGAAAAGTAACTGGAAAAACTATGTAAATATTTACTTTCCAGTTATCTTTCCAGGAATGCATCCAACCCATTCATAATTTTTACATCTTTCTTTAAATGTGTTACATTTTCCTTTAAAAAATTAAATAGTATTATGCAGTAAAAATATCACTGAATATGATTTAGGGGCCATAAGGTTTGAAGCTCAGTCTTTCTATTCAGAGCCTGTGTGACTTTGGACAAGAGTTTATTCTTCTGTAAAATGAGGCCTTTAGATTATATGATCTTATAATATCTCCTTTGCCATCTCTGAATCTATGAGACTATGATTCTTTGACTTCATTTTAAGATCATCCTCATTTTTGTGGTTGTTGTTGTTGATTATTCCTATGATTGCATTGAAATGTAATGTTCTAGTGAGGAAACTTTCCCTGACTATGAAGATTAGCCTTAGCTCTGTAATGTTTTTGCTTATAGAATAAATCAGCTATGTCACAGAGAAACTAATGAAATAGTCAATATGTGTCAGAGGAAAGACATGTTATCTAGATTATAAAACAGACTTCCTTTTTAAATAATTTAAGTTCTGTTAAATTCTATACAATTATTAGTAAGAGAAATTATTCTATTTAGTTTACAGATTCCTGTTGTTGTGATTGTTTTTTATAAAACCTCAATAGTATTTTATTTTTGCATACTACACATGAAATGAAAAACTTGTGTCATTATTACTGCTGATTGAAAAGTGAACATTAACCTCTGTACACTCTGCAAAATTTGACACTAAACACAGTAGTTAAGTGGGTAATTGTACATTCCATTTCCATTTTATCCTTCACAAAAATTAACATTTAAAAAAGTCCTGGCCTTTCATGTTTCTTACACCTTTTATTTTGAAACCCTGCAGGATAAACAAAACTTGTACATTAGCTCCTGAATTTTTTTTTTAAATCACTGGCATTTGAAGATCTGCTATTTATTGTGATCCAAGAACTATTATTCAGTTTCTATGATTTACATGTAATACATATATATATATGTACATGTATGCATATAATGTTATAATATATATCTTATAATAACATATCTGTGGATGTATATATGTTTGCATGTATGGATCCCCTCCTCCTTAATATGAAGTTTATTCTTATTGAACTGAAAAGGTCAAACTTTTTAGATAAAACATTTTGAAACAAAGGGGTTTAAATGTTTCCAGGCAACAGAAATTGACAAGTTCATGGGACAAAGTTCCATTTTTTTTTTAAGCTGAAAAACCCAATGAAGGATATTAAGATAAAGCAGCAGACTTACTACTCTCTATTTACAAGGCCCTTGACCCTTGCCCTGTTCTGTCAGTTGCCAGATGGGCTGGGATTTAGAGTTCTCTATGATACTCCTTCATAAGCCCAACAAGGAATATGAGGTTGGAAGGATTACAGCAAGATCAATGTACCATTGACCCAAATTGTGGGGAGAGGGCAGGGAATTATAAGCAGCAAAAAATAATAATTTTAAAGGTCCACTTTATACATATTATCCACACACATGCAGTTCTCCCTCCTCCAAAGGCAGAGGGGTAGATAAGCTTTGCATTGTCTCTTCTAATATTTTACTTGCTCACACACACACACAAATGGACATCTTAAGAATATTTTGGCTAAATGGCTCTTAAAAAATAATAATGATGGGTTATCCCCTGATATAGAAACATACTCAATCAGTAGTAGTCTGATTTCTTAGGGAAATTTTCATTTATTATTGTATTACTATTGTCCCTCAAGATTCTACTATTGAGTTTTACCAATTTCCAAAGTAATGAATATAATAATTACATCTCCTTAAAGGGAAGTTCACACTTCCCTTTGCAGTTAAATAAGAAAGAACATCTATCTGTGCATTTAACTTTCACTTCACAGATTTTGAGAAGACTTTGACCCCAATTATTGAACTTGCTTATAGAAATTGGAGGTCATGTGGAGGGAAATGCATGTTACCCAGAAACTTACCTGAACAGAAAGAGACATTTTCCTTCTTCAAAAATGCAAATGGTATATTGACCTTCTTGAGATGTTGACCTGTGCTGTTATAGATCCCAAGGGTATGAAGTCAAAAGACTTAGACTGAGTTAGCTAAGGAGTTATTTAAACCCATGTAAGAAATAATATTCATTAAAGTGAAAATCATCCTTAGAGTTCTAAGCCTGAGGGAATGGCTATATTAAATGAAGATCTTGAAAGTGATCACCAAACTTAAGGTTTGATCATAAAACTTATTTTTCTTCCCTAATCAAATGAATAAAATTCTGTCAGCATCGTTTTTGAAATTGCCATCATAATTGTCATCATTTCAGTTTGTATAGTAATTTGTGAAGGGTTTTCAAATACAGTTTCTCATTTAATTATCACAACCATGTGAGATAGACAAGTCAAGTATGATTTTCCACATTAATAGACCTCAGGCTCATGAAAGGCCATTGTGCACAAGGTCACACAACTAATAATAGTAGAAGCAGGATCATAATTAGGTCTTTTGATGTCAAGTTCCCTTGACATATTTTAACAATAAATCTTAAGTTTTTTTAATGATATAACAACTGTGGAGAACATAGAATTCAATGATTAAAATTTAAATATTTGTGTCAACATTCAGTGAAGAAGAAAATTGTAAACTTGTTTAAGGGACAACATACAAAAAGTGCACAGCAGAGAACAAAACAAAACTAAAAGGAAGCAAAGAAAGGGAGGACATCTCTGAATACAATGTGTAGTATTTATTATATAAGTTTTCTTAAAATGGAAATATATTACTTCATATTTTGAATTCCCTTTTATGTTCTTTTTTGCACATGACATTTTTTTCTTTTTATATTTTCCATTTAAGTTTCAAATAATTTTTTTTAAAAAGGAAGCTATATGCCAGAAACTCATTTACAAACTCCTTTCTTAAGAAAATAAGAGAAGGAACAAGGGCAGAAAATTTAGCATTTTTTAAATAACAGGGTACCTTAAGAATCATTGGTAAAACTTAGGCCAATAAATTTGATATCAATTTCTAGCAAAATATATTTTTGAAGGATTATTCACTAAGTATCTAGAAGAGCAATTGTGTTCACAAAAAGTCAGGCAGGCTTCATCAAAAATTGATCACATAAGACCAATTATATTTTCTTTTTTACTAGGCTTAAAAGATTAGATAAAATAAAAATGCTTTATTTTGATTGAAGTGAGTTTAGCAAATTATTTGTTAAATTTCTCATACTTTTCAAATGAAAAAGAAATATATCATTTAGGTAGTAGAATAGTAAATTGGATTCTGGACTAGCAGAATCCTAATCCAGAAGGGATTCAATAATGTTCAAACTGGAGAATTATTACTTGAGCAAAGTAACGTAGAGATCTGTGCTTGTATTTTTTGTCAAAGTGGATAAATGTAAAAAGTGCTGGGATTGTAGTCAAGAAAATCTGAGTTCAAATTTTACCTCAGATACTCGTTATCCAATTGAGCATAGATAGCTATTATATAGGTAAATTATTTATTCCTTTAGTATTGTATTGTTATCAAAAGCCTTTTCAATTATTTATATTATCACATAAAATTATTAAAAAATACATCAAAGAAGAGATCAGTATATACATACACACATTTTTGAAAAAGAATTTGCAACATGAGAAGAAATAAAAACAATAGGGAAATATTTTGATTTATTTACATAAATATATAAGATTATGCATCTATATTATTTAGTTCTTAGAAGATGGGCAAACACTGACAAAAATATAAAATGTATGTAAATGGTACAAGATAAACTTAAAAAAAAGAGAAATTGAACAAGTAATAAAAAAACTCATGAAGAAGGGGAAAAGTTACAATTTAATCCCTATTCACTTATCTATACTATGTTTTCTTGATGGAAGTATTTAAATTTTATATTAGGATCTGTTTTGGTTTAATGTTTTTGTCATTTTCCTTTATTAAATTATATATTGGTTTTGTGAATTTTTCCCAATCAATTCTTTATGATTAATTTATATTAGTCCTAATTAATTTTTAGGGGCCAACTAGATGACACAGTGGATAGAGCACTGGCCCTGAAGTCAGAAGGACCTGAGCTCAAATCTGTTCTCAGAAATTTAACAGTACTTGCTGTATGGCCCTTGACAAGTCACTTAATCCCAGTTGCCTCACCAAAAAACAAACCACAAAACAACAAAAAAAAAAACAACCTAATTAATCTCTAGTACTCTCTTCAAAAACACATTATTGGAATATAATATCTATCAAATTATGCTCATTAAAGCCTATTTATTATTTCTGAATTTGTGATTTTTTACATCATGATTTAAGTTACTTTTCTTAAAGGTGATATATACTATTGAGAAATATATATTCCCTAATAAGTAAATTCAGGAGAATTATCATATTTGATTTTTCTGAAATTTCTTTCAGATACAAGTTTTTTCTTGTTTCTTTCCCCCCTCTTTCTCCCTCTCTCTCTCTATCTCTCTCTCTGTCTCTCTCTCTCTCTCTCTCTCTCTCTTTCTCTTTCTCTTTCTTATTTTGGTTAGATTTATCAGAGTAAAATGTGTAATGTTTGGGTTAGCATTCTGTCATACTCTGACCCAGTCTCATTGTGATCCAGTCTCTTACAGCAGTCTGTCAGTCTGCCAGTCTCAACCAGTCTCCCTCTGAGTCTGACTTTGTCCCCAGTTTAAATACCCTATTATAATTATATCATTACAGTGTACTGAATATGTGTGAACTAGAGAACTATTACATCACCAGTAAGTATATATGTGAACTCAAGAACCATTATTTCATCAATTCCACTGATTGTTTCAAGTATACTTCTCCAAAGTTCCTGCCCTCTATAAAAAAAGATATTGAACTCTCAAACTATCAATAATTTTGTTGACTAGTTAATTCTATAACTAATTTTAAACTTTAAACTTTAATTTGTATTTAGAAATTATATGATTTTGTGCACTGATAACCACCAGATATACATGTAGTATGAGATTAGCTTTGTGCGACTCAAAGGAAGATAGAACAGATAGCTTTGGCCTCCTTTCTTCAATACATATTTTCCAAAGGATGCTTTAATTTCTGCCAAAAGGGCAAAAAGAAAGTTGAAAGAGGTAAAATTGTATCTATTTGTTCCATTAAATCTTATTGATCTAAGGATGTAATCTTGTTCAAGCTAATGTCTAATCACTTTTTATTTTTAGGGAAAGCAGGAATCCAAGCTTTATATCAAAGGCTTGAATCCTTTCCTACCAAATTCCAGTTCCACAATGAATACATATAACAAACAGTAAAGAAACAGATTTATTCAAATTGGTAACAAAATGGAAATCATAGAAGGTAATAATAATAATTAACATTTAGAGAATTCTTAACTATATTCCAGACACTGTATTAAGCATTAATAATTATTATTTTATTTGATCACTTTCAGAATTGTGTGCTATTCTTACACCCATTTTTCAAACATGAAAACCGAGGCAAACCGAGTAAGTGACTTGCCCAGATTTACACTTCTACTGCATGTATGAAGCCAAATTTAAATCAGTTCTTCCCAATTCTAGGAGGGGTACTCTATCCACAATACCATTCAGCTGCCCCTATATACATAGGGGAATAATAAAGGAGTTCTCTCACTGATACCTCTGCTCAATTTAAGAGAGAGAGAGAGAGAGAAAGAGAGAGAGAGAGAGAGGAAGGAAGAGAGATTTTTCCAATGGAAAGCTCTCTGTAGTCTCTAATGTAGAAAGATAGGGATACTACATAATGGACATGTACAATTTTTTCATGTTTTCCAGAGATGCAGGATTGGTCACTATGGAGGGACTAGAGAGTTTCCTATTAGAGTGAGCATTGAATCTGAGAGATTAAAAACAAACACCACGCTTATCACTTGTTTCACAAATCTTTGAATTATTCTCTGACTTTTCCCAGTGCTTATAGTACTTTCATTCTCAGCCTATACCTCTAGGCTTTTCTGTCCTCCTTTACAACTCAGCTTAAGTCACATATTTTTCCAAGATGGAAATCTATTCCATATTCGTCCCACCCCAAAACTAATGTTTTCCCTCTCAGATTTTATATATGGGAATGCCATCTAACAGTTAAGATTTCCATTACTCATGAAAAAAATGGATAAAATTCCATGCTAGTAGCCATTGAAATATTTTTCAATTATTTTTGCATTACCTATTTTGCAAATTTAAGCAGAATGATCATTGTTTACCAATAACAAGATAAGATGCTAAAATATAACTCCATAGATTACTTTTGGTGTAAATATTATCTCAAAATAAATATCTCTAAATTAAAACCCCACCACTGATGAGATCAGAGTAATATTTGAATACCCGCTGTCTAGACCATCTTGCCACATATTTTGCCTTTTTTGTTATTACATATTATTATATAATATTTTATTTTCCCCAATTACATATAAAGGCAGTTTTTAACATTCATTTACAAAAAAAAAAAATTGAGCTCCAAATTTTCTCCCTCACTCACATTTTCCTCCCTGAGACAATAAGCAGTTTGATAAAGTTCAAGTAGTCATGCAAAACATATTATCATATTAGTCATGTAGTGAAAGAAGACATAGACCCAGAAGCACAAAGAAAATGAAAAAAAATACAAAAGAATATTTTTATCTGCATTCAGTCTCCATTAGTTCTTTCTCTGGGTAGAAAGCATTTTTCATCATTTGTCTTTTGCAGTTGTCTTGCTAATTGTATTGTATTACAATTGTATTAGCAACTGTATTGCTAAAAATAGTTAATGCGTTTGCAGATGATCATTGTATAATATTGCTGTTACTATGTACAATGTTCTCCTGGTTCTATTAATTTCACTTTATATCAGCTCCTAGGGTTTTTTAAGCTGCCTGTTCATCATTTCTTATTGAATAATAATATTCCTTTACATTCATTATCACAACTTTCTTCAGCCATTCCTCAACTAATGGGCATCTTCTCAATTTTTAAATCTTTGCCACTACAAAAAAGAATGACTATACCTATGCTTGTTCTTATAACTCTTCCCTCCTTTTTTATATTTTTGGAATTCAGATTTAGAAGTGGTATAGCTGGGTCAAAGGGTATATCCAGCTTTGCAGTTCTTTGGAATAAGTGCAAATTCCTCTCCAGACTGATTGGATCAGTTTACAACTCCATCAATACTTCATTACTGTGTCAATTTTCCCACATCCCCTGCAACATTATTGTTTTATTTTGCCACTTTCCAAAATAATTAAATAGTTTTTTTTTCTTTTATTAAGGATATGCCAAGCAAATCACTTGTGGATTGATTAAACATCCATGTGAGTTCTCTCTTACTACATCCAGAGGGTAAAGATGACCATTACCCAACCATTGACCCACAAAACAAATGCCATAAATTGAATTGGTGAGAGGAAAATGATTTCTCCCTACTGTTCTCCCTCTCTCCCCTTTCTCCTTTATCAAAACCAAGAAATAGGCCTAAAGTTACTGTTCTGTGTTTGTGCTCAGTTCCAAGGGCTAGGGGTGAAAAGTTTGAGCCAGGAATCTAAACAAGTCATTTACAGTTGGGACCCTAGGTCTCAAACTATTAGAAACTTTTGGAACTGGAAGTAGAACTGTGTTCTAGAGGAATTGACCTAAACTATGAGCCTATTTTTCTACTCCTCCCTAGAAAGGAGGGAGGGGTTGAGAAAGATTGAAGTATATGAACTGGGGGAATAAGTTTATATATTTAAATTATATCTCTTGAAGTATTTTTTTTTTTTGTAAAAGTTAATCTCACTTTTAGTGGCTAATTAGAATTTGTGTGCAGGGCAGCACAACTAGAGCTAGAGTAAGATCATAAGTAGGGAGTAGATTCATTTACAGAGATTCTAGACTCCCCTCAATTTTATTAAGAGTTCCTAAAAACTTTGGGAAGGGAAGAAATCAACTGATGTGATCTTCAAGCAATAGATGTCAAGGCACTCAGTTGCTCATAACCTGTACTAGATACCATCGCAGTTCCCCAGATTCAGGTTCGGATTCTTCTGAGTTCCCCATCCTCTCACATGCTTTTTTCTGATAGAAGATGTAACAAATGTATCATCATAACTTGGGGGTGGCCTTTCATATTCATAGGTTCATATCTGTACTTAATAAATATCTAGATTAACTGTTAAAAACCTCAAAGGCTCACATGGGTTTAATCCCTGAGACCTAGAAATAGTGCATCCCTGACTTCCTCCTGTTCAATCCATAATAACTATTTCCCAGAATAATTGGAAGTGGGTTCCACAAATTACAGAGGTAATTTTCCACATAAACATCTATAGATAACATCATCTATCTGACCTACACAGCATCCTGTCCTCCTGACAAAAATTTCATATGGACTCTAGACAAGTAACACCATAAGAAACATATGTGTACCTAATGCCTAATTTAGAAAAGCAGATTAAATATATCACTGTGTTACTTCAGAATTTGACACTGAACAAGACAAAAACAAGCTATGGGATTTTGTGTCAGGGAAGGAAAAACACAAAGACAGGGAAAATAAAGAAATCAGTCCTTTAATTTCTTTTACATCTTTCTATCTCTTATAATTTCCCTTAAAATGGTTTCCTTTAAAATTATACCTTGTTGGCAGAAAACAAAAAATATTGATATTTCTTGAACATAATTATTTAGAAAATCTTATTTTCACTTACCCCTTTCATTCTGTTTTGTTTTGTTTTGTTTTTGAGGCAGAGGGGAAAAATATAAAGATATTTTATTGATATGAGATGAAATATAATACTGATTAAAAGCCTTTGCTTTCCCCCTTCATCTTAGGCCTTCAAAAGTTCATCGGTGTATATCAAATAATTTGAAAAAAACTACTTAAGATGTTTCCATAATTAGTCTTCCCCCACACACAAAGACCCTAATCTCTTTGCTTTCTCTTTGCCTAGAACATTAAGAACTTTAGTGATGGCAATTAAATGAGTTTTGTCCCTTTGAATCAACTGGAAGAAATTCTTTGACTTGTTTTGTTTTAAATTAGAGGCAATAAAAGATTATCTCTAATGCTCTGAATATTTTTTATCATAATTTGTCCATGTCATAGTTTTTTTTTTCTGTATTCTAAAGATTTAAATATCCATAGTCTCCAGGTTAATTTCAACAACTGCCTTTAAAAAATGTAGTTATTATTTAACATTCAAATTTCAAGTTTTGGGTTCAAAATTCTCCATTTTGATATTTCAGGACTTTTCTTAGTTAAATGAGTGGTCTAAGAGAAATATTTTTCAGTCTTCAGTATATAATTTCAGGGGTCTAAATTTTCCCTTCCTTCTCCTAACCTTACCTCTAAACCCCAAGGATGTATGGTCTATAAATATAAGATGAGAAGTAGAAAATAATTTCACCATTATCTGAATATTCTGAAATTTTCTATTTTAGGCCTTTATATCTTCAATAGCATCTATTCCCTTGAGTAATATGGGCTTTCTTCTTTTTTTGTAGAATTTAAAAGACCAATTGATTAAATAGTTGTTTTGGGATCTCATAGATCCCAAAGTATTAGTTAATTTCCTCACCTATTAAAAAGAATTTGGTCCATATGTTTTAAAATATATATTAATATTTATTTCTTAACAAATAGATAACATTATGAGTTAGGGAATATTGCTTCATGGGTATGGTATGGGAAGAATCCTAAGAGATGGTAATTTTTTCACACATTTTTAGAGTGATAAGAAACCTTGGTGGACATTTAGTCTATCCTCCATCTACCCAAATATTACAAGTGACAACAAATTAAATTATTCTCTCCATAACTCACTTGGCAAGAAATCATCTTCAAAACTTGTTCTAAGATAGCTAAAGAAGGGAACCCACTATCTCATAAGCTAAAACTAATGATTAAGAAATTTTGATGCTGAAAATGAAGATGATGAGGATAATTTTCTTAATTTTCATTATCCCTTCTTATCATTGATCTATATTCTTCATTCTGAGACAATACAATTCCTTTATATTCATGAAAATGGCTATCATTTTCCTAATTATTCTTCTTTTCTCCAGACTAAACATACCATTTTCATTGATTCAACCAGTCTTAATATGGCATGAATGTAAAACATTTCATTAATCTTGTTGCTCACTTCCAAATACTCTCAAGTTTATCAATCAATTTATGATCTAGAACTCAGCAGACTAATCTAAATATATTTTGAAAAGTATAGAGGACAGTTGGACTAGCTTCAACTTATTCCTCTAAACTATATTCTGTAATTGAAGGCCAAAGTTCTATTATTCCTTTTATCAACTTTATTATATTGTTGACTGATATTAAACTTCCAACCTACTTAAATCCTCAGATCTTTTTAAACAAATTGCCAACTCTCCAAGTCTCTTGACTCTAATATTTATAAAGTCAGTTTTGAAATCAAGTAGATTTACTATCATTAAATTATCTAAGCATTCTAACTTAGTAAGATATTTAAAATGAAATTACTTTCCATCTTTTTTTGTCATCTGGAAAGTTGATAATCAAGCCATCTTTGTGAATGATAAAAATGTTAGACAGTAAAAAGAATAAATAATTATATATATATATATATATATATATATATTAAAGCTGCTTGGGTTATCCAGTAAAGACTTTCTAGGTGATTATATTTTAACACAATCATCTTGCCTAATCCTCTCTTTTATATATTTTCTTTTAAAAAAATTGCTTATTTTTAATACACATTGCTCTAGGAATCAGGTTGGGAGAGAAAGATCAGAGCAAAATAAAAAAAAAAAAAAAACATGGTAGAGATTAAAAAAAAAAAAAAACAGAAATGAACATAGCATATATTTATTTATATCCAGTGTCCATAATTCTTTTTCTGAATACAGATGGCATTTTCTGTCCAAAGAATACTGAGATTGCTTTGGATCACTGAATCACTGAAAAGAACCAAGTCTTTTATATTTGATCATCACACATTCTTGCTGTTATTGTGCACAATGTATTCCTGGTTCTGCTTGGTTTACTCAGCATCAGTTCATGTGAATCTTTCCAGACCTTATAATGCAAATTTAGTAGCTTGTTCATTATTTTTATAAAACAATAATATTCCATTACCTTCATCTACCATAGTTTGTTCAGCCCTGGCCCAACTAATGGGCGTCTAATCCTTTTCCAATTTTTTGCTACCACAAAAAGAGGTGCTACAAACATTTTTGCATATATGAGTCCTTCCTTTATGATTTCCTTGGGATATAAACAGTGTAATGGTCCTGTTGGATCAAAGGTTATGCAGTATTACAGTGTTAGGATTCTTACAAGGTGATATCAGTTATCTAATTTAGCATGGTACTTAACAGTTCTCTAGTTCACTAATGTACTTAGTATTTATAGAATTCTACAAGATTCACACCTTTAAGGGAGCATATATAAGCTAGGAGCCTCAACCAGGATTCAGTTCTGGACATTCAGAAGTCAGAAAGAACACAAGCCCACTGTCAAAGTAAGAGACAGATTCATTCCAACTTCCACTTTTGTGCTGGCTGGAGACATTCGGAGGGAGCTAGAGGCTGAAGCTGGCAGAGGCAAAGGACTAGTGGCAAGAGCTCTCTTAACCAAGGAGAGAGATAGGCATCTAAGAAAGCTAAGTGGCCAAGGAAGGAGACAATATTTGAAAGAGAAAATGAAGGATTTGGACTTTAACTCCTGGCTACATTTAAGGTGATTATTATATTGAACTGAAAGGAAGCCTGCCTTTAGAAGCTTCCCAAGAAACCTGCTCCCAGAGAACATTAAATTTTAGAGAAGAACATTACATTACAGCCCGGGCATAGTTCCAAATTACTCTACAGAATGGTTAGATCATTTCACAACTTCACCAACAATGCATTAGGGTCTCAGGTTTTATCATTATCTTTTCCTATTTTTCTGTATTTTCTTCTTGTGTTATTACTGTTGTTTTATTTAAGGTTATTGGATGACTGTAATGCCCTACTTTCCTTCTAGCTACCTCAGATAATTATACTATTCTACTGTGTATTGTGTCTCTAATAAGTAAATTATCCTACCAGAACCTTCATGTCACTTATTAGTCTTCTCATTAGCTTTTATCAGGAACATTTATCATCTACTTTCATTTTCCAGAACTATTTATATATTGGCTTCCTGAAATTTCCTTATTAGAACATAGAGTCCTTGAAGTCTGGAACTGTGCTGTTTGCTTACAATTATATGACTATCACAGTATTTGGTAGTGAGTCAATAAACATTGATCAAGTGACATCCATGTGCCATTCACTGAAATTCACAGTATATTAGAGCAAACCACATTCTAAAGAATTCAATCTCATGGAGGAAATAACATAGCAATTTGTTTTAAAAAATGTTCTCTCTCTCTCTCTCTCCTTTCTGTCTCTCTCTGTGTGTGTCTCTCTGTTTCTCTCTCTGTCTCTCTTTGTGTCACTCTGTCTCTGTCTCTGTCTCTCTTTCCCCTCTTTCCATATATATCAATATAAACATATATAGTACCTGTATATGCATATCGTTGATACATACACGTACATATGTGTATATGTATAGAATGCTATATTCAAATCACTTTTTTACTTTTATATATCACATTCCCATGTCAATTCTGCAAGTTATCTGAACTACAGTGATTTTTTTAAAAGGATGAAATTGCCATCATAGATTATAAATAATGTGTGGTAGTGTATATCAATTCATTCATAACCTATCTATTAAATATTTATTGTGTACAGGTTATTATTGTAGATGCTAAATGAAGTGTTGATAATGAAAAGTTTAATTTGATGTTAACAAAGAAGATACCTAACACTTTTTATGGTTCAGCAGGCATTTGAAATCAAATATAATACTTCAACATGAGAAGAGTAGCAAATTATCTAATTCTATTAAATAAGATTCAATATTTAAAACTATATAATTTTTAAAAATACATTTGCAACTTTAAATGATAATATGAACATATTTTGTACAAAAAAGCAAGTTGAAGTAATTCGGGTTTCAATCTGTGTGAAATGGCAAAAAAGAGATTAGAATACACTGTTGGAGACACTATGGGAAGACACATTTAAAGATTTGCTATTGTAAGCATTGGGAATTGGTTCAGTTTTTTCTGGATTTCAAGTGTAAGAAAATTGCACTAAATTGTCCTTACTTTTTGACCTAGGCATTCCATTACTGGGCACATACTAGACAGATAAAGTTCCAACATTTACCAAAATAATTTTAGTAACTCTCTTTTGGACAACAAAGGTTCGGAAATAAAGTAGGTGCTAATTAGTTCATCAATGGCTGACAAAAAAGAAGTTCTGCTATTTGAACATAATGGATTATTCCTGTGCAGTAAACAATGATAAATATGAATAATTCAGAGAAACACTGGAAAATGTGTATGATATACATAAAACAAAATAAGAAGATCAGTACACAAGATATCAAATACTATACAAATATTAAGATCACTTTCGTAATGGAGAAATGACTAATGTAAGATTAAAAAACCTATCAAAATACATTAAAATTATCCTACCTCACAGACTTACAAACATTGCTGCATTTAAAGTAGAAAATATATTTACTAACCTATCATTACAAAAATTTCTAGGAGAAAAATGAATATTAGAAGACATTTCTGCTAAAAAAAAATAGTGAACCCTCAGATAATGGACTCTATCAAATAAATTATCACTTTATTTATAGTAGTGGAGTTTTTGTGAAGCTGCCTAGGTACAGCTTGAAACTTTGACATGATTCTCTATTCTAATTTCCATAAAAACCTGGGTAGATTTTGGAATCTACAAGGGATAATTATATCTTACTAGCACAAGATCCATCGTGAGGGATATAAAGACAATGATTTACACTCTTTTTTTAGATCCTCATTTTGACCCATTTTTTCTCCCAAGTTCTCTCTAATTACTGATCATTATAAGGCCTTTATATATTGATAGGCACACTTATACTGAGGGGCATTATTACTGCAAGCCCAAAGTACTGATTAACAGGTGAATGTATGTTCTCCCAGAAAGGATTCCCTTTATGCCAGATAACTGTCATGAAATACTGAAATGTGCTACTCCCTTATAAAATTATCTTTTTGAAGTTTGTCTAACCATATCCTCCCTTATTCAATAAACTCTAATGCTACTCTATTTTTCATTAATTTACTTTCATTTTAAATACAAAATAAGAAAAGAAAAATAATGGCCTTGTGCATACCAAACACATGAGAGGATTCAAAAAATAAAGCAGTAAATTTCCATTTCAAGAAAGCCTATATATATATATATATATATATATATATATATATATGTATATATATATATATATATATATTTATATATATATTTATATATATACATATATATATAATATATATATATATATATATTGTATACTGCACATTGTGTTCAGAGCTGTCCATTTTTTCTTTGTTTTCTTGTAGTTTTTCATTTTTTTTTCTGCTGTGCACTTTTATTTTTTCATCTTCTCCTCCCCTCCACCCTTAAAAAAGGCTACAATGGAATATGGACATACATATACATACATATTAATACATGTACATAGATAGTTGTAATCATACACATATATACATGTTTATATTCATACATATGTATTTATTTCCACTTGTTCTTTGTTCTCCAAAAATGGATAGCATCTTTCTTCATAAGTTCAAGTCTTTCCATATTTTTCTAAATCTACTACCAGTTCATTTCCTATACCACAGCAAATGTCCAATGTTATGTTTCCTAGTTATTTTAAATAGTCTAAATTGATTATATTGATTCAGATAGCTGACATATAGTGTAGTTCCCTATTTTCTCTTTTGATTAAATCTATTTAAGCTTGAACTGTCTGAGATCATTATTACTACCCCTACTTTTTTACATAATAAATTCTACTCTTGATCTCTATTTTATGTTTTGTGTATCTTTCATTTTATAACATTTTCTAAAAACAATCTATTGTTTAGTTCAAAATTTTAATTTACTATTTCCATTTTATGGATGAATTCATCTAATTCACTTTCTAAGCTATAATTACTTGTTTATTTTCCTCCTTTCTATTTTCTCACTGTTCCTATCTTATTTTTATCCTTCCTAACACTTCTATTTTGCTTTTACCTATTACTTTGCCTTTCCAATTACTTAATGTACAGCATTTCCAAGAATCACTTCCTTATCCTCCCCATCCCCTTGCTGTTTTCTTTCTATCTGAATTTAGAAGCCTGTTATATTTTCCCAAATATATATATGCAGACTCTCTTATCCCATTTCTGTTCATCTATACACCCTTCTATCCATCTACCCTTATTAGCCTATTCTCTTACCTTCTTATTTCTTTATAAATTTAGGAGACTTGTATTCCCTTATAACTGTATATGTTGTTGTTCTCTCTTTAACCCATATCTGATGTGAGTAGAGTTCCCTCTAAAAATCCTTTCCTTATCCTCTCTTCCTTCCCTATTCCCTTATTCCTTAATGTCTTTCTGATTTGAGAAGACTATTATACATACATACATAAACACATGCATGAATGTATATATTCATATGTATATGTACACAATTGCATATATATATATGCAACTTATTATTAGTAGTATTATTACTTCTAGTCTTGGGTGTGAGGGATGGTACCTCTGGCCTCAGGTCCTTTATTTATTTATTTTTTTTACCTTTGGGCTAGCCCAACTGCTGCACTTCTTTCCCCCTCCAAGCCACAGGTAACTTCTCCATCTTGCCAACATCCAGCTTTCCTTCCTTGCTTTTGCTCCCTGAGAACCCTCCATGACGATAAACCTCAGTTTTCCAATCCACAAACTTTTTAGTGCCCACAGCCAGAAATTTTCTTTTTTGTTTTTCTGGTTGTCCCAGGAGGATCACTATTCTGCTCCAACTCTTTTCTACTCTATGTTCACCTTAAGGGACTATTTTCTTTTGTTTATGGAGGAAATTTGGAGAGCTTGGAACTTCCTGACCTTCTCTGCTATCTTCCCAGAATCCTCTCCCCAATTGAACTCTACTTTATTACTTCTAGGACATAAACTACTCTGTTTGTCTTTCAAAGTCCATCATAACTTGACCCCCATCCTATGCTTCTTATATCTTGATGTCTTCCAGATACTCAGATCAATGACATTGGTTTCTTTGTTTCCCAAATAAGACACTCAATCTTCCAACTAAGGGCATTTTTATATCTGTCACCTACTTCTGAAACTCTCATTTCATCTCTCCTTCCTTACTTGAAAGAAGGCATTATTCTTTTAGCTTTT
This sequence comes from Antechinus flavipes, assembly GCF_016432865.1. Classification (NCBI taxonomy): domain Eukaryota; kingdom Metazoa; phylum Chordata; class Mammalia; order Dasyuromorphia; family Dasyuridae; genus Antechinus; species Antechinus flavipes. Next base: position 60,490,342 of record NC_067401.1, on the reverse strand, counting down.
CGTTGTATCTCTTAGCATAAAGTCTAATATATAGTAAAACTGTTTCTTGACTTCACATAGAATGACCATTTGTACTGATATATTTTGCTCTGGTTTAAGCACAGATAGTGCTTTTTGAAGCTGTAATTTCAAATTTATATATTCAGTGATGATGTTGTATTATTTGCCCACTCTGCTCCATTGTTGTTCCTGCCATAATGTCAATAAGATTCCACCCAAACCCCAATCAAGGAGAAATCAATTAATAATTAATTAATTAATTAATTGTAGCCACAAAATTAATTGAAATTTAGATAGCTTTCAACTACCCCAGTATGTCCACAGCAGGACATAACAGAAAGTATTTGATTAATTTTTCCATTGATAAATTTGAATTTTCACACATTTTATTGTATTTTATTTCCCCCCAATTACATGTTGAGACAATTTTTGGTATTCATCATTACAAGATTTTGAATTTCAAATTTTTTGCCATTCCTTCATTCCCTGTAATGGGCTAAGGCTTGAGTTGATGCACTGAGGTCCCAAGCACATGAAGCTAAATAGTAATTGGACCATATTCTATTAATATATATACTTGGAGAAAGAATGGCCCCACCCACTCTTTGTGCAAGTCCTGATGTGTTGTATAGGAAATGGCATTTTTGGTGGGTGGAGGCAGGGGAATGGAAAAGGGAAGCAGACCCTTGAAATGAAGGAGAAGACCCAAGAAATATCGGGTGGTTCTGTTGCTGATTGTGCTCACTATTGAAAGAGTGTGGCAGTTATGGCGTTTAACTCATGGACATAGAAAATTGCTGGACTTCAAAACCCTCAGGAATCATTGGATTCTCTGAGACATGATAAGATTGTTGTAGGACTTGAAAACCCTCAGGAATCATTGGATTCTCTGAGACATGATAAGATTGTTGTAGGACTTGAAAACCCTCAGGAATCATTGGATTCTCTGAGACATAAGACTTGAAAGCCTTCAGGAATCATTGGATTTTCTGAGAAATGATAAGACTCTTACAGGACTTCAAAATCTGCTGGAATCGTTGGATTCCCTAACACATAAAAAAACTTTTGCAGGACTTCAAAAACTTGGGAGGATCATTGGATTCCCTGACATATGAAGCAATGGACAATAGATTGATTTTAGACTATCTCTTGGCTGCTGAAAAAGGCATATGTGTGACTGCTGTTTACATACCCTCATTCTAGGACTTCTGGCAATCTTTTACAACACCATGTTGATTTATGTTGTTTGTTATACCTTTATTTGCATGTACAATTCATGTTTGTTACACCACATCAAGCCTGCACTGACTGTGGGGAGGGTCATCACTAATAGCCTCTGCATTATTGCTATGTGCTTGTGTAATACCTCCCATGCTGATGGGTTTGTGCATACCTGTTTCTAATAAGACGCTTCAGCCCAGAAACCTGCTAGCAATCCCCACTTCCCTTTGGTGCTTTTCATCTCCCTTCCTGAGATGTCAGAGAGGGCATGATTATCTCCTTTTTAGTGCTTTCACCTCCCTTCCCAAGATGTCAGGGGAGTTGTGATCACCTCCTTTTCAGTGCTTTCACCTCCTTTCCTGAGAAATCAAGGAGGGTGTGATCACCTCTCCTTGGGGGCTCTGACCTCCCTGAGGAGTCAGGGATGGCATGACCACCTGTGTTCTAAAACAAAAGAAAGCAAGAGATGTAATGGGCTGAGGCTTGAGTTGATGCACTGAGGTCCCAAGTATGTGAGGCTAAATGGTAACTGGACCATACTCTATTAATATATATGCTTGGAGAAAGAATGGCGCCTGCCCATTCTTTGTGCAAGTTCTGATGTGTTGTATAGGAAATGGCACTTTTGGTGGGTGGAGAAAGGGGAGTGGAAAAGGGAAGCGGAAAGAGAGCTGGCTGGCATCTTGACACAGCTTCTCGCATTGCTATAGAGACTGCCCTTCACCTCCGATCTCCCTTTCACCTGCAATCCCCCTTCACCTCTGCTAGCTGGCTTCCTGTTGCAGCTGCCCATATTGCTATCGTAATCCTTCTTCACTTCTACTGAGAATAATGATTGAAGATTTTTCCTTTAACCTGAATTCCTGACTCCGGTTGATTTTAAATACATGGTCATCACAATTCCCCTCTTCCTAAAATAGTAAGGAATTTAATATAGATTATAGATGTAGTATCATGTAAAACATATTTCCATTGTTATAATTGTAACAGAAGAAACAGATCATAAAAGGGAAATAGAAAATAATGAAGTAAACATCTTTTGATTTGCATTCAGAGTCCATCTGGATATGTTTCCTGAATTCTTTGTACTTTTTTTTGGAAGATTGTATTGTTGAAAAGAGTTGAGTCATCTATAGCTGCTCCTCACAATATACTGTTGAAATCATGTATGTTGTTTTTTTTTCTTTTTCCTGGTTCTATTCTTTTCACTTTACATCAGTTCATAAAAGGTTTTTTTCCCCAGATTTTTTCTAAATTTATATATTCATTACTTCTTATTGCACAATAATATTTTTTTTATTTTAATATACCACATGGCTAATTCAGCCATTCTCCAATTGAATGAATATCTTCTCAATCCCAATGTATTGCTACCACAAAAAGGATTGCTGTAAATATTTTTGCACATTTTTTTTCTTCTATTATGATCTCTTTGGGAAACAGACCCAGTGATGGTTTTGCTGTATCAACGGGTATGCAGAGTTTATTTCCTTTGGGTCTCTGGAGCCCTTTTGTTCTCCAGAATGGTTGGATCAGTTAATAACTCCAATAGAGTATTAATGTCTAAATTTTCCCAATCTTCTCCAAAATTTCTCATTGTCTTTTTTGAAATATTAACTATTGAACTTAAGTAAAAGATGGTATCATAAGGTTGTTCCCAGATTTTTTGCTTTCCTTTTCATCTTGGTTGTATTGGTTTTGCAAAACATTTTTATCTTAATATAATAAGAATGATTTCATAATGCTCTCTATCTCTTGTAATGAATCTGTAATTCAATTAACTTTTCCTTTAACAATTTGGATGCTATACCACTTGGTGAATATATGGTTTAATACTGATATTGTTTTATTATTTGTGATACCTTTTAGTAAAGTGAAGCTTCCTTCTTTATCTCTTTTAATTAGATTTATTTTGTTTTTGCTTTCTCTGAGATCAGGATTCCTACCTCTGATTTGTTAAAACTTCAATTGAAGCCTAATAGATTCTGCTTTAGCCATTTTTCTTTACTCTGTGCCTCTCTTCTTCAAGTGGGTGTCTTGTAAACAACATACAGTATTAATTGGAATTTGAGGGGATGCCTATCAATTGATTAATTGTTCAATAAAGTATGATATGTGTTTGTGATGGAATATTATTGTTCTGTGGGAAATGATGAGCAGAATGCTCTCAGAAAAAAAAAATACTAAGTTCTCCATGAACTCAAGCAAAGTGAAATATACTATATACAAAGTTATAGCAATGTTCTGGGATGACCAGCTGTAAATGACTTTGCTATTCTCTACGACTACTTTGAAGAACTTATCATAAAAAATCCTATTCATGAGCAGAGAAAGACTGTGCCTAAATACAGATTGAAGCATCCTCTTTCTCTTTTTCTCACTCTCTTGCTCTCACTCTCACTCTCACTCTCATTCTCTTTCTTTTTATTTAATTTTTTGTGGCTTTTTATTTTCAGTTGGGTAAGGAACCTCTGTTTTTTCTCAACTTGACTTATATAAAACATTTTGCATAACTTCACGTGTGGTTTTCTAATTGTGGGTGGGAATAAGGGAGAGAACCTAGAACTCAAAATTTTTTAAAAAACAGCAAAAAAAAAATGTTTTCAATGTAACTGGGGAAAATATTAAATAAATAAAATAAAACAAGAAGACCATATGGTAGCATTTTGGTTTTTAATCCATTTTGCTTTCCACTTCTGTTTTATAGGAGAGATTATCCTATTCACACTCACAGTTACTATTCCTAATTGTGCATTTCCCTCCATCCTGTTTTTCTTCCTGTTTGTCTTCTCTCTCCTTTCACCCTTTCCCTCTTTACTCTTGTTTAGCTTCTGTTTTCTACCTCCCTCAATCTGACCTCTCTTTTGTTACTCCCCATCCCTTTAACTTAATTACCTCACCTCCTTTCCTATCAGATAAGATAGATTTCTATATATATTCAATTGTGTACATTCTTTTTTAGTCAATACTGATGGGAGTAAGAATCAAGAGATGCCTATTTTCCAGCCTCCAATATTTCTTTCCTCTTCATGTGAAATAATTTATCCCATTCAACCTCTCCCTTCATTCTGTACTTGGTGTACTCTATTTCATCACTTAATTATGTTTTTAAATGTCAATTCCTCAAAATTACCTGTCACCTGTATTCTCTGTGTATGTATATTCTTTCTAGCTGTACTATTATGGTACTTTTTTTTTTTTAATCACAAGTATCATTTTTTCAAGTAGAGAAGAATCAAAGTTTTGGTTTAATTTTGTTCTCCTTATGAAAGCTTGAAATTTTTCTCTTTCATTGAATGACCCACCCCTTAACGCACTATTCTTAATTTCACCAGGCAGTTGATTCTTGGTTGTAGTCTTATCTTCTTTGCCTTCTGGGAAAATAATTTTCTGTGACTTCTGGTTCTTTAATCTTGCAGTAGCTATGTTCTGTGTGACCCTGATTACTGCTTTTTAACATTTTAATTGTTTCTTTCTCTCCATTTGAAGTATTTTTCCTTAACCTGACAGTTCTGTATTTGTTTATAATATTTCTTGAAGTTTTTATTATAAGAGGTCTTTATGGAGATGATCATAAATTTTTCCAATGCTTATTTTGTTCTCTGGATCCAGGATATCAGGGATGTTTTTATAATTTCTTGAAAGATGTTGTCCAAATCCTCCTTATGATATGGTTTTTTAGGTAATGATTTTGATATTGTTCCTTCTGGAGTTTTTGTCCAGACATTTCCCATGGAATATATTCTCTTCTATCTTTTTTCCCCATTCTTTTGAATTTGTTTGATTCTTGATTATCTCATAGAATCATTGTCTTCCTCTTGTCCAATTCTAATTTTTAAGTGGTTCTCTTCATTTATCTTTTGAAATTTCCTTTGCAATTTGCCCAATTGTATTTTTTAAGCAGTTGTTTTCTTTCTCAAAGCTGCTCATCCTTTTTTTCCCCATAATTTTCTTTTCTCACTCTGATTATTTTGTCAATTTTTCTTCTAACACTCATATGAACTTTGAGTCCCTTTTGAGTTTTTCCATAATTTTTTTTTCTGAGCTTGAGATCACTTCTTTTTCTTTGAGGTTTTGCCTCTAAATGTTTTGACACTATTGTATTTTTCTGAGTTTGTGTCTTCATCTTTCCTATCATCTTAATAACTATCTGTGGTAAGATTTATTTTATTGGTTTTTTTGACCTCATCTTTTTGGTCTTATTCTTTTCTTAATTTTTCTTGCATCAGAGGCTGCAGGACCTGATCTGGTGCTGACCTGGTGCTGCTGTAAAGAGCATGGAGGAAGACCCTTCTGTCTGGTGCTATACTGAAGGGTGTGGTGTTCTTTTTTCTTCTTTAAAATAATATAATAATGGTTCTTCTGGAAGCGAGTTCAGGTCCCTGTTTGGGCACCAAAATGTGGTGATTTTCTTTTTTAAAATATAATATATAGATGGTTCTCTCTGGGAGAAAGCAGGTTTCTCAGGGAGGTTTTCTGGAGGCAGCCTTAGTTGCAGTCAAAAGTAATAATCACCTCAAAACACAGCCAGGTGATAAAAGTTCAGATCTTTTATTGTCTCCAATATAGCCCGGTTAGTTTTCTTAGAGGCCTATCTCTCTGCTTGGTTCCAAGAGCTCTTCCACATTGTCCTTTGCTTCTGTTTCTGCTTTCTTCAGCCACCAACCAGCCAATTGGAAAATGGAATGAATCTCTCTTGCCTCTGAGAGAGGGCTTCTGGCTCTCAATCTCCCAGAGTGCTCTGCGTCTTCCCAGCATGCTCCTTTCTAATCTAAATTCAGTTGAACTCTCTCTAACCTGAAGTAACAATTAACTAACCCGAAGCTAAGAGCCTCTTTATATATGATTTCCCAAAGGTTGACTCCTCCTTCTGGAGGCACACCCAAGGGAGGTGTGAATTCACAAAGTTACAAAGTTTACTTTGTGACTCTCCCATACTAGTGTGAACACAAGCATTGTATCAATTAGTTCTACTTAGTACCTTGTTTCAAGTTCTGGCCCAAAACATCTTCTTGTAAGATCAGATCAATAATCTATCAACTCTAATGAGTTAGCAGTTTGTAATGATTCCAACAGAAGGAGGTGAGGTAAGGGGGTGGCTGACATTGCTGTATATCATAGGGATCTGTCAGCTTGTCTGGCACTGAGTTGGAATCCTAGAGTTGGCACCTGGTGTTTATTGAGGTCATTGGGCCTCAGGAGCTTTTATTAGTTTGATGAAGTGGGGCTTGTTGTTGCCTTGCTAATTTGCTTACTCTCCTAGACTGCATGAGTGGAGAAGACAGATCTTTCTTGACAATGTTCCAAGTTTCTTGGGCTAAAACATTGCTTCATACTATTTTCATGGTTTTGCTATTCCTGAAAATTTGTAGGGCACTATTTTATGGTTGTTTGGAGGTGAATATGGTAGAATTATGGCAATTTACTGATCACTCCACAGTGATCTTGGCTTCTAGAAGTCCCATTGCAGAATATCATTTTGACTTCATCTATTACTAATTTTCTTAAAATAATATCCAATTTCCATTTTTTTTAGAAACGAGAGATGAAAAATGTAAAACAGTAATCCATGAAGCTACATCTTAACTACTATTGAACTGGATTCAAAGAATCATATATTTGGAAAAGACTTTAGAAACCATCCAAGCTAATTAACAGCAGAACAAAAATCCCATCCACAATATCCTCAATTTAAATAGCTTTCTATCAATATCTATATCTCTATTACTATACATACACACACACACATATGTGTGTGTGTGTATCTACACATATATATGTGTCAAGGAGGGCCTATCATTAGAGTATAATATCTTGATTTATGACTAAATTTAATTGAAGTGAGTCAGAGCTGCACAAAGTCCTCAGTCTCACTCTTTCTTATAGAGTTATCAATATTGTGTCAAGACAAAGTCAAGATGACTGGCAATGGTCTGAAATGTAGTGAATGACCTCAGGATCTTCCATTTCTGATTAAGCACTACGTGTGTTATAATTCTTGCTTCAGTACCTTAAAAACCATTGGAACAATGGTCATCCCTTTTCATGGGGGAAAGTCTCCATATATTTGGGATAGACATTTATCTAACTTGCTGATGAATTTAGGGCCTTATGAACATTGTAGAATTTAGCCAAGAATTAAAAAGAAAAGTGTATGAGTCATAATATGTAAATCAAAAATTCACAGAATTTCTGAATAGGAGAAAAATATCACTAGCTATCTAGTCTTTATTCAAAAGGAATACCTATTCTAGTGTAATCATTTATCTTGTATGCTTCAGCATATATCATGTTCATAAGGAAACTTTACAATTTTTATACTATATCAGTGATCTATTTGATAAGCTTCACAATAAGAATTCTCTCCATAATCCCTGCAAGTGGAGTGCTGAAGACAGAACAAGATACTGGCAAGCTGATTATTAATTTTTTAGTGTGAATTTTTAAGCATTAGAATTTGCCAAATTCTAAGATCCAAAACTTTTCTTGACTTATTCATCTGTTTGTATGTTTCCTTTTTATTTATCCATTCACTCATTTATTTACTAATTTGCTTGTTTGTTCACTTATTTATTTTTATTTAGACAAGTGCTGTCAAATTGAAACATAAATGGAGACCAGTAAATTATACATAAGGCAGCTAGCCACATTATTGTCTTTAAAGATGACATATTGATAATATCTATGTTTTACTGTGGGTTTTTTTTTGACAAAATGTAGATTTTTTAGGGGAATAAGTTGCAGAGAAAAGGGGTAAGGAGATACACCACAAGGCATGGTGGGTTTAGAAGATACCATGTGGCATGGGACAAAGATAAGTGGAAAGACACCACAAGACAAGTGCTGTAGTCAACTGACCCAATCTAGGGCAGTCTACTGTGTTTTTTATTTTGTTAAATATTTCCAAATATTTGGCACAACACTAGCAATGTGTTTGACACTTGTGGTCTAGACTTAGGAAAGTTATTTGGGAAAATTCAAATAATGCAGATTTAGCTTTAAAGTATATCAAGAGTATAATACAACTCACAAAGAATAAGTCATTAAATGTTTACATGCTCCCATTCTTTCAGTGTGACTCAAAACCTCTCCATTAGCAAGCTCATATTCAATTCAATGCAATTCCATTCAGTAAACACTGATTAAGCTCCTACTATGTGCCAGGCAAGGGTACTCTAGGATCTCTCTCTTTGAATAGAGAGCAAACATAAAAGTGTGATAGAAAAGTAGGACAGCAGCCTAGGACTTGACCTATTATTGCAATGTGTAAGAAATCTCTAAAAACAGTGTATGCAAGACAAGGTCAGGGTTTCACTGGTATTAGTCATTTTCTAGGCCAGACAAATTATTCTGGAAGGTCAAAAAAAGTTAAAGTGCCATGGGGAGTATATCTCATGCTGTTTGTACAAGAGCAGAGAGCCTGGCTAATTTCTCCAGCAGTGGCAGAACGAATTCCCCCTGTTTTTATCACTTTTAGTTGAAGTTCATCTGGATGGCTTTGTTTTCCTTCTGTGGAATTCAGCTTAGTATGATAAAAAGCATGCTGATTTTGAAGTAAGGAAAAAAAAACAGCTCTTTCATTCTTGCTCTGCCAATCTATAGCCTCTAAGACCTAGGCCAGTTCGATAATTTGTCAAGCCATTGGACTTATCTATCAAATGAGAAGGTTGATATTTCATTCAAGTACCATGTAAAATGTAAATTTTGATATTATTGTTCTTATTATCCCTTACATTATTCTCCTACTTTTCAACTCTTCTCTGATTTTAATAAGAAAATATTCTCACAATTTTACAGAAATTTAGATATAAGGACTTCTGTTATTCCTATGCAAATGTGGCAGTAGTAATATGGGAACATAGCTTGGTTGATTGCAATGGAAATTAACTTGTGATAACTAGCTATACATTCTGCTGATCTTCTTTTGCTATAAATTATATATATATATATATATATATACACACATATGTATATATATATATATATACATATGTATGTGTATATATATATATATAAATGTATAAATTAGCTAAAATCAATAGCAGGCAGAGGAATCAGGAATTAAAAGATGAACTATAGAACTCAACTACAGAACAATACTAGCAAATCCTTTGCTCAAGGAATGGAAGAAAACAAGAAAGGTAAGAATTAAGCTGGGTAAAGTAGTTACAAGAAAGAGATGAGAAAATGATACTACTGGATGAAGAAATATTTGTATGTCTATGAAGTGTTGAGTCACTTTCACATATTACCAAATTCAATTGGTAAACTGAAATACTAAGGCCGTTCCAAAAGAAACAGTCCTATGTTTTATAAAATAGATATAATGAATAGGTATAACATGGATATAAATCATAATATATATTTATATATTACATATTTAGTTGTTATATATAATATCTAGATATAATAATAACATAGATAAAATAAATAAATAGAAAAATTATCATTCAAGGTGATTATTATCAAAGAGGACAATTATTTGACTATAGAAAAGAATAAAATAATATTGGATTTAGAGTTAGAAGAATTTTGCTTTTATTAATGATTGATAGTATATTTATATTATCTATATATTCAGAAATAGCCACATAATAGCCATGTATTCAGGCAAATAGCAAAGTGTTGAGACTAGAGTCAGAAAAAAACCCTCATTATTCTGAGTTCAAATCTGGCTTCTAACACTTACTGGTTGGGAGACACTGGGCAAATCACTGTAGTATCTTTGCCAAAAAAACCACAATGAGATCATGAATAGTTGGACATGACCAAAACAATGACTGAACAGTGCTATGAATTCAGAAAAAAAAATTAACTTTTCAGTTTCTTCATCATTTTTAAAAGTGTGCCATTATGCCTACATACCTTGTGGGGTTCTTTAAGAAATAATTTTCAAACAATACTTGGGCTACATAAAATCAATCCTATTATTATTTTTGACAATGATGATGATCTGAACAAAACAAAGAAGCTCAAGAGGCAAAAATGAGGCAATACATGGCCAGTATCACTCTGGCTGGGTTCTTAAAATGGCTCTCATGCTTTCTCACTCATCAATGGAATGAAACAAGTGTATGTGCTTGCTGCCATGCTTTTTAGTATGGTACTTTCAGCTATGTTGGAAATGCTTTCAATGAGGATACATATGGAATCAAGACCAAAGTGGAGGACTTCCGGTTAAGATGGCGGAGAGGAGGCTCACAGCTGCATAAGCTCCACGCTTTCTCTCACTATCCATTTCATTACAAGCCTCTGAATTAATGCTTGACTGAAAAAAAACCCCACAAATAGTTACCAAGAGAAGCCATCCTTGAGATCCGCCAAGAAAGGTCTGTCTTTACTGGAGGGCTGGGACAGTTTTAGATCGGGCACAGGCGGCGGGCAGCGGCAGTGAGAGCACGGGAGCAGACGGGAGAGGGGGTGGGGAGTGATCGCAGCCGTCTCTGCGGGGAGAGCTTCGCTACAGGTTTGGATACTTTGCTCCGGCAGCAAGTCAGCAGCCCAGTAGAGAAGCTAAAAACACCGGGGCTGAAGAATACAACCCCAAACAGCTGGAGTCTCTCAGGACCTGGCCGCCCCCCCCTTCCCCCCCCACAGTGACTCAGCACGCTTTGGGATCTCAGAGCGCACGCGCAACACAGTCCGGCTAGTGCCTCACTGCTGCCCCCTGCAGTCTGTAGAGGAAGCTCGATAACACACCCAGCCCCCCCCCCCCCCCAAAGAAAGACTCCAATTTTTTCTGTTTTTCTTTGGTAGTTTGTCTTTGATTATTAGACAGAATGAGCAAGAAGCTGAAGAGGACTTTAACCCTTGACAGCTTCTATACAGATAGAGAGCAGACTCTAAATCCTGAGGAGACTAAAAACAGGCAGTCCCCAGGTGAATCCCCAAAGGAGGAGATCATCTGTTCCTCAGCACAGATGAACCTCATAGAAGTGATTAAAAAGGCTCTCACAAGGGAGCTAGAAGAAAAATGGGGAAAGCAAAGTGAGGCTTGGCAAAAGGAGAGGGAAGCTTGGGAAAAGGAGAGGGAGGCTTGGCAAAAGAGCCTGGAGAAAGTTAAAGAGAGAGTGGATAAAGAAGTAAAATCCTTGAAAAATAGGATTAGTGAACTGGAAACAGAAAACAGCTCTCTAAAAAACAAAATTGGCGAAATGGAAAAAAATTCCACAGAACAAAAGAACTCAATTGGACAATTAGAAAAAGATTTTAAAAAAGTGAGTGAAGAGAATACTTCACTGAAAATCAGAATTGAACAAGTGGAATTGAATGACTCGAGGAGACAAGAAGAATCAGTCAAGCAAATCCAAAAAAATCAAACAATGGAGAAAAATGTGAAATACCTTCTGGGGAAGACAACAGACCTGGAAAACAGATCCAGGAGAGACAATCTGAGAATCATTGGACTTCCAGAAAAACATGATGAAAAAAAGAGCCTGGACACTATTTTCCAGGAAATTATCAAAGAGAACTGCCCAGAAGTCATAGGAACAGAGGAAAAAATAAACATTGAAAGGATTCATCGATCACCCAATGAAAGGGATCCTAAAATCAAAACACCAAGGAATATAGTGGCCAAATGCCAGAACCCTCAGATGAAGGAAAAAATATTGCAAGCGGCTAGAAAAACCCAATTCAAGTATCAAGAAGCAACAATAAGGATCACCCAGGATCTGGCAGCATCCACATTAAAAGATCGAAGGGCCTGGAATATGACATTCTGAAAGGCTAAGGAACTTGGTATGCAACCAAAAATAACTTACCCAGCGAGAATGAGCATCTTTTTTCCAGGGAAGAAGATGGACATTTAACGAAGTAAGCGAATTTCATCTATTTCTGATGAAAAAACTAGAACTTAACAAAAAGTTTGATCTACAAATATAGAACTCAAGAGAAATCTAAAAAGGTAAAGATTAATCTTGGGAACTATATTTTGACTATATAGATGTATAAAGAATACATGTATACCTTGTTCTAGAAATTGATGTGGAAAGGACATTGTACCAGAAAAAGGGTAAAGTGGGGTAGTACATCTCATGAAGAGGCATAGGAAATCTATTATATCTGAGAGAAAGAATGGAGGGGGATGAATATAGTGGGTATCTTACTGCCTTCAGAATTGGCTTTAAGTGAAAAATCTTAAGACATATTCAATCTATGGTGAAACTTCTCCCACCTCATTGAAAAGTGAGAAGGGAAAAGTGAAAAGGGAAGGAATAAGCTAAGCGGAAGGGAATACGGGAACTGGGAGGGAAAGGGGTAAGATAGGGGGAGGAACTCTAAGGCGGGGGGAGGGATACTAAAAAGGGAGGGCTGTGAGAAGCAAGTGGTGCTCACAAGCTTAATACTGGGAATGGGGGGAAAGGGGAAAGAAGGGAGAAAAGCATAAACCGGGGTTAACAAGATGGCAAGTAATACAGAATTGATCATTCTAACCATAAATGTGAACGGGGTAAACTCCCCCATAAAGAGGAAGCGGTTAGCAGAATGGATTAAAAGCCAGAATCCTACAATATGTTGTTTACAGGAAACACACCTGAAGCAGGGAGATACATGCAGGTTAAAGGTAAAAGGTTGGAGCAAAATCTACTATGCTTCAGGTGAAGTCAAAAAAGCAGGGGTAGCCATCCTGATCTCAGATCAAGCTAAAGCAAAAATTGATCTAATTAAAAGAGATAAGGAAGGACACTATATTTTGCTAAAGGGTAGCATGGATAATGAAGCACTATCTATATTAAACATATATGCACCAAGTGGGGTAGCATCTAAATTCTTAAAAGAAAAACTAAGAGAGCTGCAAGAAGAAATAGACAGTAAAACTATAATAATGGGAGATCTTAACCTTGCACTCTCAGAATTAGATAAATCAAACCACAAAATAAATAAGAAAGAAGTCAAAGAGGTAAATAGAATACTAGAAAAGTTAGATATGATAGATCTCTGGAGAAAATGTAATGGAGACAGAAAGGAATACACTTTCTTTTCAGCAGTTCATGGAACCTATACAAAAATTGACCATATATTAGGACATAAAAACCTCAAACTCAAATGCAGTAAGGCAGAAATAGTAAATGCATCCTTTTCAGACCACAATGCAATGAAAATTACATTCAACAAAAAACCAGGGGAAGTAGACCAAAAAATAATTGGAAACTAAATAATCTCATACTAAAGAATGATTGGGTGAAACAGCAAATCATAGACATAATTAATAACTTCACCCAAGAAAACGATAATAATGAGACATCATACCAAAATGTATGGGATGCAGCCAAAGCGGTAATAAGGGGAAATTTCATATCTCTAGAGGCCTATTTGTATAAAATAGAGAAAGAGAAGGTCAATGAATTGGGTTTGCAATTAAAAATGCTAGAAAAGGAACAAATTAAAAACCCCCAGTCAAACACTAAACTTGAAATTCTAAAAATAAAAGGTGAGATCAATAAAATTGAAAGTAAAAAAAACTATTGAATTGATTAATAAAACTAAGAGTTGGTTCTATGAAAAAACCAACAAAATAGACAAACCCTTAGTAAATCTGATTAAAAAAAGGAAAGAGGAAAATCAAATTGTTAGTCTTAAAAATGAAAAGGGAGAACTCACCACTAACGAAGAGGAAATTAGAGCAATAATTAGGAGTTACTTTGCCCAACTTTATGCCAATAAATTCGACAACTTAAATGAAATAGAAAAATACCTCCAAAAATCCAGCTTGCCCAAACTAACAGAGGAAGAAGTAAATATCCTAAACAGTCCCATCTCAGAAAAAGAAATAGAACAAACTATCAATCAACTCCCTAAGAAAAAATCCCCAGGACCAGATGGATTTACATGTGAATTCTACCAAACATTTAAAGAACAATTAACTCCAATGTTATATAAACTATTTGAAAAAATAGGGATTGAAGGAGTCCTACCAAACTCCTTTTATGACACAGACATGGTTCTGATACCTAAACCAGGTAGGCTGAAAACAGAGAAAGAAAATTATAGACCAATCTCCCTAATGAATATTGATGCTAAAATCTTAAATAAAATATTAGCAAAAAGATTACAGAAAATCGTCACCAGGATAATACACTATGACCAAGTAGGATTTATACCAGGAATGCAGGGCTGGTTCAATATTAGGAAAACTATTAGCATAATTGACTATATCAATAACCAAACAAACAAAAACCATATGATCATCTCAATAGATGCAGAAAAAGCATTTGATAAAATCCAACATCCATTCCTAATAAAAACACTTGAGAGCATAGGAATAAATGGACTTTTCCTTAAAATAGTCAGGAGCATATATTTAAAACCATCAGTAAGCATCATATGCAATGGGGAAAAACTGGAACCTTTCCCAGTAAGATCTGGAGTGAAGCAAGGTTGCCCACTATCACCATTATTATATAATATCGTATTAGAAACACTAGCCTCGGCAATAAGAGTCGAGAAAAATATTAAAGGAATTAGAGTAGGCAATGAGGAAACCAAACTATCACTCTTTGCAGATGATATGATGGTATACCTAGAGAACCCCAGAGATTCTACTAAAAAGCTATTGGAAATAATTCATAATTTTAGCAAAGTAGCTGGCTACAAAATAAATCCCCATAAATCCTCAGCATTTTTATACATCACCAACAAAACCCAACAGCAAGAGATACAAAGAGAAATTCCTTTCAGAATAACTGTTGATACCATAAAATATTTGGGAATCTATCCACCAAAGGAAAGTCAGGAATTATATGAGCAAAATTATAAAGTCTCCACACAAATAAAGTCAGACTTAAATAATTGGAAAAATATTAAGTGCTCTTGGATCGGCCGAGCGAACATAATAAAGATGACAATACTCCCTAAACTAATCTATTTATTTAGTGCTATACCAATCAGACTTCCAAGAAAATATTTTATTGATCTAGAAAAAATAACAACAAAATTCATATGGAACAATAAAAAGTCGAGAATCTCAAGGGAATTAATGAAAAAAAAATCAAATGAAGGTGGCCTAGCTGTACCTGATCTAAAATTATATTATAAAGCAGCAGTCACCAAAACCATTTGGTATTGGCTAAGAAATAGATTAGTGGATCAGTGGAAAAGGCTAGGTTCACAAGACAGAATAGTCAATTATAGCAATCTAGTGTTTGACAAACCCAAAGCCCCTAACTTCTGGGAAAAGAATTCATTATTTGATAAAAACTGCTGGGATAATTGGAAATTAGTATGGCAGAAATTAGGCATGGACCCACACTTAACACCATATACCAAGATAAGATCAAAATGGGTCTATGACCTAGGCATAAAGAACGAGATTATAAATAAATTAGAGGAACATAGGATAGTTTATCTCTCAGACTTGTGGAGGAGAAAGAAATTTGTGACCAAAGATGAACTAGAGACCATTACTGATCACAAAATAGAAAATTTCGATTACATCAAATTAAAAAGCCTTTGTACAAATAAAACTAATACAAACAAGATTAGAAGGGAAGCAACAAACTGGGAAAACATTTTCACAGTTAAAGGTTCTGATAAAGGCCTCATTTCCAAAATATATAGAGAACTGACTCAAATTTATAAGAAATCAAGCCATTCTCCAATTGATAAATGGTCAAAGGATATGAACAGACAATTTTCAGAGGATGAAATTGAAACTATTACCACTCATATGAAAGAGTGTTCCAAATCATTATTGATCAGAGAAATGCAAATTAAGACAACTCTGAGATACCACTACACACCTGTCAGATTGGCTAAGATGATAGGAAAAAATAATGATGAATGTTGGAGGGGATGCGGGAAAACTGGGACACTAATGCATTGTTGGTGGAGTTGTGAACGAATCCAACCATTCTGGAGAGCAATCTGGAATTATGCCCAAAAAATTATCAAAATGTGCATACCCTTTGATTCAGCAGTGTTTCTATTGGGCTTATATCCCAAAGAAATACTAAAGAAGGGAAAGGGACCTGTATGTGCCAAAATGTTTGTAGCAGCCCTGTTTGTAGTGGCCAGAAACTGGAAAATGAATGGATGCCCATCAATTGGAGAATGGCTGGGTAAATTGTGGTATATGAATGTTATGGAATATTATTGTTCTGTAAGAAATGACCAGCAGGATGAATACAGAGAGGACTGGCGAGACTTACATGAACTGATGCTAAGTGAGATGAGCAGAACCAGGAGATCATTATACACTTCGACAACGATATTGTATGAGGACATATTTTGATGGAAGTGGATTTCTTTGACAAAGAGACCTGAGTTTCAATTGATAAATGACGGACAAAAGCAGCTACACCCAAAGAAAGAACACTGGGAAACGAATATGAACTATCTGCATTTTTGTTTTTCTTCCCGGGTTATTTATACCTTCTGAATCCAATTCTCCCTGTGCAACAAGAGAACTGTTCGGTTCTGCAAACATATGTTGTATCTAGGATATACTGCAACATATCCAACATATAAAGGACTGCTTGCCATCTAGAGGAGGGGGTGGAGGGAGGGAGGGGAAAAAAAATCGGAACAGAAACGAGTGTCAATATAAAGTAATTATTAAATAAAAATTAAAAAAAAAAAAGACCAAAGTGGAGGTAATACTGGTGAAATTTTTTTTTTAGATGATTGTGCATTTAATGCAGCTTCTGAAGCTGAGCTGCAACAAACTGTGGATCAATTCACTGCTAATTTTTTGTCTAACAATTAATAAATCAAATACTCCATCAGCCAGCATTGTAACATCCATATATGAAACCATCAATTACACTAAATGGAAAGGTTTTGAAGGTTCACTGATCAAGGCAATATGCTTTAAAGGGATGTACATATTGATAATGAGATTGATGTACACATTGCTGGAGCTAATTCATTGTTTGAATTCCAATTCCAAAATTCCAAAAGAAAGAGTAATTTGTCTGACCTAATTGTTGCATACTTGTGACATGGGGGTAGTATACCAGTGCCCTCCCAAGAAACTGGATCACTTCCATTTCAATTGCGCTAGGAAAATACCTATGATCATCTGTAAGGATAAGAAACCAAACACTGAAGTTCTTTTTCAAACTAAACTTCCAAGCATTCTACTTTACCACAGAAAGTTCACCTCCGATGAGTTAGTTACATTGTTTAAATGCCAAACGTATACTTGCCTAAAGGACTATTTTATGGAAAACTCACACAGAACAAGTGCTTACATGGTGGTCAGATAAATGATACAAAAACACTTTCAAGGTATCTGTTAAAAATTTTAGAATTGATTATATGAGATAGGAGGTATGCCATACCTTCATAAGAGAAGGTGCTATGCTCAATGAACAAAGCAGAATTGAAGTAGCTCCGAAGAATGTGGGATACTTAAATATAGAAAACCCACCCAAATGTTCTTATGGACCATTTATGCTTGACCTATGGTAGACCATTATGAGCTCATATTGGTTTGATGACTCACAATTGGCCACAATGTAACTTGACTTTAACTTAGTAACATAATTTTGATGATCTACAAGAACAAAGGACAACAACCAATTAGTCACTCAGTTAACAAATATATATTGATATAATGACTGTGTTACCGTGTTTTCCCGATAATAAGACACTGTCTTATTAAATTTTTTTTGGACAGAAAAACACCAGAGGGCTTATTTTCAGGGGAGGGCTTATTTTAATGAACATTGACAGCAATTTTAATAAACAGGTAAATGTGAACAAAAAAAAGTACCTTTATTCAATAATGATCATGTCATCTTCCTCAACAATCATCATAAGTGTCCATACCCTGAATTCCATCCTGGATGTCTTGCACCTCTATTTCCTTCAGAAGAAGTGGATCCAATCTGTCATGTCCAGCAATATAGCTCTCTTTAAATGAACATGTCCTGTCCAGGTAACCTGCTTGTAGTGCCTTGGCGACACAGCTGTCAGTAATTTTATCCCATGACTTCTTCACCCAAGTCACGACTTCTTGCAGACGGGGCTTCACAAAGTTTCCACACTGATTTCTTTCCATTCTATTTTCAATGTAGTCATTGACTTCCATGCGCAAATGGTCCTTGAATGGAGGCAAGTCATTCCTGCAGGAATCATTACTTGATCTATTCTTCTCTCTGCAAGGAAGTTCTTCATTTCTTTAGCACGGTGAGTGCTGGCTGAATCCCAGATTATCAGACCTCTTTGGTTACCTCGCAGAACAAGTAGCAGCATTAAATCAACCCACTTTCTTATAATGGCTTGTGTATACCAGGCTTTTTTGGTTTCAAGAACATAAATGCCTGATACATGTTCAATCTTATCTTTCTTGCCTTTACTGATGATTAGAGGTGTGGTTTTCTTTCCATCCAAATGAATTGCCAAAACACAGGTGACCCGTGCAGACAGAATAATAAAATTAGACCATCAGTCCTTCTTTTCACTCCATCATGCCCCTCAATAATGTTTTAACCCCATCATGCTCCCTGAGTTCTCCTTCTATCCTCCATGATGCCCCCTGAGTTCTTCTTTTATCCTCCATCATGCCCCTTTTATCCTCCATCATGCTCCCTCACTCCCGCTTACATACCGGGTTTTTCTGTTGTCCTGCCACAGCTCTCCTCTGTGGCACTGCTCTCAATGGCGCCAGCGAGCAAATCAGTTTCAATTGATCAAAGATGGACAGAAGCAGCCACACCCAAAGAAAGAACACTGGGAAATGAATATAAACTGCTTGCATTTTTGTTTTTCTTCCTGGGTTACTTATACCTTCTGAATTCAATTCTCCCTGTGCAACAAGAAAACTGTTCAGTTCTGCACACATATATTGTATCTAGGATATACTGTAACCTATTCAACATGTAAAGGACTACTTGCCATCTCAGGGAGGGGGTGGAGGGAGGGAGGGGAAAAATCGGAACAGAAGTGAATGCAAGGGATAATGCTGTAAAAAATTAACCCTGGCATGGGTTCTATCAATAAAAAGTTATTTAAAAAAAATCACTGGGGAATAACAGGATGATACGCTCACTGCTGCAGCTCTGATTGGATGCAGCTCGGAGCACGGAGTGCGTTTCACGGGGCGGGGATGGGGAGGGGGAGGGATGGTGCATACAGAGGGTACCATAATCTAGCGTGTAGCGCAGGGGATCACCTTCACTACAGTAGCAATCTCAATAGGGCTTATTTTGGGGGGAGGGCTTATTTTAGAGGAATCTTACACAGTAAGGGGAGGGCTTATTTTCGGGATAGGTCTTATTATCAGGGAAACACAGTATCGTCATCACAGAAGATGACAATCCTCTGTCAGTCACCGACAAAGACAAAAATGCAAAATTCATTTCTATCTATAAGCTTATATTTCAGAAGTTTATATATAGAGTGAACAAAGACACAACCAGAATAGTGTGTGAAAAGGGATAGAAATTTGTATTATCATATGCTGTCTTACTTATATGCTATGTTTTATTATAAATCATAAGCTTACAGATTTCAAAATGGAAGGACCTTTTGAATATACTCAGCTCATCCCTCTAATTTTTACAAATCAGTAAATGAGGTTTGGTTTTCAATGGGAAAATGTTACTTGACTTATATTACTTTGACTTGTGACTATTTTTCCTCTGAGCATACATTCTGCTAAAAGAGGAAGATCTATAGGAATAAGTATTTTTAACTTAATAGGGAAAAATTGTGAGGAATGAAATGTAACATAACTAGTTAGCTAGGAAACTTATTTACTGACCACAAATAAAAATTTAGCTATCAACTGAATATACATAATTATCTGCCCGGTCTATTTACAAGAAAGTGATGTTAACCTCAGTGGCAAATGTCTGTTCCATATTCTTCTGCATCGTAGAAATAACATAGTAACTTGAAGGATGATTGTGTGGATTTCTCCCATCCCATTTCCATCTCCTTTTTAAAACTGTTAAATCAGAGAGTCTTGGACAATATTATGAATTAGGAAAGTGTTTGTGATTCTATCAATTCCATTTCCATAAAATCAATGAATAGAACCTTAGATCTCATTTATCACTCTACAATATCCATTACAAATTATCATTTAGTATCTACTAAAAATATTTAGTGATAGAAAACTAAAGAAGAATTAGTAGACCTTTTCTACTACTGTGAATGTATGTATATGTGTGTATGTATGTGTGTGTGTGTATATATATATGTATATATACACACACACACATACATACACACATATATATGTTAATACATTATATGGGTTGGAATCATGTGTGTGTATTATGTATGTACACATATATTCATGTGTACATGAATGTATGTGTGTACATATCAGAGGAAACTTTATATTTAGAGTTAGCAGGTTCTAGAACCAGATCTTTTCTAGCATACTTTGTGAGCTGAAGATCTTTCACATAGTATGTGTTTAATAAATACTTACCTTGCTTGATTGACCTGGATCTAAGACCTCTTTGTACTTCTATTTCTTTAGTAATAAATTGAGGATAATAATAATGACTCTTCTTCCTGCCCAAAACTATTGTGAGGAAAATAGTCTGTAAAATATGAACTCTTATTATTGCCTAGATCAAATCCCCCATTTTTATAAAGATTCAAATTAAGTATAGTGGATTCAAAATATTGATATAGGATTAACTGTTCATTAATTCAATGGCTAAGATTAAACAATAGATTCTCCTTAAGGTATGTTCAAATTGATAGTTTATACTCAGAAGAAAATATAATCCTTCAGAATAAAGAGAGCACATGAAGGTATTCAAATAAAATGAACTGGTAAATTTTCAAACTAATAACAATTATAAATCGTATGATTCACTTCTAGGAGAAAAGAAGCAATCAGATTAAGAAATAGTAAGCCCATGGTGATTTTTGTTTGTAATAAAGTAACATGATGCTGATGCCTTTGTGAAAGAATAACACAGAGATAAGACAAGAGGGAATTAACGTTTCTAGTCAAAGAGGAAGAAAATGTTCAAATATGGAGGAAATAGCTAATTTTAGGCAGTTATTTTTCTTCTGTATGCTAAGAAAATGGAGAGGTTAACATCATAAAAATGGTAGGGCACTAAGCTTTTCTATAAATGAAAGCAGGCTTATCTTCTCATTGGTTTTATATCTTTAAAATTCTGATAAAAATACTAGGATTTGTGACTTGTTCATAAGCAGTTAATGTTACCGTGGCAACTTTAGGGGATAATTATTTGGATATTCTTGTCTTTTTTCCTGAATGTAAATAAAAGCACCTAAGTCGTGTAGTCTTCTTTCATAAGTGTAATTCAAAAAAGCCAGATAATAATACATAAGAACCCAAATGCTCATTTAAAAAACTTTCTGTTTGTTTTAAAGGTTATGAAAATGATGTAATTATGCTGTCATTATAATTTAAAGAAAAGAGATAAGTAGAGAAAAATGTCACTGGGTGAGGAGTTAGTATCTACATCACTTTACCTTATTTCAGCAACAACAAACAGACAGAAAAAGAAAAACAGACAACTTGCTAGACATTTCAATCA
Organism: Antechinus flavipes; assembly: GCF_016432865.1. Lineage (NCBI taxonomy): Eukaryota > Metazoa > Chordata > Mammalia > Dasyuromorphia > Dasyuridae > Antechinus > Antechinus flavipes. The sequence goes on along the minus strand of NC_067401.1, from coordinate 60,468,641 downwards.
TTTTACTCCCCTTTTTATGCATATCTGGATATCTACAAATAAATTATATTAATAAGATGTTTAGTAGATTCTCAATGCCCTGTTCATCTCCATAAAAGAGTCATATAATTGGTTAATATAGCATCATTTTTGCTAGCTTTTATAATGAATATGACATACAAGGAATTGGACCTACAATCATCCTATTTTCATGTGACACATTCATTTAAAAATGTAGAATTGTAGGATGACCTAATTTATCATTTCCAGGAGGTTTTGTTAAAAGCAGATTCTTCTTATGGAAAAGCATTAGTATAACATTATGAAAACATGAGAAGTACAAATAAAGGAGATGAAAATTGTGAGTTACCTTGATTATGTTAGGTTAGGTTATCTCTAAGAGAAAAAGGAAAAGGCATAAGAAGACAAGAAATAAAAAAAAATCAAACAAAGTCGATATAAATATTCAATAACCACTTTAGAAAGAAACTAATATACAAATATATATGTGTATATATATATATAGACAGATTAATCAGTTAATCAATAAACTTTTGTAAGTTCTTAATATTTGTCAGACATTGCATTTAAATCAAGATACAAAAATAATTGCAAAAGGCAATCCCTGACTTAGAGAAACTTACAATCAAATGAGGGATAAAGCATACTATATATGTGTGCATGTGTATATGTGTGTGTACATATATGTGTATGTTATGTATCTTGTTATGATATGTATCTTGAAAGGAACATAATAAAATAGCATTTAAATCAAGATACAAAAATAATTGCAAAAGGCAATCCCTGACTTAGAGAAACTTACAATCAAATGAGGGATAAAGCATACTATATATGTGTGTATGTGTATATGTGTGTGTACATATATATGTATGTTATATATACACAGACTAATATAAGTAATGAACAGAATATATAGTTAATAACTAGAGGAGGGGGAAAAAAGAAGAAATTTACATGATAATTGTGTTGTATACTTGAAAGGAACAAATAGTAGATTTGCAGTACATATTAATCATCTTTTTTTAATTGTACTATTATGTAAATGCTCATTTTACTCATCAACTTAAAAGATTTTTTAAAAGATTGAAAAAGGCTTCCTTTAGAAGGCAGAATTTATTTGGGATCTGAAGGAATTCAGAGATGGCAATAATCAAAGAGATAAAGGAAAGTATTACATATATGGGAGGATATTTAGAGAAAATGATCAGAGTTAAAAGATGGAGTATCTTATTGATGAAACATTCAAGAAGTAAGTGTCACTAGATAAAAAAGTATGTGGTGATAAGTAAGGTGTAAGTATACTTGAAAGGTAAGGGAGAATATGTTATATATGGCTTTGAATACTAAATACATTTTGTATATTTGCTCCTGGATGCAATAAGAAACCAGCTAAATTTATTGAATAGAGGGGATGCCATGATCAGACAGAAATTTTAGAAAAATCACTTTAGTGGCTCAATGGATTATGAGCAAGAACTAGAGAAAATATCTAGGCAAACAGACCCACCCGCAAATATTAAAATAATCCACAGATGAAATAATGAGGGCCTCCTGTAGATGGGGTGCCTATGTCAAATAAGAAAAGAGATTATATTTGAGAAATGATGAAAAGATAAAATCATTATGTCTTGGCTATAGTTTGGTAATGAGTTACATAGAGTGGGGTGGTGAGAGAGTGAGGAACTGAAGATAACCACTTGGTTGTAAGCCTAAAAAACTGAATGGATAGCTCTAGAGATAGAGATTAAGAGAACTGGAGGGATTAGAAATAACTCAACCCTCTCTTGTTAGATATAAGGAAGTAGAATGCCACAAATTGTGACTTGCTTATAGCCACTCAAATATTAAAAAAAAAAAAAAATCAGAATCAGTATTACAGTCTAGTTAATCTAACTTTATATCAAAAGGTATTTCCATAATAAATTCTTATTCCATCATACATTTATAATTATTCTGTCCTCAGTTGATGACAGTGAGAGAGAAAAACAGAAACATAGAAAGATAAAGACAGGGAAGGGGGAGAGATAGACACAAAGAAACAGACAGGGAAGAAAAGAGACAGAGGAAAAAAAAACAGACAGAAAGGGAGAGACTGAGAGACAGAGACAGTCAGACAAAGAAAAAGATCTCTCTCTCTCTCTCTCTCTCTCTCTCTCTCTCTCTGTATATATGTGTATATATATACACACACATGCATACATGCATATGAATGCATATATACAATTCATATATATATATATACTTTCTCATTATTTAAAGTTTATCAATAGTGCTAAGGTATTCCCAGGAGATATTTTTGAACCAACTGAATCACAGGGCAATGGAATTCTAAGAAATATTGTTACCTATTAATTTGCTTCATTTAAAGTAATTAATGGGTCCTACTATATAAAAGCACACATATTTTCAAATAAATCAACTATCTTCTCTTTCCGCCACTTCATTCTAAGGGAAAAGAAACACTGAAATTGTTATTGATCAATGAAGAATTTTAACTTTTACTATGGATTCTTGTGAGAAACTTATTATATTAAAAAAAGCAACTATTATCATCTAATCCAACATAAGATCAATCAACTAAGAAGATACTTTAATTATTATGTACTAAAACCACAAAGAAAATAGTCTGTTTCTTCCTGCAAGAAACTTATATTCAATAGGGGGAGAAAAACAGGTACTTATGCAGGTGTATTTTATAAATACTTACAAAAGAGATATTTATTGTAGAAGTAGAGCATTAGTAATTGTATATACCTCTATATGTGATCTAAAAAAAGATAAATATTATCATATAACATCTCTTGGGAGAATATGTTGTTTACTGTTCTATATCACAAATATGATATAAATAATTATTTTATCACATCAATAGTTCTTTTTTTTATGGTCCTAAAATTTTTTGATATATATTTGTTTTCTCTACAAATATCCAGCATTTGATATTTTTTCCCATTCTGTACTAAATTTCTAGATATTACAAACCTAACTAATAATCATGCTCTTCCAAACTGAATTTTCAAAAAGAGATTTGATTTTACTTTCCAATTCTAAAAAAATATATATTTCCATAATGTACTGACACTCATTATAGTATACTGTACAGGAAAATTGAGAAGCATTGATATCATTTTATACACAAAATGTATTTTAGATATTTATAAAGACAAGTGAATTATACATTTGAAGCTTTACTCTTATGCAAGATATACTACTACTAACACCAAGCTTAATATTATGCAGCCTGTTGATCAATATACTTGAGGATAGAAACCTTGTGTCTACATTATTTAAAAGCTATAAACTTCTGTTAAAGAATAATATTTACATAAGATTAATCCAAAATGTAATGACCTTGAAAGGCTCCCATTTCATTCTTATTTGAATAGCAATATGCATTCATTTATTCCTTTCTGCTGATTATCTTTCAAATTTTTCAGTCTTCAGTCATTTATATGACACAATTTTGAGGAGAATATCATCATAGAAGAGGTTAAGAGAAAAAAAAGTAGGAATAGGGGAAAAGAATATAATAATATAATATCAAAATCTGGTTGGAGATGAGGGGAATATCAGGGAAAGTGAAGAAGATTTTGACAGTCTTTTTTTGTCCCATTAGTTCATCCATTATTTTTCATGGACAGCTTCAAATTTACCTAACCACATCCCTGTATTCTGTAAATCCATATTCCCAAATATTTACAGAACTTCACCAATTGAATCATAGAACTGAGGACATATAGAATATATACTATAACTGTTTGATCTTAGAAATGAGACAATGAAGATCCAGAAAATTTAAGATAGCTATCCAGAGTCCAACCAAAAAAAAAAAAAAAAAGAAAAATTTGTATTTGAACTGATTTTTTTTGTCTATAAATCCAAAGTATTTATCAATACATAATCATTTAATTCAATTCAATAAACATTTATTAAGCACTATGTGTCAATCATCGTCATAAATTCTGGGAATACAAATTTTAAAAATAAAGAATTCTTTGACCTCAAAGAACTTACAATTTAATGGAAGAAGAATATGATAGGAGGAAGCTGGAAAGGTTCTGATAGGGACTAACATCAGGTGCTGCCTGACTTGGGGGCATCTTGGAGTTGACATTAAATACATTTGCAGATTCAAGGTGGAGTGATTTCACTCAATCTCACAGTTAAGATGTCCTACTGAGAAGTTAATATTGAGAGGCCAGTATCTCCAAGACTGAGCTTCTTAAATTTCCTTTAAAATTTGATCCTCCTCACCACCATAGCCACCTGGCTATCTCACAGTCTTTCCAAGCCAAACATCCTTCAGCTAATGCTTATGGGGTAATAACTTCTTAGACTCTTGTTGCCATTCTCTAGTTTAGTAATTTCCTTTTCTAGAAGGCAGAAATAGTAAATGCTTTCTTTTCAGATCACGATGCAATAAAAACTACATTCAACAAAAAGTTAGGGGTAAATAGACCAAAAAGTAATTGGAATAGTAAACAATCTCATCTTAAAGAATGATTGGGTGAAACAGTAAATTATAGATACAATTAATAATTTCACTCAAGATAATGACAACGATGAGACATCATAGCAAAATCTATGGGATGTAGCCAAAGAGGTAATAAGAGGAAATTTTATATCCTTAGAGGCTTACTTGAATAAAACAGAGAAAGAGAAGATCAGTGAATTGGGCTTGCAACTAAAAAAGCTAAAAAAGACCAAATTAAAAACCCCCAATCAAATACTAAATTTGAAATTCTAAAATTAAAAGGAGATATTAATAATGTTGAAAGTAAAAAAAAAAACTATTGAACTAATTAATAAAACTAAGAGTGGGTTCTATGAAAAAGCCAATAAAATAGATAAGCCTTTGGTAAATCTGATTAGAAAAAGGAGAGAGGAAAATCAAATTAGTAGTCTTAAAAATGAAAAGGGAGAACTTTCCACCAATGAAGAGGAAATTAGAGAAATAATAAGGAGTTACTTTGCCCAATTTTATGCCAATAAATTTGATAACCTAAGTGAAATGGATGACTACCTCCAAAAATATAGACTTCCCAGATTAAAAGAGGAAGAAGTAAATTGCTTGAAAAGTCCCATTTCAGAAAAAAGAAATAGAACAAGTTATTAATCAACTCCCTAAGAAAAAATCCCCAGGACCAGATGGCTTTACATGTGAATTCTACCAAACATTCAAAGAACAATTAGCCCCAATGCTATATAAATTATTTGATAAAATAGGGAATGAAGAAGTCCTACCAAATTCCTTTTATGGCACAGACATGGTACTGATACCTAAACCAGGTAGGTTGAAAACAGAGAAAGAAAATTATAAACCAATCTCCCTAATGAATATTGATGCTAAAATCTTAAATAAAATATTAGCAAAAAGACTACAGAAAATCATCCCCAGGATAATACACCATGATCAAGTAGGATTTATACCAGGAATGCAGGGCTAGTTCAATATTAGGAAAACTATCAATATAATTGGCCATATTAATAACCAAATTAACAAAAAAAAATATGATCATCTCAATAGATGCAGAAAAAGCATCAGATAAAATCCAACATCCATTCCAATTAAAAACACTTGAGAAAATAGGAATAAATGGACTTTTCCTTAAAATAATCAGCAGCATCTATTTAAAACCATCAGTAAGCATCATATGTAATGAGTAAAAACTGCAATCATTCTCAATAAGATCAGAAGCGAAACAAGGTCGCCGACTATCCCTGTTCCTATTCAATATTGTATTAGAAACGCTAACTTTGGCAATAAGAGTTGAGAAAGAGATTAAAGGAATTAGAGTAGGCAATGAGGAAACCAAATTTTCACTCTTTGCTGATGATATGATGGTATACTTAGAGAACCCTAGAGATTCTACTAAAGTTATTAGAAATAATCCACAACTTCAGCAAAGTTGCAGGATACAAAATAAACCCACATAAATCATCAGCATTCTTATATATCACTAACAAAATCCAACAAGCAGAGTTACAAAGAGAAATTCCATTTAAAGTAACTACTGATAGTATAAAATACTTAGGAATCTATCTGCCAAGGGAAAATCAGAAACTTTATGAGCAAAACTACAAAACGCTTTTCACACAAATTAAGTCTGATCTAACCAATTAGAAAAATATTAGATGCTCTTGGATAGGGTGAGCAAATATAATAAAGATGACAATACTACCTAAACTAATCTATTTATTTAGCTCTATATCAATCAGACTCCCAAAAAACTATTTTAGTGATCTAGAAAAAATAACAACAAAATTCATATGGAAAAAACAAAAAGTCAAGAATTTCAAGGGAAATAATGGGAAAAAAATCAAATGAAGGTGGCTTAGCTGTACCAGATCTAAAATTATATTATAGAGCAGCAGTTACCAAAACCACTTGGTATTGGCTAAGGAATAGATTAGTTGATCAGTGGAATAGGTTAGGTTCAAAGGACAAAACAGTCAATAACTATAGCAACCTAGTGTTTGACAAATCCAAAGAACCCAGCTTTTGGGATAAGAACTTACTGTTTGACAAAAATTGCTGGGAAAATTGGAAACTAGTATGGCAGAAACTAGGCATAAACCCACACTTAACACCATACACTAAGATAAGGTCAAAATGGGTTCACGTCCTCAGCATAAAGAATGAGATTATAAATAAATTAGAGGAACGCAGGATAGTTTACCTCTCAGATCTGTGAAAGAGGAAGGAATTTATGACCAAAGAAGAACTAGAGATCATTACTGATCACAAAATAGAAAATTTTGATTATATCAAACTGAAAAGTTTTTGTGCAAACAAAACTAATGTAGACAAGATTAGAAGGGAAGCAATAAACTGAGAAAATATTTTTACAGTCAAAGGTTCTGATAAAGGATTCATTTCCAAAATATATAGAGAATTAACTCTAATTTATAAGAAATCAAAGCATTCTCCAATCGATAAATGGTCAATTCTCAGATGAAGAAATTGAAACTATTTCTAGCCATATGAAAAGATGCTCCAAGCCATTATTAATCAGAGAAATGCAAATTAAGACAACTCTGAGATACCACTACATACCTATCAGACTGGCTAAAATGACAGGGAAAGATAATGTGGAATGTTGGAGGAGATGTGGGAAAACAGGGACACTAATACATTGTTGGTGGAATTGTGAATATATCCAACTATTCTGGAGAGCAATTTGGAACTATGCTCAAAAAGTTATCAAACTGTGCATATCCTTTGATGCAGCAGTGTTACTACTGGGCTTATATCCCAAAGAGATCATAAAGAAGGGAAAGCAATCTGTATGTGCACGAATGTTTGTGGCAGCCTCTTTGTAGTGGCCAGAAACTGGAAACTGAGTGGATGTCCATCAATTGGAGAATGGCTGAATAAATTGTGGTATATAAATATTATGGAATATTATTCTTCAGTAAGAAATGACCAACAGGATGATTTCAGAAAGGCCTGGAGAGACTTACATGAACTGATGCTGAATGAAATGAGCAGGGCCAGGAGATCATTATATACTTCAACAAAAATACAGAATTAATGGTCAATTCTGATGGACCTGGCCATCTTCAGCAATGGGATGAACCAAATCAGTTCCAGTGGAGCAGCTATGCCCAGCGAAAGAACTCTGGGAGATGACTAAGAACCATTACATTGAATTCCCAATCCCTATATTTTTGTACACCTGCATTTTAGATTTCCTTCACAGGCTAATTGTACAATATTTCAGAGACCAATTCTTTTTGTACAGCAAAATAATGGTTTGGTCATGTATACTTATTGTGTATCTAATTTATATTTTAATATATTTAACATCTACTGGTCATCCTGCCATCTGGGGGAGGGGGTGAGGGGAAGGAGGGGAAAATTGGAACAAGAGGTTTGGCAATTGTCGATGCTATAAAGATACCCATACATATAACCTGTAAATAAAAAGCTATTAAAATTTTTAAAAAATTCATTTTCTAAAATATGGCATCCATGATAAATGTGTGAATGTTAAATATTTTTGAATGCATTAGAAAACACATGCAATGGCCAAGATGGCGGAGAGGAGGCACACAACTGTGTAACCTCCACGTTTTTCTCTCACTATCCATTTCATTGCATGCCTCTGAATTAATGCTCGACTGAAAAAAAACATACAATTAGTTACCAAGAGAAACCATCCTTGAGACTCTTCAAGAAAGGTCTGTTTTTGCCCGAGGGCGGGGATGATTATTAGATCAGAAGCAGGCTGCGGGCAGCAGTGGCAGCGAGAGCACGGAAGGTGGCTCAGAGCCGAGCAGAGTGGAGAGGAGGTGGGGCATGATCGCAGCAGTCTCTGCGGGGAGAGCTTTGCTACAGGATTAGATACTTTGCTCCGGTAGCAAGTCAGCAGCCCAGCAGAGAAGCTAAAAACACTGAGGATGAAGAATACAACCCCAAACAGCTGGAGTCTCTCAGGACCTGGCCACCCCTCCCCCACAGTGTCTCAGCACGCTCTCGGATCTCAGAGTGCAGGCACAGCACAGTAGGGCCAGTGCCTCACGGCTACCCGACCCCTCCCCCAAAGAAAGCAGCCGCCATTCAAGGGTTTTTTTCTTCTGTTTCTTTGATAGTTTGTCTTTGATTATTAGACAGAATGAGCAAGAAACTGAAAAAGACTTTAACCCTTGACAGCTTCTATACAGATAAAGAGCAGACTCCAAATCCTGAGGAGACTAAAAACAAACAGTCCCCAGGTGAATCCCCAAAGGAGGAGATCATCTGTTCCTCAGCACAGATGAATCTCATGGAAGAAATTAAAAAGGCTCTCCTAAGAGAGCTAGAAGAAAAATGGGAAAAGGAGAGGGAGGCTTGGCAAAAAAGCCTGGAGAAGTCAGTTAAAGAAAGAGTGGATAAAGAAACCAAATCCTTGAAAAATAGGATTGGTGAACTGGAAACAGAAAATAGCTCTCTAAAAAACAAAATTGGCGAAATGGAAAAAAATTCCACAGAACAAAAGAACTCAATTGGACAATTAGAAAAAGATCTTAAAAAAGTGAGTGAAGAAAATACTTCACTGAAAACCAGGGTCGAACAAATGGAATTGAATGACTCGAGGAGACAAGAAGAATCAGTCAAGCAAATCCAAAAAAATCAAACAATGGAAAAGAATGTGAAATACCTTCTGGGGAAGACAACAGACCTGGAAAACAGAGCCAGGAGAAACAACCTGAGACTCATCGGACTCCCAGAAAAGTGTGATGAAAAAAAGAGCCTGGACACTATTTTCCTGGAAATTATCAAAGAGAACTGCCCAGAAGTCATAGAAACAGAGGGTAAAATAGACATTGAAAGAATTCATTGATCCCCGACTGAAAGGGATCCTAAAATGAAAACACCAAGAAATATAGTGGCCAAATGCCAGAACCCTCAGACAAAGGAAAAAATACTGCAAGCAGCTACAAAAAACCAATTCAAATATCGAGGAGCCACAATAAGGATCACCCAGGATCTGGCAGCATCCACATTAAAGGATCGAAGGGCTTGGAATATGATATTCCAAAAGGCTAAGGAACTTGGGATGCAATCAAAAATAACTTACCCAGCGAGATTGAGCATCTTTTTCCAGGGAAGAAGATGGACATTCAACGAAGTAAGTGAATTTCACCTATTTTTGATGAAAAAGCCAGAACTTAACAAAAAATTTGATCTACAAGTACAGAACTCAAGAGAAATCTAAAAAGGTAAAGATTAATCTTGAGAACTATATTTCAACTATAAAGATGTATAAAGAATACAGATATACCTTGTTCTAGAAACTAGATGTGGAAAGGACATTGTACCAGAAAAAGGGGAAAGTGGGGGTACTACATTTCATGAAGAGGCAAAGAAAACCTATTATATCTGAGAGAAAGAATGGAGAGGGATGAATATAGTGAGTATTTTACTGCTTTCAGAATTGGCTTTAAGAGAAAAATTTTAGACATATTCAATCTAGGGTGAAACTTCTCCCACCTCCTTGAAAAGTGAGAAGGGAAAAGTGAAAAGGGAAGAAATAAGCTAAGTGGAAGGGAATACGGTAACTGGGAGGGAAAGGGGTAAGATAGGGGGAGGAACTCTAAGGCAGGGGGAGGGATACTAAAAAAGGGAGGGCTGTGAGAAGCAAGTGGTGCTCACAAGCTTAATACTGGGAAGAGGGGTAAGGGGGTAAGAAGGGAGAAAAGCATAAACCGGGGTTAACAAGATGGCAAGTAATACAGAATTGGTCATTTTAACCATAAATGTGAATGGGGTAAACTCCTCTATAAAAAGGAAGCGATTAGCAGAATGGATTAAAAGCCAGAATCCTACAATATGTTGTTTACAAGAAACACACCTGAAGCGGGGAGATACAAGCAGGTTAAAGGTAAAAGGTTGGAGCAAATTCTACTATGCTTCAGGTGAAGTCAAAAAAGCGGGGGTAGCCATCCTGATCTCAGATCAAGCTAAAGCAAAAATTGATCTAATCAAGAGAGATAAGGAAGGGCACTATAACTTGCTAAAGGGTAGAATGAATAATGAAGCAGTATCTATATTAAACATATATGCACCAAGTGGTGTAGCATCTAAATTCTTAAAAAAGAAATTAAGAGAGCTGCAAGAAGAAATAGACAGTAAAACTATAATAGTGGGAGATCTCAAACTTGCACTCTCAGAATTAGATAAATCAAACCGCAAAATAAATAAGAAAGAAGTCAGAGAGATAAATAGAATACTAGAAAAATTAGATATGATAGATCTCTGGAGAAAATGTAATGGGGACAGAAAGGAGTACATCTTCTTTTCAGCAGTTCATGGAACTTATACAAAAATTGACCATATATTAGGACATAAAAACCTCAAACTCAAATGCAGTAAGGCAGAAATAGTGAATGCATCCTTTTCAGACCACGATGCATTGAAAATTACATTCAATAAAAAGCCACAGGAAAGTAGACCAAAAAATAATTGGAAACTAAATAATCTCATACTAAAGAATGATTGGGTGAAACAGCAAATTATAGACATAATTAATAACTTCATCCAAGAAAACGATAATAATGAGACATCATACCAAAATGTATGGGATGCAGCCAAAGCGGTAATAAGGGGAAATCTCATATCTCTAGAGGCCTATTTGTATAAAATAGAGAAAGAGAAGGTCAATGAATTGGGCTTGCAACTAAAAATGCTAGAAAAGGAACAAATTAAAAACCCCCAGTCAAACACTAAACTTGAAATTCTAAAAATAAAAAGAGAGATCAGTAAAATTGAAAGTAAAAAAAAAAAACTATTGAATTAATAAAACTAAGAGTTGGTTCTATGAAAAAACCAACAAAATAGACAAACCCTTAGTAAATCTGATTTAAAAAAGGAAAGAGGAAAATCAAATTGTTAGTCTTAAAAATGAAAATGGAGAACTCACCACTAACGAAGAGGAAATTAGAGCAATAATTAGGAGTTACTTGCCCAACTTTATGCCAATAAATTCGACAACTTAAATGAAATAGAAGAATACCTCCAAAACTATAGCTTGCCTAAACTAACAGAGGAAGAAGTAAATATCCTAAACAGTCCCATGTCAGAAAAAGAAATAGAACAAACTATCAATCAACTCCCTAAGAAAAAATCCCCAGGACCAGATGGATTTACATCTGAATTTTATCAAACATTTAAAGATCAATTAACTCCAATGCTAAATAAACTATTTGAAAAAGTAGGGATTGAAGGAGTCCTACCAAACTCCTTTTATGACACAGACATGGTACTGATACCTAAACCAGGTAGGCTGAAAACAGAGAAAGAAAATTATAGACCAATCTCCCTAATGAATGTTGATACTAAAATCTTAAATAAAATATTAGCAAAAAGATTACAGAAAATCGTCCCCAGGATAATACACTATGACCAAGTAGGATTTATACCAGGAATGCAGGGCTAGTTCAATATTAGGAAAACTATTAGCATAATTGACTATATCAATAAACAACCAAACAAAAACCATATGATCATCTCAATAGATGCAGAAAAAGCATTTGCTAAAAGCCAACAGCCATTCCTAATAAAAACACTTGAGAGCATAGGAATAAATGGAATTTTCCTTAAAAGAGTCAGGAGCATATATTTAAAACCTTCAGTAAGCATCATATGCAATGGGGAAAAACTGGAACCTTTCCCAGTAAGATCTGGAGTGAAACAAGGTTGCCCACTATCACCATTATTATTCAATATTGTATTAGAAACACTAGCCTCTGCAATAAGAGTCGAGAAAGAGATTAAAGGAATTAGAGTAGGCAATGAGGAAACCAAAATATCACTCTTTGCAGATGATATGATGGTATACCTAGAGAACCCCAGAGATTCTACTAAAAAGCTATTAGAAATAATTCATAATTTTAGCAAAGTAGCAGGATAAAAAATAAATCCCCATAAATCCTCAGCATTTTTATACACCACCAACAAAATCCAAGAGCAAGAGATACAAAGAGAAATTCCATTCAAAATAACTGTTGATAGCATAAAATATTTGGGAATCTACCTACCAAAGGAAAGTCAGGAATTATTTGAGCAAAATTACAAAAAAGTTTCTACACAAATAAAGTCAGACTTAAATAATTAGAAAAATATTAAGTGCTCTTGGATAGGCCGAGTGAATATAATAAAGATGACAATACTCCCTAAACTAATCTATTTATTTAGTGCTATACCAATCAGACTTCCAAGAAAATATTTTAATGATTTAGAAAAAATAACAACAAAATTCATATGGAACAATAAAAAGTCGAGAATCTCAAGGGAATTAATGAAAAACAAAATCAAATGAAGGTGGTCTAGCTGTACCTGATCTAAAATTATATTATAAAGCAGCAGTCACCAAAACCACTTGGTATTGGCTAAGAAATAGATTAGTTGATCAGTGGAAAAGGTTAGGTTCACAAGACAGAATAGTCAACTATAGCAATCTCATGTTTGACAAACCCAAGGATTCTAACTTTTGGGATAAGATTTCATTATTTGATAAAAACTGCTGGGATAACTGGAAATTAGTATGGCAGAAATTAGGCAAGGACCCACACTTAACACCATATACCAAGATAAGATCAAAATGGGTCCATGACCTAGGCATAAAGAACGAGATTATAAATAAATTAGAGGAACATAGGATAGTTTATCTCTCAGACTTGTGGAGGAGAAAGAAATTTGTGACCAAAGATGAACTAGAGAACATTACTGATCACAAAATAGAAAATTTTGATTATATCAAATTAAAAAGCCTTTGTACAAACAGAACGAATGCAAACAAGATTAGTAGGGAAGCAACAAACTGGGAAAACATCTTTACAATTAAAGGTTCTGATAAAGGCCTCATTTCCAAAATATATAGAGAACTGACTCAAATTTATAAGAAATCAAGCCATTCTCCAATTGATAAATGGTCAAAGGATATGAACAGACAATTTTCAGATGATGAAATTGAAACTATTACCACTCATATGAAAGAGTGTTCCAAATCACTATTGATCAGAGAAATGCAAATTAAGACAACTCCGAGATATCACTACACACCTGTCAGATTGGCTAAGATGACAGGAAAAAGTAATGATGAATGTTGGAGGGGATGCGGGAAAACGGGGACACTGATGCATTGTTGGTGGAGTTGTGAACGAATCCAACCATTCTGGAGAGCAATCTGGAATTATGCCCAAAAAGTTATCAAACTGCGCATATCCTTTGATCCAGCAGTGTTTCTATTGGGCTTGTACCACAAAGAGATACTAAAAAAGGGAAAGGGACCTGTATGTGCCAAAATGTTTGTAGCAGCCCTGTTTGTAGTGGCCAGTAACTCGAAAATGAATGGATGCCCATCAATTGGAGAATGGCTGGGTAAATTGTGGTATATGAATGTTATGGAATATTATTGCTCTGTAAGGAATGATCAGCAGGATGAATACAGAGAGGCTTGGAGAGACCGACATGGACTGATGCTAAGTGAGATGAGCAGAACCAGGAGATCATTATACACTTCAACAACGATATTGTATGAGGATGTATTCTGATGGAAGTGGATTTCTATGACAAAGAGACCTAACTGAGTTTCAATGGATAAATGATGGACAGAAACAGCTACACCCAAAGAAGGAACACTGGGAAACGAATGTGAACTATTTGCATTTTTGATTTTCTTCCCGAGTTATTTTTACCTTCTGAATCCAATTCTCCCTGTGCAACAGGAGAACTGTTCAGTTCTGCAAATATGTATTGTATCTAGGATATACTGCAACATATTTAACATATATAGGGCTGCTTGCCATCTTTGCAGAAGGGGGTGGAGGGAGGGAGGGGAAAAAACGAAACATAAGCCAGTGCAAGGGATAATGTTGTAAAAAATTACCCTGGCATGGATTCTGGCAATACAAAGTTATTATTAAATAAAATAAAATTAAAATTAAAAAAAAAGAAAAAAGAAAACACATACAAGTCATATTTTTACTGTATACTCTCCCTTCTGAATATGAATTTACTTCACCATCAGCATTCAATTTCTCATATGGACAAGCAAATTCAATGACAGTTCCTCTCTCTCCTTCATATGTGTTTTTCAGCTAATGAGTAGTTACCCCAAGAATGGAAAAAGCAAAACAAAACCAAAAAAAATTCTTTTTGTCTCATTGTTTTACCCTCCTCATTTTTGTTCCATTTTATGTCCAACCATGAACCTAATAATAGAGAAAATTCTGGAATGTGGTTATATATTATTATAAGAATTTCAAAAAAGAATAACATCATAAGTTGTGAAGAGATAAAGAATCAATGATATATCATAAAGCCCTTAACATGGTCCTGAAATCCAAATTCCTTGAGATCAAGCCCATTTTCCTCAAACACATTCAAAGTAAGCACAAAACTCATTTCTATAGTATGTTATTATTGTATAATTACTTATTTATTATTATTGTGAGACTCATTGAAGCACTACTCCTAAATTTTACTATGATGTTTAGAGGCCCCAGGCTTATGCCTGTATTGCTCAACCTGTGATATATTCTACTGAACCTGAAAGTTTGCATTCTCAAGACAGTAATGACTGCTTTGCTTTGGATCAGAATAGCTCATCATTAACTGAGCAAAAGGACAATAGATTTTTTCAAACATTCTTCTAGATGTATGTCTTTGTTTTTAAAATATTGTGATTCACCTGTCAGATTGGCTAAGATGATAGGAAAAAATAATGATGAATGTTGGAGGGGTGCAGGAAAACTGGGACACTGATGCATTGTTGGTGGAGTTGTGAATGAATCCAACCATTCTGGAGAGCAATTTGGAAGTATGCACAAAAAGTTATCAAGGTGTGCATACCCTTTGATCCAGCAGTGCTACTACTGGGCTTATACCCCAAAGAGATACTAAAAAAGGGAAAGGGACCTATATGTGCCAAAATGCTTGTGGCAGCCCTAGAAACTGGAAAACGAATGGATGCCCATCAATTGGAGAATCGCTGGGTAAATTTTGGTATATGAATGTTATGGAATATTATTGTTCTGTAAGAAATGACCAGCAGGATGAATACAGAGAGGGTTAAAGAGACTTACATGAACTGATGCTAAGTGAAATGAGCAGAACCCGGAGATCATTATATACTTCAACAATGATACTGTATGAGGATGTATTCTGATGGAAGTGGATTTCTTTGACAAAGAGAAGATCTAACTCAGTTTCAATTGATCAATGACGGACAGAAGCAGCTATGCCCAAAGAAAGAACAATGGGAAATGAATGTAAACTGTTTGCATTTTTGTTTTTCTTCCCGGGTTATTTATACCTTCCGAATCCAATTCTCCCTGTGCAACAAGACAACTGTTCGGTTTTGCAAACATATATTGTATCTAGGATATACTGTGACACATTTAACATGTATAGGACTGCTTGCCATCTGGGGAAGGGGGTGGAGGGAGGGAGGGAAAAAGTTGGAACAGAAGTGAGTGCAAGGGATAATGTTGTAAAGAAATCTTTTTCAAAATAAAAAAAAATATATATTGTGATTGCTTTCACACTGGAGTCCCTATTAATGTTTCAAGACTTGATGGCATTAGTAAACGCCTTTAGTTAATTAATAAAATATAAAAACATGCATTTGGAAAACCTGGTCATTTAATATTGTGTTGTATTATTTTGTCGATTCTAAATTTAATGTACTTTAGTTACATGATTTTTTTTAATTGGGGTTATGTCATATTCAGTTTAATTAAATTTAGCAAGCATTCTCTTTATATTGAACATGGTGCTAAATATAAATATTTTGGACAACATTTTTAATAAAAGCCACTGTATTGAATACTCAAAAATTCCAAATTATACTAAATTTAAAATATTCAAAATATAGAGACATATAAAAATAAATTAAAATTATGAGATGAAAACAATGAGGTCTATAACTTTCCTGTTGTTCTGTTTGCTATTTGAATGACTAAATATGTTTTCAGTGTTTCTTTGGAAGATGTTTACATTTCTGTGCTTTTACTTAATTGCACAAAATATACATTTTCTCCCCTGGTGTAATTATCTACAAAAGATTATATATGACATTTTAGGATAGCAACTTCTCTGACCATTTCTAAGTGGCTTTCATCTTAAATGATAAGAATAGTGTTGTGATAGCTTTGTATAGTGAGTTATGTCAGTGTTGCTTGAGTCATAAGGTTAGGATGTTAGGATGAATTGCTTTAAATTATTTAGGTAAGTTATTAAATAACTTATGTCCAAATACTTAAAATAATTATTTGCTTTGTGATCAAATTATTATTATAATATAAAATCACAATCAGATCACAAATATAATTTTTAATTTGGAGAAAAAAATTCCACCACAGAAATTCACAATTAGCACATTGAAATTTCTGAATAAATACGCATCCTCAGTAAAATATCAAGAGAGACATTTTAGTATTATTATAAGTCTTGAAGTCAACCCTCTGAGTAATTGTTAAAGATTTTAATCTAAAAATATAATTTAAACTTAATTTTTATGTGTAATTCATAGAGGTAATCATCAACACAGATTTTTTCCTACAGTGATGGAATTATAGTTTTGAGCTCACTCTCCCTTCATCCAAAAAAGAAAATACATGAAAGACTTGGCAGGGGAAGAAAGATAAATGTATGGTTTTTGGACAAGCCCAGTGAAAACATTGGGTCTCCATTTCCTCATCTGTAAAAGTTTAGCAGATAATCTCTAACATTCTTTTCCAACTCTGTTGGATGTGTGATGTATGATCTTTGGAATGGATTTTACATGTTTTCTTGGGAATCAGACATCTTTTGATCTATTTACACACACATACACACACACGCACACGCACACACACATACAAAAAAAAAAAACAACAAAAATCATAGCATGTTTTATTCAGTTATACTACAGAAGATTCCTTGGGGAAATATGTTTTCTAGCTCTAGTGGAGACAAATGAACTCCAGAGAAGTAAATGACATTTTTTGAAGTCACACAGGTTTTATATGACATAATTAGAATGTCAACCCAAGTCTTCTGACAGTAAATCCATCTATCTTACCTTTGTACCACATTACCACACAAGAAAAGGAAAAAAATAATTTTATCAAATAATCTCTATTTTGTGACATAAATTCATGTTTTATTAAAATGTCTCAATTAACTTTTTGAAATTCTCATAGTGAACAACTTATCCATTTATTTAACATCAACTGCAATGGAGTTTCAATTTCATTGTTGTGTGCCCCACCCCAAAGAGAAAAAATTGGCAAACCATCTATACTTGAAGATATGTGATTCTTTTTTATACTTTCTTAAACATATCCCATGAAAGATGTCTACAATGGATCATCCATTCAAAAAAGATTAAATATGTATCGTGTTCATAATATTATTTCTAAATACACAAGAAAAAGTGTGGTGGAGCTGGTTGTAACAACGTATATTAAATTTACAGTGTGTTTACATTTCAGAAATCAAGGCAAATCACAAAATATTGTTTTGTGGATTATCTATATTAAAAAGGAGTTAATAATGAAAAATACACTTAAGAGTGTGTACATTTTGAGAGTTCCAATTATTAAACATTTACTAACATATTCCCATATTGCTCCACAAACATTGTTCGAGATTCTAACTTGACTCATGAATAGATAAGATTTAAATGATGCAATTTCACAAAATCGTCAGTCTCAATCTCTCTTTTGGAGTTATTGAGTTCCAGTGGCAGGATATAATTAAAGAAGACAGAGCTTGTTGAGCACACTGGGAATATAGTAGGAGGTTCAGCAAATGAAGTCATCACACTAGAGGGATCTGATTGTAGACTAAAAATCATAATGATAATAGGAATTTGTTTTATATTTTAAAGTTTATAAAGTGTTCTTTTGAGATTACCAACTCCCTAAGAGAAGAATATAGAAGAATTACATAAATCATAGACCACACCTCTGTGGAATGGTTAAGGATTGAGAGAGAAACACTCATGAAAAGGGCATTCATTAGAGTTGCTTGGAGTTGATTGAAGTGCATCTAAATGTTTCAGTTGTAGTTGTTGTTTTGAAAAGAAATATAGCAGAAAGGAAATAATATTTATTTGGTGTCATTAGGTTACAGGCACTGTGATAAGCCTTTTAGACATATTGTGTCCTATAATAACTCTGTGGGGAAAATGCTATCATGATTTTTAATTTTAAAATTCAGTCAACAGAGGCAAACAAAGGTGACATGTTTAGGACCATATAGTTAATAAACTTCTGGGGATGGATTTAAACCTAAGATTTCACAGCTTTAGACCTAGCAAAACATCCACTCTGTAAAAACAGAGAATCTACTGTTAAGATGAAATTTCTTAAGGTTTTAGAGATGTTATATTAGCTACTTAGAGGCAACATATTGTGTGGTACATGATTTGAACTAACAGAATCTAGATTTTTTTTTAATTAAAGGTTGTTTTTTTGTTTTGTTTTGTTTTGGTTTTTTTGAGACAATTAGGAGTAATTGACTTGCCTAGAGTCACATAGCTCAGAAATCATAAGTGTCTGAGACCAGATTTGAACTCAGGGTACTCCTGGCTTCAGGGCCAGTGCAAATTTTTTTTTAATTTTCAAAACATATGAATGGATAATTTTTCAACACTGACCCTTGCCAAACCTTTTGATCCAATTTGTCCCATCATTCCTCCTACCCTCCTCCCTAAATGGTAAGTAATCCAACATATAATAAAAATGGCAAAAATGTATGTTAAGTCCAATATAGGCATACATATTTGTACATTTGTTTTTGGCTGCACAAGAAAAATCAGATCAATAAGGGAAAAATTAGAAAGAAAATAAAATGCAAGCAACAACAAAAAGAATGAAAATGCTATGTTGTGATCCACACTCAGTCCTCACAGCTCTCTCTCTCTCTCTTTGAGAGTAGATGGCTTTCTTCATCACAAGATCATTGGAACTGGTCTGAATCATCTCATTGTTGGAAAGAGCCACATTCATCAGAATTGATTTTCATATAATCATATTGTTGCTGTGTACAATGATCTCCTGGTTCTTCTTGATTCATGTAAGTCTCTCCAGGCCTCTCTAAAATCATTTTGCTGGTTGTTTCTTATAGAACAATACTATTCCATAACATTCATATACTATAAATTATTCAGTCATTTTCCAATTAATGGACATCCATTTGCATGCTAGTTCCTTACCACCACAAAAAGGGCTGCCACAAACACTTTTGGAAATGTGGGTCCCTTTCCCTCCTTTAAAATCTCTTTGGGATGTAAGCCCAGTAGAAATATTGCTGGATCAAAGGGTATGCACAGTTTGATAGCCTTTTAGGCATACCCAAATTAATCTCCAGAATAGTCACCAACAATGTCTTAGTTTTGCCACATCGCCTCCAATATTCATCATTATCTTTTCCTGTCATCTTAGCTAATCTTAGAAGTATGTGGTGGTACCTGATAGTTGTCTTAATTTGCATTTCTCTGATCAACAGTGATTTAGAGCACCTTTTAATGTGACTAAAATGGTTTCAATTTCTTCATGTGAAAATTGTCTGTTAATATCCTTGTATCATTTATCAACTGGAGAATAGCTTGAATTCTTATAAATTTGAGTCAATTTTCTATATATTTTAGAAATGAGGTCATTATCAGAACCTTTGAATGTAAAAATGTTTTCCCAGTTTATTGTTTCCCAAAGATGGCAGAGAGTAGATAGGACTCGGTGACTTCCTCTAACCTTCTCTCAAACCAACAGCAGATTAATCCTCTAAAATGGTTTTGAAATCAAAGAATTCACAAATATTTGGAGTAAAAAAACATTTCTAAAAGAAGTTATTCAAAACAGGCCTGTTTCAAACAGGCAGTCTGCCAAGCCAAGACCACAGCACAGGAAGTTTGAGGCAAAAAATTGGGGCAAGGAGTCAGAGCATTGTAGCTTCCACTCTGGCAATCTTCGCTGAGCCTCTTAGGCCACTCTATCCTGGTTACGAGTAGGTGCTTTGGTAGATTTGCTACAAAAGGCAAATTGTAAACCACTGAGCAGGGGAAGAAGACCCAACCTAGTTGAGATTACCCAGTACTGGAACAATCAGCAGAACTGTCCCAGGGCAAATTAAAGCAGCTATCACTTCTTTGCATTGAACAGACATCAAGTTTTTAAAATGAATAATAAAAAAAAACTCTCATTATTGACTGCTTTTATGAAGAGAGAGAAGAGCAGACCTCAAATGCTGAGGTTTCTAAAGGCAAAGCAACTTCAGCAGAAGCCCCAAAAGGAGATATGAGTTGGTCCTGATTTAATAAGGCTTTCTTTGAAGATTACATAAAGAATCTTAAAAGAGTTAAAAGAAAAATGGGAAAATGAAATGAGATCATTGCAAGAAGAAATAGAAAAATTATATAATGCCCTACAAAAGATATGTGAAAAAGACATCAATTCACTGAAAAACAAAATTTGTGAAATGGAAAAAAGAATTCAATGAACAAAAAAAAAATCATTTGGCCAATTAAAAAAAGGAACTAAAAAGGGTAACTGAAGAAAATAATACACTAAAAATTAGAACTGACAAATGGAAGCAAATGGCTCAATAAGACTTCAAGAATCAGTCAAACAAACAACAACAACAACAACAAGACACTTGAAGATATAAAAGAATATATGAAACACCTCCTAGGAAAAACAACTGACCTGGAAAATATACTAAGAGACAATCTAAGGATTACTGGACTTCATGAAAGCCATGATGAAAAATAACCTAGACATTATCTTACAGGAAACCACAAAAGAAAAATGTCCTGTTATTTTAGAATCAGAAGGTTAAAGAGCCATGGAAAGAATTCATGGATCACCTCCTGAAAGTCACCCCAAAATTAAATCCCAAAGGAATATTGTGGCTAAATTTCAGAACTATCCGACCAAAGAAAAAAATATTACAAGCAGCCAGGAAAAAAAAAAAAAAACTATGTAAATATCCAGGAGCCACAATTAGGATTACACAGGACCTAGCAGCTTCCACCTTAAAGGATTGAAGGGCCAGGATTTTAATATTCTGAAAGGCAAAGAAACTTGAATTACAGCCAAAAATAAGCTTTCCAGCTAAAATGAACGCTATCTTTCAGGGAAGAAGATGGATATTCAACGATACAGGTGAATTTCACCTATTTCTAATGAAAAGATCAGAATAAACAAAAAAAAAATTTTTTGAGAAACACAGAACTCAAGAGAAGCATAAAAAGGCAAAAAGGAAGGAACTCTTAAGAACTATATTTCTGTTATGGATATACTTGGAGAATGCTAATTTGACTTTATTATGATAATATGAAAAAGAAACTTAAGATGAAAAGGGGATCATACTGGAAAGAGGAAGCAAAATAAGAGAAATTACATGTCAAGAAGAGGCAAAGAAAACTTATTACAATTGAGCAAAAGAAAGGAGGGGTATGAGCATTGTGTGAATCTTACTCTCATAAGATTCTGCTCTAAAAGAGAATATCAGACATATTTGGTTTCACAGAGAAAATTTTCTCACCTTATAGGAGGGAGGGAAAAGGAGAAAAGAAAGAGAAAGACTAATCGAAGGGAAAACAGAGGTATTAGGGGAAAAGTGTAAAAAAAGGGGAGGGGCTGCAAAGGGGAAGACTGTTTAAGTGAGGTGGTCATCAACAACATAATACTAGGAAGAAGAGAAGGGGGAAAGGAAAGAGGAAAACATAGCTTAGGTAAATAAGATGGCAGGAAATACATAATTACTTATTTTAACTGTGGATGTGAATGAGATGAACTCTCCCATAAAACAGAAACAGAAAGCAGACTGAAATAAAAGCCAGAATCTTACAATATGTTTTTTTTTTTTTTTTTTAAAGAAACACATTTAAAACATAGTGACACATACAGAGTGAAGGTAAAGGGCTGCTTCAAGCGAAATAATAAAAAGCAAAGGATAGCAATCCTGATCTCAGATCAAGTGAAAGCAAAAATAGATCTAATTAAACGAGATAAGGAAGGAAACTATATTTTACTAAAGGGTACCATAGATAATGAAGCAATATCAATACTAAACATAAGTGCACTGAGTGATATAACATCCAAATACCTAGATAAGAAATTAAGAGAAATGCAAGAAGAAATAGACAGCAAAACTATACTAGTGGGATGCTCTCTTTGAACTAGATAAATCAAACCACAAAATAAATAAGGAAGAAGTTAAGGAGGTAAACAAAATGTTAGAAAAGTTAGATATGATAGCTCTTTGGAGCAAATTGAATAGAGATAAAAAGGAGTTTATTTTTTTTTTCCAGTGGTTCGTGAACACACAAAAATTGATAATGTTTTAGAGCATAAAACCTCGAAATCAAATGCAGAAAGGCAGAAATAGTAAATGTATTTTTCTAGTTTATTGCTTCCTTTCTAATCTTGTTTGATTTAGTTTTGTTGGTACAAAAATTTTTAACTTACTATAATCAAAATTATTTATTTTGTGTTTAATAATGAACTCCACTTCTTCTTTGGCCAGAAATTTCTTTCTTCTCCACAGATCTGAGAGGTAAACTATCCTTTGTTCTTCTGATTTGCTTATAATATCACATTATATCTAAATCATGAATCCATTTCAACTTATTTTGGTATATGGTGTTTTTCAATGCCTAGTTTCTGCCAAGAGCATCTAGATTTAAAATCCTACTTCTCTCTTGCTACTTATGTGATCTTGAAAAGTCATCTAAATTTTCTGAGTATCAATACTTCATCCCTAAAATGAATATAAGAGGGATAACTATCTTCTGAAATATTCTAACTAAATCTATATTCATATGAACTTTTATTATAGCTCTTCTAAAGTAAAACAGTTTAGGGTTATCCAGAGTATACTAATAATCTATAATATTTTGACATGTAAAGAATCTCTAATTCACCATTGGAAAGATTTACATAGAAACACACTCCATTCATCTAGACTAGTAAAAGTCTATCAAATAGTAGATAAGTCTTATTGAACCACCTGATGGACATAGAAGTTGTCACTTTTCTTACATAACTATTAAAATATCAAAAAAAGCTTTGAACCCAACTTTTCCTGAATCTATGCATAGCATTTTAACTATTGTGCTATACTTCCTATATATCAACACTACTGATTTAAAAAAAATAATAATTTGAATTTCGAATATCTAAAGTAACTTTTGGACCATCAATTTAAGATCATATTACACTCAGTAGTATGTCAGAGATGTGTGTTTTTATTTAAAAACTAAATCTTAAAAAAAAATTTATTTAAAGATTTGAGTTCCAAATTCTACCTTTCCTTTCACTCTACCCCTCCTTGAAGTGGTAAGCAATAAGATATAGATTATTCGTGTGCAATTATGTAGACTATTTCTATGTTACTGACTTTTGTATAATAAGAATCAAATCAAATAAAAACAAATAAAATGAAGATTGGAACCCTAATCCTGTATTCAATTAATATCAGTACTTTCTCTAGAGGAAGATAATACACTTCATCATCAGTCCTCTGGGGTTGTCTTGGATCATTGTATTACTGAGAATAGCTAAGTCATTCTTAGCCAAGTGACTTTTTAGCAAATAATATTATTACTACTGTGAACAACATTCTCCTTGTTCTGTTTCACCATGGATCAGTTCATGTAAATCTTCCCATGTTTCAAAATGAAATAATTCTGCTTTTCATTGATTATACCACAATAACACTACATTACAATCATACACAAAAGCTTGTTTAGCCATTCCCCAATTAATGGACATCCCTTTGATTTCCAAATCTTAGATAACATAAAAAGATGCTATAAATATTTTTATACAAATAGATTCTTCCCCCTTTTTGAGGGATATTTTTGAGCTATTCACCTAGCATCTAAATGTGCAAAAACATTTGTAGCAGCCCTTTTGATAGTGGCAAAGAACTGGAAACTGAGTGGATGCCCATCAGTTAGAGAATGGCTGAATAAGTTATGGCATATGAATGTAATAAGAAATGTTTAGCAGGGTGATTTCAGAAAGGTCTGGAGAAACTTACATAAACTGATGCTAAGTGAAGTGAGTAGAACCAAGAGAACATTGCTCACAGCAACAATAAGATAATGTAATTATTTGCTGTGATGGACTTGGCTCTTTGCAAAAATGTGGTGATTCAGACCAGTTCTAAGAGATTTGGGATAGAGAGAGCCATCTGCATCCAGAGAGAGAAATATAATTTTGGAAGCATTGGTTTTGTTTGTGCAAAAAATTTTTAATTTCAAATAATTAAAACTACCTATTTTTCATTTTGTAATGCCCTCTATATCTTTTTTGGTCCCAAGTTATTTTTTCCTTAATACATCTGCCAGATAAATTATTCCATGAACTTTTAACTTGCTTATGGTATCACTTTTTATGTGTAAATCATATACCCATTTCAAACATCTTTATATATAGTGTGAGGTGTTTTTCTATACTTAGTTTATGCTATATTTTTTCCAGCATTCTAAGTAGTTTTTCTCAAATAATAAGCTTTTATTCCAAAATTTTGGATCTTTTGTTTTATCATACAATCATTTGCTAATGTAGCCAATCTATGCCAGTACTTCCACTTTCATAGAACCAAATTTAATAATGACTACTTTTATTCTTTTTTAAATTTTTTAAATATTTCTTTTTAATAAAACTTTTTTTTTAATTTTCAAAACATATCCATGCATAATTTTCAACATTCACCCTTGCAAAATCTTGTGTTCCAATTTTTTCCTTCCCTTTCCCCCATCCCCTCTCGTAGATTTTAAATATATGTTAAATATGTACAATTCTTCTATGTGTATTTCCATAAATATTAGTGATACAAGAAAAATCAGATTAGAGAGAAAAAAATGAGAAAGAAAACAAAATGCAAGCAAACAACAAAAAGTGCAAAAATTCTATGTTATAATATGCACTCACTTCCCACAGTACTCTCTCTGGTTGTAGATAATTCTCTTCATCACAAAATCATTGGAATTGGGCTGAATCATCTCATTGTTGAAGGAGCCAAGTCCATCAGAATTGATCATCATATAATCTTGTTTTTGTCATATACAAAATGATCTCCTGGTTGTGTTCATTTCACTTACCATCACTTTATGTAAGTCTCTCCAAGCCTCTTTGAAATCATTCTGCTGATTATTTTTTATAGAACAATAGCATTGTATAACATTCATATACCATAACTTATTCAGCCATTCTCTGATAGGCAATCCACTCAGTTTAAAGTTTCTTGCTACTCAAAAAGGGCTGCCACAAACATTTTTACACATGTGGGTCCCTTTCCCTCCTTTAAAATCTCTTTGGGATATAAGCCCAGAAGAAACACTGCTGGATAAAAAATGTATGCACAGTTTGAAAGCCCTTTGGGCATAGTTCCAAATTGCTCTCCAGATTGGGTTGAATCTGTTCACAATTCTGCCAATAATATATTATTCTCCCAGTTTTCCCACATCCCCTCCAAATTTTTCATTATCTCAACTTCTGCTCTAGGAATTTGGATGCTATAACGCTTGATGCATATATTTTTGTATCAATATTACTTTATTGTCTGTGGTACCCTTTAAAAAGATGTCATTTCCTTCCTTCCCTCAATTAATTGGATCTAGTTGTGCTTTTGTTTTATCTGAGAATAGAATCACTACCCTTATTTTTTTTAATTCAGCTGAAGCATAATGAGGCAATTGACATTTTCTTCATTTTTTTTCATTTTTAAAAATGTTGTTTGACTGATTCTTGAAATCTCATTGAATCATTCATTTCCATTTATTCAATTCTATTTTTTAGTGAATTATTTTTTTTCAGTTACCTTTTTCATCTCCTATTACATTTGGCCAACTGAACTTTTAAATAAGGTGTTTTGTTCATTTTTTTTTCCATTTCAAAAATTCTTTTCCCCCCCAACAAATTAGTTTCTTTTTCAAATTTATTTTGTAAGGAGTTATTTGCTTTTTCCAGATCAATTTAGAGTTGTCATTTTTTATTATTTTGGCTAAATCTACTCTCAAGGAATTAATATTTTTACAATAATATGGGTCTGATGTCATTTGGGTGAGAAATGTTTTAAAGCTGTGTTCATATAATTCCTGGGTTTGTCTTGGGATGTAGATGCCCATGTATTTTATAATGTCTATAGGCATTTTAAATAGAATTTCTCTATCTCTTGCTGATAGACTTTTTGGTAAAATATAAAAATTCTGATAATTTATGTGGTTTTGTTGTGTATTTTGCAACTCTGCAAAATTTAATTGTTTCAAATAGTTATTTTTTACTTAATTCTATGGGATGTTCTAATCATAACATCATTTCAACTGCAAATAGTGATAGTTTTGTTTCCTCATTACCTATTTCATTTCTTTTAATTTCCTTTTCTTCTCTTATTCCTATTCCTAACATCTGTAGTGCAATATTCAGTAATAGAGGTGATAATAGAGTTCTTGTTTTACCCTGATAGCATTCGGAAGGATTCTACCTAATCTCTGATATAGATGCTTGCTGATGATTAATTTTTCATTTTAAGTAAGCTCCATTTATTCCTGTGTTCTCTATTATTTTAATAGGAATATATTTTGCATTTTATCAAAGATTTTTCTGAATCTTTTGAAATAATCATATGATTTTTATTGATTTTGTATTTGAGAGGGTCATCTATGCTGATAGTTTTCCTAATATTGAACAAATCCTGCATTTCTGGGATAAATCTCACCTGGTCATAGTATATGACTCTTGAAATATATTTGCATCAGGCCAATTACAGAAAAGTCTGTAAAGACTTAACAAGAATAGATATTGAGTGCAGTGAACACATCCTGGAGATCATTGTACATAGTAATGAGATTAACACATAATCTTGTTAAGTGATAATCAACTATGATAGACTTAGTTCTTCTCAGCAATACAATGATTGAAGATAATTCCAGTGGACTTGGGAGAGAAAATGCCATGCATATCCAGAGAGAAAACTATGGAGACTTAAATGTGGATCAAAGCATATTATTTTCTCCTTGTTGGTGTTGGTGTTGGTGTTGGTGTTGTTGTTATTTGCTTTGTTTTCCTAGGTTTTTTTTTTTTTTTGGTCATTTTGTTCTGCTTTTTTTTTTATCATGCTACATAAAAACATCAGATCAAAAAGAAAAAAAAAAGAAAAACAAAACAAAACAAAACAAAATACAAGCAAGCAACAACAAAAAAAGGGGATATATATGTTGTGATTCACACTGTCTCCACAATTGTGGCTCTGGGTGCATATGGTTCTCTCCATAAAACCATTGGAACTGGCACAAATCACGTGGCTGTTAAAAGAATCACATCCATCAGAATTATTCATTGCATAATCTTGCTACTTTGTACAATATTCTTTTCATTCTACTCATTTCATTCAGCATCAGTTCATGTACTCCAGGCCTTTCTGAAATCATTCTGCTGATCATTTCTAATAAAACAATAATATTCCATAATATCCATATACCACAAATTATTCAGCCATTTTCTAATTATATTATTGCAATTTAAAGAAATAAAATATTTTTGCTTCAAAATTCATTAAAAAAATTGTTTGACATTTTCTTGCTCTTTTTTGGCTCTGAACCATAAATGTCACAAAAAAAGTTTGGCAAGATTTATTTCATTGCCTATTTTTTCAAATAGTTTATAGTATTTTGATTAATTGTTTTTTAAATCATTCATTTGGATTGTAAAATTTGTTGGTAATTAGGCTAGATAGTTCACTAATTCTGATCAGAATAAGGTTTAAGCTTAGCTGCCACCTCTAAGCCCACATTCCACCATCTTCTCCTCCATTATAACACCGTGCTTCTTTTATGTAGGGTAATTGACTATATTCATTCTCCCCACTTCTTCCAGTAGGATTTTCTTTCTCATCCCTTTATTTTGTTTTTAAAGTATCTTTTCATTAAAGTCACCTTATAGGCATACTATCTACATAATTTTTTTCTAATTGCTTTTATAATAATAAAATTAAGAATATTATCTTGCCATACAGAAATATAAGCAGTTTAATTTTAATGAATTTCTTATGTTTTCTCTTTCTTATTTTTTGTTTTTATCTTTTTTATATATTCAACCCTTAAGTTTTGTATTAGTAGGTCAAAATGTTTATTCAACTCTGGCATTTACTTAGGAATACTTGAAAGTACTCTATTTTGCTAAATATTTTTCCCTTTGAAAAATTATACTCAGTTTTGGTAGGTCATTGATTTTTGGTTGTAATCCTAACTTTTTTGCCTGATAATAAATCATATTCCAAGCCATTAATTCTTTCATATGGAAGTTGCCAATTCCTGTGTAGCTCTAAATGTAGTTTCACAATATTTGGATTCTTTCTTTTTGAATACTTGCATTCTTGAACTGTGATCATTGAAATCTGGTTTTGATATTTCGGGGAGTTTTCATTTTTGGATCTCTTTCAGGAGAATATCAGTGGATCCTTTCAATTTCTATTTGTCTTTTGATTCTAATATGTCAGGGCAGTTTTCTTTATTAATTTCTTGGAAAATGTTCTTCAGACAACCCCCCCCACCCCCATCATGGCTTTTAGTGCATGTAATAATTACTATATTATTTCTAGGTCATTTCTTCAAATGACAAATTTCACATTTTCTTGTCTTTTTTAAACATTTTAGATTTTATCATAATTTGATGTCTCATAGTCATAGTTTACACTTGTTCAATTCTAATTTTTAAATGATTACTTTCTTCAGAGTAGAAAATGTACTTACTTTTCCATTTGCTCAATTCTATTTTAAGGGAGTTGTTTTCCTCTGTAAGTTTTTGTATATATTTTTTTGAATGCTATTGATTCTTTCTTCAGGATTCTTTTGCATTATTCTAAATGTTTCTCATTTTTTTCTTAGACTTCCCTAATTATCTTTTAAAAAATCTTTGTAAATATTCTCCAGGAATATTTTTGGGCCTAAGACAAATTACCATTATCTTTGGGGGCTTCACATGTGACCTCTTGATACTATTGTCCTCTTATAAAGTTATGTCTTGATTTTCCCCATCACCATAGTGACTTTATAGTCAAACTCTTTCTTTTATTGTTTTCTGCCTATTTTTTTCTGTCTTTTTTAGTGACTTGGTGCTTTTATGTGAGAGTTAGACTCTGATTCTGCATTGTCCCAAAGTTTTTGTCCTGGGTCTCTGGAGCTTGCTGCTTTAGGGCTTAACTGCTTGCTTTCTCTGTAAGAAATGCTTCCTCTCTGGTTTGTACTTGGGAGCAAGGCCTCCCTGTTAGCCCCTCCCCCCGGATATTGGGGTTAACTTCTGGATTGCTATGGTAACAGAGTCTTTCTGCTACCTGTCTCTGGAGGAAAGATTTTGTTGTTGATGGGACCTAGGTATAGGATTCTGTTTCTGGGTAGTCTCCAAAAACAGGGCCTCTCTACTAGTAGACCCAGAGGGAGTAATTTTGCTGCTGATCTGCTTAAAGATCAGGTCCTAGTTGAGGTTTCTATAGAAACAAGGTTTCCTTCCTGGTTGGCCCCATGGGCAGGATCTTTCTGATGGCTAGTCCCAAAGTAAGGCTTCCCAACTGTTCATCAGTAAGGTGAAGGGCTTTCCAGTGGCTTGTGATGGCAGTAGGGTTTCTGAGGTAGGGTGATTCACATAATACTCAACAGAGTAGGAGGCTGCTGATTTGCAAGATGGTGTTTTCATTGATGGATTGCTCTAGACTTGAAGTCTTCTTTTGGGCCCCCTACTGTGAAGCTGGCTGCTGCTTCTGCTCTAGCTCTGTGACTACTGAAGACCAAGTGAGACAGACTTTTCCTGCAAGTTTGGTAAACTGTTTTTTTGTTTTGTTTTGTTTTGTTTTGTTTTGTTTGTTTGTTTGTTTGTTTGTTTTTGCCCCTAGATAAATTCTGAGATGTTTTTCTAATTGTTTGGAGGGTACTTCCGAGGGATTGAGAAAGTTTTTTTTCCTCATTCTGCCATCTTGCCAGTAGTCCCTTTATCTTCTTGAGACTAAAATGGAAGGACACTAGATAGACAGCTCAGACCAGATTATTTAATTTAAAGCATTATTTATTGGCTGGCCAGCCAGCAACTGACCCACTAGACAAGCTAGTAGAGATCAACCCCAAACCTTCAGCGAGGTACACTTTGAAGTACGTTTGCCACATCCTGGTACAGCATTGAAGTTACATATTTTGGAAATCACTGACACAGTTTCTCGTTTACAATGGGGAAATGTCTGGATGTGAGTGAGCACAGGTCGACATGTTTTACATGTTGTCCTGACTTTGTTAGGCACACGCTTCTTGGAAAGTCTGGGACTTCAACCACTTCTCGGTAAATCTATGGTCTCATGAACCAGGGCATGGGGCCCAGTCTGAACATAACACTTCCCTTAATTTAATTTAAGCAATGTTTTCCTATAAGCCTGAGGCCCCTTGACCCAGAGATGAGGGGGCTAGTCATTTGTTCATTCCAAGACAACTCTTTATTATTATATATAGTAGAAATGATGCCAATTTACATTTATACAGGATGTTTGCTCATCTAAGAATCCCTTATATCAATGAAATTACATACACAGTCTATAATCCTACACCCAGTGGAAAAAATGAGGGTCACAGAGTTCTAATGGATAGGAGGAAAATAGGACATTCACCAGCATTATCTCTCCAGGTTTGGAGAAATGGTATCTCCTATGATCTCTTTACTTCCATCCCCCTTTTTCTCTTTGACTTCTTTTCTTTTAGTGGGCTACATAGATAAAATTATAAGCAGAGTGACTCAGAGAAGGCTCTGAAAGCCTTAAACAGATGTATATAGATAACCCAATTACAAGCTTAGGACATTGGATCTTTTGATTGAAAGCAAAAAAAAAAAAAAAAAAACTGTTTCAAAATAGGGATACTGGACATTTTCTACATAATGATAACATTCCCATATTCCATTTCATTTACAATAGCACTTGTCAATCAGCTGAAATACCCTGAAGTAGAGGATATATAGTAGTTTTTGAAAGGGACATGATTGCTTCCAAAAAGAAAAGACATTTCTTGTTAACTCATAAGATAGAACTTGGGGTGTGAAACTTAATACAATGTAAAAGTGATGTCCATCTTTATCTTTTTTTCAATGAGCCTATTTAAGAGATAGCCCTTTTGCTTAGCTTTACAGAATGACTCAATCAAAAAATAATTTTACAGACTAAAAAAGTATAGGTATCAGAAAAAAATTTCTTTTATTTTTCTTCTGTAAAGGAATATTCTATCTTCATGTTAGGTTTTTTTTTTTTTTTTTTTTTTTTTTTTAAGAACAAACAGCTACAGACTTTAAGAGAGAAAAAAAATGGAATAGATCCAAAAAGTGATTATCATATGGAGCCAGTTTATGAAAAATTATGAAAGAAAATAATGAAGGTCCTATGTAATCATATGAAACATTGATTTCTGCCCATACATGAACTTTAGGATAAAAGAAATTTTTTGTTTGGTTGTTTGTTTTGAAATAACCAGAGGGAAACAAAATTTCAAAGCAACTGAGACAAGGCAGATTAATATTAACTATTCAAATTTCATTTAAAAATGATTTAACTATAGCCTAAATACAGCACAAAAATACAATTAGATATATTAAAATTATCTTTTAAATGAACTACATGTCAGTTTATCTAGTTAATAAAGAATCTTCAGTTTTCTGGGTTTGTTGTTGTTATCTGAAAAATAACAAAAGTATAATCCTTTGTGTCCCTATTAAGTATTATCACTTCCATTTATATGTTAATTTGCTTTGTCTGAGAAAGAAGCAGTTTAACTGATTTAACTTGTTGGCTATAAACACCAAATGCAGATGATATATTTCTAAACAGAGAAGCAAGCCAATTCTTGAAAAGAAGATAATTTAATTGTGTTTCCAAGATTCCAGAGGCAATTTGCTAACCTTAGCTAGTTCCTTAGCTCTGAATTAAGGATGCATATGTAATGTTTTCAAAGACTATAATTTTTCTCTAATGAATATGATGAATGTAAAAGGGAGATGAATTATCAAAGACAACACATTTTAACTGTATTATGCTCTGCTATTCCCCATCTTTCTAAATTACTGAGTTATTATTTTCAGTATTCAATGAGTTAAAAATACACTAATCAGTAAGCAACAGTCATAGAGGAATTCCATGGTTATCCACTATAGATCAAAATTCCGGTAGAATCTGATATAATCTAAAAGTGTCCAAGGAAACCCATTCTTACTTTTGACTGGAACAATTAGATACTACAGTAGATAAAGTGCCAGAATTGGAATCAGGAAGACATCTTCCTGAGTTCAAAATCAGCTTCAATATCTAGTACTTGTTCGACCCTGGAGCAGTCACTTAATCCTATTTGCCTCAGTTTTTTTTTTTCCTTCTATAATATGAACTGGAAAAGAAATGCAATCCATCCCAGTGTCTTTGCCAAGAAAACCCCAAATGAAGTCAGAGAGATAGGACAACACTGAAAAATAACTGAACAATAACAAAAACATTTGCACTTTTCTGTGTTTTTATTTTACCTCTATCCCTTTTCTTTTTGAAGACCTACCATAGAGAAAAACAGTATGGTCTACTTCAGTTTCTGTTCTTTCTCCTTAAAAGAATTAAATGTTCCATTCTAATTCCTAGGCCACCTTTATACAGTTTACAACCTCTCTAAATTCTGTGTATCTGTATCTATGTATTTTACTGTCTTTCTCTCTCCACCTCTCTCTGTATATATCATTTGTCATGTGTGTGCTACAAATGGCTTACAATATGAGTTTATTTGGATTAAAGAGGATACTTTTGTCATTCAATATTATATTATTTTATATATTTCATATTAACATTTAGAATGAAGTTGGTTGATTCTAAACTCTAAGCTATGCATCTCCCCTTAACTCCTACCACAACAATGAAGGATCCTAAATATGTAATTATTTATATGGAAAGTATTATTTACTGTAAAGAGGCCATTCTTTAGGCAATTGAGTAGGAGATAGAAGTCCAAGCTGAAGAGTTCCCGTAGTTGCCATCTTTTCATTTACTTTTCCTAAATGAGTCAACATCCTCCATTTTCCAGATTTTTTTATAACAAATACAAGGGAATTCCAAGGATTTAGAGAGGTTGCAAGTGTCCTTGGTCAAGTTGCTCTTGTGCTATATCTAATAAAGCCTGAATTTTTTCACTTGCTAAGTGCCATTGTTCTACTTACACTGGTATATCAGTTTTCCATTGAATGGGAATAGGTGAGAGTGCAGGCAGGCCTTCAACAGCAGCCCTTCCTAAAAAAGCCAAAGTACTCAGTTGTAATCCTAACTGTTGTAAAATGTCTCTTCCCCACAGATTGATGGGGAATTTTTCAACTACACAAGGAGTAAAAACATCTGTTTCACTTCCAAATGTCCATCTCAAAGGGATAGCACTAACTTCAGCTGCTATTGATCATCCTATCCAGACATATAGGTGTCTGCCTTATCTTTGTCCAATGATTGGGCCAGCTGGCACCTCTAATGACTGTATGATCTGCACCTGTGTCTACCAACCCTTCCAATGGTATCCCAATTGTATAGCTAGTGAGCATAAATCAGTTAGCTGTAACAGCTGCAGTTCAGATATTTCCTGGATTCTGTTGATGGAAGTTAAAATTGGGGCAAATATCACCAGATCGCCTATTAGGAGTCTGTATCAGTAAACCTGATACTATTACTTTTCCTGGGTGGTAAGTCACACATTATTGACCTGAATTAGTGACTAAGATATTAGTTATACATTCTCCAGTTTTCCACATCAGTGTATGGACAGACTCTTTTGTAAGCAGTCTCAGGAGATGAAATGTTCAAGCCTACTGATCCTGGAGGCAAAGGATTTATAGGCTGGACAAGGACAGATTTCACCTCTCCAGAGGATATCTGAATATTCCCAGCTGCATACAATTCTATTCTCCCCAATTGTAATCCCTTTCCCCCATCAGGTTGCTTCTTGGTTGATTGATCATGTCTGAGTACTGAACTTCTAAAGACTCTTTGAGTGTAACCTTGGCTGCCATCATGCCCTACCTGTTTTTTGGCCAGTGGTCCTGGTTCTGGGCCACACTTCCCAATTCCCTGAGTCAATCTAGATTCTGATGCCTAATGGAAGCCTCTGTTGCATTTTGGACAAAGAATTTTGGGTCTTGTTCTCTCACTGTGTCTTCTCATTCTATCTCTATGCCAACATTGGGTTTTCAGATGGCCTACTTTATCACACTGAAAGCATTGATGAGTCTCTCTGGAAGTCCCTTGCCAAAAGAGATTCTGTCTTTCCCATGTTCAGATATTAAAAAGTCCATATCATAGCCTGGGTATAAAAGATATCTGTGCGCACTGTGGTGCAGCATCTTATGATCTCATCTAAAGGAACATCCTTGTGTAGTCCTAGTATAATTCTTCTACAAACCTCATTAGCACTTTGTCTAGCAAGTTGTCTTATAATTTCTGTTGCTACATTTTCACCAATAGTTCATATGGCAGCTGTCTGCAGACGTCCCAGGAAATCAGCAAAGGGTTCATTTGGACCTTGTACTATTTTTATGAGGGCTTCCCATCTATTTTGTCTTCCTGTGAAGGTGTTCCATGCTTTGATAGCAGCAGAAACGATTTACTCATATGCTGTTAAAAGGTAATTAATCTGTGCTAAAGTGCCTGCATAAGGACCTACACTTGTCAGTTGGTCAGAGGTGACTGGTATATTAATTCCATGTTGCCTAGTTCATTGGGCTTGTGTCTTACAGAATTCACTATACTCAGAAAGCCACAACAAGTTTTCTCTAAGTTTTAAACATGTCCTTGCTATAGATTTCCAATCATTAGGGGTTAAAATTTCAAAAGCCAAATTCTCTAATAACATCTTAATAAAAGAAGATGTAGATCCATAAAGAGTAAAAACCTTTTTCAGATCTTTGATAATTCCTAGATTAAACAGAGTGTATTTTCATTTTTCTTGACCTGGAATCAAACCCTTTAATCACAGCATATGCTTCTATTTTTAAATCAGATATATCCTGTCCTTCAATTTTACCTTGAATTTGTGCCCTTTGTAATCATGTCATAGAGGGTGGACAAAGCTCTTGCATGGGTAGTGCTGATGGTGTTACAACCTTTTCCCCTCCTCCTCCTCCCTCCACCTACAAAGGTGAAATTGAAGGGGGAGGATCAGTAGAAGGGGAATGCCCTAAGGGCACCTGCCCAGTGTAACTGAGCTGTGAAAGTGAGAAGCACCACACTCTAAGCTTATCAGTATGGCACTTAAGATCCAACTCTCCATGACTTTCATCTGTTTTGTTAGTACCACCTCCTCCCTCTTTCTCCTAACAATTCTTGTCTGGCTATTCTCCCTAAAACTTTTCCTTTTTTTTTTAGAACTTGTGGGATTTTTAAAAAGTTAATTGTATTATATTGTATAAAAGGAATTTTTCCTCAGGAATTGAATTAAGACCCATAGCTTCATAATATTCAATTAGTTGTTCTCCCATCACTTCCCACATATCTGTCTCTAATTTTTCTTTCTTAGAGAACCAAGGAGATATGTGCTCTAATATGTTTAATTAAAAGTCAATTGATCTGCTTCCATATTACCAACAAACCTTATTCCTTTATTAACCTAACTATGCATTCTACATGCTTCCCTTGGGGTGGGGGAGACTTTTTTTTTTAATATTTGACCCATTTCAGCTAAAAAAAACAAAGGTGACTAGTTTAATTCTTACCAAGGATTTCTGCTTGCTTATTTTTATGCTCACCCTATTTCTGGATCACAGAAGATTTTTCCACTGAACTCAGGGTGATCAAGTCAGTTGAGCTGATTTGTGCCTTGCTTTGCAGGGCCCTTCATTTCTGGTTAAAATCGAGCTGATTTGTATAGGATCTCATTTAGAGCCCCATGTTCGGGCACCAAAATGTAAAGTCCAGAGCAGCTCTCTGGAGGACCTCGGGATTAGCCCAAGTCCTTGGTCTTAGTGGAGTAGTGAAGGAGGCAGGAGGTCCACATGGCTGGTCAAAGATGGAATCTGGAATCTGCAGTCTTCTCTTGTGTCTGAGACTGAGAGCTGTGGCTGAAAGCTGCTGCTGAGAGATCTGTGGCTGAGAGTATTCTGATCTGAGAGTCCCTTTAAATACTCCAGTACTATGTCACTACTTCACATTGAGCATGTGCAACAGTAGAACATTACATCACCATATTACCATAAGTATATGCCAACTAGATTGATGACATCAATACATTACATCAAGTATGTGTTTAGAGAACTATTATCTCACATTGAGCAGGTACTTAACTATAAATACCCTGTTGTACTAGATTTAAGTATACCTGTTCAGAGTTCCTGTCCTCTACAATTTATTTCGATTTGTACCTTGACCAGAAACTATATCATACTTCCAGAGAAACAAAGGTAACTAACGTTTAACAATCTTTATTGCCATAATATTCCCCTTTATATATTTTCTAATTAAAATATGTATCAATTAAATCTGCATGTATACTTTGCTGACAAAAAGGGTATGGTTCATAAATTTCACTCAAACTACAGACTCTTTTATTTTGCTAATTAACTATTTTATTTGTGAAGTGATTTTAATTTTGCTTTGAATTGTGTCTAGCTCTACTGTGATTTTTTAGGATTTCAATTTTAGTATTTAATTGGAAACCCCATCCTCTGAGCTAATCTTTCTCTTATATTAATGAAATTATTTAGAGATCTAAAATTTTCCCTAAGTACTTATTTGAGTGTTTCTTAAAATTTTTGGTATATTATCTCTGCTAAAATTATTGGTTATTTCTATGACTGTCTTTTGAAATTATCCATTATTTAATATTAAGCTATTTAGTCTCCAATTAATTTTAAATCTTTGCCTTTCCTTTAATATAATTGTATTATTGTGGTACATGAAAAATTATTTTCTATTTTTGCTTTTGAAGATTTTATGTTATAATACATAGTCAAGTTTTGTGAAAGCCCCATGGATACACAAGCTGTTTTATATTATTCAAATCCTTTGTTTCTATTTTTGTTTTTAGTTTGGTTTCATTTGGTTTAAGTTTGTTTGCTAGATTTGTCTAGGCCTAAAAGATGTATATTAGTGGTTGGTGTGCAGTTATTTTTCAGTCATTTCTGACTCTTTGTAACTTATTTTCTTCCCAAAGATCTCAGAATGGTTTGCCATTTTCCTTTAGCTAATTTTACACATAAGGAAACTGAGGCAAACAGAGTAAATGACTTGACCAAAGTCACACAGCTAGTAAGGATTATAACCTTGAATTCAACTGCAGTGTTCCTGAGCCCATGTCAAGTATTCCATTGGTTTTACCTTCTAGCTGCCCATATGAATTGTGGTTCCTCACAATTATAGTTTTTCCCCCCTATTTCTTCTTGTTAATCATTTAGAATTACACTTATTCCTTTAAAAATTCAGGTGCTCTTTTTCAGATCATGATCATGATGCAGTACAGATTACCTATAATAAAGGGCCAGGGAAAAATAGACAAAAATTAAGTGAATGCTTACTTGCATAAAGTAGAGAAAGAGAATATCAATGGATTGGGTGTGTAAATAAAAAAGATAGAAACAGAACAAATTAAAATTCCCAATTAAAGGAAGCCTTTTTTTGTAGTGGCAAAAAACTGGAAGCTGAGTTTATGCTGATCTTTTGATTATGGTATATCACTATTATGAAATATTATTGATCTCTAAGAAAAGATCAGCAGGATAATATCAGAGATGCCTGGAGAGACTTATATGAACTGATGCAGAATGAGATGAGCAGAACCAGAAGATCATTATACAAGACAACAACAAGATTATATGATGATTAATTCTAATGGACATGGCTCTCATTAAAAATGAGATGATTCAGACCAATTCCAATAGTCTTGTGATGAAGAAAGTCATCTGCACCAAAAGAGAGTACAGTGGGAACTGAATGTGGACCAAACATAGTATTTTCACTCATTGTTGTTTGCTTGCATTTTGTTTTCTTTCTCATTTTTTCCCCTTTTGGATCTGATTTTGTTGTTGTTGTTGTTGTTCAGCATGATATTTATGGAAATACATACAGAGAAATTGCACATGTTTAACATATATTGGATATTGGATCACTTGCCAGTTGGGGAAGATGATGGCGAGAAGGGAGGGAAAAAATTAGAACACAGGGTTTTTTAGGGGTGAATGTCAAATATCATCTGTGATGACTGCATATTTTAAAATCAGCCCGAGTCAAGAATTCAGGTTAAGGGAAAATCTTCAACCTTTATTCTTTGTGGAGGTGAAGGGGGATGGCGATAGCAATGTGGGCAGCTGCGACAGGATTCAGCCAGCAGTCATTTCCCTGATCTCTCCACCCCTCTGCCTCCACCCACCAAAACTGTCATTTCCTATACAACACATTAGGACTTGCACAAATAGGGGGCGGGGGCCATTCTTTCTCCAAGCATATATTTTAATAGAGTATGGTCCAATTACTATTTAGCCTCACATGCTTGGGACCTCAGTGCATCAACTCGAGCTTCAGCCCATTACAATTATCCATGTATATATTTTGAAAATAAAAAGCTTTATTAAAAAAAGAGAGTGATACAGCAAACAAATTAGAAGAACAAAGGATATCTGCCTCTCAGATCTGTGGAGAAGAAAGGAATTTGTGGCCAAAGAAGATCTAGAGTATGTTATTTAATACAAAATGTATGCTTTTTATTATGTTACATTAAATCATTTTTGTACAAAGAAAACAAATGCAGAAAAGATTAGAAAGGAAGCAGAAACCTGGGGAAAATGTATATCTAAGGGTTCTGATAAAGGTTTCATTTCTAAAACATATAGAAAAAAACTCAAGTTTGTAAGAATACAAGTCATTTTCCAATTGATAAGAACAGATAATTTTCAGATTAAAAAACTAAAACCGTTTCTAGTAATATGAAAAAATGCTCTAGATTATTATTGTTCAGAGAAATGCAAATTAAGACAATTCTGATGTACCACTATTCACAGCTCAGATTCACTAAGATGACAGGAAAAGATAATGATGAATGTTGGAGGAGAAGTGGGGAAACTGAAACAATAACACAATGTTGTTGGAGTTGTGAACTGATCCAGCCATTCTGAAGAACAATTTGGAAATATAGCCAAAAGGCTATCAAACTGTGTATGTCCTTTGATCCAGAAGTAATCGTACTGGGCCTGTTTTCCAAAGAAATCTTTAAAAAATGGGAAAAGAATCCATATGTGCAAAAAATATTTTAGCAGCTCTTTTTGTAGTGGGAAAGAACTGGAAACTGAGTCTTTGTCCATCAATTTAAGAATGGCTGAATAAGTTATGGCACATGAATGATACAGAATATTACTTTTCTGTAAGAAACGATCTGCAGTATGATTTCAGAAAGACCTGGAGAGACTTACATGAACTGATGCTGAGAGAAGTATGTAGAACCAAGAGAACATTATATACAACCACAACAAGATTATTTGATGATCAATCCTGATGGACATGGCTTTTTTCTTTCTTTTTTTAAAAAAATATATTTTATTTTATTTTATAATAACTTTATATTGACAGAATCCATGCCAGGGTAATTTTTTTACAACATTTTCCCTTGCACTCACTTCTGCTCTGATTTTTCCCCTCTCTTGCTCCACCCCCTCCCCTAGATGATAAGCAGTCCTATATATGTTAAATATGTTGCAGCATATCCTAGATACAATATATGTTTGCAAAACCGAACAGTTCTCTTGTTGCACAGGGAGAATTGGATTCAGAAGGTAAAAATAACCTGGGAAGAAAAACAAAAATGCAAATAGTTCACATTCATTTCCCAGTGTTTTTCTTTGGATGTAGCTGCTTCTGTTCATCACTGATCAATTGAAACTGAGTTAGGTCTCTTTGTAAAAGAAATCCACTTCCATCAGAATACATCCTCATACAATATCGTTGTTGAAGTGTATAATGATCTCCTGTTTCCGCTCATTTCACTTAGCATCAGTTCATGTAAGTCTCTCCAAACCTCTCTGTATTCATTCTACTGGTCATTTCTTACAGAATAATAATCTTCCATAACATTCATATACCACAATTACGCAGCCATTCTCCAATTAATGGGCATCAGTTCAATTTCCAGTTTCTAGCCATTACAAACAGGGCTGCCACAAACATTTTGGCACATACAGGTCCCTTTCCCTTCTTTAGTATTTCTTTGGGATATAAGCCCAGAAATGATACTGCTGGATCAAAGGGTATGCACAATTTGATAACTTTTTGGGCATAATTCCAGATTGTTCTCCAGAATGGTTGGATTCATTCACAACTCCACCAACAATGCATCAGTGTCCCAGTTTTCCCGCATCCCCTCCATCATTCATCATTATATTTTTCCTGCCATCTTAGCCAATCTGACAGGTGTGCAGTGGTATCTCAGAGTTCTCTTAATTTGCATTTCTCTGATCAATAGTGATTTGGAACACTCTTTCATATGTATGGTAATAGTTTCAATTTCATCATCTGAAAATTGTCTGTTCATATCCTTTGAGCATTTATCAATTGGAGAATGGCTTGATTTCTTATAAATTTGAATCAGTTCTCTATATATCTTGGAAATGAGGCCTTTATCAGAACCTTTAAGTGTGAAGATGTTTTCCCAGTTTGTTGCTTCCCTTCTAATCTTGTTTGCATTAGTTTTGTTTGTACAAAGGCTTTTTAATTTAATATAATCAAAATTTTCTATTTTGTGATCAGTAATGGTCTCTAGTTCATCTTCATTTCTTTCTCCTCCACAAGTCTGAGAGATAAACTATCCTATGTTTCTCTAATTTACTTATAATCTCATTCTTTATGCCTAGGTCATGGACCCATTTTGATCTTATCTTGGTATATGGTGTTAAGTGTGGGTCCATGCCTAATTTCTGCCATACTAATTTCCAGTTATCCCAGCAGTTTTTTATCAAATAATGAATTCTTATTCCAAAAGTTAGAATCTATGGGTTTGTCAAACACTAGATTGCTATAGTTGACTATTCTGTCTTGTGAACCTAACCTTTTCCACTGTTCAACTAATTGATTTCTCAGCCAATACCAAATGGTTTTGGCGACTGCTGCTTTATAATATAATTTTAGATCAGGTACAGCTAAGCCACCTACATTTGATTTTTTTTTCATTAATTCCCTTGATTTTCTCGACTTTTTATTATTCCATATGAATTTTGTTGTTATTTTTTCTAGATCATTAAAATATTTTCTTGGAAGTCTGATTGGTATAGCACTAAATAAATAGATTAGTTTAGGGAGTGTTGTCATCTTTATTATATTCGCTCAGCCTATCCAAGAGCACTTAATGTTTTTCCAATTATTTAAGTCTGACTTTATTGGTGTGGAAAGTTCTTTTGTAATTTTGCTCATATAATTCCTGACTTTCCTTTGGTAGATAGACTCCCAAATATTTTATGCTATCAACAGTTTTTTTTAATGGAATTTCTCTTTGTATCTCTTGCTGTTGTATTTTGGTGGTGATGTAAAAAAATGCTGAGGATTTATGGGGATTTATTTTTTTTATCCTGCTACTTTGCTAAAATTATGAATTATTTCTAATAGCTTTTTAGTAGAATTTCTGGGGTTCTCTAGTTATACCATCATATCATCTGCAAAGAGTGATAGTTTGGTTTCCCCATTGCCTACTCTAATGCCTTTAATCTCTTTATCTACTCTTATTGCAGAGGCTAGTGTTTCTAATACACTATTGAATAATAATGGTGATAGTGGGCAACCTTGCTTCACTTCAGATCTTACTGGGAAAGGTTCCAGTTTTTCCCCATTGCATACGATGCTTACTGATGATTTTAAATATATGCTCCTGACTATTTTAAGGAAAAGTCCATTTATTCCTATGCTCTCAAGTGTTTTTATTGGGAATGGATGTTGGATTTTATCAAATGCTTTTTATGCATCTATTCACATGATCATATGGTTTTTGTTTTTTTGGTTATTGATATAGTCAATTATCCTAATAGTTTTCCTAATATTCAACCAGCCCTGCATTCCTGGTATAAATCCTACTTGGTCAGAGTGTATTATCCTGGGGATGATTTTCTGTAATCTTTTTGCTAATATTTTATTTAGGATTTTAGCATCAATATTCATTAGGGAAATTGGTCTATAATTTTCTTTCTCTGTTTTCAACCTACCTTGTTTAGTTATCAGTACCGTGTCTGTGTCATAAAAGGATTTTTTTCCTTGTCCTATATCCTATGAAGGACTCCTTCAATCCCTATTTTTTCAAATGGTTTATTTAGCATTGGAGTTAATTGTTCTTTAAATATTTGGTAGGGAGTTGGTTGATAGTTTGTTCTATTTCTTTGTCTGAGATGGGACTATTTAGGATATTTACTTCTTCCTCTGTTAGTTTGGGCAAGCTATATTTTTGGAGGTATTTTTCTATTTCATTTAAGTTGTCAAATTTATTGGCATAAAGTTGGGCAAAGTAACTCCTAATTATTGCTCTAATTTCCTCTTCATTAGTGGCGAGTTCTCCCTTTTCATTTTTAAGACTAACAATTTGATTTTCCTCTTTCCTTTTTTTAATCAGATTTACTAAGGGTTTGTCTATTTTATTGTTTTTTTCATAGAACCAACTCTTAGTTTTATTAATTAATTCAATAGTTTTTTACTTTCAATTTTATTGATCTCTCCTTTTATTTTTAGAATTTCAAGTTTAGTATTTGACTGGGGTTTTTAAATTTGTTCCTTTTCTAGCCTTTTTAATTGCAAGCCCAATTCATTGAGCTTCTCTTTCTCTATTTTATGCAAATAGGCCTCTAGAGATATGAAATTTCCCCTTATTACTGCTTTGGCTGTATCCCATACATTTTGGTATGATGTCTCATTATTATCGTTTTCTTGGGTGAAATTATTAATTATGTCTATGATTTGCTGTTTCACCCAATCATTCTTTAGTATGAGATTATTTAGTTTCCAATTATTTTTTGGTCTACTTCCTCCTGGCTTTTTGTTGAATGTGATTTTCATTGCAACGTGGTCTGAAAAGGATGCATTTACTATTTCTGCCTTACTGCATTTGAATTTGCAGTTTTTATGTCCTAATATATGGTCAATTTTTGTATAGGTTCCATGAACTGCTGAAAAGAAAGTGTACTCCTTTCTGTCTCCATTACATTTTCTCCAGAGATCTATCATATCTAACTTTTCTAGTATTCTATTTACCTCTTTGACTTCTTTCTTATTTATTTTGTGGTTTGATTTATCTAATTCTGAGAGTACAAAGTTGAGATCTCCCACTATTACAGTTTTGCTGTCTATTTCTTCTTGCAGCTCTCTTAATTTTTCTTTTAAGAACTTAGATGCTATACCACTTGGCGCATATATGTTTAATAGTGATATTGCTTCATTATCCATGCTACCCTTTAGCAAGATATAGTGCCCTTCCTTATCTCTTTTAATTAGATCAATTTTTGCTTTAGCTTGATCTGAGATCAGGATGGCTACCC
Source organism: Antechinus flavipes (assembly GCF_016432865.1). Classification (NCBI taxonomy): domain Eukaryota; kingdom Metazoa; phylum Chordata; class Mammalia; order Dasyuromorphia; family Dasyuridae; genus Antechinus; species Antechinus flavipes. The sequence continues at coordinate 60,424,637 of NC_067401.1, read as the reverse complement.
CGCTTTTTTGACTTCACCTGAAGCATAGTAGATTTTGCTCCAACCTTTTACCTTTAACCTGCATGTATCTCCCCGCTTCAGGTGTGTTTCCTGTAAACAACATATTGTAGGATTCTGGCTTTTAATCCATTCTGCTAACCGCTTCCTCTTTATGGGGGAGTTTACCCCGTTCACATTTATGGTTAAAATGACCAATTCTATATTACTTGCCATCTTGTTAACCCCTGTTTATGCTTTTCTCCCTTCTTTCCCCCTTACCCTCCTTCCCAGTATTAAGCTTGTGAGCACCACTTGCTTCTCACACCCCTCCCTTTTTAGTATCTCTCCCCCCTCTCCCACCTTAGATTTCCTCCCCCTATCTTACCCCTTTCCCTCCCCGTTTCCGTATTCCCTTCCGCTTAGCTTATTCCTTCCCTTTTCACTTTTCTCTTCTCACTTTTCAATGAGGTGGGAGAAGTTTCATCATAAATTGAATATGTCTAAAATTTTTTCTTAAAGACAATTCTGAAGGCAGTAAGATACCCACTATATTCATCCCCCTCCATTCTTTCTCTCAGATATAATAGGTTTCCTTTGCCTCTTCATGAGATGTAGTACCCCCACTTTACCCTTTTTCTGGTACAATATCCTTTCCACATCTACTTTCTAGAACAAGGTATACATGTATTCTTTATACATCTTTATATCAGAAATATAGTTCCCAAGATTAATCTTTACCTTTTTAGATTTCTCTTGCATTCTATATTTGTAGATCAAACTTTTTGTTAAGTTCTAGCTTTTTCATCAAAAATAGGTGAAATTCACTTACTTCTTTGAATGTCCATCTTCTTCCCTGGAAAAAAAGATACTCATTCTAGCTGGGTAAATCATTTTTGGTTGCATACCAAGTTCTTTAGCCTTTCGGAATATCATATTCCAGGCCCTTCGATCCTTTAGTGTGGATGCTGCTAGATCCTGGGTGATCCTTATTGTGGCTCCTCGATACTTGAATTGGGTTTTTCTAGCCGCTTGCAGTATTTTTTCCTTCGTCTGAGGGTTCTGGCATTTGGCCACTATATTCCTTGGTGTTTTGATTTTAGGATCCCTTTCAGTGGGTGATTGATGAATTTTTTCAATGTCTATTTTATCCTCTGTTCCTATGACTTCTGGGCAGTTCTCTTTGATAATTTCCTGGAAAATAGTGTCCAGGCTCTTTTTTTCATCATACTTTTCTGGGAGTCCAATGATTCTCAGATTGTCTCTCCTGGATCTGTTTTCCAGGTCTGTTGTCTTCCCCAGAAGGTATTTCACATTCTTTTCCATTGTTTGATTTTTTTTGGATTTGCTTGACTGATTCTTCTTGTCTCCTCGAGTCATTCAATTCCAATTGTTCGATTCTGATTTTTAATGAAGTGTTTTCTTCACTCACTCTTTTAAAATCTTTTTCTAATTCTCCCATTGAGTTCTTTTGTACTGTGGAATTTTTTTCCATTTCGCCAATTTTGTTTTTTAGAGAGCTGTTTTCTGTTTCCAGTTCACTAATCCTATTTTTCAAGGATTTGATTTCTTTATCCAGTCTCTCTTTAAATGAGTGGGATGACTTCTCCAGACTCTCTTGCCAAGCCTCCCTCTCCTTTTCCCATTTTTCTTCTAGCTCCCTTGTGAGAGCCTTTTTAATTACTTCTATGAGGTTCATCTGTGCTGAGGAACAGATGATCTCCTCCTTTGGGGATTCATCTGGAGAGTGTCTGTTTTTAGTCTCCTCAGGATTTAGAGTCTGCTCTCTTTCTGTATAGAAGCTGTCAAGGGTTAAAGTCCTCTTCAATTTTTTGCTCATTATGTCAAAGAATCAAAGACAAACTAGCAAAAAGAGAAAAAATTTGGAGTCTGCTTTTTTGGGGGGAGGGGCTGGGTGGTGTTACCGAGCTTCCTCTACAGACTGCGGGGGCAGCCGTGAGGCACTAGCCCTTCTGTGCTGCGCCTGCGCTCTGAGATCCCAGAGCATGCTGAATCACTGTGGAGGGGCGGGGGGTGGCCAGGTCCTGAGAGACTCCAGCTGTTTGGGGTTGTATTCTTTGCCCTGGTGTTTTTAGCTTCTCTGCTGGGCTGCTGGCTTGCTGCCAGAGCAAAGTATCCAAACTTGTATCAAAGCTCTCTCAGCAGAGACGGCTGCAATCACACCCCACCCCCTCTCCAGTCTGCTCGGCTGTGAGCTGCCTGCCATGCTCTCAGCTGCCTGCCCGCACCCTGCACTGGATCCAAAAAAAAACTTTTCTGTTTCCAGTTCACTAATCCTATTTTTCAAGGATTTTACTTCTTTATCCACTCTCTCTTTAACTTTTCCTTGATCTGAGATTAGGATGGCTACACCTACTTTGTTTTACTTCACCTGAAGCATAATAGATTCTGTTCCAGCCTTTTACTTTTACTCTATAAGTATCACTTTGCTTTAACTGTATTTCTTATAAACAACATATTGTAAGAATCTGAGTTTTAATCCAGTCTGCTATCCACTTACATTTTACAGGAGAGTTCACCCCATTTACAATTACAGTTAAAACTATGAATTCTATATTTCCTGCCTTCTTATTATACTTTTCATTTTCCTTTTCCCCTTTCCCTCCTTCTTAGTATTTTACTTATGAGCACTACTTGTCTCAAGCAGTCCTCTCTCTTTAGAGACCCTCCCTTTTCTTATACCTTTCCCCTACTATTTCTCTTTCCCCTTTTATGTAGCCTACCCCTTCCTTTTTTCCCTTTCCCCTCCTACTTTTCTATAAGATGAGAGATGGTTCTTGGTGAAATCAAATATATCTAATATTCTCTCTTTGGGCCATATCTGATGAGAGTAAGATTCCTACAATAGTCATCACTCTCCCTTCTTTTCCTCAGTTATAATATGTTTTCTTTACCTCTTCCTGAGATGTAATTTCCCTCATTTTACCTCCACTTTCCATTTATTTTCCTGTTACAATCTCCTTTCCATCTCTATTTTCTTTTTTATATTATAACAGTAAAATCAGATTGTACATGTACTCTCAATGTATATCCATAACAGAAATACAGTTCTCAAGAGGATTGTTTTTATTTCTTTTACCTTTTTATGCTTCTCTTGAGTTCTATATTTGGAGCTCAATTATTTTGTTTCTTTAGCTCTGGTCTTTTCATCAAAATATACATGGAATTTAAGTTTCATTGAATATCTATCTTCTTTCATGAAAGAAAATGCTCAGTTTAGCAGGGTAATTTATTCTTGCATACATTCCAAGTCCCTTTGCCATTTTTGAATATAAGATTCCAGGCCCTTCCATTGTTTAAGGTGGAAGCTGCTAGGTCCTGAGTAATCCTGTAGTGTCCAGGTTAGCTTTCTGGAGGTGTGGGGACCAGCCTTCATTTCAGCAGAATAATCACCATGAGAATAGTCAGGGATAAAGTTCAATGTCTTTATTATCTCTTTCATAGTCTGTTTCCTTCACCTGGGGCCTGACTAGCTTTCTGGAGGCTTTCCAGAAATGCAGGAGGCAGAAGAGCCACCAGAGACTGGTCAAGTCTTCTCTATCTCTGACTGAGTTTGTCCCCAGTTTGTATACTCTATAACAATTACATCATTACAGTGTACTCATTATAAACCAATCATTATATCACTAGGGAATCATTATTTGTTGTAAGATTAAATCAATCATATCCAACTAGAGAATCACATGCTAAAGTAGATAACCATTGTATTATCAATTCCACTTTGTAACACCTTGTTGTAGGAGTAAATCAATCATACAGAGTCCCTGCCCTTTATATAATCCTTATTGTGGCTCCTCAGTATTTGAATCATTTCTTTCTGGATGCCTGTAATATTTTTTTCTTAGTCCAATAGTTCTCAAATTTAGTCATGATATTCCTTGGGGTTTTAATTTTGGGGTTTCTTTCAGGAGTATTCAGCAAAGTCTTTCAATGGCCATTTTACCTTCTGATTCTATGATATCCAGGCAGTTCTCTTTGATGATTTCCCAAAAGATAGGGTCTAGGCTTTTTTTACATCATGTATTTTAGGGAGTCCAATAATCCTTAGATTATCTCTCCTAGACCTATTTTCCAGGCTGGTTGTTTTCCCAGTTAGGAATTTTACATTTTTTTCTATTTTTTTTTCATTTTTTTTTTTTAGTTTTGCTTCACTGACTCTTGTTATATCAATGAGTCTTTTATTTCCATTTGTTCAGTTCTGAATTTTAGTGTATTTTTTTTCTTTTCTTTTTTAACTTCTTTTTGTATTTTTCCAATTGAATTTTTAAATAAGTTGTTTTGTTCTATGGGATTTTTTTTTATTTCAAAAATTCTGTTTTATAAGGAGTTATTTTCTTTTTCCATTCCACAAAACCCTCTTGCAAATTTTTCATTTTTTCCCATTTTTCTTCTAGTTCTCTTTTAAGATCTTTTTAAATTTTTTCTAGGATAGCTTTGTGTGATCAGGATCAGATTATATCATCTTTTGGGGCTTTGTGTGGTGACAATCTGCCTTTAGTCTCCTCAGAGTTTTATATCTGTTTTTCTCTTTTACCATAAAAGCTATCTATTGTCAAAGTCCATTTTACTTTTTTACTCATTAAAAAAAAAGTTAATGCCTGACTTTAGAGCAGGGAAGCTTTTACAAGCAGCAGTGGCTGTGCTGGGTCAATGCTGATTTATTCTGGGTGCTGGGTGGACTTGTCCAGGTCCGTGAGATTCTGGTATTTGATCTTTTGTGTTTGTGTTGGATGTTTTATAACTTCTCTGCTGATCTACCAGCTTGCATCTAGGGCAGAATGGCCAACATTGCTGTAGATTAATGGAGATTCCTCCCCATAGATTCTTTGCCATACAGAGTCTGCATCACCTCTGGGTTCTGCAATGCCTCAGGACTCTGTCTATCTATGCTGGTGTTTGTATTCAGCTGTTTGTGCTTCATTGCCTCCCTCCCATTTCCAATTGAATGAAACAGACCTTTTTCTGGCCATCTTCAAAATTATTTTCTGCTGGTAATTTGTTGTATTCCTAATATTTGTTGGTTCTGCTAGTCCAGAGCTAATTCTGAGGCTGGATTTTGTGATTAATGTTAGAGTTGTAGAGAAGGTCAGAAAGAAACATGTGTTGTCTCTGCCATCTTGGCTCTGTCCCTGGAACTCCTCTCTTGTTTGTTTGTTTTTTAGATCATTAAAATATAACAAAAACACTGCCAGTTTTTTCTACTTAATTACCATTGCTGGTGACAGATTTCAAATGGAATAAATGGTTCATCTCCCCCAAATTAAAATGTTAAAAAATTTTACTGGTTTAGTCCCTCATGATCTGTATTTGTATTTCAAATTTTATAGTTGTTTTTATTTTTTTTTAAGTAAGGGATGCTAATTAATATTTTGTTTCATAAAAAGGCACATTTTTACTCCCATAAGATTACATTCTATTTTTCTTGCTAGGTTATTAGTGGTAAGGTAACCTTATAATGGTTTAGGTTAAGTTTGTTTTTGTTTGTTTGTTTTGTTTGTTTTGTTTTGTTTTATTTTTTGCCTTCTGGAAAATTGTTATCCGGAATTATCCAAACTTTTATAGTCATGGCTGTTAAATTATATGTAAATTTGACTCTGCTTTCCCAGTACTTGAATTATTTCTTGTTGATTGATTTCAATTTTTTTCCTTTTATTTTCATCTCAAAAGTCTGAATTTAATATATACTATTCCTATACAATTTTTATTTATCTTTCAAGAAGTGACTGATTGAGTCTCTATTTTTACTTTTTCTTCTGATTGTAACAGATCTTGACCATTTTTTGGTAGTTGTGTGTTTGTTTTTGTCTTTTGTTTTGTTTTTGTGATTTAGTAAAACACAATATCTAGGAGCAGCTAAATAGCACATTAGATAAAGGATAGGTCCTATAATCAGAAGGATTATGAGATTAAAACCAGACTCAGACATTTAACACTCTCTAGCTGTGTGACTTTGTGTAAGTCACTTAACCCGAATCGCTTTGGGAAAAAAAAAATAAAATGTCTAATTTTTTTCTTCTGGTCATGATTTTTAGATATTTCAATAGTTCTTAAATTGTTTTGCTATAGGATATTATTATTTTTCAATCATTCTTACTTTATTTTTATAGTTTTTTTTAATTTTACAATCATTCTCTATTTCCTTAATTCAGTTTTTCAGTTTCCATTCAGCTCTTTTGCATCAACTTTAATATGTCCTGTTCCAACTTCTAATTCTATTTCTATGTGGTGAACTTTTTCTTCTCAAAAAGCAGCCAGGTGATAAAAGTTCAGATCTTTTATTATCTCCAATATAGCCCGGTTAGCTTAGAGGCCTATCTCTCTGCTTGGTTCCAAGAGCTCTCTCCAAATGTCTTTAAATCCAAAGGTCTGGTCCTTCAGCCTCTGCCTCTGCTTTCTTTAGCCTCCGGCCAGCTCCAGTCTTCATGTCATTCCGGTGAAATCTCGACTTGTAGCGTCTTCCTCTGAAGAACTTCTTCGACTGGCCCATTGGCCTATTTATGCTCCTTCTAGAGAGAGGGATTATGGGTTTTCTCCCATAGTGCTCTCTGGCCCAAAGCTTCAAGGGAGGTGTGAACTCATTGAACTCCAATGAGTAAAGGTGTGAACACAAGCCTTGTATTAATTAGTTCTACTTAGTACCTTGTTTCAGGTTCTGCCCAAAACATCTTCTTGTAAGATTAGATCAACTCTAATCAGTTAGCAGTTAGTAAGGATTCCAACATTTCTAAGCATTTCTTATAAAGCCAACATCTATTTTCCCACCTTTTTTTCTACTAGCTTCCTCATTTTTAAAATCTGTTTACAAATTATTGGCTCTTTTTAAAAGGAACAATATTTTAACTTTTATCCAACTTGAACTTTTCTTTGAGGATTTTCTTGTAAATGTTCTGGAATTATTATTCTCTAAGTTTGTGTTTTGAGCATCAATTCCAATGTGATAGCTCTTCAGAGTGGAATTATTTGTTTTGGTTTGTTTTTCCAATCTATCTCCTGATTTTCAAATTGATATTAAGATTCAGCTCTACGCACTTCTAGGGGTATAGAGGGATTGATGAACTGGACGTTAGTCCCATTGAGTCTCTGTGATGATTTCATGAGTTATCAAGCATTGTATTATGCTGAGATCTTGAGACAGTTCCGATCGGGAACTTGCAAACTTTTAGTTCTCTTAAGGTAATGTGATTTTGAGAATTTTAATCACTATTCTAATGACAAGGGCCAAATATGAGGTTTCCACTCCTGTCATATATCTGTACTATAAAATCATTGTTAGCTCCTGTTGAAAGTTCCAGTGACTTCAGCTGAATTTATCCACCATTAATTAACTGGAAGGCACTATTTATTCTAAAAGACAGAAATGTAAACTCCCTTTTGGTCTACTATTTCTTTCTGTAATTATTTATTCATTGGCATCAAATGGAGCTGGATGGTAGATCTGAGATTCTGATCCATTCTTGGTATCAGAACCACAGAGTTACTGTTTGACTATGAATTTGTTGTTAGATTAGTATGTAGCCTAATGTGGCAACTGCTCCTCACTCTACTCTAGATAAAGTATCCTTTCCAATTCTCCTTGGATTTGTCATATTTGACTGAATAGTAAATGACAAAGGTACCAATTGGGCCTTGTTGCCAAATCTTGCACAAGGTCAACATTCCTCTGGGATGATTCTTTGCTCCAGTGCACACAGGACCTCAGTCTTCTATTAGTTTCTGCATGCTGAAATACTCTGGTAGTTTTGTCCCTGGACAGACTTCATGCCCAATGTGCATAGATCTCTCTGTTTCTCTGTACTTACCTAGCTGAAACCTAGCTAAAATCATTGTGATTTTTTTTGTCTTCAATATTCCAGACAGGACAGGAATTTCTAGATTTCTTACATTTTTGTGATCTGGGCTGAAGAGCCTATGTAATAGTTCTTTTTTCATTACCTTATCTCTGTCTTCCAGCACAAGTTTCACCCAACTAATCTGATTCACACTTAATTACAAAGTCCAAACTTAGTTCCCTGGAGGCCTCAGGATCATCCAGAGTGAGGATAAGCAAAAGTCCTTGGTTTTTTTAGGGGGAGAAGTGAAGGAGATGGACACAACTGCCAGGATTTTCCCCAAGGATCTCTTCTTGATTCTAGAGTCCAGGATCTCCACACTTTTCTTCTCTTTGTCCTGCAGCCAAGTGCACTTCTCTTGCCCCTCTCACTCCACCCCGTAATCCTTCCTACGATTATCTATATACACCAAACATCAAGCCAACACAGAATAGTGAGATGGGCTATTTTTTCCCAAGCATATGCTAATAGAATCATTGTCCAATGGGTAATTAGCCTTAGGTGCTCAGTTGTTTGATTCAAGTAAACCTTTTCATAATTTCAGCCCTTTACATCTTCGACTTTTTTTTGTTTTAGAACACAGGTGGTCATGCCATTCTTGACTTCTTAGGATTGTGAGAAGCCAAAAAAAAAGTTCTCATGCCCTCTCTGATTTCTCAGGAAAAGAGGTGAAAACACCAAAAAAAGAGGTGATTGTGCCCTCTCTGACTGCTCAGGAAGACAGATGAAAAACAACAAAGGGAATTGGGGTGTCAAGCTAGATATTGTTAGTGGGTTTCTGGGCTGAAGGGTCTTACTAGAAACAGTTATGCACAAATCCATCAGCATGGGGGGGTGGGGTGGGGCGGTATTACCCAAGCACATAGCAATAAAGCACAGGCTTTATTCGCAAGTTCCCAATCAGATGATGACTCTCCCCACAGCCGGTGCAGGCTCAATGTGGTATAACAAACAAGAATTGTACATGCAAGTAATGATATAACAAACAATATAAATCAACATGATATTGCAAAAGATTTCCAGAAGTCCTAGAAGGAGGGTATGTAAATAACAATCACACATATGCCTCCTTCAGCAGCCAAGAGATAGTCCAAAACCAATCTATTGTCCATTACTTCACATGTCAGGGAATCCAGTGATCCCTGCAAGTTTTTGAAGTCATGCAAGAGTCTTTTTATGTGTTAGGGAATCAAATGATTCCTGCAGATTTTGAAGTCTTGCAACAGTGTTATCATGTTTAAGAGAATGCAATGATTCCTGAGAGTTTTCAAGTCCTACAACAGTCTTATCATGTCTCAGAGAATCCAATGATTCCTGAGGGTTTTTAAGTCCCACAACAATCTTTTCATGTCTCAGGGATTCCAATGATTTCTGAGGGTTTTGAAGTCCAACAATTTTTGATGTCCATAAGTCAATGGCCATAAATGCCATATTCTTTCAGTGGTAGGCACAGTCAACAATGGAACCACCCAGTGTTTCTTGGGTCTTCTCCTTTGTTTCAAGAGTCTTCTCCATCTCTCTCTGATGGACAAGGTGAATAAGACTCATTGGCACCCATCTGATTCCTTCTCCGTTTGTAGAGATACAAGCAAACCTTCTCCTCCAAACAGTTAACCTATCTGGTCCCTTCCATTTACCACTTTCTGGATATTTCCACATCACTGGTGATTATCTAAAGATAATGGAACTGCTTACTCCAGACACTGTCCTTCTAGTGGGTTATAAAACTTGTCTACTGGAGCTGGTGCATCTTTGTAAAAATCAAGAAGTTAATAGTACAAAGAGCTAAATTTAGAAGTTCTCTAAGGTTATCTGTGGCTCCCTCTTTTTTTGTTTTTGGAGGAGCATCTTACTGTTTCTGTTTCTAAAGGGTATGCCAATGTTTTGTAAAATCTGATACTGGGCACAAAAGTGTGCAAAATATTTAGAAGTATATGTAGGTCCATTATCTGTTTTTATTGCTTGTGGCATACCCATAATTTCAAATTCTTGCATAAGGAATTCAATGACCACTCAGGCTTTCTCTTTTGCTGCTGGTATTGCAAAAGTGAATCTTGAAAAGGTATCTATCACAACATAGATAAGACAGACAAGCAAAAGATTTATAATGGGTCACATCGATTTGTCAAATTTCATTGGGTCTCAAGCCATGTTTGTTCTTCCCTGGAGGGAGCGAAGGAGCATGCAAAGGAAGCCAAGTTGTATAGGCTTTTACTATGCTCCTAGCTTCGTCTCTTGTTATTCCAAATTGTAAACATAAAACTCGAGCAGTCTAATGATATTTAGAATTAGATTTTTGGCTTCTTGAAATAAAGGAGTATTTGCCAACATGGTTAGAAGGAGGTCCATGATGAGAGTGGACATGCAAGATATAACTCTTACCTGGATGCTTTCTCAATTGCTCTTGAAGTTTCTTAAAGAGCTGATATATATATTGGAAACTACAAGTTTTATTTGGGTTGTGGCAATTCTTTGTACCACACTTAACTGAATAGGCCGAATCAGATATTATATTTATATTTATTTCTCCTGCATAATAAGCAAGAACTAGAATTATTGCATACACATTCTGCTGAGTGGACTGAAAAGGAGTTCTGACTACTTTCTTTATAGTTAAGTCACAAGAGTATACAGCACAAATATAATGTTTGGATCTATAAAGATAGTTGGTCCTTTAAGAGGAACTTTAGAAACCTTTTCTTCAAGAATCCATCATCAATTATGTAATAATCTGGTTATCTTTAATGGAGACCCTTGTGTAAAATTTGGAGCTGTGGCTAACAAAATTTGCTACTAGGGGATGGTTTCCCAGCATACATTAATCTGTACATTAGTATAAAGGTGTATATCTTATCAGGTCTTATCCCAGATAATTGCACTACTTGCTTTAATAAAATTCTAGCTACAAGCACTGAGTAAAGAGTAAGGCTTTGTCTGGTTGTGCTGGGAACTTCACCCACTCTATTACACTGCTTCCTTGATGAAGAACTGCTGTAAGTGCCTCTTTTGTAGCAAAAACTGATATTCCTAAGGGTTTTTGAGGGACTCTTTCAACCACATTGGATAAAGTCAATTCAACTTCTCTCAAAGCCTCTTGAGCTTTTTTTTTTTGTAAGTTGGTGTGATGAGTTTAAAATATCATATAATGATTACAATTGATAGGTAGTCAAGCCTAACACTGGACAGATTCATTGGATATCTCTTATTAATTTTTGAAAGTCATTTAATGTGTTTAGCTTCTCTGTTCTTAAGGAAAATTTTTGTACTGTAAGCACCTAAAGGTATAATTCATATCCTAAATATTGAAAAGGAGCATGCCTTTGAATTTTTTCTGGAGCTATATGCAATTTGTAGTTCCTTAGTATTTCTATGGACTTTTGTAGACATGCTTCTAATGTTTGTTCCTCAGGTGTGCATCCCAATATATCATCCATGTAATGTAATAAGATTATTTTTGGGAATGTTTTTCTTACTGGAGTAAGAGCAGCAGCAACATACATTTGACACATAGTAGGGCTGTTTTTCATTGCCTGTGGCAAAACTGTCCATTCATATCTTTTATAAGGCTCAGCAAATTTAACACTGGGCCCTGAAAAGACAAATATTTTATATCCTCCTTATCTAGAGGGATAGAAAAAAAAATTCTTAATGTCTACAAACCAAATAGGTCAGTCTCTAGGCAATTGAGGAGATGGAAGTCCAGGCTGAGGAGTTCTCATAGTTTTCATCTATTTTCTTAAATCAGTCAACATCCTTCATTTTCCAGATTTCTTTCTTACAACAAATATTGGGGAATTCCAAGGACTTAGAGAAGGTTGTAAGTGTCTTTGGTCAAGTTGCTCCTGTACTATAATCTAATAAGGCCTGAATTTTATCGCTACCTAAGGGCCACTGTTCTATCTACACTGGTGTACCAGTTTTCCATTGGATAGGAATAGGTGAAAGTGTTGGCAAGCTTTCAACAGCAGCCCTGCCTAAAAAAACCAAAATACTCATTTGTAATTCTAATTGTTGTAAAATGTCTCTTCCCCACAGCTGGATGGGGATTTTTTCAACTATAAAAGGAGTAAAAACTCCTCTTTCACCTTCAAAAGTCCATCTCAAAGGGGTAGCACTGATTTCAGCTGCTATTGATCCTTATACGCCAGACACATAGGTGTCTGCCTTAATCTTTGGCCAATGACTGGGCCAGTTGCTACCTCTAATGACTGCACTTGTGTCTACCAACCCTTCCAATGGTATGCGATTTATATAGATTGTGAACATAGGTATTTCAGCTATCACAGCTGCTGTCCAGAATATTACTAGATTCTATTGCTAGGAGTCAGAATCTGGGCAACTATCACCAGATTGCCTATTTGAAGTCTGTGTCAGTAAATCTGATGCTACTACATCTTCTGGTTGATAAATTGCACTGTCTACCTGTATTAGTGACTGGATACATTCCCCAGTTTCCCACATCAGTGTATGGATGAATACTGTTTTATCAGTACTCTCAGGAGGTGAAATGGTCAAGCCTACTATGCCTGGAGGCAAAAGATCCACAGGCTGGAGAGTAACAGATTTCACCTCTCCAGGGGGTAGCTCAGTTGTCCCAGATTCATACAACTTATTCTCCCCAATTGTAATCCTTTTCTCCCATCAGATTGCTTTCTGGCTGACTATGTAATCACCTTTTCTCATCAGATTGCTTCCTGGCTGATTGGTCATGTCTGAATATTGAACTTCTAAAGGCTCTTTGGGTGTAGCATTGGCTGCCATCACACCCCAAGTATTTTTTTGCCTTGGGCCCTTCATCCTATTTCTTTGAATCAATCTACATTCTGATGCCCAATAGAAGCCTCTGTTGCATTTTGGACATGGAGTTTTGGCTCTTATTCTCCCACCCTGTTTTCTCACTCTGTCTCTATGCCTACATTGAGCTTTCAGATGCCCTACTTCACCACATTGAAAGCATTGACAATACTCTCTGGAAGTCCCTTGGCAAAAGGAATCCTGCCTTCCCATGTTCAGATCTTGGGAAGTCTGCATCATAGCCTGGATATAAAAGGTATGTGTGCCCACTGTGGCACAGTATCCTATGATCTCCTCTAAAGGAACATCCTTGTGTACTACTAGTATAATTCTTCTACAAACCTCATTAGCATTTTCTTTAGTTAGTTTTCTTATCATAATTTCTGTTTTTGCATTTTCCCAATAGTTTGTATGACAGCTGTCTGCAGATGACCCACAAAATCACCAAAGGGTTCATTTGGCCCTTATGTTATTTTTGTGAAGGCCTCTCCTTTGTCCTGTTTATCTGGGATAAAACCCCATATTTTTTATAGCAACAGAAGCAATTTGCTCATATGCTGCTTGGGGTAATTAATCTGTTTTGAAGTGTCTGCATAAGAACCTACACCTATTAGATAGTCATAGCTGATTGGAGTATTAACTCTACTTTGACTGTTTCATTGGACTTGTATCCTACAAAGCTCACTATATTCAGAAAGCCACATCAAGTTTTGTCTGGGTTCTAAGCATGTCTTTGCGATAGATTTCCAGTCACTAGGGGTTAAGACTTCATAAACCAAGTTCTGTAATATATCTTAACATAAGATGATGTAGCCTCATAAAGTGTGCAAGCCTTTTTCAGATCTTTGATGATTTCTAGATCAAAAGGAATGTATCTTCTACTTTCTTGACCTGAAGAGGTAAATTGTTGAATCACAGAATTCATTTCTATTCTCAAATCAGCTGTATTCTGCCCTTCTTCTGTGGCTTTAAGTAGTGCCTTTTGCAATCTAGTCTTAGGAGGGGGTGATTGTTGGGGGGAGGTGATGGTGATATCACTGCCCATACCACTCCTCCTCCTCCCTCCACCTAAGAAAGTGAAGTTGATGGGGGAGGGTCAAGGACCTGCTCTAATGTAGGCAGGGTTGAAGCTGGGCTGTGAAAGTGAGAAACAACAAGCCTTTAAAGTTTACTTAAGTCCTCATGTCCTCTGGCGATATTGCAATTAATCTGTCCTTTGTCTTCCTCTTTTTCCTGACACTTTCTGATCTGGCTGTTCTTAAAACTTTTATTTTTTCTATAACTTGTGGGATTCTTTAAGGAAAATTGTATTAAATTGTAGATATAGATTCTTGGACATTGAATCAGGATCATTATCATTATAATATTCATATAGTTGATCTCCTAATAGTTTCCAATTATCTGCCTCTATTTCTTCTTCCTTAAAGAACCAAGGGGACATACATTCTAAAGTATCCACAAGTCTATCAATCTGCTCCCAAGTTACAATCAAACCCTGTCTCTTTATCAGTCTGATTATGCTTTTTGTAGATCTCCTTAAGAGTGGGGTTGTCTGTGGTGGTGGAGGTGAGGGAGAATCTTTTCCTAATATCTGCCCCATTTCAGCTAGAAAATGAGAGTTACTAGTTTAGCTCTTACCAAAGTAAGTTCCCTGTTTGTCTATTAAAAGACTCACCTTATTTCCTGGTCATCTGAGACTTCTTGAGTAAAATTAGGGTCCTTGGTTCACACATTGGGCACCGAACTATAAAGACCAAGCTAGCTCCCTGGAGGCTCCAGGATCAGCCAGAGTCAGGATAAGCAAAAGTCCTTAGTCTTTAGGAGATAGATAAAACTGCTAGGAGTTTTGCCAAGGATCCCTCCTTGATTCTAAAGTCCAGAATCTCCACACTCTTCTCCCTCCTCATCCTGCAGCCCAGTACAGCTCTCTGGCTTCTCTCACTCTATCCTCCTAATCCTTCCTACGATTATTTGTATATACCAAACATCAAGCCAGCACAGAATACTGAAAAGGGCTACTTTTTCAAACATATGCTAATTGAATCATTGTCCAATAGGTAATTAGCCTTAAGTGCTCAGTTGTCTGATTCAAAAACACCTTTTAAGAATTTCAGCCCTTTACACTTAATTCTGCATTATTTTTATTACTATCATTGGAGAAGTATTTTTTGTTCATTTTAAGGTTTAATTATTTTCAGAAAAAATAAATCTTTCACTTTTTTTCTCTCAAAAATCTAAGGATAATATTGCCTTTTTTCAGAGGGTTGGGAATTTACCCAATATATATTTTGTACCTCTGGGGAGCATCTGTGAGAAAACTCCTTCAACAACAACAACAAAAATAACAACAAAATGGTATATTCTCTTAGGCATTTGGCCAGAATTGTTGAAAAGTTAAGTGACTTACATATGATTACACAGTTACTATTTAGTTGGGGATGGATAACCAGGACATTTCTTTATCCAGCATACCATGCTACTTTTTCTGGCAAAGATAATTATCCTTTTTTTTTTCTTTTTCTTTGCCAGTCACTTTTAAGGATATTCAATGGAAGACAATTTTGAAGGAACCACAATTATTTGCAATAATATTAATAAATCCCAGATAAAAGGAAGATTCTGGCAAAAGCATTTCACCATTAGCCAATTCTCAACAGATTGTGAAAATGAGTGAAAACCAGAATTTACTTTTCTTTCCTCAGTAGGAGGCCATGCCTTGGGACTCTAATGCAGGTAATGCCTTAAAAAAAAGTTTATCAAGAACATTATCTTATCTATATGCATCTTGAGAATTTAAATCATGTCTTATTGTTCTTTTATATCTTTCAGGATATTTAGCACAGTAACAAGGATTTTTTTGGTAGGCATTAAGTGAATATTTGTTGATTTAATATAACCTTGAAATTATTCCTCTAAATAGTCATAAAGAAAATTCATTGCTGGGGAAATTTTAAGCTTTTTAAATACCAGAAAAGGAATTCAATTTATTCTCATGGCTTGGACCATTTTTGTGTCCCTTTAGTCAATACCACTTCAGACATTCAGAGCTTTCTTTTGGCAAAACTGCCTCTTATAGCTGAACTAATCTACTTCTGCTCTAAGCATGAAAAATCTCAGGAAAGAACAAAGAGAATAATGACACTGGGATGACACATTTATTTCTAACCTATTCTTTTATTTTTTCCCACTTATGTCTTCTCTAGTTCTGCCTTACAGATATATTTATGGTAATAAATGGCTACTTTCCTCACTTCCCATGAGCAGATCTTCCTGAATGCATCTTCCTTTCAAGTTAACTCTACTCTCTTTAATTGGTAGACTGCTTTGACATTCATATTTTGATCCATAAGAAAAAAAAGCTAGTGTCAATAATATTTTTCATATCATTTCAGTCTGACAGATGTACCTATGGGCATATTCACTCCTCTGTGTCTCCTTCACTAGCACTGCTTGTGGCCAATCATTTCATCTTGGCCTTCTTTCTGTATTTCCTGTTTCTACCTGATTTCATCCAACTGAGATTTGAAATGTTGCTTTGTGCAATTTTCAGTATTAATGTGGCATTTCTTTCAGTCCCATTTCTTTGTGATACTTCCTCCCCTTATGTTGCTACACTTAATGGGGAAACATTGCATGTTCAAGTATCTTCCTTGAATCATTGACCATTCTGTCTCTGTCTCTGTCTCTGTGCCTTTTAGTTGTCTGTCTGTCTCTCTGTATGTACATGTGTATCTTTCAGCATGGATGGAGAGAGTTTAAAATTTGTTAATTGCAGAAAAAAATAACTTTTCTAGCTACACTTTCAATTGTGGATTTCATTTTAGACAGCAGTGTTCCTAATTCTTCAGAAAGATAGAGATAATTGAACCTCAGCAGGAATCAAGATTAAGGCAGATGCAGTCAGAAAAAAAAAATATGAACCACCTAGAAATTGCTCTGACTTGTCTGAGCCACAAATATTTCCTCCAAGAAATGTCTGTGGGGCATTGTGTGATGCTTATATGACTGTTAGCCATGAAATGCCTATTAGAGAGGCTATTAGTTTCCAAGTATCAAAACTATATCCAAAGGACTGAAATTCTGAGAGTATTAAGTGGGAGGAAATTTTTGCCACTGAGTTCTATTGATCAGCAACTAGTGATTGTCCTTCTTTTATAATATCTCCCTCTCCTTCTATTGTAACCAATTATCTCTTCCCAACTATTCACAACACTATTTGGGTCCCTTTTTTATGAAGACCATCCAATCTACCCAATATGGTTCAGCACTTTTTAGAGCTAGCAGCATCCTTTGTCACAAGCCTAGTGGGACAATGACTGAAATGGAGAAACTTAATGAATCCCAGGTGATTAAAGGGTCTCTAAGAAAATAAATTATCTAGGAGTTAGTGCATCTGTATAGGTGTGAAATAGGTAGGCAAATAGTACTCAAGTGATATGATTAAAGAGACAACTTCCTGTCATCAGTAGAATATACTATCTAATTGAATTTATTCATTGTACTGCCAAACAGAGTGCTTAGGGATTTTAAAACTGGCACAAAATTCTGTGAAATTAAACTTTCAGTCAGCAGGAGAAGTTCCAAAGTGAATACATAGTATGGAGAAAAGAGATTTTAGAACACTGGAAACAAAAAAGGGCTTTGTTGGAGATTATCAGATAACAAAATATACAATTGTGCTCAACTTTTATCAGATTGGAATTAGTTACTGGAAAATATCCAAAATAGAAAGTATGTGCATATTATTTATATGGAGTCATATAAAAATATGTACATAAGTATGTATGTATGTGTAGAGGGTCATAGATAGTGGGGGAACTCCCTTCAGCCCAAAGGGAACCTGCTGACAATGTCTGGTTTGGTTCTCATTTCCTTTTGGTGCTCTCACCCTTCCTGAGAAGTCAAGGAAGGCATGACCACCTGTGTTCTCCTTGAAGCAAGGGATACTTATAGTAAAGAGATGCATTTACATATCAATAGCAGGGTGCTTATAGTTAGCACTTGCACAGTGTGCTGTGGTGATGTAATGCTACTATAGTTAGCTCTTGTTCAATGTGAAGTGATGATATAATGGTTTTCTAGTTGGCACATACTTAGTGTGCTGTAATAATATAATCATACTAAGATATTTAAGGGCTGAGAGTACTTGAAATAAGAACACACCATCTTTGACCATCCTTGTAAGTCTCATTCCTCCTTCACTCCTCCAATAAGACCAAGGACTCAGGCTAGTCTAAATATCAAATTTGGCACCCCCATGTGGGGGCTCTAGAAAGCATAGTATATTTTGGCATTCCAACTTCGGGGCTCTAGAAAGCACAAGAAAGAAAGAAAAATAGAAAGAAGGAAAGAAAATTATGGTAGTGCTTATACTGCCCTTGAAAGGATGCTGGGGAGGATAAGACAGTGGTGAGAAGAGAATGCAAAGGAGGTAGCCTGTGCAGGAGTGCAGAGATAGAAAAGGGAATGTGTGAGGTATAATAGGGCTATTTTGTCTGGACATGAAGAGTCAATGTATAGTAAGCCTGGAAAAGTAGATTGAAGCTAGGTTGTGAAGGTCTTTAAATACCAAACAGAAGAATTTGTTTTTCCTCCTAAAGGCAAAATAAAATCACTACAGCTTATCAAGCAGGAGAATAATGTTTCTATCTACTTTAAGGATGTGTCTTTGACAGCTATGTGAAAGGTAGATTGGAGAAGGAAGAGACTAATAATGTAGTGCTTCCTAGCACCCTATGTTGGATGCCAAAATGTATTGTCCTTCTGGAAATCTCTCTTCAGGCATCAAAATGTACTGATACAGGAGCCACTTACCAGTGGTTGTTGAAGGTCTAACTCAGACCTATAGAATATATCTCTTCATGTGAAAAGATGATGATAATGATGATACAAGGAGACTGAGAGGCAGTTGCATTGTCTGATTGCCTCTTCTTTCCTCCAAATTATTTAATTCCCAATCTACAAGCAATACCTGTGTCAGTAAAGACTTTGCAATTCCTTCAGTGTTATGAATCACAGCTGTGGAGGTGCTTGCACAACTGATCTGCCGCTTCACTTAGGCATGGTCCTTAACAACCATAACCCTAACCCTAAATGCATACATTTAAGTATAAATATATACACATATATTTGTACATATATATTTATATTGATATATGTCTATTTATGTATGCCTTTATGTGTAGCTATATGTATATGTGTATACACATACAAATACATATTTATTTATATAGAAAGACACACATTTATATAGAAAGACACACTTACTATGTATTAATTGGGGGGAGGGGAGGTTACAAAAAAAAAAAAAAAAAAAAAAAAACAATAACAACAAAACAAAAACACCATGCCTGCACTTAAGAACATTGTAGTGTAATGGGAGATAAGCTGCAAATAACTATTTCATGAAAGATAGAATAAACGGAAGGTAACTGCACAGAGAACACAGTAACAGGAAGGAAAAGAGCAAGGCATGACTCCTAAAAAGATAAAATTTGAACTGACACTTAACAGAGGCTAGATTCCCACGGAAGCAAAGAAAAACCTTCTAGGAAACTAAAATAACCACAGCAAGAGTACAAAAACATAATTTAATATGTAATAAACAGTAAGGGAGTGAGGGTAGCTAGATCATAGAATTTGTAGAGAAGAGTGAAACGTAAGATATTTCAAAAAGGAGGTAATGAATCTCAATAGAAATATTTGTATATGATCCTGGAGATAATAGAGTGAAGTTTAAGTGATGTTTATTGAATAGAGAGGTATGATACAGTTAGACTTAATATATTAGGAAAAATACTTTGGCTTCTGAGTCAAGGATAGATTAGATAAAGTAGATGTGGGAGGTAGAGAGATTACTGAAAAAGGCTTTTTCTATAATTCAGGCGAGGAGTGAAGGTGGATTGAACTAGAAGTGTAGCTTCTCTAAGTAGAGATGACAGTGTGTGTGTGTGTGTGTGTGTGTGTGTGTGTGTGTGTGTGTATGTGTTTATGTGTGTGTGTGTATGCACACAGGTATACATATGTGTCATTTAATCCAATTTGCCTCAGTTTTCTCACATGAATACAACCAACTAATTATACACAGCAACATCATTATACTACTATCAATTCTAATGAGATGATTGATGCCAGTTCAAATGATCTTGTGATGAAGAGAGCCATCAACACCCAGAGAAAGGACTGTGGGAATTGAATGTGGATCACAACATAACATTCTCACTTCTTTTGATGTGGTTCACTTGCATTTTGTTTTCTTACTTGTATTCTTTCTTTTTTGTTTTGATTTTTCTTGTGTAACAAGATAATTGTATAAATGTGTTTACATGTATTGGATTTTGTTAGAATCCTTACAAACTGTTAAGTCATTAGAATTGATAGAAACAATAATTATCTAATTTAGCATGCTTCAGTATGATTGATCTGATCTTACAAGGAGATGTTATGGACCAGAACTTGAAACAAAGTATTAAGTGGAACTGATAGAAACAATGCTTGTGTTCACACCTTTAGAGAGCTCATATAAGCAAGAAGCTCTTAGGGCCAAAGAGCACTCTGGGACAGACATAGAGGCATGCTGAGACAGAGATAGAAGCACTCTGGGACAGACACAGAGCACTCTAGGAGATACAGAAGCCCACAAGCCCACTCTCGGAGGCGGAGTCAGATTCATTCCATCTTCCACCTTTGTGCTAGCTGGAGTCTGAAGAAAGCAGAGGCAAAGGACAAGATGCAAGAGCTCTTGGAACCAAGCAGAAAGATAGGCCTCTAAGAAAGCTAAATGGGCCCAAGGAAAGAGATGAGAAATAAACATTTGGATTTTATCAGCTGGCTGTATTTGAGGTGATTATTACTCTGAACTGAAACTAAGGCTGCCTCCAGAGAACCTCCCCAAGAAACCTGTTCCCAAAGAGAACCATCTTATATTATATAAAAGAAGAGAACACCAGAAAATTTAATATATATATATATATATATTAGCATGTATAACATATATTGGATTGTTTGTTATCAAGGGAATGGGGTGGGAGGAAGGAGGAGAAAATCTGAAACACAAGGCTGTAGCAAGGGCCAATATTAAAAATTATGCATATGTTTTAAAAATAAAAAGCTTTTTAAAAAGAAAAAAAAAGAAAACAATCAACCAACACCATATCCTTGACTTCATCTTCACTCACAAATTCATCACTTTGATTTTAATGAACTTGGAAATAACTTTATGCGATCACAGTTTGTGGTCTTGCTTCTTTTTTCCTTTTTTTCAACAGTGAAATTCAACAATGATTCAGGCCAATTTCAATGGTCTTGTGATGAAGGGAGCCATCTTCTCAGAGAGAAGGCTGTGAGGACTGGTGTGGATCACAACATAGTATTTTCACTTTTTGTTCTTGTTTTCTTGCATTTTGTTATTTTTCTCATTTTTTTCCTTTTATCATCTGATTTTTATTGTACAATATAATTGTGGAAATATATATAGAAGAATTGCTCATATTTAACTTATTTTGGATTATTTGCCATCTAAATGGGGGGATGAAGGGAAGGGAGTGAAAAAAAAATTGGTACACTTGGTCTTTCAGGTGAAATGTTCAAAGGTGAATGTTCAAAATTATGCATATGTTTGAAAATATAAAGCTTTAATACTAAAAAAACTTTAAAAAATTAAATGTCACCATTCTCTATTGAAGAGTGAATTGTTTTTGCTGTCTTACCATTAGACACTAGTCTAACCCAGAAAAAAAAAAAAAAAGTGCTGTATCATGGGTTTCACTGGGTATTGATATGGAGCTCACTTAATTTTGCTTCAAGTTGGCTTCAGTTAGAATTCTTAGCTGTTGCACTAGCTCTACAGTGTTATTATGCTTTAAAGTTCCAGGGTTTACCATGGCTGTTTCAATATAATAGTCTTGAACAATTCAGTCAAATGACATGATTCCTTAGGGTATGGGTACTTCCCAGTTATTGTTGTTGTCAATTTTTCTTTTCCTTTCAGAGACATAACAAAAGCCTCCCCTCCAAGAAATAACCAGGTGATCTACACCATTAATGTGTTGTATAGACATTATCAAAAAAATGAAAATACCTGGAAGATTTGTTTGTGAAAATGGAAAGATTATGATGTCAATTCAGAACTGTCACTTCCACCAGAAACTTCAGAATGTGTCCTTTAGGAGAAAAGTTTTTTGATTGATGTTAAGTAAAATAGTAGAAACTGCAGGAAATATCATGCATGTATATTTACATATACATATTTATATTTAGAATTCACTGAATACTCAGTAAGATAGTAGTTAGAATCATATATCAGAACCTAGAGGTTAGAATAATATATCAGAATTTTATTATCTTTTGTGGTCTCACCCAAGAAAATGCCACGTTATAAAGATGGACCACATAACATCCCAGGAAACCTAACCAAAAAAAAAAAAAAAAAAAAAACTTGAAACTTGACCATTATCACAGACCCAAATGTTGCCTACATCCCCTGTAGGCTGTAACACTAATTCCTTAAAACAAAACAGAACAAAACACTTCAATAGAGTTTTCCACAGAAAATACTGAGAAGATAATAAGATAAATGCAATGAAAAGCTTTCAAAATTCAATAACATGGCCAAGGAGATAAAAATTATCTCATAATAGGATAATGAACTTCTCAAATCTATGACTTTGTATGCTTCTCTAGTTATAATAACCATGATTTTAGTCAAATGGTGGATGATTAATTTATATTCTAATACTTTAATTTATCTACAAAAATCAGTTAATCAGCCTCTTAACAGCTTAAATTACAGTGAACATGAATAAACTATAAATGATAAAATTTTGTTCCACTATTATTTCTATTTGAGCCCTTGAAAAAGATGAGAAGAATAAGAAAGAACACTAACAATGATAAAACAACAATTATGTAGTTTTTCATAAATAATTTTCTATGTAGATCACATCTTTACAATATATTGAGAGTGTTGAGAAGAAACATTTGTTGTGATGTTTAACAATTTTTATGAAAGTAAAAACAAAGTTGATAGTTAATAGACATTGATAGAATGAAATCCAGTTTTAAAGACTTCCTTCAAATAGAGTCTGTAACATATAAAGTTAAAGTGATGCACAATTCTATGATTTTTGCCTTGGGCAATGACTCTCTTTAAAAATCCACTGAGTATTCTCATTAACTAAATTAATAAAGAATGAACACATATTCCCTAATATCATGTAGAATCAGAACATAAGAAGATTTATTAATGGTGAGGTTCTCCAGACACACTTAACTCAAGATGATATTATACATTAAACTCTAAAACTTTATTGGGACCTTAGATAAATGAAATGAAAATATATATTTCCCTAATTAGGTTATAAAGTTTAATGGTAAACCTATTTTGAGTTAGTTCAGTTTATGTGTACATTTATGTACACATACATGTATGTGGTTGAGTATCTCTTGAAGAAGTGCTACATTATATATTCATAAAACAAATTGTGTCCACAAATTTTTTTGATTATTTTTATTTTGTGAGTTCCAATTAGATATATGCCATTTTTATATTCAGCAAATCCAAAGATGCATTTTGGTTATTTTTCTTTCCTATTTCTTGGTGGATTAATATGTTTTCCCAAAACAATTGTATAGATGTTTTTGTCTGGTCACAATGTTCATCTGCTGATTCAATGGGAATTTTCCTTACAATTCTCTTTCCTTGGTATACTTTAAAAATTTACTATCATCCAAATGATATGTTCATATTGTTGGGAAATTTTTCCATAATATGAAGGAGATATTTAATTTATCTTCCAGTTAATCCAGATTGATATCATACACAAACTGACAATGTTTGATGAGATGTTTTGTTTGATTTATTTAATTTGAAAGTCCATGTGAATTTCTAAGAAAAATGATCATGAATTTAATATGAGGCAGACCTGTAATAACTTACAATATCTTTTTAAAATACTGCATTTATATAAATTATTTTATCACCATTATGTTAGTGAGATATTTTGAATAGTAAACTTTAAAAAAATATGAACTAAATATTATAATGTCCTCATTCAATTGCAAACATACGTACATATGTCTTACTTTATGTTGATAAGTTATGCATGTATAAGTAGTTCAAAGGCTTTATAGTACCCAACAGGTAGATAATGTATGTTATAATACTTTAAGGTAACTTGTTAAATTATTACTGATTTAATAAGTTGCTCCTTATACTACTGGACTTAATGACCTACCATTTTTGCTCTTCAAAAAATAAAGTTTGTGTGTGTATGTATTTGCAGGTTATTTCAATTTTCAAGATGTTTATCCTCCTTATCTTCCCCTTAATTACTTATATCTCCAATATGTATGTAGGTCATCCTCTTCAATGTTTTATAAAGTTGATATAGAAATTATGCTTGTAAGGGTTTTTTTTTTTTTTCATTTTTATGCAACAAATTTCATTCAGGATAATCAATCCCTATATTTGGCACAAAAAAAAAGTTTACAGAGAATGGATAGTACCTTATTAATAAAATCCAGTCTTTTTACTAAAAGAAAACAGAAAATGTATTATTAAGGCAAAATCTCTTAAATCTGAGTGATACTTCAACAACTCATTCTGGGCACCTCCTATCAGGAGTAGAAGAGAAAGTAAGACAAGGCTGATGTCATCAGGAAAGCCATATCTCAGTTCATATCTGGAAATTCAGTAAAAACCAGTGAGACCTGTGATCTTTCTTACTTTTTACATTAATGGCCTTAGCTAAAACTGTTTCTGGGAAAGAAGCTAAACATGTTTCAGAAAGATAACTGGATGTAATCCTCCTCCTCCTTCCACTTTTGGAGTTGTGACTTATTTAGGGTCAAGAAAATGTTAAGTCATGTATTGGACTACCTGCCATCTTGGGGAGGGGGTGGAGGAAAGGAGGGGAAAAGTTGGAGCAGAAGGTTCTGCAAGGGTCAATGTTGAAAAGCTACTCATGCATATGTTTTATAAATAAAAAGCTATAATAATAAAAACATAAATGTTTAAAAAAATTGTTAAGTGCCTGAGATTGGATTTGAACTCAAGTGCTGATTCCAGATCCACTATTTCATGTAGCTGCCCCCATCACTCCCCTTTTTAAAACTTCTCCAATGTAAAAGATAACATTTTCATGTGGCAGCTAATGAATAGTGGGCACAGTAGATAGAGCACCAGCCCTGGAATTAGGAGAACCTGAGTTAAAATCTGACCTCAAACATTTAAAAAATAGTTAGCTGAGTGACTCTAAACAAGTCGCTTAACCACAATTTATTCTCCAAATAACAAAACAAAAATGGATAGTATTTTTGATTGCATTTCGCTCTGCATGCAAGTTCAGAATCTGTTTATGAAGTAGAAGTTCATCAATGTCTTTTTCAGACTGATTTTTCATTTTCTCCAAAGCAAAACTTGAATTTTTCATTATACACTAGTACTAAATAAATAGATTAGTTTAGGGAGTATTGTCATCTTTATTATATGCGTTCGGCCTATCGAAGAGCATTTAATATTTTTTCCAATTATTTAAATCTGATTTTATTTGTGTGGAAAGTTTTTTGTAATTTTGCTCACATAATTCCTGACTTCCCTTTGATAGATAGATTCCCAAATATTTTATGCTGTTGACAGTTATTTGGAATGGAATTTCTCTTTGTATCTCTTGCTGTTGGGTTTTGTTGGTGATGTATAAAAATGCTGAGGATTTATGGGGATCACATAGCCTTCTTAAAGGGGTTTGGGACTGGGGAGAAAGGGAGATAATATGGACCTCCAAGTTTTAAAAACAGGTGTTAAAATATTTTACATGTAACTGAGAAAAATAAAAATATTAAATATAAACATTTTAAAACAAAATGATAAACAGTCAGATTTCAGAAAAACCTAGAAAGACATACATGAACTGATGCTGAGTAAAGGGAGCAGAACCAGAAAAACATAGTACAAAGTTACAACAATATTGTGGGGTGATCAACTGTAATAGTTCTTTTGAGCAATACAATGATCCAAGAAAATTCCAAAAGATTCATGATGGAAAATACTATATATATGTGTGTGTGTATGTGTGTGCATATATATATATATATATACTATCTATATTCAGATATATTCTATCTACAAAGTCTGACTACAGATCAAAGCAAACTATTTTCATTTCATTTTGGTTTTCATTGTTGGTTTGCTTTTTCTTATAGATTTTCCCTTTTCCAACTTTCCACACAAATAAAGTCAGATTTAAATAATTGAAAAAATATTCAGTGCTCTTGAATAGGCCGAGGAAATATAATAAAGATGACAATATTCCCTAAACTAATCTATTTATTTAGTGCTATACCAATCAGACTCCCAAGAAAATATTTTAATGATCTAGAAAAAATAACAACAAAATTCATATGGAAGAACAAAAGGTCGAGAATCTCAAGGGAATTAATGAAAAAAAAAATCAAATGAAGGTGGCCTAGCTGTACCTAATCTAAAACTATATTATAAAGCAGCAATCACCAAAACCATTTGGTATTGGCTAAGAAATAGACTAGTTGATCAGTGAAATAGGTTAGGCTCACAAAACAGAATAGTCAACTATAGCAATCTAGTGTTTGACAAACCCAAAGATCCTAACTTTTGGAATAAGAATTCATTATTTGACAAAAACTGCTGGGATAACTGGAAATTAGTATGGCAGAAATTAGGCATGGACCCACACTTAACACTGTATACCAAGATAAGATCAAAATGGGTCCATGATTTAGGCATAAAGAATGAGAATATAAATAAATTAGAGGAACATAGGATAGTTTATCTCTCAGATTGTGGAGGAGGAAGAAATTTGTGACCAAAGATGAACTAGAAACCATTACTGATCACAAAATAGAAAATTTTGATTACATCAAATTAAAAGGCCTTTGTACAAACAAAACTAATGCAAACAAGATTAGAAGGGAAGCAACAAACTAAGAAAACATCTTCACAGTTAAAGGTTCTGATAAAGTTCTCATTTCCAAAATATATAGAGAATTGACTCTAATATAAAAGAAATCAAGCCATTCTCCAATTGATAAATGGTCAAAGGATATGAACATACAATTTTCAGATGATGAAATCGAAACTATTTCTAGACATGAAAAGATGCTCCAAGTCATTATTAATAAGAGAAATACAAATTAAGACAACTCTGAGATACCACTACACACCTGTCAGATTGGCTAAGATGACAGGAAAAAATAATGACGAATGTTGGAGGGGATGGGGGAAAACTGGGACACTGATGCATTCATTGTCGCTGGAGTTGTGAATGAATCCAGCCATTCTGGAGAGCAATCTAGAATTATGCCCAAAAAGTTATCAAACTGTGCATACCCTTTGATCCAGCAGTGCTACTACTGGGCTTATACCCCAAAGAGATACTAAAGAAGGGAAAGGGACCTGTATGTGCCAAAATGTTTGTGGCAGCCCTGTTTGGAGTGGCTAGAAACTGGAAAATGAATGGATGTCCATCAATTGGAAAATGGTTGGGTAAACTGTGGTATATGAATGTTATAGAATATCATTGTTCTGTAAGAAATGACCAGCAGGATGAATACAGAGAGGCTTGGAGAGACTTACATGAACTGATGCTTAGTGAAATGAGCAGAACCAAGAGATCATTATATACCTCAATAATGATACTGTATGAGGATATATTCTGATGGAAGTGGATTTCTTTGACAAAGAGAAGATCTAACTCAGTTTCAATTGATCAATGATGGACAGAAGCAGCTACACCCAAAGAAAGAACACTGGGAAATGAATGTAAACTGTTTGCATTTTGTTTTTTTTCTTTCTGGGTTATTTTTACCTTCTGAATCCAATTCTTCCTGTGCAATGAGAAAATTGTTCGGTTCTCCACACATATATTGTATCTAGGTTATACTGTGACATATTTAACATGTATAGGACTGCTTGCCATCTGGGGGAGAGGGTGGAAGAAGGGAAGGGACAAATCAGAAGTGCATGCAAGGGATAATGTTATAAAAATTACCCTGGCATGGATTCTGTAAGTAAAAAGTTATAATTATTTTTTAAAAAAAGAAGGCTATGTGAAGTTATGTTAAACATTTCCATAAAAGTCATGTTGTAAAAGAAAATAAAAATCTCCAACTCATCCAAAAATCCCCTCAAGAAAAAAAAGTAAAATAAAAAGAATATTCTTCAATTTGTATTCAGACATAATCAGTTTCCCTCCATCCCTCCCTCCCTCTTCTGTTTATGGATAACATTTTTCATCATAAGTCTTTCAGAGTCTTTGAATCATTTTATTGATGAAAATTGCAGTCATTCACAGCAATCATCCCATAACATTTCTATAACTTTTTTCCCAGTACATTTCACTTTGCTTGAATACATGGAGAATTTTCCAAGTTTTTTTTTTTTTCCTGAGAGTATCCTGTGCATCATTTCTCATAAAACGATAATATTCCATCATAATTATACTCCACAATTTTATCAGTCCTTCCTCAGTTAATAGCCATCCCCCTCAATTTCCAATTCTTTGCTCTGAGCAAAAAGCTGCTAGAGATGTTCTATTTTCCTTTTTTAAAAAAAATAACATTTGGAATTAAGATCAAGTAGTAATATGTCAAATGATATCCATGATTTTCTAGTTCATTGGGTATAGTTTATATCTTTTGATCATTTGTCAATTGGGGAATAGCTTTTATTTGTTTTAATAAATTTGACTCAATCCCCTATACATTTGAGAAATGAAACCTTCCTTCATCAGATAAAATTGCTTCAAAATTATTTTCCAGTTACTATTGCTAATTGTATTTCCAGTTTATTTTGGTACTTCTTTCACCCTGCCAACCCAAAAAACATATTCTCTTTTCTATCACCTTTCCCTCTTTCCATATGTTCTTTCCCTTCTTCTTCCTTGCAGTGTAAAATAGATTTCTATACCCATATTAAGTGTGAATTTTATTTCTTCTTTGAATCAGTTGAAACGAGAGTAAACCTCCCTTCCCTCTCTTCCTTGCCAGTGTAAAAGCTTTATCTTTCCTCTTTTTTATCATAGATAATTTGAACATTCCACTTCTCTCTTCCCCTTTCTCCTACTACTTTCCTCTCTCACCCCTTAATTTCATCATTCTTTTTTTTTTTTTTTAAGATATATCCCTTCATATTCAACTCACATTTCTTCCCTCTATATACACTTTTTCTAACTGGCAAAATAATGAAAACATTTTAATAAATTATAAATATCATTCTTCCATGTCAGAATGTAAATAGTAAAACTTATTAAATCCCTTATGATAATCTTTTCCTGATTACCTCTTTATGCTTCTCCTGAATTATGTATCTGAAAATCAAGTTTTCTATTGAACTTGTCTTGTCATCAAGAATGCTTGATAATTCTCTATATCA
The DNA here is from genome assembly GCF_016432865.1 of Antechinus flavipes. Classification (NCBI taxonomy): domain Eukaryota; kingdom Metazoa; phylum Chordata; class Mammalia; order Dasyuromorphia; family Dasyuridae; genus Antechinus; species Antechinus flavipes. Next base: position 60,395,612 of record NC_067401.1, on the reverse strand, counting down.
ATGAATTTCCATCTTTTTCTCTAAAGGATTATACTAATTTTTTTGCTAGGTAGGTGATTCTTGGTTGTAATTCTCACTCCAGTGTCTCCAGAATATCATATTTCAAACTCTCTGATTCTTTACTATAGAAGCTATTAATTGAGGTGTGTTCAGTACCAAAACAGGTTTGAGGATGGACAGGGTGAAAGGAATGAGAGAATAAATGGGGGGGAATATAGTTAGCAATACTTATTGTAAATAAATTTTCAGAGCACTTTATTCTGATAAGACTTCTTTTCTCAAACATGAAGTGAACTGAGTAAATTTGTACAAAATGAAAGCCATGCCCCAATTAATAAATGCTCAAAATGATATATGCCCAAAGGATTATAAACCCATGCATATTCTTTGACCTAAAAATGCTACTACTAAGTATGATTACCAAAAGAGATTCCCGCACAAAAATGAAAATGACTATATGTACAAAAACTATAGCAGCTCTCTTCTCAGAGCAAAAGAAATTGGAAATTAAGGTGACTGATAAATTGGGGAATGACTAAATAAACCGTGATATGTTTTTGAGGGAATATTTTTGTTCCATGAGAAATGATGAGCACATTATCTGAAAAAAAAATCTGGAAAGTTTTCCATAAATTCTAGAAAAGTGAAATGTACTGTTTAAAAAGTAAGAACAATGTTTGGGAAGACCAGCTCTATATAACTTTGTTATTCTCAGTACTACAATGATCCAGGACTACTCTGAAGAACTTTTGATGACAAATCGTATCCATATCCAGAGAAGAAAGTGATTTTTTTTCTGAATACATATTGAAGCATTCTCTCTTTCTCTCTCTCTTTTTCTTTTTAATTTAATTTTTGAGGTTTTTTTTTTTTTTTTCATTAGAGTGAAGGATCTAAGGTGACTTTATTCCACCAAACTTGGCTTTTATGGAAATGTTTTGCATAACTTCACATATGGTTTCTTAATTTTGGTTGGGGATAAGGGTAAGAACCTAAAATTCAAAATGAATAAAAACAAATGAAAAATGCTTTGGATGTAACTGGAGAAATGTTTAAAAAAATGAAAATTTTAAAAAAAATTAGAAACAGCTAACTTTGTTGTTATCCTGAACATGGTTTCATAAATTCTTGAAGTTGTTTCTTTCTGAATGCTTGCAATATTTTCTCCTTGACCTGGAAATTCCAGAATTTGGTTACACTAGTACTGGGAGTTTTCATATTGGGATTTCTTTGAAGAAATGCTCAATGGATACTTTCTTTCAATTTTTATTTTGTCCTCTGGATCTAGAATACCAGCATAATTTTTATTATTATTTTTTGAAAATGATGTTAAGGCTCTGTTTTTTGATCATGGTTTTCAGGTAGACCAATTTTTAAAAATTATTTCTCTTAAATCTATTTTTCAGGTCAATTATTTTTCTACGAGATATTTAATATTATTATTTTTCTTTTTAAATTGTATTTGAATTTCTCATAAAGTCAGTAGCTTCCATTGTTCAATTCTAATTTTGCTCAGTGAATTTTTGTATCACCTCTCCCATTTGGCCAATTTTGCTTTTTAAGGTATTCACTTAATCTATTTTTTGTATTTCCTTTTGTGCCTCTTTCAATTCTCTTCCCAATTTCCTTTTATCTCTCTGACTTGATTTAAAAAAAATTTCTTCATCTGGCTCTTTTGCATCACTATGATGCGTTCCTAGACCTGGAAGCTCAACTGTTTAGGTGCTGTATGAGGTTGTCTGCACAATCAAAGTTCACCTGCCCTCTAAACCTGCCTTCTTTGTCTTCCTCCACTTCTCATGGGTAATTCTTTCAGGCAAAATTACAATTTTTGGCAATGTTCATAATTACATTTTATGCTTATATAATGTTCACATATATGTAGTTCATCCTTTGAGAATATATTTTAATTCTCTGTTTCTAGAAAGTACTATCATTGATCACAATAATTTTCTTTTATGTATCTTTGACCACATTCAGGTTTTACTTTTCATTCATTTGCTTTCAGATTTCATCTTCTTAAATGTCTATGAACATGTTTACATAATTGATTGGACATTGAAATGATAAAGTCCAATTGAAGTATTTTCATTATAGGTGCTGATGAAAATGAGTGATGATAGAAACACCGACATAGCTTTTGTTCTTCACAATTATTTGTCATCATCTGTAATCCACAATGTCCTCTGGATATATGCCTTAAGTAATTCTTCCAACTCTTTAATCTCATTGTTTTGAGCACTGATATCATTTTTATCTCATTACCTTTCTCATTATTGTTTAAGAAGTGTAAGATCATTCAACTTATAAAAAGACACAGTAGCTAATAATATTGTTCATAGTCATTTTCATGGCCCACAGAGAATTACTTTGTACTACCTTGCCAAGACTTCTTTTTCCATTTTTTTTATATTAGCCTTTCTATGTATTTTAATTTATATTTAAATAAAGACAATATTCAGTACCATATAGGATATCAAGATTTATTTACAATTTACAGTCCTTATCAATAAATGTAAAGTAACTTAAATCTTATTAGAATTAGATTAGAAGACCAGCATTGATGTCTTGTACTAAGGCAAAACAAATAAACATACCCAAAACATCAGCAAAAAAGTTAAAACTATATTAAAAATCACAGAATAGAAACAAGTGAGTAGAAAATGTTTAAACATTTGTAGCATTGTGACTTGAAAGTTTACAAATATTTGAATTATGACTTATTGAGTATTTAGTTTCAGAAGAAATGCACTTCAGAAAACTCAGAAATATGGAGAACATTGTGAAGTAGGGAATCATAGACAATTATTGAGTGCAAAAAAATGAAATGCAATTAAGGTAATTGGAATCTCATTTTAAAACTGAAGATGCTTTTAAGAGCTATTCATGCTTAATTATATTAAATAATACCTGACTAGAATAACTGTTATTTGAATATTTGATTTTTTTAGTATAATAAATTAATAGAATAATTTACAATTTATCTCTCTCTCTGAACCTCTTATTGCTTGGTGAAAGAAATTGATAATATATACATACACATATATATATGTGTGTGTGTGTGTGTATATACATATATATACATATTTATTTATTTATCTTTGCTGCATCTAATGCTTAGAAAGTATCAGCATGAGACGTAACATTTTTAATTAATGATTGGAACACTTTTAACCTGCTTATATGTTAGAAACATAAAAAGGCCTGAAGCCAAATTCAGTTTCAAGTGCTTATTAGATGCGATCATTATTTAGAGTCATTATTTAAAGAGATTTGGAGCAGTTTGAGGTTGAGCTCAGTCAGTCTCTCTCTTTACTCCACCATTTTTGCTTAACCTTTTCCTGTATCAGTTTCTTTATCAGGAATATGTGGATAAGAATAGCACCTAGCTCTCAGGGTTGTGGTGAGGATAAAATGAAAAAAAATGTGTGTATGTATACACACACACATACACACACACACACACACACACACACACACACATCCATAAAACATTTTGTAACACAAAATGCTCTCTAAATGCTAGCTATTATTATCATGTTATTCTCTTTTTTAAAAATAGAAATGGAATTTAGATACTTCTTTTCTCATTTTATGCTCTCCCATGTATCAAACTATCATCTCTGTTCAAGTGACTTCCAGATCAATAGACAAAGCTCTTTTCTGTTCTCCATTCTTTCACTTTCTACTGCTTGTTTGACATTTCCACTTAGATTTAGCGTAGAATATAAAATTCAATATTCTTATTTTTAATTTTTTTTAAATTCAATATTCCTAAACCCGAATCCATTATTTCCTTCATAAAATCTACTAACTTCTAATTTCAATCAAGAGCACCCTGATTCTCTCTGGAGTTTTCTCTCCTTTCACATTCAGTCAGTTGCTCAGATTTATTCATTCAAAATATGTAACATCTCATACATCTGTTTCATTTTCTCCATTTGAAATCAGAAACCAAACTGGTTCAGATTCTGATTAACTTTCATTTGAATTATTTGATCTTTATCCATTCAGCCTCTTCTCTCTTCTCTCTGTTCTCCACAGAACTGAAAAATGATGTTTCTAAACCAGAAGGCTGATCATGTCCTTCATCTTCTCTAGAAGTTTTAGTAGTTCCCAATTGTTTCTAAAACAAAATACAAACTCTTTTATTTGGCATTTAAAGCTCTTCAAAATGGAGTTTTTTCTATGATGACTGCATCATTTTCTTCTTAAGTGTCCTACATTTTAATTAAAATCTACTTGCTTTCTTCTGCACATAGTATTTTAATTAAATAGTGTTTTGTTTTTCAACTAACACTTTTTGCCCCCACAAAAAAGAAAGAAAAAATAAAGAAAGGAAGAAAGAAGAAAAGAAGGAAAAAAAGAAAATGAGAATCTTTATGAGGGGCAATAAAACATCCTTAATTGTTTCCAAGTTATACTTTTTTTTTTCACTACTATCAGTATTATGTAAACCATTCTCCTAGCTTGGCTTATTTCATACCACATGAGATCATATAAATCTTACCATTCCCCCCCCCCCCGAAATCATCCTCTTAATCATTTCTTGTAATAGCACTCCTTTATATTCATATACCATTCAACTATTCCATAATCTATAAGTCACAATTATTTCCATTTATTCACCACTTTTTCAAAAAAAAAAAACTCCTAAAATATTTATGTACATATATGGCCCTTTCAACTTTTTTTAGGATATTGGCTTACCAGAGTATAGACTTTGTATTCAAAAGGTTCTTAGCAATAAGTGACTTTATTGGAATTCTATCAAATTGCCTTCCAGAATGACTGTAACAATTCCATGTCTCCTGAAAAAAGCAATTAATTTACATTATTTCTTTTAGTACCTTCAACATTTGTCATTTCTCCTTGCTTTGAAGATTGAATGCTTGTCTTCCCTCTGATTTGTTAGAATTCCTAGCATCCTTCTAGGTTCAATTTAAAAACTACTTTCTATTAGTAGTAACTATTCTCAAAATATATTCAAATATTTTACAAAATGGTTGAATCATTTCATTCTTTTGAAAAAAAATCATTAGACTGTCTTTCTACTGAAACTTTCATACTATTTTCATTTTTTCATCATGTTTTTCCAACTTTTGGAGGAGAGGTTTTAAACTTGGAGTTCATTTGATTATTTTCTCAATGAAGTTTTTCTTTTAATATTCTTAACAATTTTTCTAATTTTGATAGTTTTATATTCTTGCTAAAAATTTTCAAGCAAGTTTATTTGAAGTACTTTTTTGTGTATCTTAGCTATAAGATGTTTATCAAAGATGCTTAATAAGATCTTTCCTCTCATTAATAAGTTTTTCCTCTAATTCTAAACAAATTTGGAGGAAGACATTTTTCACATGATCATCTTGATGATTTATTTTAAAATCTCCAATTTTGATACTTATAAATAGTGTCTCTTTCCATTCTCAATTTTTTAATGTTATCCTTTTAAATTTAACTTAATCTTTTATTCCTTTTGCATTGATGTTACATGTTTTAAGATAATGACCAGAACTAATATTCCTTCCCAATTAATCAAGCTTTTCAAGTGGTTATTTTTGAATAGGAAATTATTTTTCTAGCATATGTTTTTTTTTTCAGGATTTATTGAATACTTGTTTTGGGGTCTTGGTTTTCTGTCTGTTCCACTGATTCATTTTTATATATTTTTTAAAACAGTACAAAGTCTTTTTGTAATTGTTTTATAAAATAACTTAAAATCTATTGAAGCAGTTAAATTCACCCCCCCCCATTAGAACAGCCAGGTAATTCTCAGATATATATATATATATATGTGTGTGTGTGTGTGTGTGTGTGTGTGTGTGTGTATAGGCATCTGTATGAAATATTATTATGGATTTATCATATAGATTTTACCATGTTTGACATAGATTACTTACCATATTGGAGAGGTGCTGGGGGTAACCTCCCACAGATGGCAAGTAATCCAATACAGGTTAAATATAGTAAAAACATATGATAAATCCAATACATGCATACATGTTTATACAATTATCTTGCTGCACAACAAAAATCACATTAAAAAGGAAAAAAAAATTGAGAAAGAAAATAAAGAGTGAGAATGCTATGTTGTGATCCACACTCAGTATCCACAGTCCTCTCTTTCTTAGTGTAGATGGCTGTCTTCATCATAAGATTATAGGAACTAACTTGAATCTTCTAATTGTTGAAAAGAGCCACATTCATTAGAATTGACCATTGGATAATCTCGTTGTTGCCATGTATCACGGTCTCCTGGTTCTGCTCGTTTCACTTAGCATCAGTTCATGTAAGTTTTTCCAGAACTTTCTGAAATCATCCTGCTAATCATTTCTTATACAACAATAATATTCTTTTTTACACATGTGAATCTCTTTCCCTCTTTTATGATCCCTTTAGGATATAAGCCAGTAGGTTTATATCCTAAATATATCCCTTTAGGATATAAACCCAGGATTAAAGGGTATTCCCATTCTGATGGCAACTTGGCATAGTTCCAAATTGCTCTCCATAATGGTTGGGTCAGTTCACAACTCTCCCAACAATGTATTAGTGTCCCAGTTTTCCTACATCCTCTTCAACATTCATCATTATCTTTTCCTGTCATCTTAACCAATGTGAGAGGTGTGTAATTTTATCTTAGAGTTGTCTTTATTTGCATTTCTCTGATCAATAGTGACTTAGAATACCTTTTCATATGACTGGAAATAGCTTTAGTTTCTTCATCTGAAAATTATCTATTCATATCCTTTGAACATTTATCAATTAGAGAATGACTTGATTTCTTATAAGTCTGAATTAATTCTCTATATATTTTAGAAATGAGGTCTTTATCAAAATCTTTGAATGTAAAACTGTTTTCCCAGTTTGTTGCTCTCCTTCTAATCTTGTCTACATTAATTTTTGTACAAAAAAATTTTAACTTAACATAATAAAAATTATCTATTTGGCATTCAATAAAGAACACTAGTTCTTCTTTGACCACAAATTCCTTCCTTCTCCACAGATCTGAGAGGTAAACTCTTTTGTTCTTCTAATTTGCTTGTAATATCACTCTTTATGACTAAATCATGAACTCATTTCAAATTTATTTTGGTATATGGTGTTAAGTGTGGGTCAGTTACTACTGGTAATTGTATATATATATATCTCACTTGGTGTATATATGTTTATTATCAATATTACTTAATATTATCTATGGTACTCTTACCATTATTTATGGTACCCTACAAGACACAATTTTAACACAGTCCATTCCCTGGTTCTCAACTCATTATCATACACTGCTATATCTGTGAAGTAATTTAAATAAAATCATAAGAAGCACAAAAACCTCAAAGGATGCCTACAGAAATTCTACTCTTTTGCCTGGAAAAATCCAGGAGAAACTATCAGTGAAGATACTCATTGACTCTAGTGATACTTGATGTCTGTGATGATATCATAAACAATCTTTACACAGTTTCTCAGATGGCCCATGTTACTAAGTATTTCTCCTAAGGGAAAAATCTACACACCATAGGAAGAATCTACAAAACAATAAACTCCTCCCTGCATGGGTAAGAGCAAGTCCAAAGTCAGCTGCCTAATTATATTGTTAATCACATCAAGTCCTCTGATAGTGGAATTTTGTTCTTTAGTTGATCTGTAATAAACAAGTATGCATTCTTCAGTTTCCTATGGGCCTTTTCTTCAACAGTATCCCAGCTTACAGTCCACTATGAGCCCCCAAGACATGTCCTATTGAACACCAGTCATGGTATAATTTACATATGGGCCCAGTGAACTTTGTTGAGACAGCTCTCTAGATGTCCATGTCCATATCCATAGAGTGCATGCCAAACTAAGCAAGAAAGATATTGGACTGTTCATGTAGATAACATACTTGTGAATTGGTAGTAAACATTTTCATAATGATTGTCACAGATTACTCAGACACTTGCCCCCTCAAGAAATCTTGAGATATGTACTGACAATAGTCAAAATGGACAAATTCAGCCGACTTCAATACTATATCAGTTACCTGGACATATCAAACCCAAATGGCCATGAAAGAAGGATTTAATTTTCAATTTATCAATTTGTTCATTCAAAAGGCTTTTGGTACCTGCTATGTATCAAGTAGTATGTAATATGTTTTGGGGGAGCAAAGAGGGGGAAGAAAAGAAAGAAAGTGTCTTTTACTTCAAGAAGCTTATATTAAGCTGAGGAAAAATAATTAAGTATGAAATAGCTTCACTGAAAGTAATTTCTTAGGGAAGAATATTTACAAATGGGGGATTAGAATATACTTACTTTAGATAGCTATATCAAATATGAGATTTGAAAGGTAACTATATTGTCATCATTTCATGATCTGATAATCTAGTTATTTTACATTTTTCATAGGTAATCTTTTTCTTTCTCAATTTTTTTTTCTGGAGCATAATTGTTCTTAATCATTTTTAATGATTATTTTAAAATTAATTTAAAATTGGCAGTTTTGAGTGGTTACAAATAGTTTGATTGAAGTACTGCCACATAGAAATTGTGTCAACTGTTGTGGCTATAAGCATTGCTTTTATATCCTATGTGTTCTGTCTGTCCAACTTCTTATTGAAGGTTTTTTTTTTCCTTTTTTTTTTCTACTTGTTTCCTTTTCCATTATTAATACTAGTGGAGAGTACATATAAAGGATGCGAGATGGGTGAGTATCCTTGACCAAGGCAAGCTTTGAAGCTTACAATAAATACTGTTTTACTAATAGCTCAAAATATTAACCTAAAGGTCACATTGAAAAATCTTTCTGAAATAGGGTTGTCACTGCTACAGCAACAATTCAAAATTCAGCATTATTCTAAAGGATTTATGTGATGAAAGTATGTTTTCTTTCTTCTCATTATAATGACCATTATTTTAATTGGTTTATTTCATGCAATTTTTTAGGAGTGTATGTAAAAAATAGAAAACTATGCAATGTCTTATTTTTCCATCTTGCCAAAAATCATCACTTCAATTTTTCCAGACTCTCACTTTTATTGCTAGGGTTTAAATGAATTGTTATCTAATTTAAGATTGTAAACATATCAATATTCATTTATGATTAATTTTTAATAATCAATAAGAATTTATTAACTATATATTATGTGCCATACACTCTACCAAGTGTTGGCGATACAAAAAACAACAATCCTTTATCTTTAAGAAGCTTTTGTGAAATGTGAAAGAACTTATAAGTACTATGGAAATTCAGAAATATAAGAGAAGTTTGCCCAACTTGATAACAACAAAGACAATATAAAGCAACTTCCAGCAAAGATCTGTGATGTTCAGAGTTTCTGAATAGATCAAGAATATCAGATCTTGAAAATCAGAATTATATACATATATATATACACACATATACAAATGGATTTCCCTTCTCCACATGCTTCCCTGCCATATTTCTACAACTGAATATTGATTCTCCTTCTCATTCCCCCACAAAAATGAGTCCACTATTGAAGAAAATGTGATCCAGGATTATGTTAATTGGAATATATTTTAATAGTTATGTATTTGGCTTAAATATTATAATTGTCATTATTTTGCTTTATTTATAAGTACAAGTTTTGTTTTTGTTTTTGTTTTTTTTTTTTATTGAAAACTATCATCATTGTGAGCAACTGCTTAGGTAAATGCAAGTATAGATGTCAGCATATAAATTTATAATTCAGGAGATTACTTATCTCCAAAATTGGATTAATATTAGACTTTGACAGGATTTTATTACACATTTTTATAGGAGTTGCTTTTGTATGGAAATTGGGAATTTCCACTATGAGAGTAGAATAAAATAAAGAAGTCCTCTCATCAAGTGAATAGGTGTCCATTGTGTGATGTGAAAATATGAGGTACTAGATTATAGATCAATTCACCTTACTTGGCAATTGCACTTATATTTGAGGCTTCAGATTGCACAATTTCTTGTGTAATGTACATGGAATAATATACGATAATATACAAGGAATTTACAACTATTTACCAGTTTGCCCTCAAGAGTTATAAATTTATATTAAATAAGTGTAAGCCCCCCCAAAAGTAAAACATCTGAGCCCTGCCAAAAATAGAACCCTTGAAAACTTCAAGAAATTTTAAAAGTGGGAGAGTAGCTTAGTCAATTGAAGATCTATGCTAGCTAATTTGAGGAAGTGAATCCTATGATTTGTAATTCAAATGGTACAATCCCACCTAAAGTTCCTTATGTTCCTTTTTTCTGTCTTATTTCTGTAGAAATTATTTATAGGACTTAACTATTTATGCACAAAATTCTAGAAAGTGGTACTAATTCTCTTTTAAATAATCAATATATTCTGCATTGTTTGTTTTTGATTTTCATACTCAAATAATGGCAAATTCAGAGCCATTGTCTTCTTTTCCTTTTTGAAATTCCATTAATCAAAAACATTTTTTTGAGTTTCTTTTATTTCATTTGAGAATTTATTTGATTTGGACACCATTTTAGGACCTTCTCAAAAGTTATCTGGCCACTAACACAGAAGTGTGAATTATTTAGTATTATAGAACTATAGGAGGTTGCTTCCATAGGGACACAGAGATGTTGCCAAACTAGGAGTAGCTGCAACCATTATGATTAGACCTATTAATCACCACTGGCAGAAAAGTCACTGCCTGGAATATCAAGTTCAGCAACAGAGGAAGTCATACTTTATCATCCTTGCTTGTTTATTCACGATGCAGATCCCACTGTGCTCAGGATATGATAGAGGATGAATTATACAGTTTGCTACTGTAGCAAAGTATAATAGAAGATGTCTGTAGACAAAGACAGAAATCTAATGTGAAATAGACAGAGACAGAGTAAAAGAGAAAGAGGAAGCAGGGATGGAGGGTGGGAGGGAGGGAAAAAGAGAGAAAAGCCAGGTAGAGGCAAAGATAGAGGAAAGGAAGAATAAAATAAATAATTTTTCATTGCCAATTTCTATTTTTTCATGATGTATTTTATATTTATTAAAATTTACTCTGTGGTTTTCTTGCTTTTACAACATATAAGAGATGGTATATATATATATATATATATATATATATATGTATATATATATATATATACACATATATATATATATATATATATATATATTTTTCCTTTTGCACAACCTCTCACCTATATTAGAATACTCTGCTCTCCCATTTCTATTGTTTGAAAATCCAAGCTCCCTTCAAGTCTCAACTCATATGATACTTTCTACATGCTGTCCTTCCCAGTCTCTCCCAGATGTTTGTGCTTTCCCTCTTTCTCATATTATTCTATACTTATTTGTATATATATATATATATATATATATATATATATATATATATATATATATATATATATATATATATATATATATATTTAATTTACTTATCTAAGTACAAGTTTTTTGTTTTTGTTTTTGTTTTTTTTTTTTATTGAAAACTATCATCATTGTGAGCAACTGCTTAGGTAAATGCAAGTATAGATGTCAGCATATAAATTTATAATTCAGGAGATTACTTATCTCCAAAATTGGATTAATATTAGACTTTGACAGGATTTTATTACACATTTTTATAGGAGTTGCTTTTGTATGGAAATTGGGAATTTCCACTATGAGAGTAGAATAAAATAAAGAAGTCCTCTCATCAAGTGAATAGGTGTCCATTGTGTGATGTGAAAATATGAGGTACTAGATTATAGATCAATCCACCTTACTTGGCGATTGCACTTATATTTGAGGCTTCAGATGGCACAATTTCTTGTGTAATGTACATGGAATAATATACGATAATATACAAGGAATTTACAACTATTTACCAGTTTGCCCTCAAGAGTTATAAATTTATATTAAATAAGTGTAAGCCCCCCCAAAAGTAAAACATCTGAGCCCTGCCAAAAATAGAACCCTTGAAAACTTCAAGAAATTTTAAAAGTGGGAGAGTAGCTTAGTCAATTGAAGATCTATGCTAGCTAATTTGAGGAAGTGAATCCTATAATTTGTAATTCAAATGGTACAATCCCACCTAAAGTTCCTTATGTTCCTTTTTTCTGTCTTATTTCTGTAGAAATTATTTATAGGACTTAACTATTTATGCACAAAATTCTAGAAAGTGGTACTAATTCTCTTTTAAATAATCAATATATTCTGCATTGTTTGTTTTTGATTTTCATACTCAAATAATGGCAAATTCAGAGCCATTGTCTTCTTTTCCTTTTTGAAATTCCATTAATCAAAAACATTTTTTTGAGTTTCTTTTATTTCATTTGAGAATTTATTTGATTTGGACACCATTTTAGGACCTTCTCAAAAGTTATCTGGCCACTAACACAGAAGTGTGAATTATTTAGTATTATAGAACTATAGGAGGTTGCTTCCATAGGGACACAGAGATGTTGCCAAACTAGGAGTAGCTGCAACCATTATGATTAGACCTATTAATCACCACTGGCAGAAAAGTCACTGCCTGGAATATCAAGTTCAGCAACAGAGGAAGTCATACTTTATCATCCTTGCTTGTTTATTCACGATGCAGATCCCACTGTGCTCAGGATATGATAGAGGATGAATTATACAGTTTGCTACTGTAGCAAAGTATAATAGAAGATGTCTGTAGACAAAGACAGAAATCTAATGTGAAATAGACAGAGACAGAGTAAAAGAGAAAGAGGAAGCAGGGATGGAGGGTGGGAGGGAGGGAGAAAGAGAGAAAAGCCAGGTAGAGGCAAAGATAGAGGAAAGGAAGAATAAAATAAATAATTTTTCATTGCCAATTTCTATTTTTTCATGATGTATTTTATATTTATTAAAATTTACTCTGTGGTTTTCTTGCTTTTACAACATATAAGAGATGGTATATATATATATATATATATATATATATGTATATATATATATATATATATATATATACATATATATATATATATTTTTCCTTTTGCACAACCTCTCACCTATATTAGAATACTCTGCTCTCCCATTTCTATTGTTTGAAAATCCAAGCTCCCTTCAAGTCTCAACTCATATGATACTTTCTACATGCTGTCCTTCCCAGTCTCTCCCAGATGTTTGTGCTTTCCCTCTTTCTCATATTATTCTATACTTATTTGTATATATATATATATATATATATATATATATATATATATATATATATTATATATATATATATATATATATATATTTTTTTTTTTTTCCTTTTGCACAACCTCTCACCTATATTAGAATACTCTGCTCTCCCATTTCTATTGTTTGAAAATCCAAGCTCCCTTCAAGTCTCAACTCATATGATACTTTCTACATGCTGTCCTTCCCAGTCTCTCCCAGATGTTTGTGCTTTCCCTCTTTCTCATATTATTCTATACTTATTTGTATATATATATATATATATATATATATATATATATATATTATATATATATATATATATATATATATATATATATTTAATTTACTTATCTCTGTCCATGTTATTTTCCTCTACTAAGATTATCTCTTTCAGGTAGACTCACTTGCTTTTTAGAAAAATCTCTAGCTTGTGATCTCAGTTGCACTCAACTCTTTCTGACCCCATTTACAATTTTCTTGGCAAAGATATTGGAGTGGCTTACAATTTCCTTTTCCAGTTCATTTCATAGATGAGGAAACAGATGCAAATAAGTAACATAACTGGGGTTACACAGCTAGTGAGTTGCTGAAGCCAAATTTGTACTTTCTTATTCCTTACTCCAGACTTAGTTCTCCATGCACTAGACCACCTGGTAGCCCTAAAATAAATTCTGGGATTATCATGTGTGTGAAATGATAACAGGGGTAGTATCAAAAACAACAAAAAAAAAATGGCAAAACCTATAGAAACTGAATTAAGAAAAACTGGGAAATCATTGTGTATAGTCATAGCAAAGTTACAATGATGATTAAATGTGAAAAGCATGGCTAGTCTCATCAACACAATAATCACAGATAGTTTCAAAGGATTCATGGTGAAAAGGTTCTATCCATCTTGCATCTTGAAGTATAATTTTTTACTACTTAAATTTTGAAACATAGCTAATATGAAAAAATGTTTTGCATAATTACACTTGTATAATTAATATATTCCTTACTTTTTCAGTAGATAAAAGGATGGTAAGGAGGAAGAGAATTTGGAATTTAAAGGTGTTTTTAAGCATTTAAATATAGATACATAATAAAATATTTTAATTACATTAATTCACTATTGGAGAAATAAAAAGATGAGGTTACTTTTTACTAAAACAGCAGTCTTACTTTTGTCATGATTTTAAGAATTTAAGAGTGATCAATTACCAAAACATTACTCACTTTGTTATAAAATCTTAGAGTTAACGTGGCACTGTAGTACCCCACTATTCTAGATACTAGATACATGAATTTCCTCTTTGACATTCTTTATAAGGCATCATTTACTTTCTGCTTGACACTTCCAGTGCATATTAACTTATTTTATTGAATTTCATTTTAATATTCATTGTTTAGTTTCTGAAATAGGTCATAATTATCTTGTATACTGCTTTTGAAATATTAAAATAAAAATTAATATTAAAAATATTTAAAAAATAAAAAATATATTAAAAAGAAAAATTAAGAAAGCTGAGAAGACTTATAAGAATTGAGACAGAATGAAGTGAACAGGAAAAAAAATGTATATATTGAATTACTTATGAACTCTGATAAGCAAATGGGCAGCCACCATTCCAAAAAAGCACTGATAAAATATGTTACCCACCACTTCATAGAGAAGAATGAGACATATTAGGAGTAGGGTTGGGAATTGAGGACATGGCCATTGTGGAAATTTGTTTTGCTTGACTCTATGTTTCTAACAGTTTTTAACTGCTATAGTGTTGGGGTAGAAGGAAGAAAAAATGTTTTTTTGCTTTTAAATATACTTTTTTGAAATTTATTTTATTTGAAGAAATTGAATAAGCCAGAAAAAAAAACACAAAACAAAATGAAACAAAATAAAAGAGAACATTATCATGTGCCCAGCAAACCATCAGGGAGGATTCAAACTATATAACAACAAATGCCAATTTTAAAAATTAAAAAAAAATTAAAAATATATATACATATATATATATGTAGAAGAAATTATATTCATTAGTGTTGTTCTTCTGTTCTCTTCTGCACACCTCATTTACTTTATTCTTCCCCCCTTTCTATCCCCACCACCCCCACCATCCTAAGCAGGCTACATTTAAGAAAGTATATATTTATAAATTGTATATATATAGATAGATAAATATGTAAATAGATAGATAGATATAGATATATACATGTGTACACATACACAAACACACACACACATACACACAGACAGACATATGCATACCTCTCTTTCATCCCACCCACCACCTCCAAACTAGCTACAGTTAAGAAAAGATATATATATATATATATATATATATATTTATTTATTTTTATTTGAAGAAATTGAATAAGCCAGAAAAAAAAACACAAAACAAAATGAAACAAAATAAAAGAGAACATTATCATGTGCCCAGCAAACCATCAGGGAGGATTCAAACTATATAACAACAAATGCCAATTTTAAAAATTAAAAAAAAATTAAGAAAGCTGAGAAGACTTATAAGAATTGAGACAGAATGAAGTGAACAGGAAAAAAAATGTATATATTGAATTACTTATGAACTCTGATAAGCAAATGGGCAGCCACCATTCCAAAAAAGCACTGATAAAATATGTTACCCACCACTTCATAGAGAAGAATGAGACATATTAGGAGTAGGGTTGGGAATTGAGGACATGGCCATTGTGGAAATTTGTTTTGCTTGACTCTATGTTTCTAACAGTTTTTAACTGCTATAGTGTTGGGGTAGAAGGAAGAAAAAATGTTTTTTTGCTTTTAAATATACTTTTTTGAAATTTATTTTTATTTGAAGAAATTGAATAAGCCAGAAAAAAAAACACAAAACAAAATGAAACAAAATAAAAGAGAACATTATCATGTGCCCAGCAAACCATCAGGGAGGATTCAAACTATATAACAACAAATGCCAATTTTAAAAATTAAAAAAAAATTAAAAATATATATACATATATATATATGTAGAAGAAATTATATTCATTAGTGTTGTTCTTCTGTTCTCTTCTGCACACCTCATTTACTTTATTCTTCCCCCCTTTCTATCCCCACCACCCCCACCATCCTAAGCAGGCTACATTTAAGAAAGTATATATTTATAAATTGTATATATATATATGTAGAAGAAATTATATTCATTAGTGTTGTTCTTCTGTTCTCTTCTGCACACCTCATTTACTTTATTCTTCCCCCCTTTCTATCCCCACCACCCCCACCATCCTAAGCAGGCTACATTTAAGAAAGTATATATTTATAAATTGTATATATATATATGTAGAAGAAATTATATTCATTAGTGTTGTTCTTCTGTTCTCTTCTGCACACCTCATTTACTTTATTCTTCCCCCCTTTCTATCCCCACCACCCCCACCATCCTAAGCAGGCTACATTTAAGAAAGTATATATTTATAAATTGTATATATATATATGTAGATATATACATGTGTACACATACACAAACACACACACACATACACACAGACAGACATATGCATACCTCTCTTTCATCCCACCCACCACCTCCAAACTAGCTACAGTTAAGAAAAGATATATATATATATGTAGAAGAAATTATATTCATTAGTGTTGTTCTTCTGTTCTCTTCTGCACACCTCATTTACTTTATTCTTCCCCCCTTTCTATCCCCACCACCCCCACCATCCTAAGCAGGCTACATTTAAGAAAGTATATATTTATAAATTGTATATATATATATGTATATATATATATATATATATATATGTATATATATATATGTATATATATATATGTAGAAGAAATTATATTCATTAGTGTTGTTCTTCTGTTCTCTTCTGCACACCTCATTTACTTTATTCTTCCCCCCTTTCTATCCCCACCACCCCCACCATCCTAAGCAGGCTACATTTAAGAAAGTATATATTTATAAATTGTATATATATATATATGTAGAAGAAATTATATTCATTAGTGTTGTTCTTCTGTTCTCTTCTGCACACCTCATTTACTTTATTCTTCCCCCCTTTCTATCCCCACCACCCCCACCATCCTAAGCAGGCTACATTTAAGAAAGTATATATTTATAAATTGTATATATATATATATGTATATATATATATATATATATGTAGAAGAAATTATATTCATTAGTGTTGTTCTTCTGTTCTCTTCTGCACACCTCATTTACTTTATTCTTCCCCCCTTTCTATCCCCACCACCCCCACCATCCTAAGCAGGCTACATTTAAGAAAGTATATATTTATAAATTGTATATATATATATATATATATGTAGATATATACATAAATACACACAGTGACATACACATATATATATATGTAGAAGAAATTATATTCATTAGTGTTGTTCTTCTGTTCTCTTCTGCACACCTCATTTACTTTATTCTTCCCCCCTTTCTATCCCCACCACCCCCACCATCCTAAGCAGGCTACATTTAAGAAAGTATATATTTATAAATTGTATATATATATATATGTAGAAGAAATTATATTCATTAGTGTTGTTCTTCTGTTCTCTTCTGCACACCTCATTTACTTTATTCTTCCCCCCTTTCTATCCCCACCACCCCCACCATCCTAAGCAGGCTACATTTAAGAAAGTATATATTTATAAATTGTATATATATATATATATGTAGATATATACATAAATACACACAGTGACATACACATATACCCCATATACACAACTTTTTACTATCTCTGCTGATTCTTTCATTAAATTCTGATTAATAATGATTTGGAGCATATTTTCATATGTCTATAAATAGTTTCAATTTCTTCGTCTGAGAATTGTCTGTTCATATCCTTTGACCATTTATCAATTGGAGAATGGTTTGATTTCTTATAGATTAGAGTCAATTCTCTATATATTTTGGAAATGAGGCCTTTATCAGAACCTTTGATTGTAAAAATGTTTTCCCAGTTTATTGTTTCCCTTCTAATCTTGTCGGCATTTGTTTTGTTTGTACAAAAACTTTTCAATTTGATATAATCAAAATTTTCTATGTTGTGGTCAATAGTGATCTCTAGTTCTTCTTTGGTCATAAATTCCTCCCTCTTCCACAGGTCTGCGAGGTAAACTATCCTATGCTCTTCCAATTTATTTATCATCTCATTCTTTATGCCTAGGTCATGAACCCATTTTGACCTTATCTTGGTGTACGGTGTTAAGTGTGGGTCAATGCCTAGTTTCTGCCATACGGGATTTCCAATTTTCCCAGCAATTTTTGTCAAATAATGCATTCTTATCCCAGAAACTGTTGTCTTTGGGTTTGTCAAACACTATATTATTAAAGTTATTGGCTGTTTTGTCCTTTGAACCTAACCTATTCCATTGATCAACTAGTCTATTTCTTAGCCAATACCAGATGGTTTTAGTAACTGCTGCTTTATAATATAATTTTAGATCTGGTACAGCTAGGCCACCTTCATTTGATTTTTTTTTCATTAATTCCCTTGAAATTCTTGACCTTTTGTTTTTCCATATGAACTTTGTTGTTATTTTTTCTAATTCATCAAAGTAGTTTTTGGGAGTCTGATTGGCATAGCGCTAAATCCCTTATTTCTTTATAGTTTTGGGAGGGTTCTGTACTCTTCTTGCATATATGAACTCTTTTCCAATGTGAGTTGATTTTTAGAATTCAGAACACTCCTCACCCCTCTAATGCCTCTGTGTCTATTCTTTTGCACTTAATTTACATAACATGATTACTACTATTATCTTTTCTCTGCTAATCTTTCTTTTGAGCTTACCCTATTGTTGAAGTAAATCTTAAACATAAAGTGTACATGTCCCATGTAAAAAAAGATCAACAATCTGTCCAGGTTTAAAAGGTTTGTCCATGTTGAGTTCCTTGAAATTGCTTGTTGACATTGGCTATTATGAAATGGACAGACATGAGATAGACAGCTCAGCCCAGATTATTTAATTTAAAGCATCCTTTAATAGCTGGCCGGCCAGGACTGACCTCCACTAGACAGGCTAGAAGAGACCAACCCCAAACTTTTAGCAAGATACACTTTTAGGTGTGTTTACCACATCCGGGTACAGCCTTGTGGTTACAGATTTCAGAAATCATTGACACAGTTTCTCATTAACAATAGGGCCAACATGTTTTACAATATTGTCTAGGGTCTCATGAACTGGGCGATGGGGCCCAGTCTGAACATAACACTTCCCTTAACTTAGTTTGAGCAATGTCTGCCTATAAACTTGAGGCCCCTTAATCCCAGGGATGGGGGGGGCATATTTTGTCCATTTCAATTATATATTAAATTTTCTGTTAAGTTGAAAGAAAGTTCTGAAAATCTACAAGTTCGTTGGATGTCCATTTTTCCACATTGAAAATTATAGAGACTTTTGTTGATGTGATATTTTTTGGCAACAGGCCTAGTTCCTTTGATTGTCTGTAGATATGATTCCAAAACCTACATTCTTTTATGGTAGATGCTGATAAGTCTTAAACAATTATAATTATAGTTTTAGCGTATATAATTTTTTTTCTTGTTTCTTACAAAATTTTCTCTTTGATCTGGGGTTTTTGAAATTTGGCAATAATATTCTTAGATGTTTTCCAGAAAGGATCTCTTTGAGGTGATGATCAGTGGATTTTTTTTTTCTATTTCTACTTTCCCCTCATGTTCTATCACTGCAAAACAATTTTCTAGATTTATTTCCTGCATTATTGTGTCAAGGTTCTCTTTTTGGTCACAACTTTTTTGGAAGCCCAATTATTCTTATATTTTCTATTCTTGATCTGTTCTATGAACCTGTTGATTTTCTTATGAGATATTTCACATTCTGTTTTATTTTCTCATTCTTTCCAATCTGTTCTGTTATTTCTTGGTCTTTCATGGTTTTATTGACTTCCCCTTGTTCAATTCTAATTTTCAAAGAGTTATTTTGATCTTTGAGACTCTGTTCCTCCTTTTCTAATTGGTCAAATTTCCACCTGTAATCTTCTTGTTTTTCTTGGATTGTTTTAATTTTTTTTCTTTAGTTTTTCCTCAATGTCTCTCATTTGATTTTTGAGTTCCTTTGTAAATTATCTCTGAGCAAGGAGCCATTTCATGTTACTCTTTGGGGCAGAAGCTTTTTCTAACATGTCCTTCTCTGAAGATGAATTCCAGTCTTCCATTACCTTAATATGTTTCAGTGGTGGAGTTTTTTCCTCCACCCTCCTGAAAATACCCACAACCAACAATGTTCTTGCTTCACTGCTTCTGCACTCAGCAGGTGCTGGTTCCTTCTTATCCAGGGACCTGTCTCAGCAACATAGCTGGGCCTGGTGTTCCCAATCAGCTGAGGTTCATTCTGTCTTCCCAGAATCAACCCCCCATTCAATAAACATTCCAAGAAATGAAAGTCTCTATGGTTCCTGCTGAAGCTCCATTTAAGCCCAGCTAGCCTGGTGCCCACTTGAGGTTTCTGCAGAGCTAGCTCAGAGATATTTGCAATTCAGACAGGTTAATCCCAGCCCGGGTTTTTTGTTCAACTCTTGTAGTGTTTTATCTGGAGGACCTCTGTGCTGCCCCAAATCTTCTTAGTTTTTCACCAGTCCATATTTTCCTTGAAGCACAAATTTGTTCTATTTGTTGGGAAAATCAGAACAACTTGAAATTTACCAACCTACTCCATTATCTTCTCAGAATCCTCCATCCCTAAATTTTTTAAAAAGGAAAATTATTCCAAGTGTTTATGAAAAATATGAAATAAAATACAGAGTTCATAAAGTAAATGATTCAGTACCACAACTCATTAGTAGCTAGTTTTTTGTTTTGTTTTGTTTTGTTTTAATAAAGGGAATGAGAAATGAGATTTATTCTTTTGGGGTTTCATCCTGATGGAGATTCATAACATATGGACTATAACTTGGGGAGTATCTGAGATCAAATATTATATTACTTGATAGGTGAAGCACATTAGTTAGCTAGTATATTAACTTACACTGATTTAGTACTTTAACATTTTTAGTGCTGATTTGATTCTAATATCACGCCACTTTTCTTATGTCTTAGTTTCAGTTTGATCTGATCTTGTCCCTCCAAGAATAACATGAAGTTTCCCAAGATACTCTGGTTCTTTAATTCAGTGTTAAAGTGAGAAAGTGACAATAAATATGGATAATGAGGCATATAGAAAAGTATCTTAAGGCTATCTCAAAATTTACCAAGTGTAAGTCTTGCTCAGAGTACATTCTTCCCTATATTGAATTACATTATTAAAATAACATACTCAATATGTTCAGTCAGGGTAGTGTCAGTAGACCAAATTCATGCAACACTTTTTACTATTTCTAAAAATAAGTGATTAAATGCTTGTTTACAGAGCAATTACAACATACACAATACTGAAACCATCTGTACAGAGAACCATTGATATAAAATATTAAACATTTTGAATGCTAAGAAAAAATCCTGTGGGAAAAGCTTATACAATTGCAAGCTGAAGTTAGAAAAGAAGAACATAAAATGAAAAGGAGACAAGTTGTAATCCATTTAATCATTAAAACCTACTTGTTAAAAAATTCTAAATTGTCAATTTAGATTTTTTTTGTTTCGTAAATTGAAAGAGCATCACAAAAGAAGTAGCAAATTCTCACTTATCAGAGAGAGAGAGACAGAGAGAGACAGAGAGAGAAAGAGGGAGAGAGAGAGAGAGAGAGATCGTTTTGTTTAACCCGAGATGCAAATCTGGAAATAAAACAATATAGTTCTTTTTTATTTTTTTAATTAAAACTTTTTATTTTCAAAGCATATGCATGGACAATTTTCCAACATTGACCTTTGTAAAACCTTGTGTTTTAGATTTTCCCCTCCTTCCACCCTACTACTCCCAGATGGAAACTAATCCAATATATGTTAAACATGGTAAAAATATATGCTAAATCCAATATATGCATACATATTTATACAATTATCTTGCTGCACAAGAAAAATCAGATCAAAAAGGAAAAAAAAATGAGAAAAAATGAAATGCAGGTAAACAACAACAAAAAGAATGAAAATGCTATGTTGTGATCCACCCTTAGTTCCCAAAGTCTTTTCTCTGAATGTAAATGGCTCTCTTCATCACAAGATCATTGGAACTGGCCTGAATCATTTCATTATTGAAAAAAGCCATGTTCTGATGGACATATAATGGATTGATCAACATATAATCTTGTTGTTATCATGTACAATCATCTCCTGTTTTTGCTCATTTCACTTAACATCAGTTCATACAAGTCTCTCCAGGCCTCTCTGAAAATCATCCTGTTGATAGTTTCTTATAATATTCCATAACAGTCATATATCATAACTTGTTCAGCTATATTCTAATTGATGGGCATCTATTCAATTTCCAATTCCTTGCTACTAAAAAAAAAGTTGCTACAAACATTTTTGTATATGTGGGTCCTTTTTTACTTTATTTATGATCTCTTTGGGATACAGGCCCAGTAAAAACATTGCTGGATAGCTGGTTAGACATGGTCAAGTTGGCCATTCTGGGGTTCGGGAGCTCAAAATTTGTCTTTTTTATTTGTTTTGAGTCTCTCACAACAAATCTTCTGAACCACTGGCTTGTAAACAGGGCAGAATAGCCTAAGAGACTCGCAGTGGATTCCCCAGTATTCAGTCTCCAAAATGCTCTGGCTTCCTGCTCCAGCTTACTGTGCTGAAGTTTGGCATTGGCAGTTTCTCCCCTTGCCCAATTGAAGCTTTTCTGAAGTTCTTCCAAAGTATCTTCTTCTGGAAATTGGTTGTACTCTACATATTTGTGGGTTTTGTCACTCCAAAATCAATCCAGAGGCTTAATTTGCTGTTAATCTGAAGGATGCTCAGAGGAGATCAGATAGAGACATGTCTATTTGCCACCATCTTAATTCTGCACTTCACAATCTCTTTTGACCTCAGTTTCCCTTCTCTTTATTTTTTTTTGTTTTGCAATAACATTTATTATGTTTTAATATCATCTTTGTTTATTTTTTAAAATATATTTCTTTCCTTCCCTTTCTCTGTGAGCCATTCTTTGTAACAAATATAAGGGAAAAAAGTTCAACATGATCAACAGAAAAATTGTCTTATAGTACATGTAATTTGAAAAATTCCATACTCATCTTATTTTAAAAAAAAGAAGAAAGATATATTTTCTTATTTTTTTTCAGAGCTAAGTTGCTCTGATTAAATTGTACTGAATTTTGACTTTCTTGTTTTATTATAGCTTTTTTATTTACAAGATATATGCATGAGTAATTTTTCAGCATTGACAATGGCAAAACCTTTTGTTCCAATTTTTCCCCTCCTTCCCCCCACTCCCCTCCTCAGATAGCAAGCAGACCAATACATGTTAAATATGTTTAAAGTATATGTTAAATACAATATATGTATACATATCCATATAGTTATTTTGCTGCACAAGAAGAATCAGACTTTGAAATAATGTACAATTAACCTGTGAAGAAATTCAAAAATGCAAGTGGACAAAAACAGAGGGATTGGGAATGCTATGCACTGGTTCACACTCATTTCCCAGATTTCTTTTGCTGGGTGTAGCTGGTTCTATTCATTATTGAACAAATGAAACTGATTTGGTTCATCTTATTACTGAAGAGAGCCACGTCCATCAGAAATGATCATCATAAAGTATTGTTGTTGACATATATAATGATATCCTGGTCTGACTCATTTCACTCAGAATCAATTCATGTAAGTCTCTACAGGCCTTTCTGAAATCATCTTGTTGGTCATTTCTTATAGAATGATAATATTCCATAACATTCATACACCACAATTCATTCAGCCCTTCCCCGATTGATGGACATCCACTCAGTTTCCAGTTTGGGGCCACTACAAAAAGGGCTGCCAAAAACATTTTTGCACATACAGGTCCCTTTTCCTTTTTTAAGATCTCTTTGGGATATAAGCCTAGTAATAACACTGCTGGATTAAAGGATATGCAAAATTTGATAATTTTTTGAGCATAGTTCCAAATTGCTCTCCGGAATGACTGGATATATTTAAATTTCCATCAATAATGTATCAGTGTCTCAGTTTTTCTACCTCTCCTCCAACATTCAGTATGATCTATTCCTGTCATCCTAACTAATCTGAGAGATGTGTGGTGATATCTCAAAGTTGTCTTAATTTGCATTTCTCTGATTAATAATGTCTTGGAGCATCTTTTCATATGACTAGGAATAGTTTAAATTTCTTCATCTGAAAATTGTTTATATCCTTTGACCATTTATCAATTGGGGAATGGCTTGATTTCTTATATATTAGATTCAATTCTCTATATATTTTGGAAATGAGGCTTTTATCAGAACCTTTGACTGTGAAAAGGTTTTCCCAGTTTATTGCTTCCTTTCTAATCTTGTCTGCATTAGTTTTGTTTGTACAAAAGCTTTTCAATTTGATATAATCAAAATATTCTATTTTGTGATCAGTAATAATCTGTAGTTCTTCTTTGGTCACAAATTCCTTCCTCCTCCACAGGTTTGAGAGGTAAACTATCTTATGTTCTAATTTATTTATAATCTCATTCTTTATGCCTAGATCATGAATCCATTTTGACCTTATCTTGGTGTATGGTGTTAAGTGTGAGTCAATGCCTAATTTCTGCCATGCTAATTTCCATTTTCCCCAGCAATTTTTGTCAAACAGTGAGTTCTTATCCCAAAAGCTGGGGTCTTTGGGTTTGTCAAACACTAAAGTATTAAAGTTATTGACTATTTTGTCCTTTGAACCTAACCTATTCCATTGATCAACTAGTCAATTTCTTAGCCAATATCAATTGGTTTTGGTGATCACTGCTTTATAATATATAGTTTTACATTTGATACAGCTAGGCCACCTTCATTTGATTTTTCTTTCATTAGTTCCCTTGAAAATCTTGACTTTTTGTTCTTCCAGATAAATGTTGTTGTTATAATTTCTAGGTCATTAAAATAGTTTTTTAGGAATCTGATTGGTATAGCCCTAAATAAATAGATTGGTTTAGGTAGTATTGTTATCTTTATTATAATTGCTCGACCTATCCAAGAAAACTTAACATTTTTCCAATTGGTTAGATCTGACTTTATTTGTGTGGAAAGTTTTTTGTACTTCGTTCATATGGTTCCTAACTTTCCCTTGGCAGATAGATTCCCAAAAATTTTATACTATCAACAGTTACTTTAAATGGAATTTCTCTTTGTAACTCTGTTTGATTTTGTTAGTGATATTTAAGAATGCTGATGACTTATGTGGGTTTATTTTGTATTCTGCAACTTTGCTAAAGTTATGAATTATTTCTAATAGCCTTTTAGTAGAATCTCTAGGGTTCTCTAAGTATGCAATCATGTTATCTGTAAAGAGTGATAGTTTGGTTTCCTCATTACCTACTCTAATTCCTTTAATCTCTTTCTCAACTCTTATTGCTGAGACTAGCATCTCTAATACAACATTGAATAATGGTGATAGTGGGCAATCTTGTTTTACTACTAATCTTATTGGGAATGTTTCCAGTTTATCCCCATTACATATGATGATTACTGAAGGTTTAAACAGATGCTCCTGATTATTTTAATGAAAAGTCCATTTATTCCTATACTCTCAAGTATTTTTAATAGGAATGGATATTAGATTTAATCAAATGCTTTTTCTGCATCTATTGTGATGATCATATGGTTTTTGTTAATTTGGTTATTGATATAGTCAATTATGCTAATAGTTTTGTGGGGGTGACGTTCTGTAATCTTTTTGCTATTTTTTTTATGATTTTAGAATCATAGCCAAAGCAATAATAAAAGCTAATTTCATATCTCTAGAGGCCTACTTGCATAAAATAGAGAAAGAGGTCAATGAATTGAGCTTGCAACTAAAAATGCTAGAAAAGGAACAAATTAAAACTCCCCCAGTCAAACATTAAACTTGACATTCTAAAAATAAAAAGAGAGTTCAATAATTTTTTTTTAATTTAATTTTATTTAATAATAACTTTGTATTGACAGAATCCATGCCAGGATAATTTTTACACAACATTATCCCTTGCAATCACTTATGTTTCGTTTTTCCCCTCCTTCCCTCCCCCCCCCAAGAAGGCAAGCAGTCCTATATATGTTAAATATGTTGCAGTATATCCTAGATACAATACGTATTTGCAGAACCAAACAGTTCTCCCGCTGCACAGGGAGAATTGGATTCAGAAGGTAAAAATAACTCGGGAAGAAAATCAAAAATGCAAATAGTTCACATTCATTTTCCAGTATTCCTTCTTTGGGTGTAGCTGTTTCTGTCCATAATTTATCCAATGAAACTCAGTTAAGTCTCTTTGTCAGAGAAATCCACTTCCATCAGAATACATCCTCATACAATATCGTTGTCGAAGTGTATAATGATCTCCTGGTTCTGCTCATCTCACTTAGCATCAGTCCATGTAGGTCTCTCCAAGCCTCTCTGTATTCATCCTGCTGGTCATTCCTTACAGAGCAATAATATTCCATAACATTCATATACCACAATTTACCCAGCCATTCTCCAATTGATGGGCATCCATTCATTTTCCAGTTTCTAGCCACTACAAACAGGGCTGCTACAAACATTTTGGCACATATAGGTCCCTTTCCCTTTTTTAGTATCTCTTTGGGGTATAAGCCCAATAGAAACACTGCTGGATCAAAGGGTATGCACAGTTTGATAACTTTTTGGGCATAATTCCAGATTGCTCTCCAGAATGGCTGGATTCGTTCACAACTCCACCAACAATGCATCAGTGTCCCCGTTTTCCCGCATCCCCTCCAACATTCATCATTATTTTTTCCTGTCATCTTAGCCAATCTGACAGGTGTGTAGTGATATCTCAGAGTTGTCTTAATTTGCATTTCTCTGATCAATAGTGATTTGGAACACTCTTTCATGTGAGTGGTAATAGTTTCAATTTCTTCATCTGAAAATTGTCTGTTCATATCCTTTGACCATTTATCAATTGGAGAATGGCTTGATTTTTTATAAATTTGAGTCAGTTCTCTATATATTTTGGAAATGAGGCCTTTATCAGAACCTTTAATTGTAAAGATGTTTTCCCAGTTTGTTGTTTCCCTACTAATCTTCTTTGCATTCGTTCTGTTTGTACAAAGGCTTTTTAATTTGATATAATCAAAATTTTCTATTTTGTGATCGGTAATGGTCTCTAGTTCATCTTTGGTCACAAATTTCTTTCTCCTCCACAAGTCTGAGAGATAAACTATCCTATGTTCCTCTAATTTATTTATAATCTCGTTCTTTATACCTAGGTCATGGACCCATTTTGATCTTATCTTGGTATGTGGTGTTAAGTGTGGGTCCTTGCCTAATTTCTGCCATACTAATTTCCAGTTATCCCAGCAGTTTTTATCAAATAATGAAATCTTATCCCAAAATTTAGAATCTTTGAGTTTGTCAAACACTAGATTGCTATAGTTGACTATTCTGTCTTGTGAACCTAACCTTTTCCACTGATCAACTAATCTATTTCTTAGCCAATACCAAATGGTTTTGGTGACTGCTGCTTTATAATATAATTTTAGATCAGGTACAGCTAGACCACCTTCATTTGATTTTTTTTTTTCATTAATTGCCTTGAGATTCTCGACTTTTTATTGTTCCATATGAATTTTGTTGTTATTTTTTCTAAATCATTAAAATATTTTCTTGGAAGTCTGATTGGTATAGCACTAAATAAATAGATTAGTTTAGGGAGTATTGTCATCTTTATTATATTCGCTCGGCCTATCCAAGAGCACTTAATATTGTTCCAATTATTTAAGTCTGACTTTATTTGTGTGAAAACTTTTTTGTAATTTTGTTCATATAATTCCTGACTTTCGTTTGGTAGGTAGATTCCCAAATATTTTATGCTATCAACAGTTATTTTGAATGGAATTTCTCTTTGTATCTCTTGCTCTTGGATTTTGTTGGTGGTGTATAAGAATGCTGAGGATTTATGGGGATTTATTTTGTATCCTGCTACTTTGCTAAAATTATGAATTATTTCTAAAGCTTTTTAGTAGAATCTCTGGGGTTTTCTAGGATTACCATCATATCATCTGCAAAGAGTGATAGTTTGGTTTCCTCATTCCCTACTCTAATTCCTTTAATATCTTTCTTGACTCTTATTGCTGAGGCTAGTGTTTCTAATACGATATTAAATAATAATGGTGATAGTGGGCAACCTTGCTTCACTCCAGATCTTACTGGGAAAAGTTCCAGTTTTTCCCCATTGCATATGATGCTTACTGATGGTTTTAAATATATGCTCCTGACTATTTTAAGGAAAAGTCCATTTATTCCTATGCTCTGAAGTGTTTTTATTAGGAATGGATGTTGGATTTTATCAAATGCTTTTTCTGCATCTATTGAGATGATCATATGGTCTTTGTTTGGTTGGTTGTTGATATAGTCAATTATGTTAATAGTTTTCCTAATATTGAACCAGCCCTGCATTCCTGGTATAAATCCTACTTGGTCATAGTGTATTATCCTGGGGATGATTTTCTGTAATCTTTTTGCTAATATTTTATTTAAGATTTTAGCATCAATATTCATTAGGGAGATTGGTCTATAATTTTCTTTCTCTGTTTTCAGCCTACCTGGTTTAGGTATCAGTACCATGTCTGTGTCATAAAAGGAGTTTGGTAGGACTCCTTCAATCCCTACTTCTTCAAATAGTTTATTTAGCATTGGAGTTAATTGATCTTTAAATGTTTGATAGAATTCAGATGTAAATCCATCTGGTCCTGGGGTTTTTTTCTTAGGGAGTTGATTGATAGTTTGTTCTATTTCTTTTTCTGAGATAGGAGTGTTTAGGATATTTACTTCTTCTTCTGTTAGTTTAGGCAAGCTATATTTTTGGAGGTATTCTTCTATTTCATTTAAGTTGTCGAATTTATTGGCGTAAAGTTGGGCAAAGTAACTCCTAATTATTGCTCTAATTTCCTCTTCGTTAGTGGTGAGTTCTCCCTTTTCATTTTTAAGACTAACAATTTGATTTTCCTCTTTCCTTTTTTTAATCAGATTTACTAAGGGTTTGTCTATTTTGTTGGTTTTTTCATAGAACCAACTCTTAGTTTTATTAATTAATTCAATAGTTTTTTTACTTTCAATTTTATTGATCTCTCCTTTTATTTTTTGAATTTCAAGTTTAGTGTTTGATTGGGGGTTTTTAATTTGTTCCTTTTCTAGCATTTTTAGTTGCAAGCCCAATTCATTGACCTTCTCTTTCTCTATTTTATACAAATAGGCCTCTAGAGATATGAGATTTCCCCTTATTACCGCTTTGGCTGCATCCCATATATTTTGGTATGATGTCTCATTATTATCGTTTTCTTGGATGAAGTTATTAATTATATCTATAATTTGCTGTTTCACCCAATCATTCTTTAGTATGAGATTATTTAGTTTCCAATTATTTTTTGGTCTACTTTCCTGTGGCTTTTTATTGAATGTAATTTTCAATGCATCATGGTCTGAAAAGGATGCATTCACTATTTCTGCCTTACTGCATTTGAGTTTGAGGTTTTTATGTCCTAATATATGGTCAATTTTTGTATAAGTTCCATGAACTGCTGAAAAGAAGGTGTACTCCTTTCTGTCCCCATTACATTTTCTCCAGAGATCTATCATATCTAATTTTTCTAGTATTCTATTTATCTCTTTGACTTCTTTCTTATTTATTTTGTGGTTTGATTTATCTAATTCTGAGAGTGCAAGGTTGAGATCTCCCACTATTATAGTTTTACTGTCTATTTCTTCTTGCAGCTCTCTTAATTTCTCTTTTAAGAATTTAGATGCTACACTACTTGGTGCATATATGTTTAATATAGATAGTGCTTCATTATTCATTCTACCCTTTAGCAAGATATAGTGCCCTTCCTTATCTCTTTTGATTAGATCAATTTTTGCTTTAGCTTGATCTGAGATCAGGATGGCTACCCCTGCTTTTTTGGCTTCACCTGAAGCATAGTAGGTTTTGCTCCAACCTTTTACCTTTAACCTGCATGTATCACCCCGCTTCAGGTGTGTTTCCTGTAAACAACATATTGTAGGATTCTGGCTTTTAATCCATTCTGCTAATCGCTTCCTCTTTATAGAGGAGTTTACCCCGTTCACATTTATGGTTAAAATGACCAATTCTGTATTACTTGCCATCTTGTTAACCTCAGTTTATGCTTTTCTCCCTTCTTACTCCCTTACCCCCCTTCCCAGTATTAAGCTTGTGAGCACCACTTGCTTCTCACAGCCCTCCCTTTTTTAGTATCCCTCCCCCCCTCCTTAGAGTTCCTCCCCCTAACTTACCCCTTTCCCTCCCAGTTACTGTATTCCCTTCCACTTAGCTTATTCCTTCCCTTTTCACTTTTCCCTTCTCACTTTTCAATGAGGTGGGAGAAGTTTCACCATAGATTGAATATGTCTAAAATTCTTCTCTTAATGCCAATTCTGAGAGCAGTAAAATATTCACTATATTCATCCCTCTCCATTCTTTCTCTCAGATATAATAGGTTTTCTTTGCCTCTTCATGAAATGTAGTACCCCCACTTTCCCTTTTTTCTGTTACAATGTCCTTTCCACATCTAGTTTCTAGAACAAGGTATACATGTATTCTTTATACATCTTTATAGCCGAAATATAGTTCCCAAGATTAATCTTTACCTTTTTAGATTTCTCTTGAGTTCTGTGCTTGTAGATCAAATTTTTTGTTAAGTTCTGGCTTTTTCATCAAAAATAGGTGAAATTCACTTACTTCGTTGAATGTCCATCTTCTTCCCTGGAAAAAGATGCTCAATCTCGCTGGGTAAGTTATTTTTGGTTGCATACCAAGTTCCTTAGCCTTTTGGAATATCATATTCCAGGCCCTTTGATCCTTTAATGTGGATGCTGCCAGATCCTGGGTGATCCTTATTGTGGCTCCTTGATACTTGAATTGGGTTTTTCTAGCTGCTTGCAGTATTTTTTCCTTTGCCTGAGGGTTCTGGCATTTGGCCACTATATTCTTTGGTGTTTTGATTTTAGGATCCCTTTCAGTAGGGGATCGATGAATTCTTTCAATGTCTATTTTACCTTCTGTTTCTATGACTTCTGGCCAGTTCTCTTTGATAATTTCCTGGAAAATAGTGTCCAGGCTCTTTTTTTCATCATACTTTTCTGGAAGTCCGATGATTCTCAGGTTGTTTCTCCTGGATCTGTTTTCCAGGTCTGTTGTCTTCCTCAGAAGATATTTCACATTCTTTTCCATTGTTTGATTTTTTTGGATTTGCTTGACTGATTCTTCTTGTCTCCTCGAGTCATTCAATTCCAATTGTTCGACCCTGATTTTCAGTGAGGTATTTTCTTCACTCATTTTTTTAAGATCTTTTTCTAATTGTCCAATTGAGTTCTTTTGTTCTGTGGAATTTTGTTCCATTTCGCCAATTTTGTTTTCCAGTTCACCAATTCTATTTTTCAAGGATTTGGTTTCTTTATCCACTCTCTCTTTAACTGACTTCTCCAGGCTCTTTTGCCAAGCCTCCCTCTCCTTTTGCAGAGCCTCACTCTGCTTTTGCCAAGTCTCCCTCTCCTTTTGCAAAGCCTCCCTCTCCTTTCCCCATTTTTCTTCTAGCTCCCTTGTGAGAGCCTTTTTAATTTCCTCCATGAGATTCATCTGTGCTGAGGAACATATGATCTCCTCCTTTGGGGATTCACCTGGGGACTGTTTGTTTTTAGTCTCCTCAGGATTTGGAGTCTGCTCTTTATCTGTATAGAAGCTGTCAAGGGTTAAATTATTTTTCAGTTTCTTGCTCATTCTGTCTAATAATCAAAGACAAACTATCAAAGAAACAGAAGAAAAAAACCCCTTGAATGGAGGCTGCTTTCTTTGGGGGAGGGGCAGGGTAGCTGTGAGGCATGGGTCCTACTGTGCTATGGCGCCTGCGCTCTGAGATCCGAGCACTGAGACACTGTGGGGGAGGGGTGGCCAGGTCCCGAGAGACTCCAGCTGTTTGGGGTTGTATTCTTCAGCCTCGGTGTTTTTAGCTTCTCTGCTGGGCTGCTGACTTGCTGCCGGGGCAAAGTATCTAATCCTGTAGCAAAGCTCTCCCCTCAGAGATGGCTGCGATCACGCCCCACCCCCTCTCTGCTCTACTCGGCTCTGAGCTGCTTTCTGTGCTCTCGCTGCAGCTGCTGCCCGCAGTCTGCTTCCAATCTAAATACCCTCCCCGCCCTCGCGCAAAAACAGACCTTTCTTGATGAGTCTCAAGGATGGTTTCTCTTGGTAAGTAATTGTATGTTTTTTTTTTTCAGTCGAGCATTAATTCAGAGGCATGAAATGCAATGGATAGTGAGAGAAAAACACGGAGGTTACACAGGAGTGTGCTTCCTCTCTGCCATCTTGGCCGGAAGTCTCGAGAATTCAATAAAATTAAAAGTTAAAAAAAAAAAAAAACTATTGAATTAATTAATAAAACCAAGACTTGGTTCTATGAAAAAAAAAAAAAAAAAAAGACAAACCCTTAGTAAATCTGATTAAACTAGAGGATAGCCGCTAGTGCTGGCCTGCTCCCCCCAATTAGGACAAACCTTTCCTAGTGATCTTCCAGATTATCTTCAGCTGGTAAATTATTGTACTTCCAATATTCGTGGATTTTACCAGTCAAGCACTATTTTTGAGGCTGAATTTGGTAATCAGTAGTGACGGTATGAAAGGAGGTTAGAAAGCTGTGTGTCTTCTTCACCATCTTGGCTCTACCTCTTTATCAAAGAAAGGCAATTATCCCATTTTATTAATCAAATTAATTTCCCATGAACTAAAACATCCTAAGGTTCTTCTCTAGATCTAGATTCTCTAAATAAATACAATATTAGGTTCCAAAAGATTAGTAATTGGGGCAACTAGTGCTGTAGCAAATAGCGTACCAGCCCTGAATTCAAGAGGACCTGAGCTCAAATCTGACCTCAGATACTTAACACTCCCTGGCTGTGTGACTCTGAGCAAGTCATTTAACCCCAATTACCTCAGGGGAAAAAAAAAAGATTCGGTATGTATCCATAATAAGATTAGATTATTGGTTTTGGCAGATAGTAAGCATGTTAGAAAATACATTTCAATAACTTGGTTGATCTAACACAGAATGCCTGGTTGATATTTACAACCATCCTTTATGGGAGAAAGCAGAAAAACAAATGAAATAATTTATTAGATTTAATTTCTTAAAAATTTATATTCTTTAACTTTTCTTATGGAATTCCTGTTTTTCCAGCTGGCCAACAACTAAGAGCTATCCATTTGCATTAATTTGTTGAATTATACCTGACCCTCCTCACATATTTCCCAGAAGACAGAAGATCATTTTGTTTTGATAGAAGTTTCTATAAATAACATTAATATTAACAAGGTCACAGAAGAAAGTATTTTTTATAAGGATATTATGTCTTGACTATTTGGTCTTCCACTACTGTGAAATAAATAGAAGTTTCCCTTTCAGTTCCCAGTGCATTAGAGTAAGATTATTTTCAAAACTAGCAAGTCTCTCTGGGTTTCTGTTTCCTCATTTGCAAAATGATGGAATTGGAGTAAATTGTCATTAAAGGTCTTTCCAGATTCATGCTATGATCCTATGATAACAAATCTATTTTTCCCAAGTTTAGAAAAGTATTGCTTTTCTATCCACTATAGATAATATGTTTGAATCTTATATTATTAATCTTCAATATACACAATATAATTTATGAGTATCCTAAGTATAATCCTTCCATCTCTTTCAAAATCCTTCTGATTCTTTGTGACAAGTTGCAAAATTCAACCTCCTATTTAAAAGTGTTTCCTTATTCAATGCACTTGAACTTTTTATCTCTCTATCCTTTTTTTTTCCTTTCTCTCTTTTCCCTTCCTTTCTTCCTCTCTTCTTCTTCTTCTTCTTCTTCTTCTTCTTCTTCTCTTCTTCTTCTTCTTCCTCCTCCTCCTCCTTCTCCTCCTTCCTCCTCCTCCTCCTCCTCCTCCTCCTCCTGCTTCTTCTTCTTCTTCTTCTCTTCTTCTTCTTCTTCTTCTTCCTTCTTTTTCATTTGATGTCATACTCTGTGCCTTTAAATACAAATTGGATGAGGTGAGAAACTGTAATTCCTGTTTGTTATTACTATTGTCATTGTTTTGGGGCTTTGTAACCCAAGCTTCTTTTTGACATGAATGCCCATCTCAAAAAACAAAAAATAGCAACAACAATAGATACTGCAATAATATTCTTTTGGTGATGAATGTGTCTGCCATTCTTGGATGTTAAAATCTTTAAAGAATGAAAAATTATTCACCCTAAAGACAATGAAAAATTTGATCATGTGAATAAAGAAATGCTTAGAAAATATTTTAAAAACTAAAATTAAAAAAAAATCATGTTGGAAAAATAAAGAGTTGAAAAAAAAATAAAGAGAAAAAATGAAAATGAAAATGAACTTTGTGCTATGTTGTACCCAAAGTCAAGAAATCTAGAGAAGAACAGTCAGTATGCTAGAAGATAAATTCCTTATGGAAAATTGTTGAAAGGATATGTAGAAGAGTCCATTGTACAGGCATGTTTAGTGAGTTTGCTTGGAACTTCAATATAGAAGAGAATACTTTTATGTGGAATATGGGTTAGTTCCTTGGAGGGCTTTGGGGTCAGCCAGAGTCAGGATAAAATAAAGTCCTAAGTCTGTAGTGAAGGAGACAGACAAACTGCCACGAGGCTTGCCAATGATGTATCTTGGATTCTCGAGTCCAAAGTCTCCCACCTCTCTCCTCCTCCTCCTGTCTCAAAGTGACTCTGGCCTGTCTCACCCCACCTTCTAATCGTTGCCAAACATTGAGCCAGCATCAATTGTGAGAAGAGTCATTTATCCAAACATATGCTAATTGAGTCATTGTCTTGTATGAAATAGATAATTAGCCTTAAGTGCTTGGTTGTCTGATTCAAATACAGACAAATACAGATGATTCAAATACATCTTTTCATAGTTTTAGCCCTCTATACTTTTAGCCATCTAATCAGTATTATCAGAGAACTAAAGCTGGTCATTGAGTTGACATTCATGTTACTTTGCACATGGTAGATGCTTAAAAATACTCAAGTTAATTGCTAGGATAAAAGATCCATGAAGTCAGAGATGAATACTTTTTCAATTCTATATTCTGTGCCTTACTCACAGTAGACATATACAAAATATCTGAGAAACAAATGAATGGTTACATACTTAGTAACTAAAGACCTGTGGTTTTATCTATTTGAGTTTTCCCTTAACAAAGAATATCACCTATGTACAATTTAGCACTTATATTGTCACAGTTTTAATGTGACTTTGAAATTCATCATTTTGTGATCAATCTTATGATGAACACATAAGATGATGTTCTTATAAAACAAGAAGTTTTATAGTTGATATCTTTCTAGTCAGAGAAGACTTTTCCAAGATGAAAATTAGCTTGCACCAACTTCAGGAATTTAAAATCACCTATATACCTCTAATTAAGAATTAAAATAAGACTTAAGTAGAAGAATAAATAGAATATCCTCCAAATGTTAGCGATTCCCAAATTAAACTATTGAAATATAATCCATTAAGAGAATTTTATAAACTTTGTAAAATTCATGAGAAAGAAAAAAATCTTATCCCAAATCTGCAAGTGGTTCCAAAGTCTATGCAAATTTTCCAATGTAAAAATAATAGTGCATTTGAAAAATAGTTTTGTTTAAATATAATTTAGTGATTGTTAATTGATATTGTTCCAATGACAATATTTAACATACTTTTTATTATTTTTATGAAGGATATTTATATATATTGTAGAGGCACCAAGATAACAAAGGATCTTGAGTGTTTGTGATTTAAGAAACTGGAGATGTTTAGCCTGAGGATGAAAATATTCAGAAGAGACATGGCAGTTATATTCTAGAATTTTAAAAAGCTACCACGTGGAAGAGAAATTAGCTTGGTTCTGGCAAACAGACCTGGAGGTTTTGATTGGCAGCTACAAAGAAAAAATTGGGTTTGAATGTAGGAAAGACTTCTTAGAGTTTAGGAGAATCCATTCATTGCATAAGTTTGAAAGTTCTGGTTTGCTTTTCCTTAGGTGTCTTTAAATGTTGTCTGAGTGCTCTGGTGTGTGGCCTATTAGAATGGGGATTCTTTCACAAAAAAGATTGTAATTTATAGTTGTTGAGGTCCCTTTCAACTCTAAAATTGTGATTTTTTTTTTTTTTTTTTTTTTTTGCTGAGGCATTTTGGATTAAGTGTGCCCAAGGTCCCACAGCTAAGAAGTGTTAAGTGTCTGAGATCAGATTTGAACTCATCCTCCTGACTGAGCCTAGCTTTTTTTCCTAATAACATTATATAATTTGTTCACTATCAGCACAGATGATTTTTTAAAATTTGAACTTTTCCCAGAGGTATGTGTATTTCTGTGTGTGTGTGTGTGTGTGTGTGTGTGTGTGTGTGTTTGTGTGCGCATGTGCACATACATATCATATATTATTTAGGTCATCATTGTTCATTTATAAGAATATAAGAATAACTATAATACCTATGAATAGGAATAAAATCAGTGAGTTCTAACAACGTGGGACAGATGTCAAATGCTACTTTTAAACAATCCTTCATCCATCCCTCCACCAGAACAGAGATTTTTCAACTTTTTCCACTCACTCAAGAAATTTTATATTACCCTGGGTATTTAGGTATGTGAAATTGGTTTACAAATCAATCAACAAATAATAGTCCATGATTCTATGATCTCTACATTCAGTTACAAGACCTGATATGGGGTCACAAACCACAGTTTAAGAAACTGGGTAATATAGCACCACACACATATATAGTGAAAGAGATTAATGATTCAATAGTGAGAAAGAAAGTCTCATCCTTCTCCATAACTTCAGTTTGAACATTGAGCTTTGTACCTATGTGTTCATAGCTATACCTCAAAAACCCCAAAGGCCACAGGATGTGGGAAATGAAAGAGCCAATGTGAAATTCTGCCAGTTTGAGGCTGACAGTGGCTGCAGAGAAAAGGAAAATATAAAGATCCAGAATTAGGAAGGAGGCTCAAAAGTTCCCTTTAATTAGGAAGTCTCTGGTAATTTTTTGTTGTTGTTTTGTTTTATTTTTAATAAGTTTCATGTATATACTTAGATTCCAATTAATTGTGAATAATAAATTCTGGGAAATAATTGCACTGTTTGAATTTTTACTGCATATTTCCATTGGGCTAGAAACAATTATTGTATTTAACAAAATTGTAACTTCAAATAATGAAAATTAAAATTCATAGACCATTTCAGATTCATTATTCACATTATTAATGACCTTAATATATATAAAATATTCTTATACTTATTTAATAGTCATACATATTTTTAAATTAGTCATAGTTATAAAATAACCATATACTATTGCATAGGCAGGTTTGCTGAGATGGACAGAAGGAGGCAGACAGGAAAAAGATAGGTGATATATAGGTTGATATCAATAAAATATGTTTCAAAAAAAAAAAAAAACAATAGCCTTATTGAGAAAAATATTTTTAGCTTGCATAATAATTTCTATTTTCCCCCTTAGTAAGCTTTTTTTTAATAAAAGGCAGTGATAACTTACCTCTTTTTCATATTCTGATTTTTTTTAATTGAGGGAGGAGAAGGTGAAAGGATAAACATCAGGTCTTCATTTGGCCATCTTAGTAACAAACAAAAAACAAGCATTAAAATTACAAAATCAAAATCAAACATAATGAAGCCTTAGAAAAATAGCAAACATATTAGAGGCCTGCAGTTAGGCATGACAGGTAAGTATTGCTTTTGCTTCAAAGACCCCAGTAAATCAAAACAATGGAGCTGATGGAGTGGTATAATTGTCTCTGATATGCTGCAGTGAGTATTATTTATGGTTGTTTATAAAATATACTGTCAGGATGGCAGCCTGCCTAGGACTTTACTATTATTTATAGACTCCCCTGTCTTCAGGTGTCCTTAGATATACAAATTTTTTTTTTTTTAATATAGAAAATAAAAGGCTTGCAATGTTGACCTTGTGAAATCACCCACACACATACACTGTAGCAACCATTCCTTTTAAAACCTTTAAAAGATCTTGGTTTGATCTTATTAAATATTCTATATATTGTCATTAAATATATTTTGTTTATTATTATCTGTACTAACTAGAATATAAACAGATGCATGTCTCAAGTTTGATGCCCAGTTTTTAAATGTTTTAAAAAGAAATTCATTAAATCGATTTAAATATAAATACAAAATATTATTTGTCTTCCCTTATGAACTTCTCACTAGATGACTTCAAATATATACAAAGAAAGGCTATGAGACAGATGGAGCTGTTTGATTTGGAACTCAAAATTCTAAGCAATGGAGCAGACAAACCATACAATTCACTGAGATGAAAGGGATGTGAAATATAAACTGTAAATTTTCTTGAATGTTTGTGACTTGGAAAAAAATAGTCCTAATTGCACTTCCTTGAAGTAAATCATAAAGAAGCATTAGCAAATACATAAATATAAAATGATTTATTCATGTATTCTTGCTTCTGTGTTTGAGTAGCTTGAAGAGTTTAGGCATGGCCTAATTAAATGTCATTTGTTATGAACAAAACAGTAATAAATACAGGGAATAAGTAGATTAGCTTTTTACTATTGATGTTGTTCCCAGTACCCTGTATAAATGGAAGAACATGACTTCTTATCTCCTCAATTCAGGCAAGTTTTGTAGATTTCACCTTTGAGAAAATCTCTTCTTCAATCCCAAATTAGTTAATATGCCTCAGGTCAAAACCAGGCTCAGTGTAGCTTTCTTTCTGCTTTTATATCCTATCAGAACTAAATCTTGATTGAATTTATAATGTTTTGAAATAAATATATATGTAATATATATTTTTTCCATAACCTCAGTAGATTTAATTAAATTTAAAAAGCATTCACTTGGTGCCTATTATGTTCTTAGATTGTACTGGATACTCTAGAGAATATGGAGGAATTGTAAGACTTTATTCCTACTTTCAAAGTGTGTAAAATCACTTTAGGAATCAGAGAAACAGATAAACAGATAGATAGATGTGTGTGTATGTCTGAGTATATCTTTTTGTGCCTATATAAGTATGTATGTCTATGTATATATGTATATTTATATGTATATCCCCTAACAGGAAGTATATGTTAGTCTATATGTGTATGTATATGCATGTGTATATAATTATTCTATATGTGTATGTGAGTACAGAAGCAAAAATATAAAGGTAAATGTTTAGCATCTAGCTATTCAAAATGATAATAGTAGTAAGCATTTGACATTTTAAATTTTAATTTCTGTTATTAATATTTTCTCAATCATTTTATTAAAATTAGGTTACAAGTGGTTCTCTAAAGTCAGTATGAGCCTAGCCTCAGCATATTCCTGATTATAAGTCCTATATAATAATGTCTTAAATTTACATAGCCTTTAAGTTTTCCAAATAGTTTCAAAAATGTTTTCATCTGATTCTTTCAGGATTGTGAGATGCTTTATTGTTGTTAATTTGTAGATGAAGAAACTAGCACTCAGAGAACTTAAATAACTTCTGAGTGGCTACATGGACAGTAACTGTCAAAAGCAGAATATGAAGTGAGTCCTAGGAAATGATGTTATTCCTTTGATTGCAGATATAACTTGTTTCAGTGTTGTTTCATTGTTGGGTTGAATCATGTAGCTTGACTAAGACTTTGCTTCTTACTAGGTTCAACTACTCATAAATTCAGGTCCAGTTCTTTTGAACCCAGTGTTTTCCTCAGCCTTTAAAGTATTCCTTCATCTCTTTCATCCCTATTCTCTTCCTTTCCTGAGAGATGCAAAATGGCTACTCCTTAATTTCTAATAAGGAAGAATAGATCATCTACTTAGTGAGTTAATGTGTTTTTTTTTTAACATACACAATTAGTTATGATTCAGCACCCATTCAAAAAAACATTCATGAAATTGACCTAAAACAGTCAGCATATACCTATGAATGTTCTGAAAACCATGCATTAGATTGCATGTTCATAAGGATTGTATTTTCATTGGTCAGTTCTTGTTAGTTACTTTGATGGAGTATAGAGAAGCTGCTAATCCTTTTATCCACCTTTGGGAAAATGTTTACATGAAGTGCTGTATAACTCTATCAGATTAGCTGATGTATGGGGGAAATGAGCCAAAGAAAGAATAAGCTTCTTTTAACTATTATCCCTGTGATCAACTTCAATCTCATTAAGATTAAAGATTGGGGAGAGGGATCCTTTGGGGCTACAGGGTAATTGTGTACATGTTGTTTTCCCCAAGTTGAATATAATGTTCTTGAAAGTAGGAACTATTATATTTTCCCAGTGTATCCTCATTGCCTGCTATAGTTGCTAGCACATAGGAAGATCTGAATAAATGCTTCTTAAATTGAATTAAATCAGACTGGGATATTTGGTAGCCATGCAATCAAGGTCAAGTCCTTAAAGGCCTCTAAACAAATCTTGAATGTAATTCCTTGGGATAAAATAGACTAAGTACCTTTTGGATGAGAGAGTCCCTTAAGAGGGTTAAATCAAAAAGTATTTTTTGTATAGATTAAAATTAATAATGTTGGGGGAAAAGTGTAGTGACATCTTTGAACCCTTCAATGTGATTTAAAACTTCATGGATACCTAGGGAGAGACAACAAAGCAAAACAAAAATTTATTAATCACAAAATTGGTTTGGGAAACACTAAATTAATTTATGGAACAAGTTTTTTAAAATGTGTTCACAGAGAAAAAGACATCTGAATGACTGCACATATAATTATCATTAATAACTTTAATAGGTCTGGCACTTAAAGTCAATTTGACAAAAATAAATCTTAAAATTATGCAAAATTCTAATTTTGGAGCAGCAAGATGGCATAGTAGATAGAGCACTGGCCTTGAAATCAAGAGGATTTGAGTTCAAAATTATAATTTTATCAAAGTATCAACTTTGGAAACTATAACTTACCTAACAAACAGTTTCTCATTGAGTTTACTAAGAAGTGTGTCAGCCTAATAGTACTTTGAGTAGTTATTATGAGATAAAAAGAGAAATCACCTTTGTGAGTATTAAAAAATAAATAAATGTGTAAATAGTTATATCTATACATACATACATATATATATACACATACATATATGCATATATGGAGATTTTATTTAAAAAAAAAACTATTTTTTCTCATCTTACAAAGTAAAAAAAAAAAATGTATAAAACACGCATTTATATAAACTTTAACATCCCTAACATTGTGTATGAAAATAAAGTCAGGAAAGAGAAATATAATAATAAGGAGGGAGCTCTCCCAGAAAGTCTCTAGGAATTGGCAAAATGTTATCCAAGAGGGAACGAGTTGCACATTTCAAAAAGCATGTAATAAAGTCAATTGTAATATAGACAATTCTGGGACCCTAGCATTTTACCTTTGACATAAGGTAATTTATGGCATAAATTATTAGAGTACAAGTTTAAATGAGTAAAAAACAAAAAGAGTCAAAAGGAATAATTCTGTTTTCTTTGTCTGCTCTCAATTTTGAAAATAGGAATAACATCAGTTCCCTCTGGATTTTAAAATCTTGATTTGCTCAATGCTAAACTTGATATTTTTGGAGTTCAGGCACCAGGTGATGAGATTGATGTAGGCATCAAATGTTGGGGTTCAGTCATATAAAGAATTCACAATGGCTATTTTCTTTGGAAAAAGTTAAGTTTATTTAGGAGAAGAGGTTACAGTCAAAATGAAGAAGTATGATAGAGACCAGGAATGGTAAATATGAAATAGAGTTGGGAGAGCATATAGTTAGACACTAAAGTGCTTTTAACAATTAACAATAAAAAAGAGAAATTCCTTAATGGAAATTGTAATTAGCCAGGAGAAGGGATAAATTCCATGAGAAGGAAGTATTCCTTTAACTGACAGGCTAAATCCATAGAGGAATTCATAGAGGATCTACAGCATCCTAAAAAAGTTAGTTAGCTATAAGAAAGGGAAAGATACCATGAGACATGGCAGGGGAGATGAGATTAAAAACTCTATTAGGTATAGGGAAAGGGAAGGAGAAAGACACCCCAAGGCTGAACATTGTGGCAAGTTTAACATAAAGGGGTTTAGCAAACAGATTTATAAGAGAAATTCAATTTCAAAGGTTTCATATAACTTATATTTCTGACTGGACACAGCAAGATGAAGCAACCAATACCTCTACTATAAATTTGAACTGATTCCCTTCTCTGCTTGTCTCAGAAAGTAATTTTACCAGTACTTCAGACTTTCTCTGCCAACCCTACCTAGTAACCCAGGATTTCATCAAACTGAACATGGGCTTATGAAAAAGTTGTCTACTCTTAATAAGACAATACAGAGTATAGTAGGGATAGAGGATAGAGCAAATCCAAGTTGTAATTGTCCTTCAGATCCTTGCCAATATTATTATCTTAGATATGTAACTCATTTTCTCAGAGCTTTATTTTCTTCATTTCTCAGATAAGAAATTGGATTTAATGGCCTCTTAAGTCCTAAATCTATACTTCTAATAGTGTTAGCAGGTGTGAATAGAATATAAAGAAAATTAGATTTTATATGTGAAAGTTTGTCTATAAACAAAACATAGAAACATTGGCTAAAAGGAGTCATGTTGTATTCATAATTTTATCTACATAGTAAAGAATACTTATGCAAGAATATTTGTAACTATATCCATTCATCAAAGAGCTAAACTATCAAATTCTTGTTTTGAGATTATACTTAACCCATTTAGTTGATGAACCCTTTCCAACAACACAATCTTAAAAGTCTGTTATATAAGCTGCCTCAAAACATTTTTTGGAAGGAGGTGAAGCATAAATAAGTTTTAAAAGGATAAAATTATATAAATATATTTCCCACCTACAATATCTCAGCTAAGGAAGGAGAACAACTAAATGTTAATAGTAAAAACTTTCTATTACTTCTTACTAAAGCCATTAGTGATGCATTTATTATGTGTATTTTTCTCTGCAGGTATTTTCTTTCATTTGTAAACTGAAATGAATGTCCCAAAGTA
This sequence comes from Antechinus flavipes, assembly GCF_016432865.1. Taxonomy (NCBI): domain Eukaryota; kingdom Metazoa; phylum Chordata; class Mammalia; order Dasyuromorphia; family Dasyuridae; genus Antechinus; species Antechinus flavipes. The sequence goes on along the minus strand of NC_067401.1, from coordinate 60,352,433 downwards.
AATCAGTTAAGAAGAATGAAAGGATCTTGACATCAATCAGGAATGTATAGTACTGTAAATGCACTGAGAATATAACCGGGATTTTGGAGAACAATATTACACTCCTTGTGAACAATGGGACTTTGCAGTATCAAAGGCAGACCTCTTTTGTGATCCACTGAAAGCATATTGTCTTCTGAACTAAGGAGAAAAGTCAGCCATTATTAAAGCATTATTACATTTAAATCTAATACAATGCCCTTTTGTAACTGAAAGCATATTCAGTGCAAATAGTGTGCTGTTATTTTTTAGTACAAGCAGACTCTTTTGAGTCTCTGTACAGACTTTTTTTTAAAAAATGATGTTAGAATTTGTGCTCATTTAAAACAAGGATAACATTAAAACAATTCCAGTACCAACCCACTTTTGCATTCAACAGAGTTTTAAGTTTCAAGATTAGTTTTTGTTTTTCTTTTTCTAACTACAGTAGCAATTATGACTGGAACCATGAGAATCTTGTGCTTTTGATACTTTATTCAAACATGAAATATTTTGAGTGCTACAAAGTAGAGTAAGAGTTCCTTATTCAGCCTTTATTTTCAGTTGTTTAATATGCAGTCTTTTATTTTTTTTTCTTTATATTAGTATTTGTAGTCTTCATTTTCTTGTACATATTGTCCAAATGTACTTTCCAATTCTCTATTTATTCTTAGTTTCAATTTATGCCTTTGTATTTGCTTCTTGAATTTGAACGTCATAATCCTGCTTTTTATTCCATTACATTTTCAAAACTGTTTTTTTTTTTTGATATCATTACCGTATCAGGCCTGCTATAATAGATGACATGATAATTATACTTCCTCTCTCATACCCAGTTGCTCTATTCTACCTAGCCTTAGCACTATATCTGATATGGGGTTTATCAATAATTTAAATAGGGGCAATATAAAGGTCAGTAGATCAGTCTACTCAGCATAAAGTTGTCATGGCTTTTAGTTCTACTCTGACCTTTTGCCCTGATTCTAAAAATTAGACTTTTTCTATTGGCCTACTCTGAGAAGTAGGGCACATTTTTTTTAATCCCCTTCTGCATCAAAGGTCAGGTTGTGGTCCTCTTTCCTGATATCATAGTTCTTTTGTGTCTGGTATCCTACTTTGCTCATATTGTACCTTCCAAGAATGACATTTCTGTATAATTCATCAATCCCTATTATAAGCCACAAATAATTTGTCCTGATGTCTTCTACCTGCAAGCCTAGACATTTACCTAGTTCCTTCTTCTAGATCAGGATTTCTGAATCCCCAAAGACTCAATGCACAGATTACAGGGAAATTATGAACTTAAATATGAAAATAAATCTTTATTTCAGTATTGGTTTCTTTTGTAATTCCATTTATTCAATTATATAGTTTCAAATATCTGAGAAAGAGTCCATGGACTTACACTGAATGTCAAGATAGGTTGTTAGTTCACAAATGATGTTTAATAAACCCTATTCTATACAATCACAAATTATGGCTGTATACTAGGTTTTCAAGGGAGGAAAAAAAAAACTGAAGAAATTGTTTGCAGTGATATGACTGCAGTGAGGTAACAGAGCAAGGTTCTCAACTCATTAAGTCATGTTGATGTTGTTGTTAAAAAGTGTTTTCTCTTTCTCTCTCTTCCTATCTCCCGCCTTCCCTCCTGTCTCTCTCTGTCTCTGACTCTGTCTCTTTCTGTCTCTGGTTCTGTCTCTGTCTCTGTTTCTTATTCTCTGTTTCTCTTTCTGTGTCTTTCTTTGTCTCTCTCTATTTCTCTCTCTCTCTGTGCTTTTCTCTCATTGTCTCTCTTGTTCTGTTTTTCTGTTTCTCCCTCTCTGTCTCTATCACAGGTCTGTCTCTGTTTTTCTTTCTGTGTGTCTGTCTCTCTATCTCTCTCCCTCTTGTCTGTCTTTGTCTCTGTCTCTCTGTCTCTGTCTTCCTCCCTCTCTCCTTCTTGTTCCTCCTTTCATATCTCTCTCTCTCTCTCTCTCTCTCTCTCTCTCTCTCTCTCTCTCTCTCTCTGTTTTTCTCTCTGTCTCTCTGTCTTTGTCTTTCTCTCTTTCTTAACAATCCTTTTTTCTCTTTCTCTTAACTGTTCCAACACCCCTTTTCAGTCTCCTTTGCTGTCATGTCATGCTTGCTATCTTTGGTTATCTTTCAAGGTTTAGATATTTTACCTTCTTTCTTATTCCTCTATATTGTCTCACCTGGTGATACCATCAGCTCCCATACATTCAGTTATTTGGTCTATGTATCACACCTATCTATACAGTCCTAGTTTCTCTCCCAACCTATAGTCAGAAGCATCATTAACTCCCTCCTTGACCTAAAATTGGCTTGCTCAGCCATTCTCCAATTGATAAATGGTCAAAGGATTTGAACAGACAATTTTCAGATGAAGAAATTGAAACTGTTTATAGTCACATGAAAATAGTGCCCCAAATCACAATTGTCAGAGAAATACAAATTAAGACAACTCTGAGATACGACTACACACCTTAGATTGGCTAAAATGACAGAAAAAGATAATGGCAAATGTTGGAGAGGATGTCGCAATACTGGGACACTGATACATTGTTGATCAGTGGTATCCACTGATACTGTGGATGGATCCAACCATTCTGGAGAGCAGTTTGGAACTATGCTCAAAAAGTTATCAAACTGTGCATACCTTTTGATCCAGCAGGGTTTCCACTGGGATTATATCCCAAAGAGGTCTTAAAGGAGGGAAAGGGATCTACATGTGCAAAAATGTTTGTGGCAGCCTTTTTTTATAGTGGCAAAAAACTGGAAACTGAGAGGATGCCCATTAATTAGAGAATGGTTGAGTAAATTGTGGTATATGAATGTTAAGGAAAACTATTGTTCTGTAAGAAATGATCATTAGGGTGATTTCAGAGAGGCTTGGAGAGACTTATATGAACTGATGCTAAGGGAAATCAGCAGAAGCAGGAGATCATTATACATGGCAACAATAAGACTATATGATGATCAATTTTGATGGACATGGCTCTCTTCAACAATGAGATGATTCAGATCATTGGAACTGAGGACTATGGGAACTAAGTATGATTAACAATGTAGGCTTTTCACTGTTTTTATTATTTGCTTACATTTTATTTTCTTTCCCATTTTTTCCTGTTTGATTTAATTTTTCTCATGCAGCAAGATAATTGTATGCATGTATATATATAGGATTTAACATATATTTCAACCTATTTAACATGTATTAGACTATCTTCAGGTAGGGATTGGGGGGAAAGAGAGGAAAATTTGGAACAAAAAGGTTTGCAAAGATCAATGTTGGAAAAATTACTGAAGCATGACGTGTTAAAAAAAATAAATAATTTTTTTTGCAAATAAATAAATGAGATTGACTTGCTCTATGAGTCTAAAACTCAATATTTCAAAAAGAAAATTCACATTTTTTCTGCCAAAATTGCTCCCAAAATCCCTCATAGTTTTGGAGGTAGCACCATTCATCCTTTCAACTAAGCTCAAAATTTCTGTGTTATCTTCTACTCATGTTCATTTACTTTATATATCTAGTCCATTTTAAATCTCTTTCTCATATACTTCGCTTCTCTTCACTATCCTAGTTAGGGCCTTCATTATCTTTCACCTGAATTAATGCAATAGCCTCAAAATTTCTATCTATATTTTAAGTCCATTTTTCTCCAATTCAACAGCACTGAACTTCCATTGTCATTTTTCTATAGCAAAGGTCTGATCTTATCATCATGTTCAATGAGTCATGGGTAATAGGAAATACCCCTAGAACAAAACATAAAATCTTCTGGCATTTAAAACTCTAATCCAAAGCTGAATTTTCTCCTTTTCTTCAATACTATCTCTGGAATTTCCTGGGTTCTTTCCAGAATCTGCCTAGATTTTGTCTTCTTCAGGCAACCTTTCCTCTTTCTCCTATTCCTCATAGCTACAACTTCTTGACTATAAGATTATCTTTTATTCATATGGTATGAATCTTCTCTTTGTATTTATTTGTGATTATTCCATCATTATAATATAATCTCTTTAAGACCAGGGATTGTGTTTGTTTTCTTTTTAACTTTCCATTGTTTAATATAATGCCAAGTACATAGTAGGTATTTAATAAATAATAAATAAATACCATAGTAGGTAATTAACAAATTGAGTGACTGAATGATTAAATGAGCATGAACTGAAGACAGAAGAGATTGGGAAATATAGAGCCCAGTTAAGAGACAGTTGCCTTGTCTAGGTGAGTGGTGATGAGGGCCTTATCTAGAGTAATAACTGAGTGAAAAGCAGGTGACAAATATTAGAAATGTTGTGACAAGTATCACTAAATTTTTGAAGGAGAAAAATACAAGATATAATGAATATAGTGTGGTAAACCCTGTTTTTTTTTTTTTGTTTGTTTGTTTTGTTTTGTTTTTTTTTTTAAGGAAATTTCAGAGGTTTAGGTCACTCAGATTTTAAGCGTTAGTAGCTCCAAAACACAGGTTGTAGTCTTCTATCTTCTTCAAAAACTTGTCCATCAATCTGCCAGCATTATCTTTCTCTCATCTTTAAATCTTTATTTTTTATTCATGGATTTCTTTCACATTACCTAGAAATGTGCACAAATATATCCTATCCTAAAGATGAGAGAAAGATAGATGGTGGGGTGAAAAACATAAGTGCTGAAGTTAGCCTTGATCAGAAAAAAGCCACCTCTTCATCAAAGACTAGAGAAGAATATGAAGGACAATGAAGGGAGGCTTTGGAAGAATAGAATAAGGGAGGGAATCTCTGAAAGAATGAGTGTTACTATTGCAGTAAAGTAAGAAGGAAGTTGTTCTGCTAAGCCAATGCAGGAGTTTGGAAGATTTGAGAGAATATTTGAAATAACAGCTAATGAGAATTTAAGAGTCCATTTGTGGTATCACCAAGAATGCAATGTGAATTTTGGAACTGTTACAACTTGAAATCTGAGTAGCCTGGAAGTCCAAAGTTACTACCGCAATTACTCTTGATCCAAGATACTCCTCCAGTAAACATAGGTCTGCCATCCTTTCCACTTAAATAGGAAAAAGCTAAGAACATGATAACAGTAGAAAGTCGTGCTAAATTTGAGATTTTGAACCTAAGTTCAAATTTGTCAGTCAGTCAGTCAATTTATTAAGGGCCTATTATGTGCCTAGCACTGTCCTAAACATTGGGAAATACAAAGGGAAGAAAAGGAATATAAAGAAAGACAAAGTAAATTCTCTCTCCACAAAAATTGATATTCTAATGGGAAAAGAAATAAAAAAGTATGAATGAATACAATATATTTATAATAAATTAGAAATGATTAACAAAAGAAATTTGCTAACATTAGTGAGGAAAAAGCCTTCTTACAAAATATAGGATTTTACTTTAAGGAGACAAAGATGAGGAAGGAAAGTAGTATAGGCATGAGGAACTACTAGTAAAAATACCCCATGTTTGAAAATAGAATGTCTTTTACAAGGATAGCAAAGATGCTGGTGACACTAGATTGCAGACTATTTGGAGGAAGTAAGATGTAAAAAGACTAAAAAGATAACTACTATTTTTGTGATTTAAGCAAGTCATTTCTCCACCACAGTTATGAAATGAGGAGGTAGAATTAAATGATCTCCAAGGGTAGCTAGGTGACACAATGAATAAAATGCCCAACCTGGAGTTGGTAACATGAATTTTCTTGAGTAGAAATCTGGTTTCAGACCTTTACAAATTGTGTTACCTTGACAAGTCATTTAACCTTTTTTGCATCAGTTTCCTCATCTGTAAAATGAGCTAGAAGTAGATATGGCAAATCACTTCAGCATTTTTAAGAAAATACTGAAATACCTAATAAGCTCACAAAGAATCTCACGAAATGACAGAACAAAAGTATCTTCCAGCTCTCAAACTATTATCTCTTGTTTTTTTGTTTGTTTGTTTTTTTTTATCACCATGAAAAGAGCACTGTATTTGATGTCATATAACCTGTGTTAAAATTTGAGTTCTGCTACTTGCTGCCTTTATGACTTAATGTACATCTCTAAACCTCAGTTTCTTTATCTATAAAATGAGAGATTGTGCCTAAATTCCTTAGAAGATTCTTTTCAACTTACAATAGGAGAGTTTATGACAAAGATAGCACACATATATGAGACAAGCCACCTAAATGAAATGAAAAGTCCAAATTAGAATTTAGGATGTCAAATCTGGAAATTACCTCAGAGATCAGTCAGTCAAATCCCTTCATTTAATACAAGAATAAATCTTAAAGAAACTAAGTCATTGTCTTGAAGCCATGTATCTCATAAGAAACAGAGTCAAAAACTTGATTTCTAACATCTTAGTCATGTCCCTATACCTTATAGATTAACCATTTTATTAAGATACCCATTTACGTAGACACCAAATATCCACTACAATAACTGTTTTTTTTTGAAGCAATATAGCTTATATCATGCAGACAACAAAGTAAACAAAAGCTATATTTTCTTGCATAGAGATAAGAGATAAGATCAAATTACTTAATCATTTGACTATGTGAAATGTTTTCAATTGAGCAATATAACTTTATGCAAATTGAATGGGATAATGAGTGTCATTTTTTTTTTGAACTTCTGAAATTATTTAGAGGGACTTTTAGAACTTACTAGGAATTCTAGGTTGAAAAAAATTCCCTTAGGTGAAGTCATCAACTAGAATTTAATTTAGCTCCTTTAAAAGCCCTGGGTATAATGGGATAGGAGAGAACCATTTTAAACTAGAACCATGATGAATTTCAAAGCATCAGTGAAGTAAAATGTTTTTGGCCCACATTTAAAATTAGAGATATAATTTAGAATTGATTTTTAATAGTTTGATTCAAATGAAACCAAATACTACAAGTATCCATAATAGGTATTACTTTCAAAGCAGTTAGTATTAAGTAATTTATTTATTTACGTAATTACTTTTTCCTTAAATTTATACTTTTAATTTAATTCTTTATTTAATTAATTTAATTTTTATATCTTTATAAACAAGTTTCTGAAAGGTCTCATTTTATTATATATGGATCTGATATTTTAATTGCTATCTTCTCATTCAGCTAAAATAAAGACTTAAATTAGAGGAAAAATTAAACACCAAAACAATATTTAAACATTTCACAACACTAAAATTATCAAAAGAAATATATTGAATGAAGTTTGAATAACATCTCCCAGATTAGCCAGTGTCCCTACCATGTAAAAAGTCATTTAATTTTAACATGAGAACTTTTATGAATACAATTATTTTAATGACTAATCATTTTCAGATTTGGAGTGAGGGAGAGCAAAATTCTATATTGCATAAATATGATACCCCTACTAAAGGTAATAGAAGTAGTTTCAGGAATATTGAAGTCATCTTTTCATACAAGGCATGCTTTCTTCTCTGCTAGGCCAATCCAGCCTGCTCTATCTCAGAAAGACACCTTAGGATTTAATTGATCCCCACAAAGCACTTTGGAAACTAAAAGCACTATTCATTGGATTGGTAATAGCAATCAAAGTGACTCACATCTCCTTTACCTTTTGCAATTAGATAGTCCATGAGCTTTTTTCACACTCAATAGTTAGAAAGAGCTCTTGACTATCTCACCCAAGCACAGAAGAATTGAGCACATCAGAAAGGCCAGCATTATTTGCCAACCAGTAATGGATCACAGAGGAAAATTAAGTGGGGAGCCAAACTTTGTAAATTCCGTGATTTCTTTGAATGATTCATTTGAGCAACCTGGAGGAACTTTAATACTCAACATGAAATGACCTTTTGGGGAAAACATCCAGCCTGCTGAGTGAAGAATGAATGAATCTACACTTTCTCCTTTTCATTAATGGGATTCAAGCAGCTAACTAATGCAACTGATTTGCAAAAAAAAAAAAAAAATGACCCTGAACCATCAGAAATTTACTTTTCTAAGAAAAGCATACAATTTTGTTCAAGACCCTGTTCTTTAACTCTTCTGGCTTAAAAGCACCTCTAAGGTTTTAATTTTTAAAGAATATTCTTGATCAATGACTTCAGGTTTCTCATAATAAAAAGGTTACTACTAAGAAACTTTATTAAGTAAATACTTAAACAAAAAACTATGATAGTATAACCGACAATAATGGTAGCAGCTATCCTAATTGCATCATAATTGTACTTGTTTTATATGTAAGGCACTGTGGTACAGTGGAAAAGTCATGACTAAGTTTTTGGTTTATTTTCTCAGTCACCATATGACCATGGGTGAGTCATTTCCTGCTGAGCTTCAAGTTTTTCATTATTAAAATGGAACTATCTTATAAGTTTACTGTTGATCTCAAGTAAGTTTTTATTCAAAGCATTATATACCATATAGTTATATACATTCAAATAAATTTCTAATAAAATTTTGAAATTATTAATTGGACATTTGATTACATTAAGTCATAGACTCTGTTAGATGAAAGATCTCTTTGAGATCATCGTAATTATATAGCTGAGCAAAAAACTCAGAAAGTTCAAATGGATTGCTGAGGTGTCATTGTTTAGATGCAAAACTGAGAGTAAGTAGTACCTATTCTTCTTGACAGTCAATCTAGCAATATGTTACTTGCCTTCAATCTATTTTTTAGGATTTTAAGATTCAAATGTAACTTAAAATTAAAAGGTATATAACTATGATATAGGGATCTCTATTGAAAGCCTTTATTTATAACTCTTTTAAAATACTTCAATGATGCATTTTTCCCTATAAATAGAATATGATTTTCAAAAGTTACTATGGCTGAAAAAGATTGTTTATAAATAGAACCTAAAAACCAAATTAATAACTCTTTTCACAAGTCATAGATTTGCTGATAAAAGTTACTCTAGTAGTCATTTAATCCAACTTCCACATGTTATAGATAAAGGTAATGATGCCTGGTGAACTTAAATGACTTGCCAATCCTGACACAAAGTGTAAGATTATGAACTGGGGCCTAACTACAAGTCTTCCCTTCCAAATCTATAGTTTTCAGACTGTATTACTGTGCTATCACTCTGAATTTAATTTGAATAGTCTTTAAATGGAAGATCTTTGTTCAGTCACTAGAAGTAGTTCTCAGCCTGCCAGAAGTGTCATCTCTGTCTCTGTCTCTTTCTCTCAGTCTCTTTCTCTGTGGTTCTGTCTCTGTCTCTCTCTTGTGTCTATGTGTGTGTCTGTCTTTCTCTGTCTCTGTCTTTTGGCTTCTGTCTTTGTCTCTCTGTCTCTGTCTCTCTACCTCTCTCTGTCTTCCTTTTCTCAGAAAACAAATAACAACAGCAAAGCAAAACTACTACATGATGCATGTTTCCCTGGATCATTAAAAAGAATCTAATAACAGAGATTAATTAGGAGAAGTAATTCCCATCAATAAGTGGTCAGCTGAAACATATTTTTTGAATCACTTAGTTCAATTTTGTGTGCCAAGTTAAGTCATTTTGGAAATTTCAACTATGATCTAAAATGTGATAAATGAAAATAATGAACACCTAATATACAAAGATAACAAATATAATGAATCAGAAAATGAGCTTTTGTGTTATTTCTCCAATGATAATCATAGATTCATCCAAAGTAATTCATATACTTCTCTTTGACCACTCATCTATAAGATGTCTATAATGGATGAACAGTATAGCTATGAAAAAATAACCGTTAAGAGATCCACCTAATCTATGAAACTCAGATACTTGATTTTATATAAAAAAAGTTTCATAGCCATGAAAAAAGAAACTTTTATGAAGTTTCCCACACACATCATATTAGTACACATTTATGACTCTTTTCATAGAATAGAGATGAATTCCATTTTGCACAGTAGTTGGGATAAGACCTACACAGTTTTCTCACATCTTTCAAATATGCATGTAACTAAATTGAATCTGCAAAGGTTCACTGGAATATTTAAGAGCCCTGTAGAGCTAAAGATCACATTGCTGTTCATCTATAATTTGTTGTATTTCCTTGTAATTGCTTTGTAAAAATATCTAGTCCCTTGATTTGGTTTACTTCATATTATTTTGTGTCTGCTTTTACTGAATGCATCTTTGACATCTTAATTAAATATCTGTTCTCAATACAGGAAATAATAGAATATCTAAGCTATTCTTGTTTCTTTTCATAAATTTGGGATGTGTATATTAGCAGTCAACCTTCAGGAAAGAATTCGGGGGGGTCATTGATAAATTTCTCTTAAAATTTTTATTATTATCTTTATATAGAAAATTTCAATTTTTCTCTAGGATTTAGACCATACCTTATTTAGTGCACTATTTGCTTTGACTAATTGGCTAAGTTAGCGGTTTCTTCTTGTATGTAAAGTTTTTCAAATCTCGTCATGAGAGACAATTTTCCCCAGCAGAAGTTGAGGCTTTGCTTTCAGGTCCAACCTAACAACACACAAATATGAAGAAATAAAATCATTATTGATTTACAACACAAATAATTATAGATGAATGTGGGAAAAGGCTTTCTAATAGAATTCTGTCAATCAACTCTAGGCACAACTTTCATATTATGTTTGCTGAAAAGATATGATGGAATTTGGCTGGTGACATTTGAGTGATAGTGACTTTGATTTCAAAGGAAATGTTTCAGGTTCATTTCATTACCTTAGAAAAGTAAAAGCAAATTTGCCTTATAAAAAGCAATTACTTCTTAGCTGACCAGTGCACAATAGCAATATAAGAGAGATTTCTCATTCTACTATTCAAATCCTGAACTAGCAAACTAGTGTTTGATTTTACTTTAAGCCAATTTTACCTTGTTTGAATTGCAAAACCATTTAATCTTCACAAAGTAGGTTATTATAATGGAGATCATATTGTATTGGTACAGTACAGCAGCTAAGGAACAAACAGGATTTTTTTTTTTCTTTTAACATAGAGATGCAAAATTTTTCTGTAATAACATTTGGCAGGCAACATTGACAAACTGTTCTAGAGATAAATAGGATATGATCTACTTTAAGATTTAGGATATCCCCAACTGAATATTGTTATATTAATTCCATACTTCTATACCAATCAGATTCTTGTGAATTCATATATCATGGATGATTTTATTAGGAAAATATATTCCTATTCTGGGACCCAAGAAAAGAGTAAGTGTGCCAGACTCTATTTTTAGTACTTTATGCTTTCATATTTCAAGTTTAAATTTCCTTTACTATAACTATTACCTAAGTCATTACATTTCATCATTCTTTGTTTTAATTCTTGATGAGAAAGTATAAAATGGTTAAATATCTATTTCTATGCATACATCCCACACATATATGTACATGTACTATATGAAAAATATTAGATAAACATATATGTACTATATGCATACACATATTTATGTTCATATCTCTGTGTTTTGATAAATTTTTAACAACTTGCTCCCTTTTTAAAATATATGCATGAAAAAATTATAGAAAATTATGAAAGGCAAAATGGACAACTGTGATTACATTAAAGTTAAAACTTTTGCACAGACAAAACCAACAAAAGCAAAACTAAAAGGGAAGTATAAAGTTGGTGAAAAAATCAGTGTTTCTGATAAAGGTCCCATTTATGAAATTTATAAAAAAAACAGTGTCAAATTTATAAGACTAAAAGTCATTCCCTTACTGATAAATACTCAAAGGATAGGAATAATTTTCAGATAATGAAACCAAAGCCATCTTTAGTCATATGAAAAAATTCTCTCATTCACTATTGATTAGAGAAATGCAAAGTAAAACAATTCTGAGGTACCACTTCACACCTCTCAGATTGGCTAAGATGAAGGAAAAGTTAATGATAAATGTTGGAGGGAATGTAGGAAAACTGAGGCACAAATGCATTTTTGATGGAACTGTGGAATGATGCAACCATTCTGGCGAGCAATCTGGAACTATGACCAAAGGGTTTTCAAACTAGGCATATATGCCTTTTGACCCAGCAGTGACATTACTGGGTCTGTATCCCAAGGAAATAATAAAGGAGGGAAAAGGACCCACATGTGCCAAAATATTTATAGCAGCTCTTTTTGTGAGAACAAAGAATTAGAAACTGATCTATTCATCATTTGGGGAATAGCTGAACAAGTTGTGGTTTATGAAAACAATGGAATATCATTGTTCCATAAAAAGTGATGAACAAGCTGATTTAGAAAAATTTACATGAACTAATGCTGAGCAAAACAAGAAGAACTAGTATATTGTATACAATAATAGCAAGAATGTGTGATGATAAACAATGAAAGAAAGGCTTGGATCTTATCAGTAGTTTAGTTTTCCAAAGCGATCCCAATAGATTTTAGATAGAAAATGCCGTCTGCATCCCGAACTACAGAATCTGAATGTAAATCAATACTACACTTCTTTTTTTTTCAGTTTTTAAAAAATCCTTCCTATTTTTTTTTTTTGCTTTTGTTCATGATTCATAAAGCAATGCATATTAAAAATAAATTAAGGAACAAATATATGCATGATAGATTTTTAACTTTTATCTTCATTGTTTTCTCCATTACTTTCTTAAATCTAGACAAAACAATAAATCAGGCTTGATTTGTAGCATTTTCCCATTTTGGAAATATAAATTCTCCCACTCAGATATGCCAATTGGCTTTCCTGAGCCCATTTAAGCAGACATTATCATACACCCAAACACACAAATGTATATTTTTGATTTTTTTTCAGTCATATCTGACTCTTCATTACCCTATTTTAGTTTTTTTGTTTGTTTGTTTGTTTTTTGGCAAATGTACAGGCATATTTTGCCATTTCCTGCTCCATCTTATTTTACATATAGTTAATCTCAGATATATGTCTGAGGTTGGATTTGAATTCACTTCCTTCTGACCTGTCAGGTCTGACACTCTGTTGCATGATCCAGCTTGCTATCTTATATGTGTGTATACACACATGTGTGTATGCATATATTTATGTATTTGATATACATATATAAACATTTATTTGGGGTGTTAGTTATAATTATTAAGTTTTTTTTCATTTCATGTCATATCAAATAATTAATTGTTTGAAACTATCAGAATCATGATCTTATCTTTGAAATGGTGGGAGTCATGTCTCTGAGGTAAAGTAAAAGGAAGAAAATCATTTACACCTTCTGTCATAGTCCCTGAAGCCTAGATATAAAACATAATTAGAAGAACAAACCAAAACAAACATTTAAAGAAATATAGTTTTGCTATCTAAAGATTTCTTACATAAAGATGCTAGAGTACAAACTGGAACAATGAATTTGAGTTCAGAAAGTCATGTTATCGTTTGTTCTCAAATAATTTCTGGCAACTTCTCAATCTTTCTTAATCTAAGTATCCTCATCGTTAAAGTGGGATAAAAATAACACTACCACACAGGATTGCTGAATTATAAATAAAATAATATATGTAAAATGCTTTACAAACCTTAAAGTATTACATAAATCAAAGCAGTGGCCTAACAAATATGATAATGACATTTACTACATAATCAGGAATGCCCAAAGAAATGGAAAGATGATTCCCTAAATCATACAAAATCCAAAATATATTATAAGGGAAGATTATGTGAAAAGGAATTATCTTATATAGTATCATGGACTGTATCAGATGTTCAATATTTTCATGAGATTTCCTTAAAAAGGAAATGTTATAAATTGATTTGTACATGATAAGAACATATATGTATCAAAATACTAACTCCCAAAGAGAAAAGTACATTCTATCACTCACAGTGATGAGGAATAGGTTTTTGGAGAGAGGGTGTATGTGATATGAATATATTTTTATACATGTACATACATGCACATATAATTTATATTTTTATATTCATTTGTTCAGATTATTTTACTAAAAACCAAAATCAAACAACTTCTTCACTAAGAGTATTTGATCTCACACAAGGAAAGATTAAAATCTGTAAATTAAATCATATTATACTTCAAGCCAACACGTAGTGATTTACTTTGTATGGTTGAGTTGCAGTTAATTCTTATCCATTGAATGATAAATATCAGTAAATTAGGAAGAGATGGAGAAATCTGTCATGAAGAGAAAAGAAATGACAGGTAAAAGTGAGTATTATCTGCATAAGAACAACAAAAAAGACAAATCTTAGTTATAAATGGTATCTGAGTGGCATCATATAAATAGTAAATAACAAGGGGGACAAAAAATAAGTCAGTGATAAATATATATTCACCAGAGAGAAAAGAGTATAAATCACTTAAATTGAGCACAAGAAGTCCAATGGGATAAAACAAAAGGAATGAAAAGAAGGCAGTGAAGATACAGTGGGAAATGTGAATAGCACTTGAGTCAGAGCAGAACTCCATGATCAATTGTTTAGAATGTGAGAGTATAGTGAAGATATCATAAGAAGAGACACATGACTAGGAAGGAAAGGAGGTAATTTAAAATGGGCCGAGAAAGACACTTTGTTTTTGCAATTCTTACCAGATCAAATTTTAAAGGGTGTTAATGTAGTAACAAAATTAGTCTTGACAACATGTGTGTATAATAACAAACATATATGGGATATAAAGTAAAAAAAAAAAAAAAGTTATTGAAAACTACCAAATTACTTATCTTTGCATACATACACATATGTTACATATATATATATTTTACATAAATCATGTGTTATGTATATATACCTATACTTATGTATAGAGATCATATACATATTAGAACAACTATATGTAATATATGGATATTAGATATCTAATATGTCTCTCTCTATATATATAGTATAATAACATAAAATTCAAATCAACATTTATTAAGCACTGCTTAATTAGCACTGAGATAATTGCTACAAATGGCTCCAGACCTAGAAGGCTTGAGTTCCAATTGCACCTTTGACACTTATGACTTGGTTACTGGACAGGTCATTGAATTTCCCTGGACTTCATCGCTAAAATTCAGGATTTCAAAAAGCTAACTTTTAAGGTCTCTTACAACTTTATATCTATGATACTTTAATTTTCATCGATGTATTCATTTCAGAACTAATTAGGAGAGGTGGAAGATGTTTTATTTTTTCCAATCATTTGATGACAAGATATTCCAAAAATATGGTTAGAGACAAAAACAAAATATTCTCTATTCTTAAGGTATATCAGTCTTAGCCTGTATGATCTCTAAGGTCTCTCTTAGTTTAATATTAAGATAACTTTAGGATTCACCAAATAGAAGCTAAGAATTATCATAAGTTAATATGTTTTCTGTAATTGTAGCACTCCTTGACATATCAGAACAGAATCATTCCTTCTAACTCCATAAAAACTTAGAAATCACATTATATTTTTTAAAAATACTTAGCCCATAGCAATACCACCTTACTATTGAGGGAGTCTGAGGCTGGTGGATTTCTTGGAGCTCTAAGCTGCAATACAACACAGCTACAGATGTCTGAATTAAATTCTGCCTTAATACCGGTAACCTCTGGGATGGAAGGCTACCATACTGTCAAGGCAACTGTGACTGTGCTCAGATCAAGAAGTGAAGGGGTTGGGGGTGGGGAGAGAGAAGCATGTAAGTTAGAAATATGGAAAGAATCTTGATGTTTGAAACTAGGAAACCATAATTTCATACTATGAATCATTATGGCACAATGGAAGGAATGATTCTGATTTGGAGGAATCATAGAATCAGAGATGGAAATGAATCAAATGGTCTAAAATATATTAAAGAAAACCATAATAACTATAATCAACACATGATTTTACAATCTGTGTTTGAAGATCTCCGAGAAGGAGGAAACAAGTATATCTCTGAGCAGCCTTCTTGACACTTAGACCTTTCCAGTAAAAGTTCTTACTAAAATCAAAGCAAAATTTGACCCTGTTAAACTTCCATGAATATTCCTGGTTTGTTTTTTAAGGAAAAATATCCTCAGGTCAAATTAATTCCAATTGGTTTTTGTGTTTGTGATCTTGAGGAAATCACTTGACTTCTGTTGAATTTAGTTTACTTTTCTGTAAAATGTGCTGGAATAAATTACTTCTCAATTATGTAGTCTATGATCCATAATCATTACTAAGATTTTATGGAGCTATGGTCTTGAAGATATATATATATATATATATATATATATATTATATATATATATATATATATATATATATATATATATATATAACTTCTTTGTAATTTTATTTTGTTTAAGCTATTCTTTGCCCCAAAGTCAATATTCTAACCAACCTGATAATATTCTCTAAGCTTACCTAGGAAAAAGCTAGTGACTAAGTGTACAGAATGTTGGAACTGGAGTCAATAAAAACTAAGTAAAAATGTAGCTTCAAACACTTGTTATCTATATGACCTTAATCAAGTTACTTAACTCTTTTTTTGCTTCAGTTGCCTCAACTGTAAACGTGGATAATAGTATCATCTACCCTGAAAGGTAGATGTTAAAGTCAAATGAGATAACATTTGTAAAAAAGCACTTAGCACAGTATCTGGCATATTGTAATCATTCTTCATGTCTACACTAATGAACCCATTTTGACCTTATCTTGATATAGGATTGTGAAATATGGGCTAGCTCTCTGAAGGGCTTCAAGGTCAGCCAGAGTCAGGATAAATCAAAGTCCTTGAACTTTAGGGAGAGAAGTAAAAGAGGTAGCCAAGAAGAATCCTGGATTCTCAAGTCCAGAGCCACCAGCCTCTTTCCTCCTCATCCTGATGCAAAGTAACTCTCTGGCCCCTATCTCACCCTGCCCTCAAATCTTTGTCTAGCAATCTTAACACAAAACATTCAGTAAGCACCAAACAGTGAGAAGAGCCATTTATCCAAACATATGCTTATAGAGTCATTGTATTATATAGAATAAATAATTAGCCTTAAGTGCTCCTTTATCTATTTCAAGCACACCTTTTTCAGAGTTTCAGCCCTCTACATAGGTGTAAGGAATTGATCAATGTCTATTTTCTGCCATAGCATTTTCCAATTTTCCTAGAAATTTTTGTCCAATAGTAAGTTCTTATCCCAGAAGCTGGGTTTTATCAAACACTTGACTACTATAGTTATTGACTATTGTGTCTTGTAAATCTAATTTATTTTACTGATCAACTACTCTATTTCTTATCCAGTACAGATTGTTTTTTATGACCACTGCTTTATAATATAGTTTTAGATCTGGTACAGCTAGGCCACCTTCACTTGCATTTTTTTTTTCATTTATTCCATTGATGTTATTGACCTTTTGTTCTTCCAGATAAACTTTGTTATTGTTTTTACATGTTCTGTAACATAGATTCTTGGGAGTTTGATTGGTATGGCTCTGAAAAAGTGGACTACTTTTGGTAATATTGTCATTTTTATTATATTAGCTTGTCCTAACCATGAGCACTTGATATTCTTCCAGCTGTTTAAATCTGACTTTATTTGCATAGAAAGTGTTTTGTAATTAAGTTCATATACTTCCTGACTTTTTCTTGATAGGTAGTATTCCAAATATTTTATATTATCTACAATTATTTTGTTGGTAGACTTTATTGGTAATATATAGAATCCTGATGATTTATGTGAATTTATTTTGTATTCTGAAACTTTTCTAAAATTGTGAATTATTTCTTGTAGTTTTTCAATTGATTCTCTAGCATTCCTTAAGTATACCATCATCTCATCTGCATAGAGTGATAATTTGGTTTTCTTATTACCTATTCTAATTCCTTTAATTTCTTTTTTCTTCTCTTATTATTAATGCTAACATTTCTAATACATAATGAATAGTGATGATGACACTGGGCGACCTTGTTTCACTGCTGATCTTATTGAGAATGATGCTATATTATCCCTAGGACAAGTGATGATACTTGCTGATGGTTTTAAATCATCGCTACTGATAATTTTAAGGAAAACTTCATTTATTCCTATGCACTCTCATTGGATTTTGTCAAATGCTTTTTCTGCATCCATTGAGAGATTTATATGGTTTTTGTTAGTGCAGTTATTGATATAACCAATTATGGCTATAGTTTTTCCTAATGTTCTACATTCCTGGTATAAATTCTACTTGACCATGGTGTATTTTATCCTGGTTATAGCTTTCTGAAATATCTTTGCTAATATTTTATTTAAGATTTTTGCATCAGTTTTCCTTAGGGAAACTGGTCTATAATTTTTTTTTCTCTTTTTTGACCCTATCTTGTTTAGTACTATATTTGTGTCATAAAATTAATTTGTTAGAACTCCTTCTTTTCCTATTTTTCCACATAGTTCACATAGTATTGGAATTAATTGTTCTTTAAATGTTTGGTAGAACTTACTTGTAAATCTATTTTGACCTGGAGACTTTTTCTTTGAGAGATGATTAATAGCTAGTTTAATTTTTTTTTCTGAAATGAGGCTATTTAAATAACTTATTTACTTAATCTATATTTTTGTAAGTATAGATTCTTTTTGCATAGATTATCAGATTTATTGATATTCAACTGAGCAAAACAGCTACTAATTATTGTTCTAATTTCCTCTTCATTGGTGGAAACTTCATTCATCCTTTTCATTTTTGATATTAGCTATTCAATTTTCTTTTTTCTTTTTTCTAATCAAATTAATTAAAGGTTTATCTATTTTGTTGGTTTTTTTTTCACAAAAGCAAATCTCAATTTTGTTTATTCTCTTTGATGAAATTATCAATTGTGGCTATGATTTCTTGTTTTACTCACTCTTTTTTTATTATTATATTTCTATTAAAGTTTTTTATTTTCAAAACATATGCATGGATAATTTTTCAACATTAACCCTTGCAAAATCTTGTGTTCCAATTTTTCTCTTCTTCCCCTACAATAGATGGTAAATAATCCAATATATATTAAATATGGTAAAAATATGAGTTAATCCAATATATGCATACATACTTATACAATTATCTTGCTGCACGAGAAAAATCAAATCAAATAGGAAAAAAACTGGGAAAGAAAATAAAATGTAAGCACAAAACAACAAAAACAGTGAAAATCCTATGTTGTGAACCATACTCAGTTCCCACAATCCTCTCTCTGGGTGTAGACGGTTTTCCTCATCACTGAACAATTGGAACTGATTTGAATCATCTCGTTATTGAAAGGAACTACATCCATCAGAATTGGTCATCATATAATTTTGTTGTTGCCATGTACAAATGATCTCTTGGTTCTGCTCATTTCACTTAGCATCAGTTCATGTAAGGCAGCTCTGAAATCATCCTGCTGATCATTTCTTATGGAACAATAATATTCTACAACATTCATATACCATAACTTTTTCAGCCATTCTCCATTTATGGACATCCCCCCAGTTTCCAGTTTCTTTCCACTACAAAAACACCCACTCATTCTTTAGGATTAGATTATTTAGTTTCTAAATAGTTTTTGATCTGTTTTTCCCAGGCCCTTTATTACATGTAATTTTCATTGTATCATGATCTGAAAAAGATGCATTTACTACTTCTGCCTTTTTCATTTGACTTTGAGATGTTTGTGTTCTAATATATACATAAATTAGGACTCAATACATAATCAATTTTTACATGTACTTCCCAGAAAAAAAGTATATTCCTTTTTGTTCCTATTCAGTTTTCTCCAAAAGTCTATCACATCTAACTTTTCAAAAATTACCTTTACTTTCTTAATTTCTTTCTTATTTTTTTCAACTGAGGGCCTCCCACTTGATTCCCTTGGTACATTCAGAGGCCTCTCTGCCTTAGGCCTCCCTGAGCTGCATATGCACTGCACCAAGTTCTCCTTCCTTGCTAATTGAGACAGACTTTTCCTGAAGTTCTTCCAAAATATCTTCTGCTGGAAATTTGTTTACATTCAAAATATTTATAGGTTTTTTTACTTCAAACTCTTTTTCAGAGGTTTGATCTGGTGTTGATCTGTGGGAAGTCAGGAAGAGCTTTGACAAAGACGTGTCTATCCTTACCATCTTAACTACACAGATTGTGAAGTTTTTAAGCCCAAAATATATTTAACAATGAAAAACATATATTACTTTCTATCTCCATTCCATTTTCTTCAGAGATCTATCATGTCTAGCTTTTCTAAAATTCTACTCATCTCCATAACTTTTTTTTGCCTTAATTTTATGGTTAGATTTATTTAATTCTGAGATAAAAATTTAAAGTGGGGTGAAGGGAGGGAGGAAAAAATTTGAAACACACAGTTTTGCAAGGGTGAATGTTGAAAACTATCAATGCATACATTTTGAAAATAAAAAGGTTAAAAATAAATAAAATCAATTTTAAATTAACCTTTCTGGATCTATTTTTCAATATGGTATATTACTTTTTCTTTTTTTTTTATTCTTTTGATTTTGTTTTACTGATTCTTGATACCTCATAGAGTAATTTGCTTTTACTTGCTCAATTCTAATTTTTAAATAATTATTTTCTTTTGTTAGCTTTTTGTACCTTTATTTCAGTTTGGCCTGCTCTACTTTAAAGGAATTGTTTTCTTCAGTGGATTCCCCTTCCACCATGTAACAGTTGTATTTTTTGAGCATTAGTTTTTTTTTTTTTCAGTCTATTTTCATCCATCTATTTTCAAGCTCTTGATTATCTCATTCATACCTCTTAGTTATTTCAATTTTTTTCTACCTCTTATATGATTTTTAAGATCCTTTCTCAGCTCTTCCAAGGAGGCTTTTAAAGCTTCACAACAATTAATATTCCCCTTTGAGTTTTGGCATGTAGGATCTTTGGTCATTAATGTTGTCTTCTTCTGATTCTGTTTTTTGATCTTCCCTATCTCCATATTAAATTTCTATGGTTAAGCTCTTTTATGTTGTTCTGTTCATTTTTGTTTCTTGCCTTTTTGGTAGCTTTTAAAGTTGATCTCTATTCCTGAATCTCAGTCTGAGCTGCCACAAGCTTCTTGTGGTATAAGCCAGGAGCCTGGTTATTTGCTTTCTGTGCGGCAGCTTCAAGTACTTGTGCCTTGCCCACTATGCTTCAATGATCCAACCCAGTCACTATTGTTGTGCCCTGGGTTCTAGGGCTGGCAATTTGTCTTCTGCATTAGAACTGGAGGCTTTACAGCTAACCTGGCCTGCTTAGCCAGGATTGAGGGGCTTGATTACTGTTCTGTACTGTGACTAAGAGCTTTCCTTTAGCTTGTCTGGACAATATGCTGGATTGTGTTTCTTTAACCAAGAGATTAGCCTTGGTTTTCTTCTAAGTCATCTTAAGTGGAAAATTATTTCCTTCCATCTTTTTGTAAGTTCTGTTGCTCCAGAATCCATTTTGATTTGATTTAAAGTTGTTTACAAGGGAAAGTAGGTAATATTAGGAAACTTCCCTGCTTTTTTTTTTTTCACCATCTTGACTTTGCCTCTAGTGTTTACATATGTTTGGGTTTTTGCTTCTGTTTTTCTTTTGTTTTGTTTTGTTTTGTTTTCCTTTGGGATATATAAGTGGCAAGCTATATAGAGTACTGAGTGCTGTCTATATAATTATATATATAGACATAAGCTCACACCTAAACTCACACGCTTACTATCAGGGTAACACTGGGAAAGTCACTTAACCTCCTTTTCCTCACTTGTAAAAAATGGGGAAAAGAACAACATTTACTTTCCATGATTTTTGTGAAGAGCAAATGAGATTGTATATGTTAAACACTTAGCACAGTGTGTGAAATATAGGCAGGATTCTCAAAAATTTCATATCCTATAACAACACTCCAATTGTTTCATCCAAATTATAGCTCTGGAAATCAGCATCCTCTTTAATTCAAACTACATTTAAGAAAAATAAGTAAGTCAAAGTGAAATAAGTTTAATTAAACATTTGATGTTCATGTTTAAATATTATAATATTTAATAACAAAATTAATTTAATATAAATGTAATATTTAATAGTATATGAGTACTATGCATTTTTCATATAGAGAAATATCTCATTGTCATCTTATTGTTTTTCTCTTACTTGCTCAGTGTTATTTCATACTGTCACAACCATTTACAAAGGGTTGTTCATTCATTCTTTCAACTACAATACCAGGAAAGTGAAGATATTTAAAATCAAAATTTAGCAGAATTAATTTAAGAATATTTTTCAATGACAAATTAGTCTTTGTAGGGAATATTGAAGGTGGATGGAAATTTCCTTTGGAGGAGTAGGGTTATGGAAAGGAAAATCCTTACCTTTATATGATGCTAAGCAGAGTGAGGAAAAAAAAAAAAACTAAGCAAAAAACATTCTCACACATGTCTTTATGAACTTGGTTTGATACTGTACTTTTTGATATTTCAAGCACCCACAACACTTATTTATAATCCGCAGTGCATTGCATTGACAATCTTAATTGTAATGGGCTGAAACTGAGTTGATGCACTGAGGTCCAAGCACTTAAGGCTAATTACCAATTGGATAATACTCTATTAGCATATGCTTGGAGAAAGAATGGCCCTGCCCATTACTCTGTGCAGGTTTGATCTGTTGGCATATAGAAACATTGGGTGAAGATTTAGAGGATGGAGTAGGACTAGCGAGATGACTTCGGGGTGGAAGGAAGAGAAGATTTCTGTACCTGCTCTCTCCTCTCGCTTCAACAAATAATAAAAATCAAGGACTTTTGCTTATCCTGACTCCGGCTGATTTTAAAATATCTAGGGTGTTAATGCGGTCATTACACTTAATAGAGAGGACAAGGATGCTCATGGGTGAATTTATTTTTAACAATTTTAATTAGTGGATTAATGTTCCTTGTCCATAATGTACTATTTTATTCTTACAAAACAACAAACAGGTACAAGATAAAAATTGTGTCCCATATTTTTCCATACCTATAGTTGATTTCAAATTTTATTATTACATTTTAGTCATTGTAAAGGCGAGGTGAAAGGTGAATTTTGAATTACTAAAACATAGCTTTAGTCTACAAAGATATTTATTTAAAGAATATGAAATGCATTAGCATTTTCTTTAAAGAATTTTTCAGTAATGATTATTTCATTAGCTGAGAACAAGATTAAAAAGAACAACTGATACATATTAGTCTGAAATAAAAAAAAGTTTTGAATAATGTGGAATGCAATAAAATTAGCTATAAATATGTATTTTACAAGAACAAAACACTGAATATTTTTACCTTACAAATCAATAAAGTCTTCAAGCCTTACCATCCTATAAGATTGCCTCTGTATATATCATTGGCTTAAAGTTTCCTGCGAAAAAAGAATTTAAGAAAGTTCTTGAGTGTCACTACAATAGAACATGTTTTAAATTATGATTGAAAAGTATCAAGACAAATAAATTTGACCTAAAGGATTGTCTTATAGGAAAAAAAAAATCTATAAAAACATGAAAATTCCATGAGGATTAAAATATGCTGAGAGACAGAAGTGTTCCTAAAGGTACTGTTGTTGTTTTATCATCTGAAATTATATATATACAGAAGCATTTAATAATCACACAAAACAGAAGACATACTAGAAATGACAGTTTTATAACCACTGAAATGATTTAAATTCCACATGTTAGATATTTCTCTGATCTAATCTAATTGCCAGTCATATTTCAAAATATATCTTCAGTGAAGGATACCTGAATACTTTCCAATGATCACACTGAATTTTGAGAGTGATCATATATATTGAAATTTTGAATTGAATGACCCAATTTTGGAGAAAGTTATTGTCAAGTTATATCATACTTAGAAATATAATTCAATACAATTAGAATTGTATACAAATACAATATAATTGGAAACAAAATTGAAATCAAAGCTAGAATCAAATAATAATCAAGTATCAGATATAATAGTAATAAATTTTATGAATAATCTAGAAAAATAAATGCTTATATTTTTTAAATATAACTTTAGTGTCCATTGTAGCAAAATCAGAAAATTCCAGACACAAAGGCCAATAATTTCTAAAAGATGTATAGTACAATATAAAAAGCTACTTTAGTCTTTTTTTATATATATATTTCTTAGATGTCTTTGATATTTGACACTGTGAACAGATTCTTCTTTCTTAATGTTAATTAATCAGCACTATCAAGATGAAAAGGGAGTGAAACTGTGTTCCTGTTAAAATTATCACTCTGAAATTGTGTCCCCTTTTGATCTGAGAGATCAGCATCTCTCATGCTCCAAGGAGTCTACTGAGGGCCTATCCTCCCAGAATGAGACAAGGAACAATATTATTCAAGGGCAAGCCCGATCTTTATTCAAAATCAGTTTGAGGAAGCCTTCAAAGCAATTTCATTTAGGAGATCCTAGTCTGATCAGCTTAGGTTGCCCCAGCCCACTGCCAAGAATTGCACATAAAATAGGTTTCTTTGTACTCATTTTTTTTTTTTGCAGAAGGTCCAAAGAAGTTTGTTCTGCCTCTTTGCATAGTAGCTAGAGCCCTGCCCTCTGAGAAGGCTTTTTCTTCTCAGTGCCAGCCTCCATTTTCCTAACAGGATTTTGCCACTAAAGAAGTCAGTATCTTATCAAAACTGGCTTCTTATCCAACAATAAACTTCCATTTTTTGCCACTTAATATTTTGGGTTTTGTGAATTCTTTCATGTTGAACCTCTGTGCCAACCAAAAGGGGATTTTAACAACTCTCTGACTGCCACTAATTTCATCAATGGTACATTTATGTATTATTTTTTAAATATGTTATCTCATTTGATTCTATCAAAAATCCCTTGAGTTAAGTGCTATTATTATCTCCATTCATTTTAAGCATGAAGAAATTGAGGCTAATCCAGATTAAATGATTTATCCAGTTTAGAAGGTTTGTAAGATTCAAGCTGTGGCTTTCTTTACTCCAAGCTAAGAGTTCTATCTACTATGCCAATTAGTTGATAATAAATAGATATTTTTTGTTTGGTGAACTTAATCATTAACAAATATAAACATTTTAATATACATACAGAAAAGAAAGGAATTAATATAAGAAAGTTTGGTCTACAAATAACAGATTTATTTTAAAATATATGTAATATGTAAACATATACTTACATATGTGTTTACATATGTGCATACATAAAATATACACACATGTGTTTACCATATATGCCTCCTTCTGCATAATTTTGTTTTAAATTTTGCATGAAAACAATGTTTCAAAGAAGTTTTTTTAGCTCTACATATAACACCCAATAACTTAACACCTTAACAACTAGAATGTATTCCTTGGGTCAAGTATGCATAGTCCAGCAAAATAAATTACAGAATACTAACTAATTTGGACTCATAGAGAGTATTCCACCAAAAGCAAATAATAGCTCTATTAGCTATTTTTCTAGCTATATTTATGACACTAAAATAACCACATATATTCTATCATATATTTGTGAATAAAACCATTTGTCTAAATGTCTAATCAGTCATTTGTCTAAATATCAGAATTAGTTTTAAGAATAGCCACTGTCACTGAACAAATTAAAAGAACAGCACAAAAATAGAGCCTATTAAACATATAGCAGATGATTTAATCCAACATGTTAAATCTACAGATTAAAAAACTGAGGGCCAGGGAAGGAAAGTGACATTCAATAATACATAGCTAGTTACTGCATGACCAGAATTAATCTTACATCTTCTGCTTTTCAATCTAATTTTCTTTTCCCTATTATTCATTTCCTCCATCATTCAAAGACTATTTACTAACCTCTGTTTTAATTTGTGTTTAAAAAGGGGAGAAAACACATCTATTGCTTGATGATAACCAATATATTGTCCCTTTCCATACTTCTAAAAATATTTGAAATGTAACAGCATACCAAAATAACTTCCTCTGTCAGAGGGTTAAATAATGTTTGTAAAGTATCACATCTAAACACCTGCTGATAATGTAATAGTCTTTCACTGTGATCTTTTGGCAATATCATACAAGTTCAAATGGTCACCATCTCCTTTGACATACTGTGAAAAATAAAATAACAATTTTCTTTGGTTTCCTGATTGTTCATATGAGGTTGCTGAAGTTTGAAAATACTTTAACATGTTTCAACTACAAGTAAATTGTTTTGAGTTCCTTTGACCTAGGAGGTAATGATTCTGTTCTTATTGGTCAAGGGGTCCTGCAGTTACAAGCCAAAGATGGTTGTAGTCTTGGCTTTTTGATAACTCAAAGTTTCTCTTTTCGTTGAGACCTAATTTTCTATTCCATAAAGATAGGCACTTTTTTGGTTTGTTTTTGTTTTTGTATCCTTGGGTATTAGCATGGTATGTTGTAAATAAATCATTTCTAAATGAATGAATAAGGACCGTGGGGTAAAATTTGTTAAAGGTCAAAAGATCAATAAATTGCAGAATTTTGATTCAAACTTCTGACCAGCTTGTCAGATATCAAGTCTACTATTCTTTCACTAAGTTATCCAATCTCAACAAAATACATGGATACTAGTTTAAATGATTATATTCTGAAAAAAATGTTTTTTTCCTAATAAGCAAACCCAGATGTCAGTTTCAAAGTCTGGGTTTGCTTAGTTTTCATACAATTGACACTCCAGGATTATGACACCTTCATTATATCACCCATTTTGGACTACATCATTTACTAAAGTGCATTAAAACTATTGGACTATCTCTTTTTTACTCTAATTTTAATTGTAAGATTCTTTACAGCAGGTATACCCCCTAAAATTCTAGTAAAGTATGATGCATTTCTTTCTCTCTTGAAAACTTCTTTTTTTAATAGCTACACAGGTTCTCCTAGTGTTGTGAAGGAAACTGAGTGCAGAATACATGATAATCAGAAATTCTTTCATTTAAAATTTTAGAGGAATGTTTGGGGACATTGGACACAGAAATGTTATGTAACCAATCTAGATTTAAATTTGGACAGCTTCATGATTTTATGAATTATTCTCTAATTACTGAACTAAGTTTCCATATATATACACACAGAACTTATATGTTCATATTTGGCATATTATAAATACAGAAAGTAGAGCCAAGATGGCAAAGTAAAGGCAGGGGTACCTCTGAGCTCTCTCCCAAACTCCTCCAAATACTTTAAAATAATGATTCTAAACAAATTCTAGAGTGGCATAACACACAAAAATATGGAGGGAAACAATTTTCTATCCTAAGATAACTTAGAAAATCAGCAGGTAAGTTCTGTTTCACTATGATGAGAGTAGAGTACAGTCCAACAAAGCAGGTATTGTGAATCACTTAAATAGCAGTGGCAGTGGCTGGTTCTAGAGCTCTAACCTATATATGAATAACTTGACAGAAGAAGATCTCAAGGATCTCTTTGCTAGCACTTGACAGGATTTTGGTTCTTTGCTCATACCCAAATCCAGGGTACAGTCTGTGGTGGCAGTCCCATGGAGAAGAAGGACACTAGCACTTAAATTTGTGGATACAGTGGATTGGGAAGCCTCTTCAAAGTTTCAGGGAGGAAGTCCAGTGCTTGTGGTTATAAACCAGAGCACAGACTAATAGAGCAATAAAAATATTTCTAGATTTCTACCACCTTGGAAGAACTGAAAATTTATAGAACCTTAGAAATATCTGTTTAAAAAAAAATCCAACACAGTTAGATGGCACAGTGGATAGAGCACCAACTTTGAAGTCAGGAGGTCCTAAGTTCAAATCTGGCTTACACACTTAATACTTCCTAACTGTGTGACCTTGGTCAAGTCACTTAATCCCAATTGCCTTAGCAACAACAACAAAAAAAATTGCACAAAACTCCTAAAACTTGCTACAATGCACCCTTCATTATGTAAGCCAAGCTATATCTTAACAAATAATTAACAGTCAAGTAATAGGCTAGGGAAATGAACAAACAACAACAACAAAATTCTGACCTCAGAAAGTTACTATGGTAAAAAGAATAAAACATACATTCAGAAGAAGATAAAACCATCTACATCTAAAGCCTCCAAGAAAAATATGAATTGGTTTTAAGTCATGGAAGTGCTCAAAAAGAATTTTGAAAATCAAAAGGTAGAGGGGAAATTGGGAAGAGAAATATGAGTGATGCAAGAAAATCATGGAAAACAAATTGACAGCTTGATAAAGGTGCAAAAAATACTGAAGAAAATAACACCTTAAAAACAGAGCCAAATGGTAAAAGAGATAAAAAAAATTAAATGAGAAAAAGAATTTCTTAAAAAGCAAAATTGGTCAAATGGAAAGAGAGACAAAAAATAAATCAATGGAAAAAAAATAGAAAACTTCTTTAAAAGTAGAATTGGGCAACTATAAAAGGAGACAACAAAGGTCACAGGGAAAAATATTCCTTAAAAATAGAATTGAGCAAATGGAAGCTAATGACTTTATGAGAGATCAAAAATAAATAAATAAATGAACCCCAAGAGAATGAGGAAAAAAAGAAGATAATGTAAAATATCTAATTGGAAAACAACTGATCTGAAAAATAGATCAAGGAGACATAATTTTAAAATTATTGTATTCCCTGAAAGACATGATGCAAAAAGAGCCTAGAAATAATTATTCAATAAATTATTGAGGAAAACTGTACTGATAGAATGACAGGTAATGGAAAACAATCCAATAATCACCTTCTGAAAAAGATCACAAAATAAAAACTCCCAGGAATATTACAGCCAAATTTCAGAGCTTCCAAATCAAAGAAAAAAATGTCACAAACAGCCAATAAGAAATAACCCAAGTATTTAGCAACTTCTACATTAAAGAATTGAAGATCTTGGATATGATGATCAAGAGGGAAAAGAAGGTAAAATTATAACTAGGAATCACCTATTCAGTGAAACTGAGTATAATCCTTCAGAAGAAAAAAAAAATATATAAAGAAATAAATAATTTTCTGGTAGTCCTGATGAAAAAACCAGAAGTAAATATGTAATTTCACTTTCAAATGCAGAATTCAAGAACAGCATAAAGAAGAAAACAGAAAAGGGAAATCATAAGGATCTTATTAAGTCTAAATTGTTTACAATTCTACATAAGAAGATGATACTCAATACTCATAAAAATTTTCTCAGCATGAAGGCAATTAGAAGGAGTTTAAATAAATAAAGGACACAAGTGTGAGTTGAATGTGAAGGAATAATATCTTTAAAAAATAAAACTAAAAGATGAGAAAGTAATGTATTGAGAGAAAGAGAAAGGGAGAAATAGAATGGGGGTAAAATATCTCACATAAAAGAGGCAAGAAAAATAATTTACAGTAAAACATAAGATGGGGAAGCAACATGACTGTGTGAACCCTAATTTCATCATAACTGGCTCAAAAATGAATTGAGAGAAAGAGAAAGGCTGAAACAGAATGGGGGTAAAATATCTCACATAAAAAAAGGCAAGAAAAAAATTACAGTGAAATATGAGATCAGGAAGCAAGGTGACTGTATGAACCTAATTTTCATCAGAACTGACTCAAGAGTCATAATATGCACACTCAACTAATACTATACTCAATTAATTTTACTTTCTAGGAAAGTAGATGCAGAAAAGGCCAAGAGAAGGATAGGATGGTAATAGATGAGAAGGAAGATTGATGGAAGGGTTAGTCAGAAGCAAAATACTTATGAGCATAGACAGGATAAAAAAGAAAAAGAATAGAAGAATTGGGATGGGGCAATGTTTAGCAATAATAGTTGTGAAAAAAATTGAAATTTCTTTGATGAAGTCCTCATTTTTTCAAGTAAACAGAGAACTGAGACAAATTTATAAAAATAAGAGCCATTCCAGAAATTAGGCATGGACCCACACTTAACACCATATACCAAGATAAGATCAAAATAGGTCCATGACCTAGGCATAAAGAACGAGATTATAAATAAATTAGAGGGACATAGGATAGTTTATGTCTCAGAC
This sequence comes from Antechinus flavipes, assembly GCF_016432865.1. Classification (NCBI taxonomy): domain Eukaryota; kingdom Metazoa; phylum Chordata; class Mammalia; order Dasyuromorphia; family Dasyuridae; genus Antechinus; species Antechinus flavipes. The sequence continues at coordinate 60,322,710 of NC_067401.1, read as the reverse complement.
TTGTGGAGGAGAAAGACATTTGTGACCAAAGATGAACTAGAGACCATTACTGATCACAAAATAGAAAATTTTGATTATATCAAATTAAAAAGCCTTTGTACAAACAAAACTAATGCAAACAAGATTAGAAGGGAAGCAACAAACTGGGAAAACATCTTCACACTTAAAGGTTCTGATAAAGGCCTCATTTCCAAAATATATAGAGAACTGACTTAAATTTATAAGAAAACAAGCCATTCTTCAAATGATAAATGGTCAAAGGATATGAACAGACAATTTTCAGAGGATGAAATTGAAAATATTACCACTCATATGAAAGAGTGTTCCAAATCACTATTGATCAGAGAAATGCAAATTAAGACAACTCTGTGATACCACTACACACCTGTCCGATTGGCTAAGATGACAGGAAAAAATAATGATGAATGTTGGAGGGGATGTGAGAAAACTGGGACCCTGATGCATTGTTGGTGGAGTTGTGAACAGATCCAACCATTCTGGAGAGTAATCTGGAATTATGACCAAAAAGTAACCAAACTGTGCATACCCTTTGATCCAGCAGTGTTACTTCTGGGCTTATATCCCAAAGAAATACTAAAAAAGGGAAAGGGATCTGTATGTGCCAAAATGTTTGTGGCAGCCCTGTTTGTAGTGGCTAGAAACTGGAAATTGAAGTGATGCCCATCAATTAGAGAATGGCTAGGTAAATTGTGGTATATGAATGTTATGGAATATAATTGTTCTGTAAGAAATGGCCAGCAGGATGAATACAGAGAGGCTTGGAGAAACTTACATGAACTGATGCTAAGTGAAATGAGAAGAACCAGGAGATCACTATACACTTCAACAACAATATTACATAAGGATGTATTCTGATAGAAGTGGATTTCTTTGACAAAGAGACCTAACTCAGTTTCAATTGATAAATGATGGACAGAAGCAGCTACACCCAAAGAAAGAATACTGGGAAATGAATATAAACTATTTGCATTTTTGTTTTTCTTCCCGGGTTATTTTTACCTTCTGAATCCAATTCTCCCTGTGAAACGAGAACTGTTCGGTTCTGCAAACATATATTGCAACTCGGATATACTGCAACATATCTAACATATATAGGACTGCTTGCCATCTAGGGGAGGGGGTGGAGGGAGGGAGGGGAAAAATCGGAACAGAAGCGAGTGCAAGGGATAATGTTGTAAAAAAATTACCCTGGCATGGATTCTGTCAATATAAAGTTATTATAAAATAAAATAAAATATTAAAATAAATAAGAGCCATTCCCCAGTTGATGAATGTTTAGGAGAAATAAAGTTTTCAGATGAATTAATCAAAGGTTTTTATGGTCATGTGAAAAAATGCTTTAACTCACTATTGATTGAATAAATGCAAATTAAAACAATTCTGATGCATTGCCTATATATTATATTAGTTAGACAGAAAAGGAAATGACAAATGTTGGATGGGTTATGAAGAAAATTATATATTGATGTATTGTTGGTGGTATTGATTCAACCATTCTGTAAAGCATTTTGAAACAAAACTCAATGAACTAGAAAACTATAAATCCCCTATGAGCCAGCAATAGCACTACCAAGAAACATAACAGAAAGGGGAAAAAAGAACCTTTGCATACAAAAATATTTATAGCCTCTCTTTTCTGGTAGCAAAGAATTAGAAACTGAGTGGATGTCCATCAATTGGGGAATAGCTGAACAAATTGTGGTATGTGATTTTATTGGAATACTATTGTGCTATAAGAAATGATGAGAAGGATGCTGTCAGAAAAACCTGGAAAGTCTTTTATGAGCTGATGAAAAGTGAGAAATATTGTGTACAAAATAACTGTGATAATATAAGATGATAAGCTGTGAATGTCTTAACTATTCTCATTAATAAAATTATTCAAGACAATTATGAAGGATTTAGAATGAAAAATGCTACCCATCGCAGAAAAAGAACTGATAGTATCTGAATACAGATTGAAACATGTCTTTTCTATAAAAAAAAAAAACAAACAAGCAAACAAACAAACAAACAAAAAACTTTATTTTGTTTTGGATTTTTTGCTCTATTTTTTTCTTTCACAACATCACTATTATGAAAATGTTTTGCATGATTATACATGTGAAACATATTGCTTGCTTTATCGATGAGAGGAAATGGAGAAGGAGAAAAGGAGAGAATCTCATACTTAGTTTTAAAATAAATGTTAAAAATTGTTTTTACATGTAACTGGGAAAATAAAATATTAATAAATAAAGTTTTAAAAAGCCTTTTATGTACACAATATACTAAAATGATGACTAAATACATATATACATATGTAAGTTTTATAGAGACTAGTTGTGTGTGTATATATATGTTTGTGATATGTGTGTGCATGCATATGTATTTTTGTATAAATGTGCAGGTGTATGTATGCATAAATATATTGAGAAAGAGAAAGAGATGTTTGAGAGTCTCTTAGATAGCAATGAAATCAAATCAGTTAATATTTAATTTAATTCATGCTATGCACTGGAAACTCAAACTTAATTACTTTGGCCAGATAATGAGAAGATGGCACTCACTGGAAAAGGTCCTGATGTTGGGGGGAAATTGAAGAGAAAACTAAAAGGCAAAAAAGAAAAGGAAAAAAGAAAAGTAAATAAGGTGTGTGTGTGTGTGTGTGTGTGTGTGTGTGTGTGTGTATTACATATATCTATATATCTATATCTATCTATCTATCTATATATATATAGATATATATATATCTATCTATCTATCTATATATATATGTATATATATATAGATAGATAGATAGATATAGATATAAAATATTATTGAAACAATGAATGTATACTTAGATAGACTTTGAGAGATAGCAGAGGATAGAAGGGCCTGGTGTGCTCTGGGCCATAGGGTAATGAAAAGTTGGACACAAACATTTAAACAATACATAGTTCTCTATATAATATATATACAATCATACACATATATTCATATATATATATATACAAGACAGATATTCTCTATGTGTATATATATATAAAATACATGATACAATAAAAATACATTGTTACATATACAATATATTCATATACACAATTCTCTGTATAATTTGCAAATATAATGCAAAGAAATATGTGTATTGTTTAGTTGTTCATCGTGTACCCATATATATGTATACATATATGTATTTGCATGTATTTGTATACACACCCATAAGTTATATCTTTGAAGCAAAGTGTAGAATCTACTATTTGCCCATATATAGCTAAATAACACTGAAAATGTACAGAATCAATTCCAGAATTAAACCTTAGGAAGAGAAAAGGCTATTATGAGAAACTGTTGTTTTGTTTTTGACTCTCTGAGTGTTTTGTAAGCTCTAAACTCATATGAATATGAGATGCTATTTATTCTTTTTTTCTCCTCCTCTTCCTCCTTTTCCTCTTCCTCCTCCTCCTCTTCCTCCTTCTCCCCTTTTTCCTCCTTCTTCTCCTTTTCTTTCTTCTATCAATAGTTTTTTGTTTTGTTTTAATTAAAATAATAGACAAATTTAGAATGGATCACTGAGATTATATACTTCTAATTCTGTTTTGCAGATAATTTAACTGAGACCCAGAGAAGCTAAATGTCTTCCTGGAAGTCATTCATATAGGGAAAAAAAAGCAGAACTCCCATTTCAATACATATTTGAATGTTTGAAATCCATTCAGTTGAATGGAATGAAATAAAATTGAATTGAAATCCCTTGGCTAGTGGGCATTCAATATGCATTTGCTGAATGAAGAAATGAATGAATCTCATTGTGAACAATGAGCAATGAGCAATGTAGTTACTTTAACTACAAGCCTTTGCTTTAATTGACCCTTGTCTGGAGAGAAATCTCTTTGGAGGAAATTTTCTTTACTCTGAATAGCTCTAGTCTGAATATTCTTTTCCTATGCCCTGATAAGGTACCAAGTTTGCCACTCCCCAGGGGTTGACTCAGCAATGATTTCCTGCTGTGTTAATTATCACTACCTCTCAAAGGCACTAATTAAACTCAATTGAGCCAGCATGGTGCATAATACAGTCTGGGTAGCTGTCTACAGCCAGCCTAAGAGCTGAGTATAAAAAGATGAAGAAGAGCAAGGTCAGGGAGTTGAATCTAGGAACCCATAAAACTCTATTTCCTTCTGTACCTCCAGTCATAAAGAGACTCAGCCACAGTCCTCTTCAGAGTTCTTTTCAAAAATCCTCTGGTTCACAAAGCTAACTTACACGAGCTATTTCCATTTACCCTAACAATTAATTACTCCCCGTGTACCCACCTACATTCTCCTCTTCTCAGTAAGCTAGTGTAATACCAATGTTTCCCTATAGCTTATGATCATGTGTCCCTCCACTCCCTACCTAGGTTTTTAGGAAGATCAAATGAAACAAATCAGAGGGGAAATAGTATATTTTAGAATAAGGGCTTGTAACTTCAAAACAAAAAATCTGCATCCAGATACCTGTGGAAATTTGATAGCATCTAGTGACCTCAGTAATATTTTAAAATGCATAAAATGAAATGCACATAATTACAAAGAAGATCTATTATATTGTTTATTAAAACTTAATTATTTTAAAGTTCACCAACTTATAGTCTAATATTGAAAATTACTTTGACTCAGTGACTCACTATTTCCAGCTCTGCTTGTCAATTAGTATTAGAGGAGATGTCATCTAGTTCCCCATAAGTCCCATAAGCAAATCAGCCCATACCTGAATAATTGTTATGTTTTTGTTACCTTGGAGAAAAACTGAGTTGTAAGGTCTCAACTACTCTTTTTTTTTTTTCCTTCAAATAATGTGTGTGAATTTTCTTAAACTTTCCTTTAAAACTGACCCCAACTTGAAGCTATTCCTGATCTTCAATGATTAACCTGTTAAAGGTGAGAGATATTTCTTTTGGGAGGAAATGTTATTTTCTCCTGTACCTTCCCCATACACACACAAAATAAGATGGGAAAAATTAAATTGAAATTTGTGAAAATAAAGCCTCCTGCTCCATCTCCTGCAAAATTATCTGTATAAATCAAACAAAGGAAAGAGCAGGTATTCACGATATATATATATAATTATGAACACAAAGTTAGACAATAGAAGACTTTGAGGACAGAGGCTATCTTTTAGTTTTCTTTGAATAATCTAGTCTTAACTAAGTAATTAATAAATATTTGTTTGTTGACTATGAGTACTGTAGATAAAAGTTAACCTTATATGGAATCTTAATACCCATTTGTTGATTAAGAAAATGAATTCTAACTTTGCCTGTTTACCTGCTAATTTTTTCTTCTTGATAAAATTAATTTCATATGTGGTAGTAAGTAATGTGTTAAATTGAAAATGCGTAAGTGCTGGCTATTTAAAGATCTAGTTATATTTATAATTCAAAAACAGGCAAGTTTGAGCAATTCACACAGTTTGAATTTTGCAATTTTCCCCCAAAGTTACAAAAATTAACTATGTTAGTGATGTGCACATTAAACTGCCCACATCAGGGAAGAAAAAATTAAAATGAGAGTGATTTTTTCTAGGTACATTTCCAGAAATAGCCATTATTGGTACATCATGATCAACCAATTTTACATAAAGTTTGAAATATAAAATTTGTTTTTGCTTTGTAAAATGTGAAGCTTTTTCTAGAAGACAATAATATTTGGGCAATAATTTATTTCAATAAATTCAAAAATATTCATTTTCTCTACATTGAAAAAATTCTTGAGGATTTTCATTGGAAGTTTTAAAATATAAAGCAACAAAATATTAGTTATTTAAAGGCTATTTAAAGGAGAATGATATAATATAGAGAGGACTGTTCTTGGAGTTTAAAAAAAAAAACATAGATTAAAACTTATATTCTCCTAATTGCTGGTATTGTGGAAGTGGGAAACTTACTTTGTTTCTTATCAGTATAATTGAATAATAATTTCCTTCACAAATCTATTGATATAAAAGCTCTTTTAAAAAAAAATACACATTGTTTTATTAATCATGTTAGGAGAGAAAAATCAGAGCAAAAGAGAAAAACAATGGCAATTGGATTAAAAACAAAACAACAACAACAAAAAAAAAGAGTAAACATAGCATGTGTTGATGTACATTCAGTCTCCTTAGTTCTTTTTCTGGATGTAGATGGCATTTTCTGTCCAAAGTCTATTGGAATTGTTTTGATCACTGAACCACTGAAAATAACTAAATCTCTCATAGTTGATCATTGCACATTCTTGCATTTATTGTGTATAATGTATTCCTGGTTCTACTTGCTTCATTCAGCATCAGTTCGAATAAATCTTTCCCTGTCTTTCTAAAAAAAACTTGTTCATCAGTTTCTATAGAACATTAATATTCCATTATGTTCATGTACCACAAATCATTCAGCCATTCCCCTATTGAGGGGCATCTACTCATTTTCCAATTTGTTGCTACCACAAAAAGAGCTGCTACAAACATTTTTGCACATGTGGGTCCTTTTCCCTTCTTTATGATTTCCTTGAGATACAGACCCAATAATGGTACTGTTGGGTCAAAGAATATGTACAGTTTTACAGCCCTTTAGGTATAATTCCAAATTGCCCTCCAAAATGGTTGGATCATTCCACAAGTCACCAACAATGCATTGGATTTCCAGTTTTTCCACATCCCATCCAATAGTTATCTTTTCCTGTCAGTTTGAGAGATGTGAGATGGTATCTCAGAGCTGTTTTAATTTTCATTTCTCAAAATTGATTTAGAACTTTTTTTCATATCACTTTAGATGGCTTTAATTTTATCATCTGAAGATAATCTGTTCTTATTCTTATAAAAGTTCTTTTAGTCCTTAAAAGACTGTCATAACAGAGAGGCTTGGAGAGACCTACATGGACTGATGCTAAGTGAGATGAGCAGAACCAGGAGATCATTATACACTTCGACAATGATATTGTATGAGGATGTATTCTGATGGAAGTGGATTTCTCTGACAAAGAGACTTAACTGAGTTTCATTGGATAAATGATGGACAGAAACAGCTACACCCAAAGAAGGAATACTGGGAAATGAATGTGAACTATTTGCATTTTTGATTTTCTTCCCGAGTTATTTTTACCTTCTGAATCCAATTCTCCCTGTGCAGCGGGAGAACTGTTCGGTTCTGCAAATATGTATTGTACCTAGGATATACTGTAACATATTTAACATATATAGGACTGCTTGCCATCTTGGGGGGGGAGGAGGGAGGGAGGGGAAAAAACGAAACATAAGTGATTGCAAGGGATAATGTTGTGTAAAAATTATCCTGGCATGGATTCTGTCAATACAAAGTTATTATTAAATAAAATTAAATTAAAAAAAAAAAAGACTGTCATAAATTACTATGTTAACCTACATGTATGAAAAATAGAAGTGTTCAATTTGTTTTTCATTTAATACTATATTTTAGATTTTGTTTTGCAGCTTATTTATTAGTTAGGGAATAGGAAAACATAAGCATTTTTAAAAGAAATTTAATCTAGCCAAATGTCTGTGGCCTTAGGTGCTTCTCAATACATTCAGAAGAGAAGGCACCAAGAATGGGAGGTAGGTAGGAATTCATATATAATTACTAGCAACAACAACAACAACAAAAAGAGGATTAGGCCAAAAAATCATAACTGCTGATCCTTTCCCTACTTTCTGATTTCTACAAAATATGTTAATAATTAATACATGGACTGAGGTAAATGAAACAGAGCAGTTTGACCTTTGTAAATAATATTTTATACTATATAACATCTTTATAGTCACAAAATTGACTGATGGGGGAGAGATTCATGATTCTTTTGTATTTATTAATATTGTATTATGCCCCCCAAAACAAATAAACCAACAACAAAAGAAAAACAAACAAACAAACAAACAAACAAAACTCTTAATTGAGTAAAGCAAAATGACCTCTTAAAAAATACCCTACAAAATTTATCTGGTACACATGTTTAAGATCACAAAATATTTTAAAAAAATATAAAGTAGAGAAGACTTCATTGTTTCTGAGTATATGATACAATGTCATATATGAATAAGTAATAATTTAACCAATCTTTACCATGTTAGTGTGTTAAGTGCTAGAGATATAAAGAAAAAGTGAAAATAGTTCCTGCCCCCAATTAGTCTACATTTTAATGAGGAAGATAACATACACATAAATATCTAACATAATATAAAATAATATATACCTATGTATAGAAAAAAATATATATATATATAAAATATAAAATATAAAATATATATATATCATAGACTGTGTATGTGAATGTATGTGTAGTGACCTTAAACAGAAAAAATACTATCCACTGAGGGAAAAAGAAAAGATCTATTCAAAGTACCTCTTGAATTAAATTATGAAAAAAAATCAACAATTATTAGAGCCATAATTATGAAAGTAACATTTTAATTAAAGGGCAATACCTGCTCTCCCCCCAAAAAATGATGTATTGAAATGGGAAATGATGTGTCATACATATGGATAAACAAATATGCTAGTATGATTGAAAAAAATGTTTTGAGTGGAGAGAAAAGGAAGGAGGGTTACACATTACATAATATGTATGTAGACTGAAAAAATAGGAAAAAGCCCAACTGTAAAAACTTTAAAAGCAAAACAGAGAATTGTGTATTTGATTCTGGAGGTCACAGTTAACCAATAGAGTTTAGTTATGAGAAATTACATGATCATTTCCACACTTTATAAAAGTAAATTTATAGTTGTATGAAGGATGGCATATAATGTAGAGAAACATGAAACAGAGAACCATTGCATAAATTCACATGAAAAACTATCAAAAACTTCCTTAGGTCAAATGAATAGAAAGAGGGGAAAATATATTAAGAGCTGTTGCAGAGATAAAAATCTGATTAGATATATGGGATTACTGAGCCTGTGGAGTCAAAGATGACACCAAAAGTTATGAACTTAGATGACTAGAAGGATAGTTGGGACTCTGACAGAATAAAGAAAATTCAGAAAATGGGTGTTTGCCAAAAGTGTCTGTCATGGAGGACATCCAGTGCAAAGTCCAAATGAGGAAAGATTTTCTATAGATAGTATGCTCCTCCAGATGTTAGTTTATGAATGCCATTTTGTTAATTGCATTGAGAATGGGAATACTGTAGCTTCCTAAATGGGGTTGACAATTACCCAAATGAATTCAGCCTAACTATGCACAGTGGAAAAGCAAAGTGGATAAAAGAAAAATTGTACTATGATTTCTCTTTGGATGGACAATATATTATACATGTCTTAGAAAGATACTGCTGGACTGAATTAAACAGGAAAGAGAAGAGCTTTCAATACATTGGTAAAATGCAAAGTGCTTACAAAAAGTCAAGATTTTTCTCTTTAAAAAAAGTCAACATTTTAATTATCAGTATGAGGAAATTTTAAAAAATGTGGATCACTCAAAGGATAATGGGATACAAACAAATATTGATTGGTTATATATAAATTATATCATCTTCCTGACCAAAAATGCACAAAAATGTATATAAAAGCTGTCATCCAAGAGATGTACTGCTAGAAGATGTAGAAAGATTAATAGATGGATATATAATACACTGGTGCTTACATAAGCCTGGGGAATGTAGAGGAATGCACCCAACCTCAAAGTTTATAATTTCTGGGGGATTGAAGGGATAACAGAATGGGCCACAATGAGAAAATGTAAATTATTTATGATCTGCTCTATTGTATGAAACATTGAAAGGGAACAAGGAGATATGGAAGAGAAAGCACAACTCCCAAAATTAGGAACACCTGATTTTAAATCATAACTTATTTGTTCGTTTCATCTCTGGTAAAAAAAAAAAAAAAAATGTGAGGTAGCACCTATCTCACAGAGTTCTTGTGAAAATTACATGAAATTGATAATAGTATTCAACTCAATACAGTGCATATAATGAGCATTATAATAAATGCTTATTCCTTTTGCTTCTCGTTACCCCTCCTATAGGTGCTTTGAATATTAAAATAAAAAAAAGCAGAATTAAGAACATTATCTTTGGATAAACCTGTTTTCAACTTTAGGGCAAACAATAGCAAAGATATGGAAGCAGGAAATAAGATTTTGTATAAATTAAGAAGACAGTATAGTTTATATGCTTAAATCAAGGGCAATTGTGCTTCTTGATATTCTTCACATGAGATTTCCACTAAAAAACTCTGCATTTTTCCTTTTCTTTTCCTTTTTTAGCATTTTTCTCTCAAATTATACATAAAGATGTTTTTCAACTTTGACTATGATAACATTTTGAACTACGTTTTTCTCCCTATCTTTTTGCTACCCACTCCTGAAAATGGCAAGCAATTTGATAAATTATACATGTCCATTGATGATAAATTTATTTGCACATTAGTCATGTTGCAAAAGAAGTCTCAAAATGAAAGGAAAATAAAACAGAAGGAAAAAGACAATTACAACAAAAGAATGCTTCTATCTGAATTCAGATACTTCAGTTCTTCAGTAAAAAGAAGTGAATAGAGTAAAACTGAAAAGTTGGAACAGAAACTATTATGCTTCAGCTGAATTTAAAACAAAGTAGGAATAGTGATCCTGATCTCAGATCAAGCAAAAGCAAAAATAGATCTAATTAAAAGAGATAGAGAATGAAATTACATCTTGCTAAAGAATACCATAGATAATGAAGTAATATCTGTACTAAAGAAAAGTGCACCTTGGTGGAATTGTGAACGAATCCAACCATTCTGGAGATCAATTTGGAACTATGCTCAAAAAGTTATCAAACTGTGCATACCCTTTGATCCAGCAGTGTTTCTACTGGGCTTATACCCCAAAAAGATACTAAAGAAGGGAAAGGGACCTGTATGTGCCAAAATGTTTGTGGCAGCCCTGTTTGTAGTAGCCAGAAACTGGAAAATGAATGGATGCCCATCAATTGGAGGATGGTTGGGTAAATTGTGGTATATGAATGTTATGGTATATTATTGTTCTGTAAGAAATGACCAGCAGGATGAATACAGAGAGGCTTGGAGAGACTTACATGAACTGATGCTGAGTGAAATGAGCAGAACCAGGAGATCATTATATACCTCAACAACGATACTGTATGAGGATGTATTCTGATGGAAGTGGATTTCTTTGACAAAGAGAAGATTTAACTCAGTTTCAGTTGATCAAGGATGGACAGAAGCAGCTACACCCAAAGAAAGAACACTGGGAAATGAATGTAAAGTGTTTGCATTTTTGTTTTTCTTCCCAGGTTATTTTTTACCTCCTGAGTCCAATTCTTCCTGTGCAACAAGAGAACTGTTTGGTTCTGCACACATATATTGTATCTAGGATATACGGTGACATATTCAACATGTATAGGATTGCTTGCCATCTAGGGGAGGGAGTGAAGTGAGGGAGGGGAAAAGTGGGAACAGAAGTGAGTGCAAGGGATAATGTGGTAAAAAAAAAAATCACCCAGGCATGGGTTCTTTCAATAAAAAAATAATAAAAAAGAAAAGAAAAGAAAAGTGCACCAAGTAGAATTGCACCCAAATTCCTAGAGAAGTTAAGAAAGCTGCAAAAAGACATAGACAGCAAAACTATACTAATAGGAGATCTCAATCTCACTTTATCAGAAATAGTTAACCAAACCACATAATAAAGAAGAAAGAAGTTATGGAGGTAAATAGAATTTTAGAAAAGTTAGGTATGGTAGACATTTGAAGAAAACTGAATGGGACAGAAAGGAATATGTTTTTATTTTGCAGCAGTATATGGATTCTACAAAAAAAATTGACTATGTATTTTGAGATATAAAAACCTCAAAATCAAATGCAGGAAACAGAAATAGTAAATGCATGTTTTTCAGATTATGATGCAATAAAAATTATACTTATTGAGGACCAATTAACTGGGAACAAAATGTTCTAATCCTAAAGAAAGAGTGGATGAAACACCAAATCATAGACACAATCAATAAGTTCATCCAAGAGATGAGATAACATACACAAATTCATGAGAGGTACCCACAGCAATTCTTAGGCAAATTTTAACTCTCTAGCTGTTTAGTTGAATTAAATAGAAAATAAATACTATCTCTTAAAAACACAAGAGGCCCCGTGCTCAAAACTGCACAGGAAGCTTGGGACAATCCCACCTTAACCTCAGGAACAGAACTCAACCATTAAAATTTTTAAAAAGGAGAGAAAATACCAAAAGAAAAGATAAGGAGCAAGAAACATAAAAGAACCTTGACTATAAAAAGCTATGAGATGATAGAGAAAACCAAAACACCAATATAAGGACAAAATATCCAAAGGTACTCTCAAAGAGTAATATGAATTGGTCTCAAGCCCAGAGAGGTTTCTTGGAAATATTCATAAAAGACTTTAACAGACAAATAAGAGAGGTAGAATTAAAAATGAGAAAAGGAAGGAGAAGTATGCAAGAGAGAGTTAACAGTTTGAAAAGGGAAGGCAATTCCTTTTTAAAAATAGTAAACAATTGGCCAAGTAGAAGAAAAAAAAAAAAAACAATGAAGAAAACAACACCTTCAAAAGTAGAATTAATCAAATAGAAAAAGATACAAAAGGTAACTGAAGAAAATCACACATTAAAAACTAGAATGGAGTAAATGGAAGCTAATGACCCTAAGACATCAAGAATCAGTGAAAGAAATTAAAGAGAATGACAAAATGGGAGAAAATATAAAATACCTCATTGGAAAAACAGCCAACTAGAAAACAGATCCAGAAGAGACATTTTGAAAGTTATTGATCAACCTGAAGGCTTTAACAAATAGAGACTGAATAGCATTTTTGAATAGATCTTCAAGGAAAACTTTCCCAATATTTTAGAAACAGAGGAAGAAATAGGCATTGAAAAATCCATTGATCACTTTTGGAAAGAGATCCCACAAGGAAAACCCGAAGGGACATTGTTGCAAAACTCCAGAACCATGGTCTCTTTGTTGTTGTTGTTGTTGTTATATTTTTAAAATTTATTTATTTTTAATATGCATTGCTATATAAATCATGTTGGGAGAGAAAAATCAGACCAAAAAAGAAAAAAACATGGGTGAGAAAAAAAAAAAAAAAACAACAACAACAAAAAAAGAGAACATAGCATGTGTTGATTTATATTCAATCTACATAATTATATATTTGTTTTTGTTTTTTTGTTGTTGTTGTTGTGGGGTGCAGATAGCATTTCTATTGTCATTGTTTTGAACTACTGAACCCCTGAGAAAAAACAAGTCTTTCATAGTTGATCATATATTCTTGCTGTTTTTTGTGTATGATGTATTGCTGGTTCTGCTTGTTTCACTCAGCATCAGTTTGCTTATATTGTTCCAGGACTTTCTAAAATTGTGTTGTTCATCATTTTTATAGACCAAAACTGTTCCATTATCTTCATATAAAACAACTTGTTCATCTCTTTCCCATTGATGGGCATTTTCTTATTTTCCAATTTTTTTGCTTCTACAAAAAGAGCTGCTACAAATATTTTTGCACATGTGAGTCCTTTCCTCTCCTTTATGATTTCCTTGAAATACAGAGCCAGTAATGACACTGCTAGGGCGAAGCATATGCACAGTTTGATAGTCCTTTGAGCATAGTCCTAAATTGTTCTCCAGAATAGTTGGATCATTTCAAAAGTCCAACAAGAATGCATTAGTGCCCCAATTTTTCCCACATGCTCTTGATATTTATCATTGTCTTTTCCTGTTATATTGGCCAATCTAAGAGGTATGAGGTGGTACTTCAGTGTTTTAATTTGAATTCCTCTAATATGGGTAATTTAGAGCATTTTTTAAATATGATTGAAGATGGCTTTATTTTTGGCATTGGAAAATTGTTAGTTCGTATCCTTTGACCATTTATCAGTTGGAAGGTGACCAGTATTATTTTAAATCTGATACAGTTTTTTATATATTTTAGAAATGAGACCTTTATCAGAAACACTGGCTGTAAAGTTTTTTTCCCCCCAGCATTGTACTTCCTTTTTAATCTTGGCTGTGTTGCTTTTGTTTGTGCAAAACCTTTTTTAATGTAATCAAAGTTCTCCATTATGCCTTTCATAACATTCTCTAATTCTTTGTTCATAAATTTTTCCCTTCTCCAAAGATCTGATAGGTAATTATTGCTTACTCTCCTAATTTATTTATGGTAACATCCCAAATCATGGTATACACAAATCATGTACATATTTTGATCTTATTTTGGTATGGGATGTAAGATATAAGTCTCTACTGAGTTTTTGACATTATTTTCCAGTTTTCTTAGCAATTTTTGTCAAATAGTGAGGTCTTATCCTAGAAATTGGAGTTTGGGATTTATCAAATACTATATTACAATAGACCTTGATTATTGTTTCTTGTGTATCTAATCTGTTCCACTGATCCACCACTCTATTTTTTAACCAGTACCAAATGGTTTGGATGACTACTGCTTTATAGTTTTAGGTCTGTCACTCTAGAATCTGTTCACAGGTTTGTTTTTGAGTAACTGAAGAAAGCTCATGCAACTTCTTGGCTTTTCTCTGCCATCTCGGTTCTATCCTTGTCATCTTCATCTCATGAAATTCTTCCCTCCTCCGCTTCTTTATGAAACATTTCATGATGAACCCAGCTGATAATTTTTTTCATTCTTCAAATGCTTCATATCACTTTCCTTAGAACTTATTTGTCCACATCTTATTTCATAGTCCATATTAAATTTATTGTTTATATTGTTCACTTTTAAACTAGAAATGCTTTGAAGAACTGTCATTTTATTTTTATTCTTTTATCACTCCTGTCCCTACTCGTCCATATGGCTTGTATGTAAGAAGGACCTTAATAAATGTTTACTAAGTTGTTTTTTGTAATAACTATAGAAAGCAAGTAAGAATAAGATTTCCTGGCTAAGATTTGTATGTGTCAGAAAAAATAGTAAGTCTGATCAAAAAGCATTAGTCCAAAAATGCCATTTCAAGGATTCCTAGGATTTCACACATGGATAATATCCTGATTACTATGTCCTTTCTGTTTTCATTAGTTTTAATATAGTGTTGACTACATTGTACTAAAACTGCATATTAAATTCAAAAAAAAAAAAAGAGGAGAGAGAGAGAAATATTGTACCAGTTACAGAAATCTGTATGAAAAATAAACGAGAAAGAAAATGGAACTCTGTGGGGCAAACTATAGTCATTTTCTGAGTGCCTTTTCATTGGTAATGAAAGCCATTTATTGCCAAAACTGTGTCAAAGTCTTTATAAAAAATTTAGAGGTAGCATATTTTAATCTGAGGAAGTATCTCCAGCAAATAAGAGAATTTTCCCTTGGGTATCTATAAATTTATCACAAAAGTCAATGAAGTTTGTTAAGCATTCCCTTATGACCTGGGCTTTACTTTTCAGCAGATGGCACTGTTCCAATAACACATTTGATCAGCCCCTTATTTAATGCTAATCAGGAATTTGGAAAATGGTTCAGCAGAAATTGAGAAACTTTAGAAGATAGATCACTTGCTAAACTCTATACTCAGCATACAAATTTCAATTAACCACAAAGAAAGAAAGGAAGGGGGAAAAGAAAGTTCCATTTACAATGATTTTCACTCTTCCACATATGAGAGCCTAAAAAGTGATCTAACAATTTGAAAAACAACATTAATGCCCCATGAAAGAAAACAAATGAGATGAAGGAACAAGATTTTATTGTCATTGTCTTTGTTGTGCTTGTTGTTTTCTTTGTCTTCTAAGGAGACACAATATCCTTAAATTAATCAGCAATCATTTTTCTGTGTAAGAATCATTGTGCTAGACATTGTGCTATGTTCTAGGGCTACAAAAAAAGCTAAAATAAATCTTGTCCCTAATGATAGAATTTTAATTTGAATCCTTAAGAGATTATAATACATTCTAATGGCAATTTAATAAGGAGAGGAACAGAGAAAAAGTAAGATGGAGAAGAAAAGAGAGACAAAAAGAGAAAAAGATAGAGGAAAACAAAGATGGAGGAAAACAAAGAGGAAGAAGAGACCAATGAGATAATTCTAAGAAATGAATGCATTAGTAACTGAGGTATGGATAAAAATATCCTGTAGGAAAAAATATAAAAAATTTAGAGCTGGAAGAGATGTTAGATGTCAGACATCTAATTAAGTTAACAAGAATGACTTGCCTTCTATGTTTCCAAGTACTCACATGATTTGAAAGATAAAAGATATGAAGCCTGATAAGATCAAATGACTTGCCCAGTATCAACAAGCTACATGTTATGTGTGTTTATTAAACTGTTTCATCAAAAGTGCAGTTTATATACTATCTCCAAAAATGTAACACTTCTTCTCCTGTTTGCTCCAAGAAGTTATTGAGAAATAAAGTTGGAACTCTTAAGAGTACTTAGCAATTTTAATTATCTCTTTGTCCTCTGTTTCCATAGAACTTAAAAGATCATGCAACCTAATTTTTTTCATATTTTTTTACTTGATAGTAGAGACAAGGAAAGCCCAAGGACTGCATTCCCCCCAAAAAAATCATTTAGGTAACCTAGTATTTGGAGACTTCTCATCAGTTTTTAGCAATTCTAACATGACCAATTTATTCAAAAATTTCTCCTCCCCATCACTAATTATTAAACGTAAATTTATTTCCCAGTTCAACCAAAATGTAAAATAAGCTTTGTCCTTAGTGATAGAGTTGTAATTCCTATCATTAAAGAGCTTATAATGAATTCTAATAGTCAAGATAGCAATTTAATAAGAAGAGGGACAAAGACAGGCAGTAAGATGGAGAAGAAAAGAGAAATGAAAAGAGAAAAAGACCAAAACAGAGAAATAAAGGAAGACAAATAGGGAGAAAAGATCAATAAAATAATATCACACAATCTAGAATGATACAAGTTGAGAACCAGAAGATACTTCCATGGCCATGTAACAATACATACATGAAAGGGATCTCAACTATAATGCAAGCAATAATTTTTGTCTAAATTTGGTTTGTCAAGAAACCTAAAAACAAGTAATCTGCCTATATCTGGGTAGCTCATTCTACTTTTTGATAGTTCTAATTAATAGAGTTTTTCCTAACATAACATTGAAATTTATCACTATGAAAATTCTACCCATTGCTCTTGATCCCAGCCTTTGTGGGGGAATGGGGGAATCTAATCTCATTTCGAGGTAGAACTATATAACTATAGATTTAAAGTTGTAAGGACAGTAGGTAATTGAGTCTAAGTTCCTTATTTTATAATTGAAAAATTCAGACCAAGAGAGGTGAAATTATTTGTCCAGGGTCACATATAACATCCCTTCAAATATTTGAAGATATATATACTGCTCTTTGTAATGTTCTTCACTAAAATATAATGTTCTCTGGGAGCAGTTTTCTTGGGAGGTCTTCTGGAGGCAGCCTTAGTTTCAGTTCAATGTAATAGTCACCTCAAATGCAGCCAGGGATTAAAGTCCAAATACTTTCTTGTCTCCTTCCTTGGGCCTGGTTAGCTTTCTTAAAATCCTATTTCTCTCCTTGGTTCCAAGAGCTCCTGCCGCTAATCCTTTGCCTCTGCCAGCTTCAACCTCCAGCCAGCACAAAAATGGAAGATGGAATGAATCTATCTCTGCCTCTGAGAGTGGGCTTCTGTGTCTTCTAGAGTGCTCTTTGGCCCTGAGAGCTTCTTGTTTAAATGCTGTACACTGAGCATACTCCAATCATTATATCACTAAAAACCATGATTTGTTGTAGGATTAAATCAATCCTAAATTAGGTTTAACCATTGTCTCCTCAATTCTACTCCTTGTTTCAAGTTCTGGCCCATAACATCTCCTTGAAGGATCAGATCAATCATATTGAACCATATTAAATTAGATAATTATTATCTCTATGAATTCCACTGTCTTAATACCTTGTAAGAATCATAACAGTTCTTGAGCTTTTTCTTAGTAAACTAAATTTTCCCAGTTCTTTCAAGTAATTTTCTTATCACAAAGGCCTTGATGTTTCTGTTGTCCTCCATTTTAACAATATCTTTTACAAACCAAGGTACTCAAAACTCAAACCAATATTCTATTTGAGATACTAAGAGGGCTTGCCAAAGTGGGGTTATTACCTTCCTATTCCTAAAAACTATAATTCTCTTAATAGAGTTTAAGATTGAGTTACCATTTTATATTGCTGTATTACACTGATGACACAAATTGTTTATAGTTCACTAAAATTCCCAATTAATTTTTAGAACAAGTAATAATCTAGCAATGTGGGTTTTTTTTTTTTTTTTTGCATGTATTTGTAATTTTTTTCTTTAAAAAATTGTCACTAAATTTTGTTGTTCAGTTGCATTTGGCCCTTTTTTGATATGGTGGATTATGCTGTCCTTAGGGTTTCTTGGCAAAAATATCATAATTGCGTGCCATTTTCAGTGGATTTAGACAAATAAAATAAATGACTTGCTCAAAGTCCACAGCCCAGTATCTGAGACCAGATTTGAATTGAAGTCTTTTTTTGCTCCAAGTCTATTGCTCTATGTAGTTTGCCATCTAGTGGTGTCCATTGTGTATAAATGCTGCCTCACATAACTGGAAGCGGATAGATATTAGAAAGCTTCTTCAAGACCCTCCATTTTTATGAATTTTGCCTGTAGAAGGCAAAAACTCTTGGGTTGAGGCACTGAGGTCGTACAACTGAGCACTTAAGGCTAATTACTGATTGGACAATACTCTATTAGTATATGCTTGGAAAATGGCCCTTCCCACTATTCTGTGCTATCTCGATAATTGGTATATACAGAGAATTGTAGGAGGGACTAGGGGGTGGAGTAAGATTAGCCAAAGTCACTTTTGGGCAGGAGACGAAGAGGAAAGGTTGTGGAAATCCTGCATCCATCCAACTCACTTCTACCTCTAAAGACCCAAGAATAAAGACCAAGGACTTTTGCCTATCCTGAATCTGGCTGATTCTAAGGCATCCAGGGTGCTAACTTGGTCTTTACATTTGGTGCCCAATGTGTGGACCAAAGACCCTAATTTCACTGAAGAAGTCCCCAGTGACCAGGAAATAGGGTGAGTATTTTAATAGACAAACAGGGAACTTACTTTGTTAAAGGCTAAACTAGAAACCTTTTCTAGCTGAAATGGGGATGAAGGGAAGAGGAGTAATGGGAGGAGCAGTGATATCACCAGCACCTCCCCCCCATCAATCACCCCCTCTTATGACTAGATTGCAAAAGGCCCTACTTTAAGCCACAGAAGAAGGGCAGGATTTAGCTGATTTGAAAATAGGAATGTATCCTGTGATTCAACAGTTTAACTCTTCAGGTAAAGAAAGTAGAAGTTACAGTCCTTTTGATATAGAAATCCTCAAAGACCTACAAAAGGCTTGCACTTTTTATGAGGATATATCAGCTTAAGTTAAGATGTTATTATAGAATTTGACGTATGAAGTCTTAACCCCTAGGGACTGGAAATCTATAGGAGGGACATGCTTAGAACCTGGACAAAACTTGTTGTGGCTTTCTGGATATAGTGAGCTCTGCAGGGTACAAGCCCAACATAGTCATAGTGCAGTTACTCCTCCAATCACCTATGATCAACTAACAGATGTAGTTTCTTATGCAGAAATTTCAGTATAGATTAATTACCCTATAGCAGCATATGAGCAAATTGCTGCTGCTTCTATCAAAGCATGGGCTTTTATCTCATATAAAAAAGGACAAGGGTGAGGCCTTCACAAAAATTGCACAAGGGACAAATGAACCCTTTGCTGATTTTGTGGGATGTTTACAGACAGCTGTCATATGAACTAATGGTAACAATGCAGTAACAGACATTATGATAAGGCAACTTGCTAAAGAAAATGCTAATGGGGTTGTAGTAGAATTATACTAGGACTATGCAAGGATGCTCTTTTAGGGGAGATCATAAGATGCTGTGCCACAGTGGGCACAAATAGCTTTTATATCCAGGATATGATGCAGACTTCCCAAGATCCCAACATGGGAAGACAGGGTCCCTTTTGGCAAGGGACTTCCAGAGAGACTCATCAATACTTTCAATATGGTTAAATAGGGCATCTGAAAGCTCAATGTTGGCATAGAGTCAGTGAGAAAACAGGGTGGGAGAACAAGACCCAATATCCCATGTCCAAAATGCAACAGAGGCTTCCATTGGGCATCAGAATGTAGTCAGGGAAACGGGATGAAGGGTCCTGCCCTAGGGCCCTAGGCAAAAAATACTTGGGGCAAGATGGCAGCCGTTGCTATATCCAGAGAATGCCTAGAAGTTCAGTATCCAGACATGACTAATCAACCAGGAAGCCATCTGATGGGAGAAAGGGATTACACAATCAATCAACAAGGAACAACCTGATGGGAGAAAGGGATTACAATTGGGGAGAATAGAGTTGTATGCAGCTGGGGCAACTGAGATACCCCCTGGAGAGATGAAATATGTTCCTTTCCAGCCTATGGGTCCCTTGCCTCCAGGCACAATAGGCTTGGCCATTTCACCTCCTGAGAGCACTTACAAAACAGTGTCCATCCATACACTGATGTGGAAAACTGGGGAATGTGTAGATAATATCCCAGTCATTAATACAGGTAGACAATGTATGACATCACCCAGGAGAAGTAGTAGCATCAGGTTTACTAATACAGACTCCTAATAAGCAATCTGGTGATAGTCGCTCAGATTCTGACTCCAAGCAACAAAATCCAGGAATATACTGGACAGCAGCTGTGACAGCTGACCGACCTATGCTCACTATCTATATAAATGGCATAGCATTAGAAGGATTGGTAGATTCTGGTGCAGATCATAGAGACATTAGAATTGACAACTAGCCCACTCACTGGCCAAAGATTAAGGGAGACACCTACATGTTTGGTATAGGAGGATCAATAGCAGTTGAAGTAAGTACTATCCCTTTGAAATGGATATTTGAAGGTGAAACAGGAGTTTTTGCTCATTTTAGAGTTGAAAAAATGTGCAACAATCTGTGGGAAAGAGACATTTTACAACAATTAGGATTAAAACTGAGTACTTCATTTTTTTAAGCAGGGCTGCTATTGAAGGCCTCCCAACACTTTCACCCGTTCCTATCCAATGGAAAACTGATGCACCAGTGTGGACAGAACAGTGGCCCTTAGGCAGTGATACAATTCAGGCCTTATTAGGTATAGTACAAGAGCAATTTGACCAAGGACACTTACAATCTTCTCTAAGTCCTTGGAATTACCCAATATTTATTGTAAGAAAGAAATCTGGAAAATGGAGGATGTTGACTGATTTAAGAAAGGTAAATGAACAGATGGAAACTATGGAAACTCTTCAGCCTGTACTTCCATCTCCTACTGAATTGCCTAGAGAAGGCCTCTTTGGGTTATAGACAATAAGGATTGTTTCTATTCTATCTCTCTAGATAATGGGGATATGAAAAGTTTTGCCTTTTCAGTGCTCAGCATTAACTTAGCTGAGCCTTGTAAAAGATATGAATGGACAGTTTTGCCACAAAGAATGAAAAACAGCCCTACTCTATGTCAAATGTATGTTGCTGCTGCTCTTACTCTAGTAAGAAAAGCATTTCCAAAAGTAATGTTATTTATATTACATGGATCATATATTAAGATATGTACCTGAGGAGCAAATATTAAAAGCATGTCTAAAAAAGACCATGGAAACACTAAGGAACTACAAATTGCACATAGCTGTAGAAAAAATACCCAGGCATGCTCCTTTTCAATATTTAGGATTTGGTGTATACCCTAAGATATTAACAGTACAAAAACTTCATTAAGAACAGAGAAGCTAAACACTTTAAATGGCTTTCAGAAATTGATAGGAGATATCCAATGGATGTTTCTAGTGTTAGGTTTGACTACCTATCAATTACAACCATTATATGACATTTTAAGGGGAAACAGTGCTTTAAACTCACCATGCCACCAAAAGAAGCTCAAGAGGCTTTGAGAGAAGATGAACTGGCTTTATCCAATGTGGTTGAAAGAGTCACTCAAAAACCCTTGGAAATATCAGTTTTTGCTATATAAGAGGCACCCATAGCAGTCCTTCATCAAGGATACAGTGTGATAAGAGTGGGTGAACCTCCCAGCACAACCAGACCAAATCCTTACTCCTTACTCAGTGCTTGTAGCTAGAATTTTATTAAAGGCCATTAAGCAAGCAGTACAATTATCTGGAATAAGACCTGACAAGATATATACCTTTTATACTAATGCACAAATTAATGTATACTGTGAAACCATCCCAGAATGGCAAATTTTATTAACCATTGCTCCACATTTTACACACAGGTCGCCATTAATTATTAAATAATTGGTGATGTATTCTTGAAGAAAAAGTTTCTAAAGTTCCTCTTAAAGGACCAACTATCTTTACAGATGCATCCAAACATAATATTTGTGCTGTATACTCTCATGACAACTATAAAGAGAGTAGTCAGAATTCCTTTTCAGTCCACTCAGCAGAATGAATTGTATACAATCATTCTAGTTCTTATTATCCAGCAGATATAAATATATCTAATCTGGCCTATTCAGTAGGTGTGGTTATTTTATTTTATTGTAAAATGAGGAAAATTCCATAAATTAGGGGATGGCTGAATAATTTCTTGTATATGGATGTAATAGAACTTTTTTGTTCTATATCATGAAGGAGATGGTTTCAGAAAAAAAAAAGAGCTTAATAGAGTTATATGAAATCATGCAAAGTAAAGTGAGCAGTACCCGGAGAATATGGTACACTGTAATAACAAAATTAACTTAGGAATTTCCATCAATACAATGGTCCGGGACAATTCCAAAGGACTCATAATGAACATTTCTACTAACTTCCAGAGAAAGAATAGATGGACTGGAGAATTATACATACACACACACACACACACACACACACACACATATATGTAATCTTTTTTTTTCTTTTTGCTTCATTTGCTTTCCTTCTTCTTCCTCCCCCAACATGGCTAATGTGTAAAAGTATTCTGCATGACTTCATATGTATGTATGCCTGTGTGTATGTACATATATATATATAATATACATTATATTTCTTGCAATTAATTGCCTGCTCAATGGGTAGGGGAGAAACTGGAGGGAAACAGAGAATTTCCAACTCAAAATTAAAAGAATATTTAAGTTAGTATTTATGTTTTTAAATTTAATTTTAAAAAAGGAGATTGCAAAGGTAAGCCCTCAATTTAAAATATAGGAGTATATAGTGGAATACATAATTATATTAGAAAATAAATTTGCATTCTCAACTAAATAATTGTACTCTCAAATCCATGCAGAAAATATGTGTTAAAGAATGTGACTACTCAAATCTTGAAGAGATCTTGAAGTTGTAAGAGGTAGAATTAGAGTGAGAACATTACAAACAAAGGAGATAATTTGCATGTAGGAATAAATGGAGGAGACAGAATGTTGTGCAAGGGGAACAGATGGAATAAGGACTAGTTATATTTGATTAACATAGAAAAATAAGTGAAAATATATTTCTCTTTTTACCTAAAGGTGATGGCCAGCTATTAAAGATACTTGAGAAAATAAACTATATTTTTAAACTTACACTATTAAAAATATCAATTTGGGATTTGGATGGAGGATGGGAAAAAAAGGAGATATTAGATAGGAAATCACAAGTTATGAGACTTCTGAAGTATTTGAGATTACCTATATTATAGTAGATGTGGTGTGAACAGATGGAAAAACAACAGATGTGACAAATATTTATGAGGTAGAATCAGCAATAATTCCTACTTTGTTTTATTATAAAAGATGGAGAGGTATAAATGGAACTGAAAAGTTAAGGATGATTTTTATGTCTCAGAAGAAGTATTATTCTATCTACCAAATCTAAGCCCTCTGTCTATAAGTTCAATGCCTTCTCATTCCAAATTTTAAGTTAATTCAGAATTTCATGCTATATTTGATTGCTTGTGAGACACACACACACACACACAAAACAACAAATGATTAAATAATTTGTCTTTGTATATTGTTTTTTTTTTATAAATGCACTTCCTTACCATGAACAAATTCTGAGAAACAATAGCTTAAAGTCACTTCTTCATCACACATTCATTACTTAATATATTTTAATATGAATTTGATCCCCAGAACTACTATCAAAAACATTTTGAAATGTAATTGGAGAATCCTAGTGTTGAAAGTTCAACTCCCTCTCCTATCTTTAATAAGTCACTTGTAATGGACATTGTAGAAACAAAAAAAAATTTAAAAATTTAAAAAAATCATTATCTCTTTGTCCACCTTTGTCCACCTCTAGTACTAGGTAGGGATATAGATTCATCAAATCACAGGTAGAAATATTTTTTCCAATCAGAAGAAAAGGAAACATGAATATGATTTGGAAATCAGAAACAGTCCAAAAATTCAGAAAAATCATCCTTGTAAAAAAGCTTGTCATGGTGCTAATTTCTATGAAATTATGTTTTTTTTTTTTAATTACACACACACACACACACACACACACACTCACAAAGGTGTGTATGTTTATATTTTCAACTCCAGCAAAATTAACAAAAACTGCAATTCAGAAAGGCCATTCAATGTCTGGTAGTAATAGTTCTCTTCATCTGCAAAGAAAGGAAGAAATGGCATATTTTTATCTTTTAATTAGAACAAAATTCAAGGAGTATAATTACAAAGCATTTCAGGGTTGTGTTTTGTTTTGTTTTATTTTTGGTTCTATTCATTTTTAAACAGTTCTTCCAATCCATTCTCTTATAGGTAATGTTTGAAAATTGTTTTAACTTCAGTTTCTTTTTTTTTCCCCATTGCTAGGAAATATTCTTATTTTGAAATGTTGTGCAGTTAAGCTAGTAGGACCAATATATGACAGGAATTTATAATGTTGCTATCTTTGCTCAAAGCATTTCCAACTTGCTAGGACTTTATATATTGCATGATATTTTGACATAATTCAGGTCAATCTCATGCCATGATCAGGCATTGTTGTAGTAATTTATTGGAGTTTATTCAATAGTTATATTTGTTATACAATCCCTATAATCTGTTTTAATATTCCTTATAGTACTCAAATTCATAAAATTATAGAGAGAACTATTGGGAATTACCATGTTTTCAACCAAAATACACATTATATATGCACAAGAACTACAGCTTCATTTGGTTTTCATTTTAATAATACAATAAATGGATAATGGTCAAATCATACGTTCTTTGTTATTTCTCAAATCATTTTTCATAGAGAAGTTTTCCCGAGGAATGGTTTAGAGCATCTATTTAAATATTAAACACACCAAAATGTTGCTGGATTAAATGAGACCCAGATTTCATAATCATAATGCACAACATTTAGATTCAAAACTACCCTCTGAGTATGCTTAGTACCAGCTTTCAAATGATGCCTTGCATTTTAATTCCAACTTTCATTACAATGGATTTTTCCCTTTTGAATACACTTATTCTCTGTGGTGTTAAAAATATTATTTTTTTTTCTTTTTAATTTCCCAGATAGCAACTCACAATGGGCTTATCTTATAGCTGTACATATGGAAAAGGTGATCAGCACACCCAATAGCCTTTAGATTTTTCTTGAAAAAAGTTTAATTGAAACAAGGAAAAATATAAAATACAAGTGAACTTTATTATTACATTTACCAAAATATCTCAAGAAAAAAATGTGAACTTGTCCTTAAATAGGAAAATAAATAAAAGTTAATTATCTAGATTTTTTGAAAATCTAAGACACTAAGTCACCTCTTACTGCATAATCTGATACTGTGATTAAAGGGTCTGTTACTGTGTTAAAGTAATAAGCTACTTTGTCAGTTTAACCAAATATCATGTTAATCCATCAGGAAAAAGAAAATACTTTGTACCACTTAATTTCTGAATTGATTAGTTAATTAATTTAAAATGGAATTTTTTATTAGTAATAATAATGATAAATATCAATGATGATGATATAAATAATGATATAAGTTTATGTAAGGTTTTATCAATGCCAAAATAAATGTCTTACTAAATAAAAAAGTTATTTGTCTTACAAAGTGATCTGATATCTTGAATCATGGTATTTTTATATCGCAATTAATTAAAGTTTTTAAATGTTTCCAACTACTCATGAATCTTTTATTCTTATTTTACTCATACAAAATTTAAAAAAAAAACTTGCTGTTAGGCAAAACTGGAGATAGATAGATTTTTGTCGTTCCTATTTCTCCAACCCATTCTCCACATAGATGCCCAAATGGCACAAACCATGTTAACTCTCTACTAGGAAAACCTCCATGGATCCCTGTGTCTTGAGCATACAATTCAAACTTCTCTGCTTATCATTAACTATTAAAAATCTGCCTCTGGGGCAGCTACATGTCTCAATGGATAGAGCACCAGCCCTGAAGTCAGGAGGATCTGAGTTCAAATCTGATCTCAGACAGTTCACACTTCCTAGTGTGTGACCCTGGGCAAGTCTTTTAATCCCAATTGCCTCAGTTAAAAAAAAAAAATCTGGCTCTACCTTACTTTTTGGAATCATTAAACATTCTTCCTCTACTCTTATTGTTGTTATTTGTTCTTTGTGCTTGAAAAGAACCAAAATGACATCATAGTGTCAGTGTTAATATATACTGTATCTATTTGAGGCTGATCATACCACAAAGACTTGGAATACTCTCCCATAGACTGGGCTAAAATAATTTTTATGACAATTTGGGAGTAGAAAGATGTCTTTAAATTTGTATACCTCATGTTTTCCTCTTTGCTCATTGAGCACAATGCCTTCTTTGATATGGGTACACCATGTTGGATGATCCTGTGCCAGTGTTTTCCATGTGTCCCAAATAATACAAAAGGTTTTTTTAAGATATATTGAAAGTATCCTAGAATAGCTTCCTTTTTTAGTATTTTATTTCCTTCCAATAACCCAAAAAATAATTTCAACATTAAAAAAAAATCCTGAGTTCCAATTTTTCCCTCCTTCCTCAATCTCCTCATTGAGAAGGTAAACAATTTGATAAAGATTATGCATGTGTAGTTATTCAAAAACTATTTCCATATGATCTTTGTTGTAAAAGGAAACATAAACTAAAATAAAAATCCAAGAAAAATGAAGAAAATAAAAAGTGTGCTTTGATTTGTACTCAGAATCCATTAGTTCTGTTTCTGAGATTGAATAGTATTTTTGGTCATATATCCTTTAGAGTTGAATAGTTTTGTCATTCTTGTTTGATCATTTTATAATGTTACTATTATTGTGTACATTTTTCTCCTGGTTCTAACTCATTTTACTTTGTATCAATTAATGTTAAATCTTTTCAGGTTTTTCTGAAAGCATCAAACTCATCATTTCAAGTACTATTTCTTCTGAGCATCATATGAGTGCTTCCCTTATGTATGTTCTCTGTATAACAATCTTTAAGGTAAATGTACATTTGACATTAGAACAATGTGGCCGGCTTACTGAAGTTATACTCTCCCTTTGATAAAGTTTGAATGCTTGGTAATTCAAACTTAAGAAAGGACCTTCATGTCTAATATCTTATATCTTATATGTCTTTCATGTCTAATATCTTATCAGCAATTTTCAAAATCTTCTTAAGACAATTGGAATGGAAGCTGCTCAATTTTCTGGAATGGTGTTGGTAGACTACACAAATTTCTCAGGCATTGAAAAATAAGGTCAACAAAATGGCTCTGTATACCCTCAATTTACTAGATGGCCTAAATATCTCTTCTCTCCCACACATTCTTCCTCTCAAAATCTGAGCTAGCTCTGGCAATGTGTAAACCAATATCATCATCTATATGTACTTTTCTGGAAAGTTTATTGACAAAGTGAACTTTTCCCACAACATTTTAAACTTCTCTTATTTTCTGTAACTGGTGGTTTTGTACATAGATGATGTGGTGCTGGCTAATGAATAACTTCTGTTTTCTAGGTATTAATTCTTCGGCCAATCAATCTATATTTTGTAGTATCTTAAACTTAGAGGTTGCACTGAGTGCACAATCATCTATGACCTGTTCTGTTATCCAATAATTCCTTTCATGTTTTTTTTATTCTTAGCATAATAACCATATTGCTCTTTCTCATACATACTATTTGTTGTCCATGTAAATCCTTTGCAGAGATTATTCTTCAAGACTGGGATGTATTTTCTCCTCTTTTCTTTCTCCAAGAATTTAATTTCCTTCAAAACTCAGGTAAAATTTTAGCATTTGCATGAGGCTTATATTAATTCTCCTTTATTTAGTGCTGTTCTTCAGAAATTGCCTTGTAGAAATATATGTATTAATGTTGTCATTCTCCACCTGAATAAAAGCTCCATTTGGGCAGTTCTTTTGTGTTTTTAACTTTGTTTTTCCAGTACATAGCATAACTCCTTCAACATAATAGGCATTTCATTAAAGCTTGTTGGTTGGTTAATTAAATAACATTTTTACTATATGGGGACAAAATAGTATAATGGAAAGAGTGTCTTACTGGGGCCCAGAAGAAGTAATGGATCCATTAACATCTACTAGTTATGAGATTTTGGGGAAAACTAAGTTTTCTGAGATTCAGTTGTTTTATCTATAAAATGGAACTCAGTACCTGCAACATTGTCACAGAATATACCACATATCACATGTAGGATTTGGAGGTACATTTGAAGCCACCTCCAAAAAAGACAATTTTTAGATACTTTATAAACCTAAAAGTAACATATAAAAAGCAGCTAATTTACAATGAGGCTACGTAGGCATGAACATTTCTGAAATAACCTAGATGAGAATGTGTAGAAAACTGGCAGAGCTGTCAGGAATAACTTGGTTAAAGAGCTACCTCTGCCACATACTGGCTGTTACCCTGGACAAATTATTTAACCTTGCATTGTCCAAGCCATCTAAATCTATGAAATGTAGAAAATTTGTTAATCTACATTGGTAGTAGAAATTTATCACATAGAGATTCCTATAGTGTTTAAAAAAAAAAACAGACAGATAAATTGTGCAACTCATGTAGCACTTTAATTTAGGTCCATTGTCTTCTAGATCACTATTATATCTATCTATCTATATATATGTATATATATATATATATATATAGAGAGAGAGAGAGAGAGAGAGAGAGAGATGAAGAATTTACTAGACTTCTTTTAGAACAACAGTCAATAAGTAATGAGTTAAAGTTTCCCTGGGGAATTGTCTCAATTAAATGTGTATATAATACATAAGTGTAGCAGTATAGCATTTACAGTATTGTGTATTGATCAAACTTTAATGTTCAAAAGGGAAATAATATCCAGAAAGAAATTTGATAACAGAAATGTAACAGAATTGGCCTTTAGACAGGGAAGAGCCAGATTAGTTACTGTTATAAAGATTCAAAATGCTTATATTTGACTACAGGGATATAGCTAAGATAATGAAGATAAGCCAAGAAGTTGCTCAAACTCTCCTAATTTCTCTCAAAAACCACAGGAAATCAATCCTCTGAACAGAGTCTGATAGAAAGAAGCTACTCTCCACCTCAAGATAGAATGGAAAAAACTTCAACAAATGTCAGTCTTACTAGGGTGAAAAGAGTGTTCAGCCAGCTCAGATATACTCCAGGAAAATCTGTGAGAGGATCTTAATCACAAGAAATCAGCAACTTAGACCCTCAGTCCTGGCTCCATAGAGCAGCAAAGCAGTGGGGCAATCTCCAGATTAAGCTCAGAAGGCAAACTCTGGGAAACCAGGCTGTTTCATGAAAAGAGCTAACCTCTACAAAAACAAGGAGCCCTTACTCTGCAGGTGAATAATATGCTTTATCATTAGTCCTTGGGTGTTGTCTGGGGTCATTTTATTACTGAGAATAGTTAAGCCATTCATGATTCTTCATTAAACTATATTGTTATTACTATGTACAGCATTAGCCTCATTCTATTAAAATCACTGTGTATCAATTGATGTAAGTCCTGCTTTTTCTGAAATCATCCTTCTTGTTATTTCTTATAGAACAATAATATTCCATTACAATCAAATGCTACATTGTTTAGTCATTCCCCAGTTAATGGGCATTCCCTCAATTTCAAATTCTTAGCCACCATAAAAAAGCTGCTATAAAAGTTTTTGTACAAAGAAATCTTGTTTCCTTTTTTGTAGGTCTTTGGATTATAGGCCTAGAAGTTGTATTGCTGAATCAAAGGGTATGGACAGTTTTACAGCTTTTTAGGCATAGTTCCAAATTGCCCTTGAGAATGTGACAATTCTAACAACAGTATATCATTGTCCAAGTTTTCCCACATTCCCTACAACATCCAGCATTTTTTTTCTTTTTTTATCATATTGGCCAATCTGATAGGTATAAGGTGGTACTTCAGAGTTACTTTAATTTGTATTTCTCCAATCAAAAGTGACTTAGATCATTTTTATATGACTATATAAAGCTTTGATTTCTTCATCGGAAGAAGCCTTCATTGCGTGTTGATATTAATGGGGTTAGTGGAGGTTCAGAGAATTGTGGGAATCCCCTT
Organism: Antechinus flavipes; assembly: GCF_016432865.1. Lineage (NCBI taxonomy): Eukaryota > Metazoa > Chordata > Mammalia > Dasyuromorphia > Dasyuridae > Antechinus > Antechinus flavipes. Next base: position 60,292,243 of record NC_067401.1, on the reverse strand, counting down.
CTCTCAATGCAGATCCAACAAGAAAGACTTCCTGAACCCTAAATATTAGTGGCAAAAAAGGAAGCTTTATTGGTACTGAGAAGCCAGCTTTGCTAGGAAAGCAGACTTTCCAGTGGCAAAGCCCTGGTAGGAAAATAGAGGTCTTAGCAGAGAAATCCTTGCAGAGAAATAACAAAAGGTTTTCACTGATAAGAGGGTCTCTTTACAGCAGGTAGGAGTCCTGGCAGGCAGCTATGCCAAGGAGAGGATCCTTGACAAGGCATAATCCTGCTTCGAACAGTCTGCAAGATATTAGTTTAAAATTGTGTTTTTTATAGGAAATCTGAGACTGAAGTTTCAATTGAATGAGATTCCTTTAATGCTGTCACTGCCCACAGGCCTAGATTTCCTGTTGAATGAGACCACTTAAGTTCCAGTTACTAGTAGTGGTACTGGACTAATTTTCAGCTCAATAGAGGGTGCAGCTGCTCAACAGAAATATCAGGTAAAGATCTCCAGTTAAATGAAATCACTTAAGTTCAAGCTAAGTAGGGAGTGGTCCTGGGCTAACCTTAATGAAACCACTTAACTACCGTGAAGGATGTGTCCCTGTCAGAGGAGAGTTTCAGGGTTCATCCCAAAAGTAAAGGAAGACAATTTCAAGGAGGATAATTCGAAGGTTCCCCTCATCAATATCCTTTGACTTTTCATCAGTTGAAGAATATAATACTTCAGTTATCTATGTATTAGATAAATGAGATCTTTATGAGACGCCTGTTTTCTGCTTTACTTATGATTTTGGTTACTTTGGTTATGGTACTGCAAAACCTTTTTTGATTTTATAAAATCAAAATGATCAATTTTAGATTTTATAATATTCTCCATATCTTCTTCAGTCCTGAATTCTACCCTTATCCATAAATCTGACAGATAAACTATTATATGCTCTTTTAGTTTGCTTAGATTATGGTATGAGATATTGGTCAATATTTACTTTCTGACAAATTATTTTCCACTTTTCTCAGCAGGTTTTATGAAATGATGAGTTTTTGTTCCAATAGTTTGGAACTTTGTATTTATTATATAATAAATTAGCATGGTCATTTACTATAATGTAATTTGTAACTAAACTATTCCACTGATTCACTACTCTTTTCTTAGCAAGTACCTGATTGCTTTGAAAATTACCATTTATGACATAGATTTGGCTAGATCATCTTCTTTCATATTGTTTTTCATGAATTCCCTCAATATCAGAGTTTTTGTTACTTTTCTAGCTCTATAAAATAAGTTTCATAGATTGATTGGTGTAACATTGAATAAGTAGGTTAATTTACATAGAATTCTCATTTCATTATATTTCTTGTCATACCCATGAACAACTTTTGTTTAAATCTGATTTTATTTGTATGAGGGGTGTTTTTAACTTGTGTTCATATATTTCAATATTTCATATTGTCTACACTTACTTCAAGTGCAGTTTTTTTTTTGTTGTTGTTGTTTTGTCTCTTGCTGCTGGACTTGGTTGATAATATATATCAATGCTGACGATTTGTATAGGATTTTTTTGTTGACTCTCTAAGTATACTATCATGTCATCTGCAAAGAGTAACCCTAATTCCTTTAATTTCTTTTTTTTTTCTCTTTTTGTTATAGGTAACTTAAAACAATAGAAGTAATAATGGGCCTCCATATTTCACCCTGATTGTACTGGGAAGGCTTCTGAATTATTCCCATTACAAATGAAGCTTAGTGAAGCTTTTAGATCTACACTACCTATAATTTTCTATCCTCTCTCCTACCCTCCCTTCCACTCTGCTCTCTTCCTTTCCCATCCTCTCTCCTTCCCTTCCTTCCCTGATCTTCCTGGGACATTTTCTCTACAACCTCATATTTCTTTTTCCTTAGCTTAGTTTTAGAATCTTGAAATCATGATTCAGTCAACTATGATGTTGCTCTTAGGAGATATCAGTCTTATTTCCTATGTTCTATCATCATCCCTGAAACTTTTTAGACCAAAATTTTCCTTCTGACCTCCACTTAACCTATGTGTTTTATTTCAATAGAATGCAACTCAGAAAACTAATTTTGATTTACATAAAAATACTTAAAAATGGACTTCTGGCCAAGATGGCAGAGAGGAGGCACATAGCTGTGTAAGCTCCATGTTTTCTCTCAGAATCTATTTCATTACAAGCCCCTGAATTAATGCTTGTCTGGAAAAACACACACACACACACACACACACACACACACACACACACACACAAATAGTTACCAAGAGAAGACATCTTTGAAATTCGCCAGGAAAGATCTATTTTTGCTCAAGGGCAGGGGCGGTTTTAGATGGGGTACAGTCTGAAGGTAGGCAGCGACAATGAGAGCCCAGCAGGCAGCTCACAGCCAAGCAGACTGGAGTGGGGTGGGGTGTGATCTCAGCAGTCTCTGCGGGGAGAACTTTGCTACAGGATTGGATCCTTTGCCCTGGCAGCAAATCAGTAGCCCAGTAGAGAAGCTAAAAACATTGGGCATGAAGAATACAACGCAGAACAGCTGGAGTCTCTCGGGACCTGGCCACTCCTCCCCCAAAGTGTCTCAGCACACTCTTGGAGTCTCAGAGCGCAGGCACAGCACAGTCCTGCTAGTGCCTCACTGCTGCCCCCACAGTCTGTAGAGGAAGGTCGGTAACACCACTGAGCCCCTCCCCCACAAAAAAAAGTAGATTATATTTGGGATTTTTTTCCTTTTTTTCTTTGCTAGTTTGTCTTTGATTCTTCTCTGACAAAATGAGCAAAAAATTGAAAAGGACCTTAACCATCAACAGCTTCTATATGGATAGAGAGCAGACCCTAAACCCTGAGAGGATTAAAAACACACTGTCTCCAGGTGAATCCCCAAAGGAGGAGATCATCTGTTCCTCAGCACAGATGAATCTCATAGAAGAAATTTAAAAGGCTCTCACAGCACAGATGAATCTCATAGAAGAAATTTAAAAGGCTCTCACAAGAGAGCTAGAAGAAAACTGGAAAAAAGAGAAGGAGGCTTGGCAAGAGAGTCTGGAGAAGTCATCCCATTCATTTAAAGACAGAGTGGATAAAGAAATCAAATCCTTGAAAAATAGGATTAGTGAACTGGAAACAGAAAATAGCTCTCTAAAAAATAAAACTGGTGAAATGGAAAAAAAAAATCTTATAGAACAAAAGAACTCAACTGGACAATTAGAAAAAGATATTAAAAAAGTAAGTGAAGAAAATACTTCATTGAAAATCAGAGTTGAATAAATGGAATTGAATGACTCGAGGAGACAACAAGAATCACTCAAGCAAAACGAAAAAAATCAAACAATGGAAAAGAATGTGAAATACCTTCTTGGGAAAACAGAAGACCTGGAAAATAAATCCAGGATAGAGAAGGTGAGAATTATTGGACTCCCAGAAAAATATAATGAAAAAAAGAGCCTGGACACTATTTTCCAGGAAATCAGCAAAGAGAACTGCCCAGAAGTCATAGAAACAGAGGGGAAAATAGACATTGAAAGAATTCATTGATCACCTACTGAAAGAGATCCTAAAATCAAAACACCAAGAAATATAGTGGCAAATGCCAGAACCCTCAGACAAAGGAAAAAAAAAATACTGCAAGCGGCTAGAAAAACCCAATTCAAATGTAGAGGAGCCACAATAAGGATCACCTAGGATCTAGCAGCATCCACATTAAAAGATCGAAGGGCCTGGAATATGGTATTCCAAAAGGCTAAGGAACTTGGTATGCAAGCAAAAATAACTTACCCAGCCAGAATGAACATCTTTTTCCAGGGAAGAAGATGGTCATTCAACAAAATAAGTGAATTTCACCTATTTTGATGAAAAAAAATAGAACTTAACAAAAAGTTTGATCTACAAATATAGAACTCAGGAGAAAACTAAAAAGGTAAAAAGAAATCTTGGGAACTATATTTCTGCTATAAAGATGTATAAAGAATACATGTATACCTTGTTCTAAAAACTAGATATGGAAAGGACATTGTACCAGAAAAAGAGTAAAGTGGGGGTAGTACATCTCACGAAGAGGCAAAGGAAACCCATTATATCTGAGAGAAAGAATGGAGGGGAATGAATATAGTGGATATCTTACTGCCACCATAATTGGCTTTAAGAGAAAAAAATTTTAGACATATTCAATTTATAGTGAAACTTCTCCCACCTCATTGAAAAGTGAGAAGGGAAAAGTGAAAAAGGAAGGAATAAGCTAAGCGGAAGGGAATAAGGAAACTGTGAGGGAAAGGAGTAAAGTAGGAGAAGGAAATCTAAGGTGGAGGGAGGGATACTAAAAAGGGAAGGCTATGAGAAGCAAGTGGTGTTCACAAGCTGAATACTGGGAAGGAGGGTAAGAGGGAAAGAAGGGAGAAAATAATAAACAAAGGTTAACAAGATGGCAAGTAATACAGAATTAGTCATTTTAACCATAAATGTGAACAGGGTAAACACCCCCATAAAGAGAAAGTGGTTACCAGAATGGATTAAAAGCCAGAATCCTACAATATGTTGTTTACAGGAAACACACCTGAAGCAGGGAGATACATGCAGAGTAAAGGTAAAAGGTTGGAGCAAAATCTACTATGCTTCAGGGGAAGTCAAAAAAGCAGGGGTTGCCATCCTGATCTCAGATCAAGCAAAAGCAAAAATTGATCTAATTAAAAGAGATAAGGAAGGGCACTATATCTTGCTAAAGGGTAGCATAGATAATGAAGCAATAGCAATATTAAACATATATACACCAAGTGATATAGCATCTAAATTCTTAAAAGAGAAATTAAGAGAGCTGCAAGAAGAAACAGAAAGTAAAATTATAATAGTGGGAGATCTCAACCTTGCACTCTCAGAATTAGATAAATCAAACCACAAAATAAATGAGAAAGAAGTCAAAGAGATAAATAGAATACTAGAAAAATTAGATATGATAGATCTCTGGAGAAAATGTAATGGAAACAGAAAGGAGTATACTTTCTTTTCAGCAGTTCATGGAACCTATACAAAAATTGACCATATATTAGGACATTAAAAACCTCAAACTGAAATGCAGTAAGGCATAAATAGTAAATGCATCCTTTTCAGACCACGATTCAATGAAAATTACATTCAACAAAAAGCCAGGGGAAAGTAGACCAAAAAATAATTGGAAACTAAATAATTTCATACTAAAGAATGATTGGGTGAAACAGCAAATCATAGGCATAATTAATAACTTCACCCAAGAAAATGACAATAAGTCATCATACCAAAATGTATGGGATGCAGCCAAAGTGGTAATAAGGGGAAATTTCATATCTCTAGAGAGCTACTTGCATAAAATAGAGAAAGAGGTCAATGAATTGGGCTTGCAAATAAAAATACTAGAAAAGGAACAAATTAAAAAAAAAACCCAGTCAAACACTAAACTTGAAATTCTAAAAATAAAAGGAGAAATCAATAAAATTGAAAGTAAAAAAAAAAAAAAAAAAAACTATTGAATTAATTAATAAAACTAAGAGTTGGTTCTATGAAAAAACCAACAAAATAGACAAACCCTTTAATAAATCTGATTTAAAAAAGGAAAGTGGAAAATCAAATTGTTAATCTTAAAAATGAAAAGGGAGAATTTGCCACTAAGAAAGAGGAAATTAGAGCAACAATTAGGAGTTACTTTGCCCAACTTTATGCCAATAAATTCAACAACTTAAATGAAATGGAAGAATGCCTTCAAAAATATAACTTGCCCAAACTAACAGAGGAAGAAGTAAATATCCTAAACAATCCCATCTCAGAAAAAGAAATAGAACAAGCTATTAACCAACTCCCTAAGAAAAAATCCCCAGGAACAGATGGATTTACATGTGAATTCTACCAAACATTTAAAGAACAATTAACTCCATTGCTAAATAAACTAATTGAAAAAATAGGGATTGAAGGTGTCCTACCAAACTCTTTTTATGACACAGACATGGTACTGACACCTAAACCAGGTAGGCTGAAAACAGAGAAAGAAAATTATCACCAATCTCCCTAATGAACATTGATGCTAGAATCTTAAATAAAATATTAGCAAAAAGATTACAGAAAATCATCCCTAGGATAATACACTATGACCAAGTAGGATTTATACCAGGAATGCAGGGCTGGTTCAATATTAGGAAAACTATTAGCATAATTGACTATATCAATAACCAATCAAACAAAAACCATATGATCATCTCAATAGATGCAGAAAAAGCATTTGATAAAATCAAACATCCATTCCTAATAAAAACATTTGAGAGTATAGGAATAAATGAACTTTTCCTTAAAATAGTCAGGAGCATATATTAAAAACCGTCAGTAAGCATCATATGCAATGGGGAAAAACTGGAACCTTTCCAAGTAAGACCTGGAGTGAAGCAAGGTTGCCCCCTATCACCATTATTATTTAATATCGTATTAGAAACACTAGCCTCGGCAATAAGAGTCGAGAAAGAGATTAAAGGAATTAGAGTAGGCAATGAGGAAACCAAAATATCACTCTTTGCAGATGATATGATGGTATACCTAGAGAACCCCAGAGATTCTACTAAAAAGCTATTAGAAATAATTCATAATTTTAGCAAAGTAGTTGGCTACAAAATAAATCCCCATAAATCCTCAGCATTTTTATACATCACCAACAAAACTCAACAGCAAGAGATACAAAGAGAAATTCCATTCAGAATAACTGCTGATACCATAAAATATTTGGGAATCTATCTACCAAAGGAAAGTCAGGAATTATATGAGCAAAATTACAAAAAAAGTCTCCATACAAACAAAGTCAGACTTAAATAATTGGAAAAATATTAAGTGCTCTTGGATAGGCCGAGCGAACATAATAAAGATGACAATACTCCCTAAACTAATCTATTTATTTAGTGCTATACCAATCAGACTTCCAAGAAAATATTTTAATGATCTAGAAAAAATAACAACAAAATTCATTTGGAACAATAAAAAATCGAGAATCTCAAGGGAATTAATGAAAAAAAAAAATCAAATGAAGGTGGCCTAGCTGTACCTGATATAAAATTATATTATAAAGCAGCAGTCACCAAAACCATTTGGTATTGGCTAAGAAATAGATTAGCGGATCAGTGGAAAAGGTTAGGTTCACAAGACAGAATAGTCAACTATAGCAATCTAGTGTTTGACAAACCCAAAGACAAACTTCTGGGATAAGAATTCATTATTTGATTAAAAACTGCTGGGATAACTGGAAATTAGTATTGCAGAAATTAGACATGGACCCACACTTAACACCATGTACCAAGATAAGATCAAAATGGGTCCATGACCTAGGCATAAAGAACGAGATTATAAATAAATTAGAGGAACATAAGATAGTTTATCTCTCAGACTTGTGGAGGAGAAAGAAAGATGAACTAGAGACCATTACTGATCACAAAATAGAAAAATTTGATTACATCAAATTAAAAAGCCTTTGTACAAATAAAACTAATGCAAACAAGATTAGAAGGGAAGCAACAAACTGGGAAAACATCTTCACAGTTAAAGGTTCTGATAAAGGCCTCATTTCCAAAATATATAGAGAACTGACTCAAATTTATAAGAAATCAAGCCATTCTCCAATTGATAAATGGTCAAAGGATATGAACAGACAATTTTCAGAAGATGAAATTAAAACTATTATCACTCATATGAAAGTGTTCCAAATCATTATTAATCAGAGAAATGCAAATTAAGACAACTCCGAGATACCACTACACACCTGTCAGATTGGCTAAGATGACAGGAAAAAATAATGATGAATGTTGGAGGGGATGCGGGAAAACTGGGACACTAATGCATTGTTGGTGGAGTTGTGAACGAATCCAACCATTCTGGAGAGCAATCTGGAATTATGCCCAAAAAATTATCAAATTGTGCATACCCTTTGATCCAGCAGTGTTTCTATTGGGCTTATATCCCAAAGAAATACTAAAGAAGGGAAAGGGACCTGTATGTGCCAAAATGTTTGTAGCAGCCCTGTTTGTAGTGGCTAGAAACTGGAAAATGAATGGATGCCCATCAATTGGAGAATGGCTGGGTAAATTGTGGTATATGAATGTTATGGAATATTATTGTTCTGTAAGAAATGACCAGCAGGATGAATACAGAGAGGACTGGCGAGACTTACATGAACTGATGCTAAGTGAAATGAGCAGAACCAGGAGATCATTATACACTTCAACAATGATATTGTATGAGGACATATTTTGATGGAAGTGGATTTCTTTGACAAAGAGACCTGAGTTTCAATTGATAAATGACGGACAAAAGCAGCTACACCCAAAGAAAGAACACTGGGAAACGAATGTGAACTATCTGCATTTTTGTTCTTCTTCCCGGGTTATTTATACCTTCAGAATCCAATTCTCCCTATGCAACAAGAGAACTGTTCGGCTCTGCAAACATATATTGTATCTAGGATATACTGCAACATATCCAACATATAAAGGACTGCCTGCCATCTAGGGGAGGGGGTGGAGGGAGGGAGGGAAAAAAAAATCGGAACAGAAACGAGTGTCAATATAAAGTAATTATTAAATAAAAATTTAAAAAAAAAAGGGAAACAACAAACTGGGAAAACATTTTCACAGTTAAAGGCTCTAATAAAGGCCTCATTTTTAAAATATATAGAAAAATGACTCAAATTTATAAGAAATCAAGCCATTCTCCAATTGATAAATGGTCAAAGGATATGAACACACAATTTTCAGATGATGAGATTGAAACTATTATCACTCATATGAAAGAGTGTTCCAAATCACTATTTTTTTTAAATTTTATTTTATTTAATAATAACTTTGTATTGACAGAATCCATGCCAGGATAATTTTTACACGACATTATCCCTTGCAATCACTTATGTTTCGTTTTTTCCCCTCCCTCCCTCCTCCCCCCCCCAGGATGGCAAGCAGTCCTATATATGTTAAATATGTTGCAGTATATCCTAGATACAATACATATTTGCAGAACCGAACAGTTCTCTTGTTGCACAGGGAGAATTGGATTCAGAAGGTAAAAATAACTCGGGAAGAAAATCAAAAATGCAAATAGTTCACATTCATTTCCCAGTATTCCTTCTTTGGGTGTAGCTGTTTCTGTCCATCATTTCTCCAATGAAACTCAGTTAAGTCTCTTTGTCAGAGAAATCCACTTCCATCAGAATACATCCTCATACAATATCGTTGTCGAAGTGTATAATGATCTCCTGGTTCTGCTCATCTCACTTAGCATCAGTCCATGTAGGTCTCTCCAAGCCTCTCTGTATTCATCCTGCTGGTCATTCCTTACAGAGCAATAATATTCTATAACATTCATATACTACAATTTACCCAGCCATTCTCCAATTGATGGGCATCCATTCATTTTCCAGTTTCTGGCCACTACAAACAGGGCTGCCACAAACATTTTGGCACATACAGGTCCCTTTCCCTTTTTTAGTATCTCTTTGGGGTACAAGCCCAATAGAAACACTGCTGGATCAAAGGGTATGCACAATTTGATAACTTTTTGGGCATAATTCCAGATCGCTCTGCAGAATGGCTGGGTTCTTTCACAACTCCACCAAAAATGCATCAGTGTCCCAGTTTTCCCGCATCCCCTCCAACATTCATCATTATTTTTTCCTGTCATCTTAGCCAATCTGACAGGTGTGTAGTGGTATCTCAGAGTTGTCTTAATTTGCATTTCTCTGATCAATAGTGATGGAACAATCTTTGACAAAGAAACCTAACTCAGTTTCAATTGATCAATGATGGACAGAAGCAGCTACATCCAAAGAAAGAACACTGGGAAATGAATATAAACTATTTGCATTTTTTATTTTCTTCCCAGGTTATTTTTACCTTCTCAATCCAATTCTCCCTGTGTAACAAGAGAACTGCTCAGTTCTGCATACATATATTGTATCTAGGATATACTGCAACATATATAACTATATAGGACTGCTTGCCATCTAGGGGAGGGGGTGGAGGGAGGGAGGGGAAAAATCGGAACAGAATTGAGTGCAAGGGATAATGTTGTAAAAAATTACCTTGGCATGGGTTCTGTCAATAAAAAGTTATTATAAAAAGAAAGAGAGAGAATAGTTATATTCTTATAAACTTGGATCAATTCTTTATATATTTTAGAATTGTGGCCTTTATTAGAAACCTTGTTTGTAAAAATGTTCCCCAGTTTTCTGCTTCCCTTACAATCTTGTTGGCACTGGTTTTGTTTGTAAAGGGTGGGGGGGAGAATGGGGCAGCTGGGTAGCACAATGAATAGAGCACCAGCCATTAAGCCAGGAGGACCTGAGTTTGAATTTGATCTCAGACACTTAACACTTCCTATTTGGGTGACTCTGGGCAAGTCACTTAACCCCAGTTGCCTCAGCAAAATAAAGGAAAGAAAGAACATAATTCAATCTCCTGTTGATAAATGTTCAAAGGACATGAACATACAATTTTTAAATGAAGAAATTAAAACCATTTCTAATATGAAAAAATGTTCTAAATTGCTATTCATCAGAGAAATACAAATTATGACAACTCAAAGGTACTACTACATACCCTTAGAATACTTAAAATGATAGGAGAAGATAATAATAAATATTGGAGAGGATGTAGGAAAACTGGAACATTAACACACTGTTAGTCAGGTTGTCAACTGATCCCACCATTGTGGAGAGCAATTTGAAACTATATCCAAAGACCTATCAAATTGTGCAAATCCTTTGATCTAGCAGTGTCTCCATTAGCCCTATATACCTATATAGCCAATTTGATGATTTAAAAAAGGGAATGAATATTACAGAATATGATTGTTCTATAAGAAGTAATCAACAGGATGATTTCAAAAAGGTCTTGAGAGACTTACATGAACTGATGCTAAGTGAAGTAGTAGAATCAAGAGAACATTGTACACAGCAACATCAAGATTATGTAATGATCAATTCTGTTGGACTTGGTGCTTTTCAACAAGGAGGTGATTCAGGCTGGTTCCAATAGACTTGTGATGGAGAGAGCCATCTGCATTCAGGAAGAAGACTGTTGGGACTGAATGTGGATCACAACATAGTTTTTTCACCTTTTTAGTTGTTTTTGCTTGGTTTTTGTTTTTGTTTCTTTCTTTTTTATTTGGATTTTCTTGTGCAGCTTGATAAATGTGGAAATTTATATAGAAGAATTGTACATGTTACATCTTATATTGATTGGATTATTGTCTGTCTAGAGGAAGGGGTAGGGGAAAGGAGGGAGAAAAAAATTAGAACACAAGGTTTTGCAAGTGTGAGTGTTGAAATCTATCTTTGTATATATATTGAAAATAAAAAGCTTATTTTTTCTTTAAAAAGAAAAATCTGGATGGCCTAATCTGAATTGGAGTATGAGTTTTGGATGTTAGTCCTACCACATCATCACTGATTGACTCTTTCAGTTTGTTTCTGCACATTGTTAGCACAGTAATTCTCAAAGATTTGTGATTCCTGGAAACTCTGATTCTTCTTATCCTCTTGTCAAACTGTAGCCATATCTTATTTTTAATTTAACTGAAAGCAAGAAGTTTTGAACTTCTGAAGTATAGAATGAATAAATATAAGTTTATATTCATGTATATAGATATAGATGTAAAATATATCTTTAAATACTAAAGATACCTGAACAACAGAATATAATTAGGAAAGAGTGAAGAAATTAGTCATAATGGCATCAAGAGTCAACAACAACAAAAAGTCAATGTCCTTTTATAAATACTAACATTTATATAGTACTCTATGATTTACAAAACATTTTAATTCATCATTAGATGTTTATACCAATCCAGTTTAAGGCCAATTTGAATTAATGGAAACAGATACAAACAGAAGTTGTTATTTGCTCAGGTTCATACACATATTAAGTTGATAAGACAGGATTTAAAGTCAGGTTTTGGGGTTTCTGAGAATCAATGTGTCAGAGTTAAAAAGAAATTGTCTTAACCCTCCCAAACTCACAACCAAAAAAATTTAAAATATTGTATCAAAATGAATTCTGGAATGACAGAATCAACAAAAAGGATGACTCAGTAACTAAATTATAGATATGTATGGATGATATAGAAAACAGACACTGTGAACCTTGGAGTTCTATAAGAGTCGATATTATTGCTATTATTTTATTTACATTTTCCTTCCTTTGCTTGAAGAACTATTTTCCCCAGTTAATACTATTTTATTTTCCCCAATTAATAGTTTTTGATATTCATTTTTATAAAATTCATAAAATTTTGAGTCCCCAAATTTTCTTCTCCACCCTCTTCAAGTCAGCAATAAATATGATGTTATATATCATAACATAGACATGTTACATATATATATACATATATACAACATATCTATATTATATGTATATGTATATATGTGCATAAACATGTTAAACATATTTCCACATTAATCCTGTTGTGAAAGAAGAATCATAAAATCATAAAGAATCATAAAAATACAGGAGCAAGAAAAAAAAAAACAAATAACCATAAAAAAGAAATTAAGACAATATGTTTTGATGCACACTTACATTTCACAGGTCCTTCTATAGATGTGGATAGCACTTTCTATCTTGAGTCTTTTGGAATTGTCTTAGATCATTGTAATGTCAAGAAGAGCTAAGTCTATCAAAGTTCATCATCACACAATGTTTCTATTACTATCCACATTGTTCTCCTGGTTCTCCTCTCCTCACTTTGCATCAGTTCATTTAAGTTTATTCTGAGATAAATTTCTCATCACTTCTCATAAGACACTAGTATTCCAATACATTTGTATAATACAACTTATTGAGTAATGACTCAATTGATAGGCATTCCTTCAGTTCCTAATTTTTTGCCAACACAAAAAAGAGCTGCTGAAAATATTTTTGGATATGTGGATCCTTCTCCATTTTTATTATCTCTTGGGGATATAGATTTAATAGTGGATATTTACCTTTAGTACAGAAAATGAAATATGACAGTATATTTTCTACTTGTACCTGTACCTTCTTGGCTAATAGAATTTGTCCTTTTATTTTTTGATCAAGAACTCTTTCCTTGAAGAATATCTTTCGTACTCATCAGCACCTGATGATTACTATTTTGTTGTAGTTGTTCTGTTCATCAGGATTCCAATTCTTGACTTTTCAAAGACAATTCACCAAATCTATATGTTTTTAAATAATCTATCTGCAAACATATTGATTATATTTATGATTACTAAGATAACTCAGTTATTGCTTTGGTCCCTAATTATATCAATAGCATGATTAATAATAATTTTATTATTATTCCATACAAGTATTATTTGTAGATCTAGGATGTAGGAAATTCATAGTCAGATTCTAGTTCTAGCAAAAAAAAAAATCTAGGATGGATTAAAAATAATAGTAGATTATAAGAGAAAATATTGTTGGTCAACAAATTTTATCAAGACTGTTAAATCCCCACACTGAGTATATAACTGTAATGATAGATACTTCCTTCTGTTCTTGTCTCCTCCCTATCTCTTCCCAGACAGAGAATTAAGGAACCATGCTCTATCAATCTTATGTTTGAGGTTTTTTTTTTTCTTTTAGTTTCTGTTCTTCTTCATAGCTAATATTTGTATGATATGTGAAGCAAAAATCGGGCCTGAACTTGTTAGAACTACTTAGAAATTGTTAAAACTTGCAATTTAAGCAGACTTTCAAGGATTTTGTATTCTGTCTTCTACATACACTACTGTTGGTTTATAAAGATCCAGAAGAGACCTTTGAATTACCAATTGACATCATCTAGAGTACTTGGAAACTGTTTTACTCCAGGAAAGTGATTACTTTAGAAGACTTAGTGAGGGTGAAAGTTATTATCCCACACACAAGTGGGAGTGCTTGACTGAAGTGGGCGACAATGATAAGTTTAGAGACTTTATTTGAGGAATTCCATTTTCTTTCCTTTTTTTTTTATTGACTATTTTGGCAAGCACTAACTTGGATGCTAAATAAAAATAGATATGTAGATGTACTAATCAGTTTATGACTTCATTGTTCAGTACCAACTGGGAAAGATTGATTTTGATGAATATCTATCTCTTACTCTCCATACCATGTAGATCTAAAACCATCTTTAAGGTCTATGACACATTGGGAATGAGCTCTCTAGCATGCTGAGAGTATATGAAGAGTGAGTTCAGTATTTAAATTTAATACCAGCAAACATATCCTCCTTATGAGTTGGCTTGAATAAATAGCAGAAAGAAATATAAAAAGAAAAGACATATAAGTGTAATGGGCTGAGGCTTGAGTTGATGCACTGAGGTCCCAAGCACATGAGGCTAAATTGTAATTGGACCATACTCTATTAATATATAAGCTTGGAGAAAGAATGGCCCCGCCCACTCTTTGTGCAAGTCCTGATGTGTTGTATAGGAAATGACAATTTTGATGGGTGGAGGCAGGGGAGTGGAAAAGGAAGGGGAAGGAGAGACTGCTCCATTGCCATTGCAAAGGCCTTTCATATGGCTGCCCATATTGCTATCGCAATCTTTTTTCACCTCTTCAATTCAGTAAAGATTGAAGATTTTTCCCTTAACCTGAATTCCTGACTCCGGCTGATTTTAAATACACTGTCATTACAAATAAGAAAATGATTTTCAAAATTCCAAGCTTTATTTCTACAGAATCTGCTTTGAAAAAGTTATTGCCACTGCAACATATCCAACATATAAAGGACTGCTTGGCATCTAGGGGAGGGGGTGGAGGGAGGGAGGGGAAAAAAAATCGGAACAGAAACGAGTGTCAATATAAAGTAATTATTAAATAAAAAATTTAAAAAAAAAAAAGAAAAAGTTATTGCCACTGGAGCTATGTAGTAAGGTCAGATATGATTAGGTAAGCAAAATTAAATGATATTTATCATAATTATAACATATCAGGCACATGTGAATAAATCTCACATTCAGAAATACTAATGGTGAGATATTTCTGTTTAAAATCCTTGAAGGACCTAATGATTTTGCCAATATAGATCAATAGAGAAGTCTGGAATTGGTGCAAAATCAATTCAACAATCTCCAACATCTCCATGAACATCTAAAAAAAATGTGATAACTTTGTTTAAAAAAATTTTTAAAGAAAGTTATTACCAAATAAGAATATCTAGAGAGTACTCATCCTGGAAAATCTTTGGAGATGGATATATATGAGCTTTTTAAGTGACAGAAGCAATATAACCAATATTGAGATAGTTACAGGCTTATTCAAATGGTGCATATGAGTATATCTTAGTATAAATAAAAATATTTTAGTATAAATCATAAAGTTGCCAGACTTATTAAGAATTATAATATGGAAAAATGTTTTCCTATGTATTGCATTCCCCCCAAGATTCATTACAATTAAGGATAAGGCTTTGGGAGCAAACTGCTCAAGAAGATATCAATTCTGAAAAAAAATTATAAGTTATATAATAAAAGCTAGGTCCTCACATCTTCAAAGTGATTTAAATTTTAGTCAAATATTATGTGAGTTACTAAGGACTCTGACACCTGAGTAGAAAGCTTGCTGGAACAAATATGGGACATTTCTAATGTGTGCAAATAATATAATAAGAAATGTTTCAAAGGCCATTACCTCATACCTACAGTTGTTTGGATATGAGCTGCACTGATCTATTGATTTGTGCATTTGTATCTTGGATGATGGAGAATACAGAGATATACACAAACAAAGCATTTCTTATTGAAATTTCACTTACACTATGCCCAAAGGGTTATAAAACTTTTCCTGTTTACTTTTCTATTGTTCTCTTGAATCCTGTGTTGATCATTAATTCATTAATAATATTACTAGATCTGTATCTCAAAGAAATCATTTTTTTAAATGATAAAAAAAAAAAATGCATGTGTATAAAAATTTTATGGCAGCTCTTTTTGTGGTGGCAAAGAGTTGGAAACTGAGGGGATGCCCATCAGTTAGGGAATGGCTGAAAAAATTGTGGTGTATGAATGTAATGGATTGCTACTGTTTCATTAGAAATGATGAGGAGGAGAGGAGTTCTGGGGGTAGAGCCAAGATGGCAAAGTAAAGGCAGGAAACTGCTCAACCTCTCCCAGTTTCCCTCAAGAACCACATTAAACCAAGCCTCTTAATAGAGTCTGATAGAATAAAACCACTCTCCAGTTCAAAATATACTGAAAAAACTTCATAAAAGGTCAGTCTCCCTGGGGCAAAAAGAGTGTTCAGCTCAGGTCAGATAGACTCTGGGAAAGTCATTAAGAAGGTTTTAATAACAACAGATTAACAACTAAGACTCTCAGTCCTGGCTCAGTACAAGAGCACATCAGTGGTGCAACCTCCACACTCACTTCAGAAGGCAAACTCTGAGAAACCATGCTGTTTTCTGAACAGAGCAGGCAAAGCTACCAATGTAAACACAAGAAACCTCTGTGTTCAAAGACGAGACATATATCTGCATAGAAAGATTGGGACACTGCCACCAATACTCCAGGAGCAAAGCACCATCTTAAATATTTAAAACAAACAAACAAACAAATAAATAAATAAATAAAAGGAAATTTTTTAAAAAGTGACCATAGAAAGCTACTATGGTGACAGGGCAGATCAAAACACAAAGTCAGAGGAGGACAGAATGTCCACAGAAGAAATCTCAAAGACTGAGATAAATTGGTCTATAGCCCAAAAAGCCTTCTTGGAAATACTCATAAAAGACATCAAAAGGCAAATAAGATAGGTAGAAAGAAAAATGAATTTTAAAAAAAGAGAGAGATGTAAATGAGAGAGTAACAGTTTGGAAAAAGAAGGGGAAATTGTCTAAAGAAAACAACTATTTAAACAATAGAATAAACCAAATGGAAAAAGAGATACAAAATATGACTGAAGAAAATCATACAAGCTAGAACAGGACAAATGGAAGCTATGTTAAAGGGGAAGGCATAATGTGACAATTATTTCACTCCAAGAGTATCAAAAGACTCATTAAAATCAAGGGGAAAAGCGAGGGGCATGAGTATTGTTTGAAGCTTTATCTAATCAGTTTTGACTCTAAGAGAGAATAACTTAATCATTGGGGATATAAAATTATTTCATCCTGTAAAAAGTAAGAGGAGAAAATAAGAAAAGCAAAAAGAGGCACTGTATAGAAAGGAGGGCAGACAAACTAGGAAAAAAGGGAAGAAAAGGGGAAAGGGTTGATAGAAGATAAGGTAGTGGTGGAGTGAGGAAAAAAATACACTGGACTAAGGACAGGATGGAACGAGAATAAAAGTATATGCAGGAAAGAAAATAAGATGCAGAGAAAGGCAGAGTTGGTAATCATAACTGTGAATGTGAATGCGATGAACTCTCAAAAAACAGAAGCAAATAACAGTGCATTATGAAAAATATATATACAATATAGTATTTACAAGAAACACATTCGACACAAAGAGACACAGAGTAAAAGGAAAAGGCTAGAACAGAATTTATCATGCTTCAGCTGAAGTAAAAAAGTGTGCCAATTCTGATCTCAGATAAAGCAAAAATAACAATAGATCTTATTAAAAGACATCAGAAGGGAAAATACATCTTGATAAAGGGTACTATAAATAATGAAACAGTAACAATATTAAATGTGTATGCACTAAGTTATAGAGCAGGCAAATTCTTAGAGAAGATCTTAAGCCAGTTACAGTAAGAGAGAGACAGCAAAATTATATTAGTGGAAGACCTCAACCTTCTCCTCTCAGAATCTGACAAATATAACAAACTATATATAATAGTAATAATTTTCCTGATATTGAACCAGCCCTGAACTGAACCATATATTAATTCTACTTGGTCATAGTGTTTTATCCCACTGATAAGTTGCTATAATCTCTTTGCTAATATTTCATTTTCAATTTTTTGTATCAATATTCATTAGGGAGATTGGTCTGTAATTTTCTTTCTCTGATTTGGCCCTTCCTGAATTAGGTATCAGTGCCATATTTGTGTCATAGAAGGAAATTGGCAGTACTCCTTCTTTACCTATTTTTGCAAATATTATGACCAAGTAGGACATATATCTTATTATATCATATTATCTTTCTATAGAAAGAAAGTTTCCATTTAAAACAACTGTAGTAAAAATATTCTGCCAAAAATAAACCCAGGAACTATATAAATACAATTACAAAACATTTCTCACACAAATAACATCAGATCTAAACAACTGGGAAAATATCAAGTGCTCATGATTAGGCTGAGCTAATATAATAAAAATGAAAATTCTGCCTAAATTGTTCTCCTTATTCAGTGCCATACCAATCAAACTGTCAAAACATCATTTTATACAACTAGAAAAAATAATAACCAAATTCATCTGGAAGAGCAAAAGGTCAAGAATATCAAAGGAATCAATGAAAAACATACAAAGAATGGTGGCTAACAATACCAAACCTAAAACTATATTATAAAGCAGCAGTCGTCAAAACTATTTGGTATTGGCTAAGAAATAGAGTGGTGCATCAGTAGGATAGATTAAATATACATAACACAATAATCAGGCCCTGTAACAATCTTGTATTTGAAAAATCCCCAAACTCTAACTCCTGGAATAAGATTTTACTATTTAACAAAATTTTCTTGGGAAACTGGAAATAATATGTCAGAAACTTAGCATAGACCTACATCTCACAATCTCACACTCCATACTAAAATAAGGTCAAAATTAATTCATGATTTGGTCATAAAGGATGACCATAAACAAATTAGGAGAACAATGGCTAATTTACTTATCAGATCTTTGGAAATGGGAGGAATTTATGACCAAAGAAGAACTAGAGAACATTATGAAAGGCAAAATGTACAATTTTGATTACATTAAAATAAAAAAAAAAAGTTTTGCACAAACAAAATGAACATATTAAAAGGGAAGTATAAAGCTGGGGAAATAATTTTTTACAGCAAGTATTTCTGATAAAGGTCTCATTTCTAAAATATATAAAGAACTGAGTCAAATTTATAAGAATATGAGTCATTTCCCAATTGTTAAATAATCAAAGGGTGTGAACAGACAATTTTCAGATAATGAAATTAGAGTCATTTATAGTTATATATTTTTAAAAATGCTTTAAATCATTCTTGCTTACAGAAATGCAAATTAAACAACTCTGAGGTACCAACTCACACCTCCCAGATTGGCTAAAATGATAGGAAAAATGAGTTACAAATGTTGGAGGGGATGTGGGAAAACTGAAACACTAATGTGTTGTTGTAATTATGAAAAGAGCTAACCCATTCAGGAGATCAATCTGGAACTCTGCCTAAAGTGCTGTAAAATATACATAATCTTTGACCCAACAGGACCATTATAAAGGAAGTAAAAGTACCCACACATACAAAAATGTTTGTACTAGCTCTTTTTGTAATAGCAAAGAATTGGAAAAGGAATGGATGCACATCATTTAGGGAATGGCTAAACAAGCTGTGGTATATAAAGATGATGGGATATTATTATTGTTATATAAAAATTTATGAACAAGCTGAGTATAATAATGCCTGGAAAGATTAACATGAACTGATGTTAAGGGAAACAAGCAGAAGTAGGAATACATTACATACAATAATGACATGCAATAATCTACTATGAAAGACTGGTTCTTCTCAGTACTTCAGTGATCCAAAGTAATCCCAATAGACTTTTGAAAGAAAATGTCATCTGCATCCAGAAAAAGAACTAAGGAGAATGAATGTGAATCAACACATGCTATGTTACTTCTTTTTTCTTGTTTATTTTTTCTTTCCCATGGTTTTTATCTTTTGTTCTGATTTTTCTCTCCCAACATGAATCATAAAGGAATTTGTACTAAAATAAATATATTTTTACAATAAAAATAAAATAAAACA
The DNA here is from genome assembly GCF_016432865.1 of Antechinus flavipes. Taxonomy (NCBI): domain Eukaryota; kingdom Metazoa; phylum Chordata; class Mammalia; order Dasyuromorphia; family Dasyuridae; genus Antechinus; species Antechinus flavipes. Next base: position 60,272,367 of record NC_067401.1, on the reverse strand, counting down.
AAAAGAAATGATAAGGAGAATATTCTCAGAAAAATCTGAAAACACTTACATGAGCTGATACTGAGTGAAGTGAGTAGAACCAAGAAAACAATATACACAGTAACAGCAACTTTGTATGATGAACAACTATGTGCTCAGAATTTCACACTCAGCTGTTCTCAAAAATGCAATGATCTAAGACAATTCCAAAAGATTGATGATGAAAAATGCTATCTACATATAGAGAAAGAGCTCTGAAGTCTGATTGCATATCAAAGCATACTATTTTCATTTTTTTTCTTTTTTCATTCCCATTTTTTCTCTTTTGTTCTGATTCTTTTTTCACAACTTGATTAATAGGAATATCATGTGTTTAAAATGACAATTCTCCTTAAATTAATCTATTTGTTCAATGTGATGCCTATTAAACTGCCAAGAAATTACTTTATAGAGCTAGAAAAAAATGCCAAAATTCATCTGGAAGAACAAAAGATCAAGAATTTCTAGGAAATTAATGAAAAATAAAATACAAAGGAAGGGGTCTGGTGTACCAGATCTAAAACTATATTATAAAGTAGCAGTCTTCAAAGCCATTTGATGTTGTATGAGAAATAGAATAATAGATCAATGAAAAAGATTAGAAACACAAGACATAATAGTCAATGACTATAGCAACCTAATGTTTAATAAACTCAAAGACTCCAACTACTGGGATAAAAACTCACTGTTTGACAAAAAATTTCTGGAAACATTGGAAAATAATATGGCAGCCACCAAATATTGAACAACATCTAACATCCTATATCAAGATAAGGTCAAAATGGCTTCATGATTTAGACATAAAGAGTGACACTATAAGCAAATTAGACCAAGAAATAGTTAAACTCTCACATCTGCAGAGAAAGGAGAAATGTATGACCAAATAAGAACTAGAGAATATTATGAAATGCAAGATGGATAATTTTGATTATATTAAATTTTAAAGTTTTATCACAAACAAAATCAAATGCAGTCAATATTAGGAGAGAAGCACAAAACTGGAGAAAAAAATTACAGTAATTGTTTATGATAAAGATCTCATTCTTTATTATAGAGAATTTACACAATTTTTTAAGAATACAAGCTATTCCCAATTGATAAATGGCCAAAAGATCTCAACAGTCAGTTTTTATATGAAGAAATTAAAATCATCTAGAGTCATGTGAAAAATGCTCTAAATCACTATTGATTATAGCAATGCAAATTAAAACAACTCTGAGGTACCACTTCACATCTCTGATTAGCTAAGATGACAGGAAAAGATAATGATGAGTGTTGTTAGTGAAATTGTGAAATGATTCAACTATTTGGGAGAGCAATTTGAAACTATGTACAAAGGGATGTAAATCTGTACCTACCCTTTGAATCCAGCAGTGTTCCTACTGAGTCTATATCCCAAAGAGATCATAAAAAAGGGAAAAGGTCCCACATGTGCAAAAATGTTTGTAGAATCCTTTTTTGTTGTGACAAGTAACTTGAAATTTAATGGATATTCTTCAGTTGGGAAATGACTAAGTTATGGTATTAAATAATATTGAATATTATTGTTGTATAAGAAATAATGAGCAGGCTGATTTCAGAAAAGCTGGAAATACATATATGAACTGATGCTAAGTGAAGTGAGCAGAATTAAGAGAACATTGTACAAAGAAGATTATGAGATGATCAACTGTGATGGACTTGACTCTTTTTGACATTGAGTTGATTCAAGGCAATTCTAATAGATATATGATGGAAAGTGCCATTCACATCCAGAGAGAGATGAATGTGGTATTGTATCTATGAAGACTGTGGATCAAAGCATACTATTTTCACTTTCATTATTGTTGCTGTTATTTGCTTTTCCATTCTCACCCTGCCTCAGTTAAGAAGACAGACAATTCCATTTCAGTTATACACAAGTTATAATATAAATACAAACATATTAGTCTTGTTACGAAAGAAAACAAGCAAAAAAAAAAAAAAACCTGAGAAAAACAAACTTTTTTAAAAGTATGCTTCAATATGTATTCAAGCACTATCAGTTCTTTTTCTAGGAATGCATATAATTTTTATAAGTCCTTTAGAACTGTCTTGGATAGTGGTACTACTGATAATAACTAAGTCATTCACAAGATAACCATCTTTCAATATCACTGTTATTTTGTCCATGGTACATTGCACTTTTCTGCTTGTGAAAGTTTTACCACAACTTACTCAGCCATTATACAAATCATAGGCATCCCCTCAATTTCCAGTTCTTTGCCAACAAAAAAGAGGTGCTATGAATATATTTTTTCTCTTTTTTCTTTTTCTTTTTTTATTTGAAAAAGTTAAAAAAAAGGAAAACAGAAAAAAATACAAAACAAAATAAAGCAAAGCAAAAAAAAAAAAAAAGAACAGTGTCATGTGAGCAGCAGAAGATCAGAGAGGATTTAAAATATACAACAAATTATCAGAAAATGTATATATATATATGTCTGTGTGTGTGTATGTATATATATATTAGTATTATGAATTTTGATTATGAATTTTTTGTACATATAGGTTATTTTCCTTTTTAATCTCTTTTGGGGTACAGACCTAGTAATGGTATTGCATGGTTATTTATAATCATTTGGACACAGTTCCAAATTATTCTACAAAATAGTTAAATCAGTTCACAATCCCACCAACATTGCATTAATGTCCCATTTTCTCTGCATCACCTCTGATATTTGTCATTTTCTTCTTTTGTTCTAATAGTTAATATAAAAAGTATAAAATTATACCCTCAGCATTGTTTGAATTTGCATTTCTCCAATTAATAATGAATTAGAACTGCTAGTAAAGGTGGAAAATAGTATGACAGAAGCTAAGCATAGACCAATAATTTATACTATATACCAGGATAAGGTCAAAATAATGATGTGGACATTAAGAATGATAACCATATGGAAATTAGGTGAGCAAGGAATATTACCTTTCCAATTTATGGAAAAGGAAAGACTTTATGACTAAAAAAGATATAGAGGATTATGAAATGCAAAAAAAGATATTTTTAATTACATTAAATTAGAAAGATTTTCATAAACAAACCAAATTCAATCAAAATTAAAGAAAAACAAAAAGCTGTGAAAGATTTTTGTCATCATTTTTGATAAATGGCTCATTTCTAAAATATATGGAGAATGGAGTCCAATTTATTAGAATACATGACATTCTCCAATTGGTAAGCGGTCAAAGATTATGAACAGGCATTATTCATACAAAAAAATTAAAGTTATATATAGTCATATAAAATGCACTAAATCACTATTGATTTGAGAAATGCAAATTAAAACAACTCTAATGTACCACCCCATACATTATTAGGTTGGCTGAAATAATAGAAAAAGGAAATGATAAATGTCAGAGAGGATGTGGCAAAATTGGAAAACTAATGTATTGATGGTGGAGTTGTGAGCTTTCCAACCATTCTGGAGAGCAATTTGGAACTATACTAAGGAGTTAGTAAAGTCTACTTACACTTTGATGCAATAATAGCACTACTAGGTCTATATTTCAAAGAGATCATAAAAAATATAAAAGGACCAATATGTAGAAAAATGGTCATAGTTACTTTTGTGACAGCAAGAAATTAAAAATTGAGAGGATGACCATCAATTGGAGATTGGCTGAAACACAGTGGTATAGGAATATAATTGAATATCATTATGCTATAAAAATAATGAGCAGGCATATTTCACAAAAACCTGGAAGGCCTTACATAAACTGAAGCTGGGTGAAGTGAACAGAATCAGGAGAACACTGTCCAAAGTAACGACAACATTGTGGAACGATCAACTTTGAAAGAATTGGCTCTACTCAGCAATAAAATGATCTAAAACAATTCTAAGAGTCATGGTGGGAAATGCTATCCAAATCCAGAGAATGAACTCTCGATTCTGAATGCAGATCAAAACGAACAATATTCACTCTTTTATTGTTATGTTTGCCTTTTTTTTTCTTCTTTGTGCCTTTTTCCTTTTGATTTGATTCTTCATGAGTAATGTAAAAATATGATTAATATGATTGTACATGTATAACCTATATCAGATTATTTGCCAAACTTGGGAAGAGAGGAGGTAAGATAAAAAGCATTTAGTAGTCAAAAATTTATAAAAGTGAATATTAAAAAATATATTTTTTGTAATTGGAAAAAAAATAAAATGCAATTAAGTTAAAAATAGTGACAGATTATTTTAATATGACTATAGATAACTTTGATTACTTCATCTGAAAATGTCATATCTTTCAATCCTTTTTCAAGTGGAGAATTGTTTTGTTATTTATAAAGTTGACTCAGTTCTCTATATACATTTAAAAAATGAAATCTTTATGAGATGCTTCTTTAATTTTTTTCCTTCACAGTTACTATTCCTAACAATATTTTCCTCCATCATATTCTGCCAAGTTTATTCTACTGTCTCTTTCTCCTTTTACCTTGTCTTTGCTCAAAAGTGTTTTGCTTCTGACTACCCTCTTCCCTGATCTGCCTTTTATTTATTTATTTATTACCACCCCCTTTATCTAAACCCCTTCCCTTGGTACTTCCCAGTATTGTAAGAAATATGTCTATATCCAATTAAGTCCATATGCTATTATTCTCTCTTAAAAATAATTTTGATAAAGTTCACTCATTTCCCTTAAAATTTGTTCCTTCTCTTCCATTATAAAAGCTTATAAAAAGTGGGCTCTGGAATTTGACTATAATAGATATTCCTTGGAATTTTCATGTTTGTATCTTTTTGAGAAAATGATTAATAGATTCGTTGTTCTATTTTACCCTAGAACCCTTTGGTTCTAGAGTATAGTTTTCTCTGATAATTACTTGAAAGATGATGTTGAAGGTTTTTATTCAATTAAGGCTACCAAGTTATCCAATAACTTTTAAGTTATTTCTCCTGAATAATGTTTTCAGATCAGTTCTTTTTTCCTGTGAGATATTTTACATTATCATCTTTTTTTTAATTCTTTTCTTTTTTAAAAAATTACTTCTTGACTTCTCATAATATCATTATCTTCCATTTCCTCAATTCTATTGTTAATGAATTATTTTCTTCAGTAGGTTCCTTTTATATATTTTCAATTTTACTTCTTAAGGAGTTGTTTTTCCAGTGAAGTTGTTTTCCTTCCATTTTGCCAATTATTTTAAAGGCATTCTTCTCTTTCTCCATTAATTTTTCATATCACTTTTTATTTTTAGCTTAGTCTGGTTTTAAGGTTTTAATTTTTTTACATTTTTTTAAATTTCTTTTACCATGTCGTCTCATTTTTCATGATTTTCTTATACCACTTTTCATTTTCCTCTACTTCTCTCTCTTGATTTACCAGTCCATTTAGAGCTCTTCCATGGTCTCAGATGATTTCATTTTAATTTTCTTGGAGACTTTGGATATAGGAATTTTTATCTTATGTCCTTCTGACTTTAGGTTTTGATATTGTCACCATAACTTTCTATGTTTAGAAATGTTTGTATTTACTCATTTTCCTAGATTATTTCTTGACTTTAAACTCATTGTAAAAGTAGGGCTCTACTTCCAGATTGGAGGGTTCATAGTTCCAAACTTTAGGGTTTCTGTGCAGCTATTTCCAGAGATAGTTTTAGGGATATGTAAGTTTCTAGTTCTTCCAAAAGAGTATGATCTAAGAAAAGATGCGTTTACTATTTTCATGCTAATCCTCCAGTTTATGAGTGACTACAAGTATTCTTTTCTGCCCTAGAACTGTGAAGAAGGTCTTTGCTCCACTATGGAAATAAATTCTGTTTTATTAGCATTTCTTCTTGCCCTGGAACTGCTAGCCAGTACTACAACAATAATCAGAGTATGTGTAAAACAAAGAGTTCTGCCTCAGTGCTTGCAAAGAGAATTCTGTATCAGTATTCTTATCTTCTTATTATCTATGAGCTGAGGACTCCAGAAACAGCTACTGCTGCTGCTGTGATTTTCAAGTTTTGCTGGGATTTGGGGCTGTGCTGGCACTGACTGTGCTGAAATAAACTCCACTCTCATGCAATTGCAAACTTTTTCTGCTGATGTAGTCAATTTTCATTGACTAGAAAATTATTTCATCCCATCATTTTGTGAGTTCTACTGTTCCAGGAATTGTTTTATGTCATTATTTAAAAATGTTTGGAGTGGTTTCAGGGAAAATTCAGTCAGTGGCTATCATTTTGTCAGCCTTCTTGGCTTGGACCTCCCTCTTTCTCACTTTGTTCAGCTTTACTATTAGCTGGTTTTCTACTGTCCACAAAAAAAGACAATACTTCTCCCATCAACAAAAGAAATTTACTTGATCTTATCTGTTCATCCCTATTATCATTTTACATTCTCATTAGACCACTTAATTTCTTCATCATTTTTCTAAAATCTGGCTTTTGGCCAAATTAATCTGCTCTCTCCAAATTTACCAATGATAGCTTATTTGCTAAACCCAAATGATCATGTCTCAGTTCTCATTCTTCCTGAGTTACCCTTTGGCACTTAATCAGACTCTGTATCTTGATACTTATTTCTCTCCAGGTTTGCATGGCAATATTCCCTGTTAATACCTCTCTGAAATATAATAACTCAATCTTCTCAAAGTCATAATACCAACTGAATATTTCCTTAAGTTTCTATAATGAGCCCTCTTCTCTTCTCCCTCTATATTATTTTCCTTAGTCATCTTATCTCATCAGTTTCCATGTATTTATGTATCATCAATATGCAGAGGGTTATCACATTTATTTATCTAGCTCTAATCTCACTTCTGATTGTCTTACTTCTCCAATTTCCTATTGAATATCTCAAATTAGATCTCCCACAGATATCTTAAAACTAATTTGTCCAAAATCAAATTCATTATATTTCTCCCAAACTATTTTTATTCTTTCTAACTTCCCTATTACTATAGGTCTTGCCACTAATCCCCTATGTACGCAAGGGCTTGAAGTTCTGAGAATCACAACCTAGGTATATTACCCTTGACTTCTAATTCTTCCTTTGTCTTGTCTATGCAGTTGCCAAGTATTATCATTTCTATCTTTGCAAAATCTGTTGCTTTTGAATCCTAATCTCTGACACTACTATCACTCTGGTCTAGGTCTTTATTACCTCAAGCTTGAAACACCAAAATTAACCTTCTGATTTGTCTCTATGCTTCAAGTTATTACTATTATAATCCATCTTCTACTCAGTAATCAAATTAATCTTCCTTAAATATAGATCAGGCCACATCACCACTCCCCCATTAATAAACTCCAGTGTTTCCCTATTTCTTATAGGGTCAAAGGCAAATTCTTGTTTACTTTTAAGGTTCTTTATAATTTTGGAAATACTTCTCTTACATTTTGATAACAACAGCATTGCATAGAATCATGTGTCCATGTAAATGGTAAATGTAAATGAGAAACAAACATTTTCACTTCTCTCATTATATATTGTATCTATTTCTCCTCCTTAGTTTTTTGCACTGCTAGTACTTTTAATGAACATAGTGCATTTGTCTTCTGTAATATTATTTACTCATATTATTTTTCTCTGTCAGAAACCAAAATTCTCTTTTACTGACATCATAGTAATTTATTGTGAATATTATTATGATATAACAAACAAGAGTTTATAACTTCATATTAGGAAGAAACAGAAGGAGATGAGCAAAGAAAGAAAATATAATATAAAATATAAAATTGTTGGAATCCTTACAAAATGCTAATTTGGCATTGGTATTTAGCAAATCCTCTAGCTCACTAATGTATTTAAGTACTCATTGGAGTTCACAGGTTTGGGAGATTTCAGGGTTTATTCTGAGATATCCGAATTCACACCTCCCTTAATCCCTGCCTTCAGAAGGAGAAGTCAACCTTTGGGAGATCATATATAAAGAGACTCTTAGCTTTGGGTTAGTGAGTTACTTTGGAACATTGCTAGGGGTTGGAGAGGAGCACTCTGGGAGGAAGCCCACAAGCCCTCTCTTGGAGGCAAGAAAGATTCATTACAACTTTCACCTTGGTGCTGACTGGAGGCTGAAGAAAGCAGAGGCAGAAGCAAGGGACAATCTGCCAGAGCTCTTGGAACCAAGCAGAAAGATATGCCTCTAAGAAAAAGTAACTGGGCTATTTTGGAAGGAGAAAATAAAAGATCTGAACTTTTAGGACCTGGCTGCATTTGGGTGATTATTATTTTCAACTGAAATGAAGGCTGCCTCCAGAAAACTTCCCCAAGAAACTTGCTCCCAGGGGAAACCATTATATTTTAAAGAAGAAAAACACTGCATTTTGGCACCCAACATGGGCCTGACAGGCCCCTCAGTGGATTTCAGTAGAGAAGCTCCAATCCTGATCTCAATGGAAAAGCCTCTGATCCTGATCCAGTGGAAATGTCTCCTCAACCCAGAAATTAGGGTGAGTACAACAAAGAAATTTTGTTAAAAGAGTTAAAGTAGAATTTCATCTAAAATGGCACAGATGTTTAGAAAACAGCCTTCTGTTTCTGTTCAAGGGAAATGTTTAAAGAGCATTGTCAAGGTTATGGAAAGCAAAGGTTTGATTATAATTTTGCAGCAGATCACTGAACTTTTAGAAACTGTAAAGAACAAATGTCCTTGTTTCTCTCTGAAAAAAAGAATTGGATCTAGATGAATGGAAATTAGTAGGAGAGGATCTTTGTCAATTCTATAATAAAAATGGATCTGACTCAATTTCCAAAGACATATTTAATACATATAATTTAATACAACTGGCTTTAGGAAATTTTATAAGTATTAAAATAAGGAAAAAGAAGAAATAGCAGCAGGGAGAAGTGCCAACTAAACTAGGTGAAAAGCAGGAAGAATCAGATAAGAATGGAATTAAGTACAATTCTGAGTGTGATACTTCACAAGCAGAAGGAATTAGATCATTCCACATCTCATGACCTTCCCCCCTCAATTAACCCTTCATGGGTGGAGAAAGAAGGGGGAGGGAGAGAGGCAGAAACACAATCTGCATCTCCTGTGAAGCAGGACAATATGACAAGATTAGAAAAAGCATTAACTAAGGCAAAAAATGAAGAAGATATATCTTGTGATTGAAAAGCTTGACTCTTCAGGTCAAAAAGAGAGAAAATACACTCCTTTTAATTTGGAAAAAAAATAAAGATTTGAAAAAGGGTTGCACTTTTTATGGGGCTACATCCTCTTATGTTAAGCTGTTACTAGATAATTTATCTTATGAAATCTTAACCCCAAATGATTGGAAATCCATAGCTAAGACATCTTTAGAACCAGGACAAAATTTATTGTGGCTTTTGGAGTATCATGAATTATGTAGGATTCAAGCCCAACACAATAGGCAAACAGGAGCTAATGTACAAATTACTTTTGACCAACTAGCTGGTGAAGGTCAGTATAGAGAGAGTTCAGAACAGATTTATTATCCCATACCAGTGTATGAGCAAATTTCTAAAGCTGCAATAAAAGCTAGGAATTCTCTCCCTGGACAGAAAGATGGAAGTAAAGCTTTTACAAAAATAGAGCAAGGTCCCAATGAACCTTTTGCAGATTTTGTGGAATGTTTGCAAACAGCTGTAATAAGAACCATTGGAGATAATGCTGCCACAGAAATAATGACCAGACATCTGGCTAAGGAAAATGCCAATGAGGTTTGCAAAAGAATTATATGGGGATTAGACAAAGATGCTCCTTTCGAGGAGATCATAAGACTCTGTGCCATAGTGAGCACAAATGCTTTTTATATCCAAATTATGATGAACATGGGAAGACAGAGTCCCTCTTGGCAAGGGACTTCTAGAGAAACTTGTCGATGTTTTCAGTATGGAAAAGTTGGACATTTGAGAGCCCACTGTAGATATGGAGATAGAACAACAAGACAGGGTGAGAGGAAACCCAAAACCCCATGTCCAAAATGTAACCAAGGGTTTCACTAGGCCTCTGAATGTAGATTGACCCAGAGAAGTGAGAGGCAGGGCCCAGCTCCAAGGTATCAATCAAAAAACAGATGGGGCATGATAGCAGCTAAGGCTACACCCAGAGAGTCTTTAGAAATTCAGGACTCTGATGTCATCAACCAACAGAAAAGCAATCAGGATGACAGTTGGAGAGAATACAAGTTTTTTAACCCAACAGGGCAGTTTCCAATGTAAACAGCTCCAAGGTAATTGCCAGTTGATGAGAAGAAACCCCCAAGGTGGTAAATAGAAGGGAGTTAGATAGGTTAACTGCTTGGGGAAGAGGGTTTGCTTGTATTTCTACAGATGGAGAAGGAATCAGATGGGTGCCAATGAACCATATTCACCTTGTCCATCAGACAGAAACAGAAAAAGAGAAAAACCTCAAAACAAAAGAGAAGATTTAAGAAACATCTGACACTGAAAAAGCATGGCTGACAATGAGACTCTTAAAAGAACTTTTAAAATCTTCAGTAATCATTGGATTCCTTGAGTTGAAAAATTGTTGATGAGACTATTGCAGTACTTCAGAACTTACAGGAATTATTGGATTCCTAGCACATGAATTAATGGACAATGGATTCCTTTTGGACTATTTCTAGGACTTATGGACATGTATAAATTCTCATGTTGATTCATATTATTTGTTACATTACTACTAGCCTGTGTTATATTGCTATATACCTATATAATCTGTGTAATTATGTGTAATGCCTCCCATATTGATGGATTTATGTGTACCTGTTTCAAGTAAGCCTCTTCAGAAACCCGCTAATCTGATTTGACTTCCTATTTCCTTTGGTATTTTCATCTCCCTTCCTGAGATGTCAGGGAGGATATGACCACCTTCTTTTTATGGTGTTTTCATTCCTTTTTTGAGCAGTCAGGGAAGGCGTGATCACCTTCTTTTTGGGTTTCTCACCTCCTGAGTCAGTGAGGTCATGACCACCTATGTTGTAACCCAAAAGAAAAGGGGAGATGTTGGAATCCTTACAAAGTGCTGATTTAGCATGGTATTTAGCAAATCCTCTAGTTCACTAATGTATTTAAGTACTCATTGGAGTTCACAGGTTTGGGAGATTTCAGGGTTTATTATGAGATATCCGAATTCGCACCTCCCTTAATCCCTACCTCCAGAAGGAGAAGTCAACCTTTGGGAGATCATATATAAAGAGACTCTTAGCTTTGGGTTAGTGAGTTACTTTGGAACATTGCTAGGAGTTGGAGAGGAGCACTCTGGGAGGAAGCCCACAAGTCCTCTCTTGGAGGCAAGAAAGATTCATTACAGCTTTCACCTTGGTGCTGACTGGAGGCTGAAGAAAGCAGAGGCAGAAGCAAGGGATAATCTGCCAGAGCTCTTGGAACCAAGCAGAAAGATATGCCTCTAAGAAAAAGTAACTGGGCTATTTTGGAAGAAGAAAATAAAAGATCTGAACTTTTAGGACCTGGCTGCATTTGGGTGATTATTACTTTCAACTGAAATGAAGGCTGCTTCCAGAAAACCTCCCCAAGAAACCTAATCCCAGAGAGAACCATTATATTTTAAAGAAGAAAAACACCACATAAAATAATAATAAACATTAAAATAATGGTAAAAAATACAATATATACACATGATAGATATAAACTACTTATTAAGTGCATACAATGTTCCAAAGCTCTGAGGGTACAGAAGGAAGAAAGATAATTTTAACCCTTTAACTTAAATTGTAATGATAGAAGGGAACACATAAAAGGGACTTGGCACACTGGAGCAAAGGACAGAGGCAGGAATTGTATGGTTTTGTACTGATTTTCATGATGTCTGAGTACTACAAAATGTTATGAGGTCACCTGAATTCCATCTGAAGAAATGAAGAAATAGTTGATGGAAAAGGAAACATTTTTCAATTGTGTCTGATTATCCCATATGAGGTTTTCTTGGCAAAGATATTGAAGTGATTTGCCATTTTCCTCTTCAGCTTGTTTCTTGTATATCCTTTCATTTTATGCTTGTGATTTTAACCCTGACAAACCAGTCCAAATCATGTAGAAACAATCCATCTAAAGAAAATCCTTGCCAACGAGAAATTGAGTATATATATTTCCAGCTCAATGGAGAAAATTGAATTGCTCTTGGCAAAATTAAACAATGAATAAAAAGTAATATCTTACATATTTTTAGCTCTTGTTTCTCTCAAGTAATTAGCACTACCCATGGAAGAGCAGTTCATGCAGATTCACCTTTAAGAAATCTGTGCAGCCAAGCAATAAGTGTTCAAAAATAGAAATCTTGTGAAATAACATAAGAATGATTTCTAATTTTTGGTAGACAGTCTTTCTCTCTCTCTCTCTCTCTCTCTCTCTTTACTTTCTCTCTCTCTCTCTCTCTCTTTCTTTCTCTCTCTCTCTTTCTCTCTCTCTCTCTTTATATATAATTTGTAACTATGAGCTGGCCCAAATTTCCCTGCTATTTTCATTTATGCTGCATTATTCCTACTAATACGTTCTTCTCAAGAATCCTCTAGCTATGATTTTTCAAATATTCATGAATCCTATTCTCTTTTGTCTTCTCTTTGTCAAACTGTCAATCAAAGAGCTCCTAAATCTCCCATCATTCGATTTCTTGTTTTCCTTATCATTCTATTTATTGTTTTTTTTTTCTTTTTTGTTTCTGTAGTCTTTTCAATATGACTATATATGAATCAATAAACCAATAAAAATTTTACTATGCTTCTCTAGTCCAATTATTTGGCAATGGATAAGAAAGAAGAAAGGAAATATTAATTTCTTTATTGGTGAAAATAAGCATTTATTAAATATCTACTATATGCCAGATAACATGCTAAATGCTATTCAACTCTCTCATTTATTTCTCACAACAACCCTGGAAATAGGTACCTTTATTATCCCCATTTTATAATTGAGGAAATCTAAACAGAAGTCACACAGTATTTAGGAGTGAATCTGAACTCAGGTTTTCCTGACTTTAGGTTTAGTGCTCAATATACTGTACCCTAAACATTTATTAAATAACTATCTGTCGGGGACTACACTAAGTGCTAGGAATATGAAGAAAATTAAAATACAGTTCCTGATTTTAAGGACCTCACAGTCTAATAGGGAAGACAATATATAAACAACTATGTACAAAACACATTCTCTATAGGATAAGTTAGAGATGATCAATAGATGGAAGGCACCAGAACTGAAGGAGATTAGGAAAATCTCCTTGTGAAAAAAAAATAACTTTAGATGGAATTTTAAAGACTACAAAGGAGGAAAGAGCATTTCAGGCATATGGGACAGCCAAGAGAAAATGCCTGGAGTTGGGAGATGAAGTTTGCCAGTCCAAATGCCAAGTTTTAGAAATATAAAAAAAAAAAAAAAAGCAAAATAGTCTAAAGAAGCCTAAACAAACTAAAACATAAATAATCTGGATATATATAAGCATATGTGAAATGCAGGTATAGGGTCTGAATCTGTGCTTTCTTTACTCTAGAAAAATCTTGGGCAAGAAAATGTACCCAACAATTTAGATTGGTATCTTTTCTATAATCTTAGATAGTTGTAATTTTGGGGCTAGCTTTCTGGAGGGCCTTGGGACCAGCAGAATAATCACCCCAAGAATAGTCAGGAATAAAGTCCAAAGTCTTTATTGTCTCCTTCAGACTCCCAGTTTGACCCACTCTGTTCCACAGTCTCTTCCAGAAGTCTGCCAGTCTGCCAGTCTCCCCCATAATGCAGCAGGCAGGAGAGCCACCACAAGGATAATCAAAGATAGAATGTCTGTGGCTGACTCTGTCCTCAGTTTAAATACCCTATTACAAGTACATCAATTGTAGAACTATTACATCACCATGGCAAGTACTAAATATATGTAAACTAGATAACCATTGTTTCCTCAATTCCACTACCTTGTTTCAAGTATGCTTCTTTCAAGTATACTTCTCCAAAGTTCTGCCTTTTACAGATAGTCATCTAGAACACTTTAAAATTATGATTTGCTCAGAGTCACATAGTTAGTACATATCAGAATGAGGACTGATCCCAAACTTTGGCAACATTAAAGTTTCAAATAATACAAACAAAATATTGTTCGTATTAAATCTTCCCCTATTTTTTCCCCAAAAGTCCAATGAGTTAGCTCAAATCATATATTAGTTCTGACATCAAGTTTTTGAGTCAAGATTTCAATATATTGTTAATAGCACTGTCATAAGCTATTCTCTCTTTGTTTACAACAAGTATTTCAAGCCTCCAATGGTATCCCTCATATTGTTTTCCAAAACTCCACAACAACAGAATAGCTTTCAATTCAATATAGAATGTTTTAGGTATGAAAGAGAGGCTGGACATAGGCGTAAGGAACTTCAGTTGAACTTTCATTTTACTAGGCCTAGTAAAAGAAGATCTAAGTTGTGGTTTATAGAATAGTGTGTCAATTCCAGCATGCCTCAAAGGTGGAAGAAACTTGTGGTAGTCAAAATTTGATTTAGATGCTCATGTAATAGTTGGGTTCTTACATGTAGAAGTTAAGTAACTAATCTTCTTGTAATTATTATACATATTCTAACAACTAACTAAAAATAACTTTTAACATTAAGCTAATTCAAACAAGGAAGAAGAGTGTAACAAGAGAAAAGTGGGGAAGGAACTAAAGAAGAGGTTCTTTTTCTCCATAATTCAGTATCATCCAGTGAGACAATATATGTGTGTGTGTGTGTGTGTGTGTGTGTGTGTGTGTATGTGTGTGTGTATGACCTATGAAACATTTTACCAATATCTTCATTATCCTGCCTAACTTCTTTTCTTCTTGAAGGAAGCTCAGAATGCTGTCACAAAATAGTTTTGCAGTTATCTTCTGGAAAATATTGCTTAACTTCAAAACCTTTTCCATAGAATTCCCCATTTTCTCTTGTTTGCTCTAATATATACTGATGCATCAGTATTCTACTGCAATCCTCTTAAGTCACTTTTTTTTGGCATTCCTGTCTACTCTATCTCTAAGATGTCCCCTTATTGTGGATTTTGCCTGCAAAATGTTCACCTTTAAAATACAATCACTAATAGACCCCCCCGCTCCCCACCAAATAGTGTTGTAACAGAAGAAATACTTGAGAGTTAACATTCTTCATGGAACCACAAGGCTCTTGAGAACTTAGAAATTTATTTCATCTTCATTAAATGTCAAAAAAAAAGAGGTCCTGACTAGAAAACTAACAGTCCTGTTCTACAAAAGTCTATTAGGATAATACACCTTGCCATGTTTCTTACTAATGCAGAATTTCCAACTAATGTGTTTAGAGTCCTATAAAAATGCAAATGGTCAATTGAATGTTATTTATGAGTCATAAACATAGTGCTTTGTACTTACTTCTCAGAGTGAAGGTGCTTTGTAAATGATTAAATTATAATATTCCTGATTTCTTGTTCCATGGGATAATGGTAATCAATCAATGAATGTGAACTGAATACCTTGAGCAAAGCATTCTCACAGTGCTTTAGGGATTTAAGGAACCTACGATATTAACAATCCTTGCCTTGTATGAATTCCCACTTTAGTTAAGAGTAAAAAGAGAATAAATATGGGAAAAGTTAAATAATGAACAAGTTAAATAACAACAACAACAACAAAAAGATAGTAGTAAAAGAGATATCCCAAGAGGGCTTATTAATAATCATCACAGGGTCTATAGAAATTGCTAAAAGGAAGATACCGCTTAGGTGCTAATTAAGTATTAATGAAAAAGGTGCTTAAGGAGATCAAAATGTACATGAAGAATTTGTTTAAATTTAGAGAAAGGAAGATATTTTAAGTAGAAGGAACTTAATGAACAAAGGGATAAATATAGGATAGTACTGGCCATGTATAAAAGACTATCAGAAGGCCAATCAGAGAATATATAAGAGTTTATGCATTAGAATAATGAATAATGAAATCGGAAAATAAAATTGGGGTCAGATTGCAAAAGTCACGAATACTAATCAGAGATTATGAACTTTATTTTGTTACCAGTAGGGAACAATGGAAGATTTTTTGAATAGTTATAAATAACAGCGCAAAGAAAATAAGAAACCCACAGTGATTTTATCCAAGGGTTTTAGTTGGAAAAGGAATTTCTACCTCCAAGAATTCACAAAAATCTGCTTTCTTTGAATTTCTAAAGTTAGAAAATTTCTCTACCCACCAGACCCCCTTTTACAAATTGATTCTCCTTATTAACTGCTTTAGGTTTGTATTCTTTTTGTTGAGTAGTTTTCTTTAGGACATTTTCAAGAGTGAGGATAGGGTCAAGACTGATTACATCTTCACTGTGAATTTCCAGGGAACATGGTTTCATGCCCTGACATACCACTTTAGCTACTGTAGATCACTATAGCAAAAATAATCAAGCAACAAACAAAATAAAAGAATTGAAAATCATACTTACATAGTCTGGCATATGTAGAAAATAATTTCTTTCTTAGAACTCAACACAAGGAAACTATACATACATATACACACATGTATACATACACATATGTATATATAATACACATAGGTTCTTTTACTTTTTAAAATTTTGGGGGGGATACAGATCTACTAGTACTAACTAAATGACCTTAGATAAGCAATTTAAATTCTGCCTCAGTTTCCTATATTGTCAAGAAGGGATAATATCAGCACCTACCTTATTCTCACCCCGAGAAAATTCTGTGAGAATCCAGAGATAACATTTATAAAGTAATTAGCACAGGGCCTGTCAGAAGGTGCTTTATAAAAATGCTTATTCCTTTTTCTTCCCCCTCTTATTTTTTGATGTGAATAAGGAAGAGTAAGAAGGTTAGAAAAGCTCTAAGACTTTTTCAACATAAACATTATCTCTTCTGGGATCACAGGTTGTTTGCTAAAAGAGATTTCCATCATCTATCTAATCAAATCCCTTCACTTGATGTGGTGAGCTTTTTCTTCTCAAAACGCAGCCAGGTGATAAAAGTTCAGATCTTTTATTATCCCAATATAGCCCGGTTAGCTTAGAGGCCTATCTCTCTGCTTGGTTCCAAGAGCTCTCTCCGAATGTCACCAAATCCAAAGGTCTGGTCCTTCAGCCTCTGCCTCTGCTTTCTTCAGCCTCCAGCCAGCTCCAACTCTTCATGTCATTCCGCTGAAATCTCGACTTGTAGTGTCTTCACTCTGAAGAACTTCGACTGGCCCATTGGCCTATTTATGCTCCTTCCAGAGAGAGGGATTATGGGTTTTCTCCCATAGTGCTCTCTGGCCCAATGACTTCAAGGGAGGTGTGAACTCATTGAACTCCAATGAGTAAAGGTGTGAACACAAGCCTTGTATTGATTAGTTCTACTTAGTACCTTGTTTCAGGTTCTGGCCAAAACATCTTCTTGTAAGATTAGATCAACTCTAATTGGTTAGCAGTTAGTAAGGATTCCAACATCTCCCCCTTTCTTTTGTTTTAAAACATAGGGGGTTTCTGAGGGGGTACACATAAATCCATCAATATAGGCCAGAACTTTGTAACAGATATACATGGTATACATAAATCCATCAATATGGGAGGCATTATACATAATTTACATAAGCACATAGCAATATAACACAGGCTAGTAGTAATGTAACAAATACACATGTCCATAAGTCCTAGAAACAGTCCAATAGGATTCCATTGTCCATTAGTTCATGTGCCAGGAATCCAATAGTTCCTGTAAGCTCTGAAGTACTGCAAAAAGTCTCATCAACAATTTTTCATCTTAAGGAACCCAATGATTCTTGCTGGTTTTTCAGGAACTGAAATAGTTTCATCTTGTGTTAGGAAATTCAAAGATTTCTGAAGATTTTAAGAGTCCTTCTGACAGTCTCATTGTCAGCCATCTGATTCTTTCTTCATCAGTGGAAATATAAGCAGATCCTCTTCCCCAAGCAGTCCCTTCTATTTACCAAATTTGGGATTTCTCCTCATCATCTGGTAATTACATTGGAGCTGTTTGCATTGGATATTGTCTTGTTGTCTTAAAAGGCCTGTATTCTTCCCAACTGTAATCCTGATTGCTTTTCTGTTGGTTGATGACATCAGAGTTCTGAATTTCTAAAGTCTCTCTGGGTGTAACCTCAGCTGCTATCATGCCCCACCTGTCCTTTGATTGATACTTTAGAGCTGGGCCCTGCCTCTCATTCCTCTGGGTCAATATACATTTAGAGGCCCAATGAAAGCCTCGGTTACATTTTGGACATGGGGTTTTGGGTTTTCTCTCACCCTGTCTTCTCACTCTATCTCCATATCTACAATGAGCTCTCAAATGTCCAATTTTTCCGCACTGAAAACATCGACGAGTTTCTCTAGAATTCCTCTGCCAAGAAGGACCTTGTCTTTCCAAGTTCACCATAGTCTGGGCATAATAAGCATTTGTGCCCACTGTGGCACAGCGTCTTATGATTTCCTCTAAAGAAGCATTTTTGTCTAGCCCCCATATAATTCTCTTGCAAACCTCATTGGCATTTTCCTTAGCCAAATGTCTAGTCATTATTTCTGTGGCAGCATTATCTCCAATGGTTCTTATTACAGCTGTTTGCAGACGTCCCACAAAATCTGCAAAAGGTTCATTGGGACCTTGCTCTATTTTGTGAAAGCATTATTTCCATCTTCTGTCCAGGGAGAGAATTCCAAGCTTTTATTGCAGCCTTAGAAATTTGCTCATAGACTGTTATGGGATAATAAATCTGTTCTGAACTCTCTGCATACTGACCTTCACCAGCTAGTTGGTCAAAAGTGATTTGTACAACAGCTCCTTTTTGCTTATTGCGTCCCAAATTAAAAGGAGTGTATTTTCTCTCTTTTTGACCTGAGGAGTTGAGCTCTTCAATCACAGGATATGCATTTATAAAATCAGATATATCTTCTCCTTCATTTTTTGCTTTAATTAATGCTTTTTCTAATCTTGTCAAATTCTGCTTTACAGGAGAAGCTGACTGCATTTCTGTCTCTCTCCCTCCCCCTTGTTCCACCCATGAAGGGTTAATTGCGGGGGGAGGGTCATGAGATGTGGAATCACCTAATTCCTCCTGCTGTGAAGTATCATACTCAGAATTGTAATTAACTCCATTCTCATCTGATCTGTCCTCCTTTTCACCTAGCAATTCTTCCTCCTGTACTTTCCTTTTCATCATTCTATCACTTAAATAACTTCTTATAGCCAATTGTATTACATTATATGTATTAATTATTGAGTTAGGCCCATTTTTATCATAGAATTGACAAAGATCCTCTCCAACCAATTTCCATTCATTTAGATCTAATTCCTTATCAAGAGAGAAACAAGGACATATGTCCTTTACAGTTTGTAAAAATTCAGTGATTTGCTGTAAACTTACAATTAAACCTTGGCTTTCCATAATTTTGACAATGCTCTCTAAACATTTTCCTTGAACAGAAACAGGCTGTTTTCTAAATATCTGTCCCATCTTAGATGAAATTCTACTTTAACTCTTCTAACAAAATTTCTTTGTTGCACTCACCCTAATTTCTGGGTTGAAGTCTTTTCCACTGGATCAGGATCAGAGGTTTTTCCACTTGAATCAGGATCGGAGCTTTTCCACTGAAATCCACTGAGGGGTCTGTTTGCCCCACGTTGGGCGCCAAAATGTGGTGAGCTTTTTCTTCTCAAAACGCAGCCAGGTGATAAAAGTTCAGATCTTTTATTATCCCAATATAGCCCGGTTAGCTTAGAGGCCTATCTCTCTGCTTGGTTCCAAGAGCTCTCTCCGAATGTCACCAAATCCAAAGGTCTGGTCCTTCAGCCTCTGCCTCTGCTTTCTTCAGCCTCCAGCCAGCTCCAACTCTTCATGTCATTCCGCTGAAATCTCGACTTGTAGTGTCTTCACTCTGAAGAACTTCGACTGCCCATTGGCCTATTTATGCTCCTTCCAGAGAGAGGGATTATGGGTTTTCTCCCATAGTGCTCTCTGGCCCAATGACTTCAAGGGAGGTGTGAACTCATTGAACTCCAATGAGTAAAGGTGTGAACACAAGCCTTGTATTGATTAGTTCTACTTAGTACCTTGTTTCAGGTTCTGGCCAAAACATCTTCTTGTAAGATTAGATCAACTCTAATTAGTTAGCAGTTAGTAAGGATTCCAACAACTTGATAATAAGGAAATTGAAACCCAGAGTTGAGGTGAGTTTTCAAAGTGCATTGGATAGTAAATAGGGTGGCTAGGATTTAAAATTATATCTTCTTATCCAAAAGTAGAGTTTTCTTTCTAGCATTGTAGTATATAGCCTCAGTCAATAGTCAATCAATATACATTTATTAACCATCTGCTCTGTGTCAGGCACTATGCTAAGTATCTCTGGTCTCTGATTCATGAGTAACATTTCTTATGGCCTTCCTCTTCATTTTGTTGTTCTCCTAAACTTAAAAAGTTCTCCTTAAACTTAAAAAATAGAATAAAATTTTTACTGCAGTTATTTTAATATTGAATTTTGCTAATACTGAGAAAGTGATAGAATTTCATGGCTAGTTAGACATTTAAATAATTTATTTTTTTCTTCTTTCTCTCAAAATACTGTATTTCTTTCAAGTAAAAAGATTTTATTATTTTACAATAATAAGTAGGTAAAAGTATTTAATTTTATTTAAATATTTAAATAGTTCATCTTTTAAAGTTTATACTAATACCATAACTTTTTTTTTAATGCTAAATTCTCTGATTTAGGTATGGTCAAGAGTTTGTGTAAAAGTTACAAGGGTATTGTCAAAGACACAGACAGAACTGACTTTGTAGCATTAATAATTCTAAGCCCTTTAATACTTTTCATGTTCAAAGTCACAGAAGATTTTCAGGAGAGCGTACCCCAAAGGTTTTTATTTATTACATGCAAAACATAAAAGGACACAAAGGAAATAAAAATATTACCCTCAAACATTGCAGAAGTCCCAAGTCATGATGCAAGGAACAAACAATAACTAGAACATCATGTAGGCAACAAATCCATTCTAAACAGGGCAACTCTCTTTTGTTTTTTCAAGAACAACTAGAAAATCTTCAGCACCATGCCAAACTTGTATAAACCACCATACAACAAGAAACTGAACTTCTCTGAAAGCAGAGAAAGGTTATTTGTATTGACACTAAATGCCAGTCCCCTGCTCAGGATACTTATCTTCTTGCATGTAGGAAATTTCTCCATTGAAATACAATATTATCTTCCCTCCCAAATCTCAACTTCCTAACTTTCCTGTTATTGCTAAGTACAATTCTTTTTTTTTTTCAGACATTTGGAACACAAACTACATGTGGACCTGGACCTCTCATTCTCACTCATCCCAATATACAATCCAAATATAATTGTATATACAATATATAATTGCCAAGTTTTATCAATTTCATCTTTATAGTATCATTCATATATGTGTATGTGTATGTATTTGTGGGTATGTGTGTGTGTGTATTATATATATACTCTTCATTTATTTATTTGTTTATTTTTAGCATTCTTTTTTTAAAATTCTGGGTTCAAAATTCTCTCCCTTCAACTCCTTCCCCATTCATTAAGAAAGCAAGCAAGATGATATCAGTTATATAGGGTAAGTCATGCAAAATATATTTCTGTATTTAATGGTTCAATATGCACTTAGAGATGAGAGCACTTTTGATTAAGAATTGTATGAATCAGAATATGGATCAGTTGATCATCATCAATATAATTTGTACTGTATACAATGTTCTACTGGATGTGTTACTATATACATACAGTACAGACAGAGAGGTCATTTTTTTTTCTTTTACCTCTTTGGGATACAAACCTAGTAGAGACATTTCTGGTTCAAAGGGTATATATAATTTTATAGCTCTTTGGGCATAGTTTCAAATTGCTGTCTAGAATGATTAGATTAGTTAACAACTCTAACAACACATTAGTTTTCCAATTATTTCACATCTCTTCTAACTTGCATCAGTTTCCTTTTCTGATATATCACACAATCTGATGGGGATGAGGTGGTCCGTTAGTTGTTTCCATTTGTATTTGTTCAATAGTGATTAGAACATTTTAAAAATATGACTATTGATACCTAAAATTTCTTTTTTCTCAAAACTATCTATTTATATTCTTTGGCCATTTATCATTTGGAGGAATAATTTGTAGTCTTATAAATTTGACAATTTACCTATATGTTTGAGAAAGTGGGCCTTAGAAGAGAAACTTGTTCTAAATATTTTTGCTTTACATCATTGTCTATGAACCCTTTAAGCAATATATAGTTTTCTAGATTATCTATTTTAATTATGTCTTTATTTTTGCTTTTCCTTTGTCTGAGATCATGATTGCTATTCCTGACTCTTTTTTTTTAAATTTAGCTGAAGCAGAGTAGATTCCGTTCCAGTCTTTTATTTTAACTTTGTGTCGCTCTTTAGTTTCAAGTGTGTATTTTCTTTCAAGTGGTGATTGGTGGAATCTTTCTATCTCTATTTTTACCTTATGGATGTAAAATATCAGGGCAGTTTTCCTTTTTAATTTCTTGATCTGTTTTCCAGGTCAGTTATTTTTTTTAGTGTGATAATTTTTAACTTCTATTTATTTTTCAATAATTTGACTTTGTTTTATTATTTTTTGATGTCTTATCCTGTCATTAGCTTCCAGTTGTCCAATTCTACTTTTAAAAGTTCTGTTTGCTTTACTGAGCTTTTATACTTTTTCTATTTGGGTGATTATGCTCTTTAAAGAGTTTATTTCCTCAATGTTGTCCTTCTTTTGCCATTGTGTCAATTCTGCTTTTTAGGGTACTTTTTCCCAGTATATTTTGTGCTTATTTTACCAAGCAGTTAATTTCTCATTTTTTCTTGCATCACTCTCATTTGTTTACTCTTTTTTTTCCCTCTATTACTCATATTTTATTTCAACTCTTCCAGGAATTCTTATTGGGCTTGTAGCAATTTACATTCATATTTGAGGTTTGGGTTCTGACTTTTTTCAGTTATCTTCTGAGATTATATATTGGTTTTACCTACTGTAATAGAAGTTTTCATAGTAAATTTTATTTACTGTTGTTTGCTTTTTTTCTAGACCACTTCATGACTTTGAATTTTATGTTAAATTTGGTTTATATTCACTTGGGCATAAGGAGATACTGTCACAAGCCTCAGCCTTTTTCAAGTTATAGTGTTTCAAGCTAGTTCTATTTTTGGTGCTTCCAAGGTGGATTTATCCAGCGAGAGATATAACCAGTACTCTCCTGATCTCTGCTCTGGTCTTTAATAAGGAAGAGTCAGTGTTGTCCTGTAGCCACAAGTGCTAAATGATTCTGACTTTGAACTGTGACCAGGACACCTGCTTCTTTGTGACTAACCATAGAAAGTCCTTTCTTCACTGGAACTGTGACTCAGAAATACACACAGACATACACACAGACACACACACAGACACAGACATCAATTTAAAAAATAATAATAAATTTTAGCTCTTCCAGGTATTCTTGTTGTGCTTGCATCAAATTTCAATTTTTTTCTTTCCTTTAAGGCTTTACTTGTAGCCATTTTACCATCATTGTCTTCTGATTTTTTACTTTGACCTTCTCTTTCACAAATGTATTTTTTTTTCATTTTGATCATGTCCCTTTTTGTTGGAATCTTTACAAACTGCTAACTCATTAGAGTTTATAGATAATTGATCTGATCTTACAAGAAGATGTTTTGGGCCAGAACCTGAAACAAGGTACTAAGTAGAACTAATTGATACAATGCTTGTGTTTACACCTTTATACATTGGAATTCACAAATATGGGAGAGTCACAAAGTTAACTGTGTAGCTTTGTGGATTCACACCTCCCTTGAAACTCTTAGGGCCAGAGAGCACTCTGGGAGAAAACCCATAATCCCATTCTCTCAGAAGCATCATATATAAGCCCAGTCAAGAGAGTTCAGCTGGATTGGAGGCTGAAGAAGGCAGAGGCAGAAGCAAAGGACAAAGCATCAAGAGCTCCTCAGAGGCAAGACAGATTCAACTTGGTGCTGGCTCTGGAGGCTGAACAAAGCAGAGGCAGAAGCAAAGGACAAAGCTGCAAGAGCTCTTAGTACCAAGGAGAGAGATAGGCCTCTAAACTAACCAGGCTATATTGGAAACAATAAAAGATCTGAACTTAAATCACCTGGCTGCATTTGAGGTAATTATTGATCTGAACTGATACTAAGACTGCCTCCAGAAAACCTCCCATGACAAACCTGCTTGCTCCCAGAGAGAACCATCATACTTATATTATATTTTAAAGAAGAAAAACACCACACTTTTTGTTGTTTTTAAAAAGCATTTTATTTACTAAATATCTGCATGAGTAATTTTTCAACAATGATCCTTGCAAAACCTTTAGTTCCAAAATTCTGCCTCCTTCTCCCCATCCCCTCCGCTAGCTGGCAGTTACTCCAATACATGTTAAATCTGTTAAAGAATATGTTAAATATGTTTAATCCAATATATGTATACAAATTTATACAATTATCATACTGCACAAGAAAAATCAGATCAAGAAGGAAAAAAAAACTGAGAAAGAAAACAAAATGCAAGCAAACAATAACAGAAAGAATAAAAATGCTATCTTGTGTTCCACATTCATTTCCCATAATTCTCTCTCTTGATGTAGATGACTCTCTTCATTACTGAACAAGTAGCACTGGTTCGAATCATCTCAATCATGAAGAGATTCATGTCCATCAGCATTGATCATTATGTAGTCTTTTTGTTGCCATATATAATGATCTCCTGGTTCTGCTCATTTCACTGATCTTCAGTTCATGTAAGTCTCTTAAAGCCTCTCTAAAATTGTCCTGGTGGTTGCTTCTTACAGAACAATAATGTTCCATAAGATTCATGTACCATATTTTATTCAGCCATTCTCCAATTGATGGATATCCACTTAGTTTCCAGTTTCTTGCCACTATAAAAAGGGCTGCAACAAACATTTTTGCACATCTGGGTCCCTTTTCCTCCTTTATAATTTCTTTGGGATATAATCCTAGTAGAAACACTGCTGCATCAAAGGGTATATGCACAGTTTGATAACTTTTTGAGCATAGTTCCAAATTGTTTTCCAGAATGGCTGGATCTGTTCTAAGTTTCACCAACAATGTATCAGTGTCCCAGTTTTCCCAAATCCCCTCCAACTTTTATCATTATCATTTCATGTCATCTTAGCCAATCTGACAGGTGTGTAGTATTATCTCATAGTTGTCTTAATTTTAATTTCTCTGATCAACAATGATTTGGATGTTTGTGGCAGCCCTGTTTGTAGTGGCTAGAAGCTGGAAAATGAAAGGAGGTCCATCAATTGGAGAATGGTTGAGTAAATTGTGGTATATGAACGTTATGGAATATTATTGTTCTGTAAGGAACGACCAGCAGGATGAATACAGAGAGGACTGGCGAGAGTTACATGAACTGATGCTGAGTGAAATGAGCAGAACCAGGAGATCATTATATACCTCAACAATGATACTGTTTGAGGATGTATTCTGATGGAAGTGGACCTCTTTGATAAAGAGAGCCTTAATTGATCAAAGATGGACAGAAGCAGCTACACCCAGAGAAAGAACACTGGAAATGAATATAAACTGCTTGCATTTTTGTTTTTCCTCCCGGGATATTTATACCTTCTTAATTCAATTCTCCCTGTGCAACAAGAAAACTGTTTGGTTCTGCACACATATATTGTATCTAGGATATACTGCAACCCATTCAACATGTAAAGGACTCTTGCCATCTCGGGGAAGGGGTGGAGAGAGGGAGGGGAAAAATCGGAACAGAATTGAATGCAAGGGATAATGCTGTAAAAATTACCCTGGCATGTGTTCTATCAATAAAAAATTATTTAAAAAATAAATAAATAAAAAACAATGATTTGGAGCACCTTTTCATGTGGCTACAAATAGTTTCAATTTCTCTTTGTAAAAATTGTTGGTTTATATCCTTTGGCCATTTATCAGTTGGAGAATAGCTTGAAATATAATAAATTTGAGTCAATTTTCTATATATTTTTAAAAAAGAATAAAAATATCCTTTGGATATAAAAAGTGTTTTCCCCTTCTAATCTTGTCTGCATTAGTTTTGTTTGTATAAAAATTTTTTTAACTTAATATAATCAAAATTATCTATTTTATGATCAATAATGATCTCTTTGGTCTTCTTTGGCCACAAATTCCTTCTTCCTCCATAAATCTGAAAGCTAAACTATCCCATGTTCTTCTAATTTGTTTATAATATCATTCTTTATGTCTAAATCATGAACACATTTTGACTTTATCTTGGTATATGGTGTTAGGTATGAGTCTATGCCCACTTTCTGCCATATTAAGTTCCAATTTTTCCGGCACTTTTTGTCAAATAGTGCATTCTAATCCCAAAAGGTGAGGCCTTTGGGTTTGTCAAATAGCAGATTGTTATAGTCATTAGCTATTTTGTTCTGTGAACATAACCTATTCAACTGATCAGCTTCTCTATTTCTTAGACAGTACCAAATAGTTTTGATCACTGTCACTTTATTAAAATAAAGTTTTAGCTCTGGTAAAGCTAGGCCATCTTCATTTGCTTTTCTGTTCATTAATTCCTTTGAAATTCTTGAGAGGGCGGAGCCAAGATGGCAGAGAAGGCACACACGACTTTCTAAGCTCCTCTCATTCCCCTCATAACCAACTATTAAATTCAGCCTCAAAAATAGCTCTTCGCTGCTGAAATTCATGAAGATTAGAAGCACACAATTTACCAGCCAAAGATAATTTGGAAGATTTCCAGGAAAGGTTTGTCTTGAGGGGCCAGGAACAGACTAGCACAGGCAGTGAGAAGCTAGCGTCCTGAGCAGACCAGGGGTGGGGTTGACCTCTGTGGTTTCTAGTTCTCTTGAGTCCTGTTGTTGGAGATCAAATTTTTTGTTTAAGTCTGTTTTTTAACTTTAAAAAAATGGAATTCCTCTGTTTCATTACATGTCCATCTTCTTCCATGGAAAAAAATGCTCAACTCAGATAGGTAGTTTATTCTTGGCTGCAATCCAAGTTCTTTTGCCTTCTGGAATGTCAGATTCCAGGCCCTTTTATCCTTTAAAGTTGAGGCAGCTAAATCTTTTTTTTTTAATTTTTATTTAATAATTACTTTATATTGACACTCGTTTCTGTTCCGATTTTTTTTCCCTCCCTCCCTCCACCCCCTCCCCTAGATGGCAAGCAGTCCTTTATATGTTGGATATGTTGCAGTATATCCTAGATACAATATATGTTTGTAGAACCGAACAGTTCTCTTGTTGCATAGGGAGAATTGGATTCAGAAGGTATAAATAACCCGGAAAGAAAAACAAAAATGCAGATAGTTCACATTCGTTTCCCAGTGTTCTTTCTTTGGGTGTAGCTGCTTTTGTCTGTCATTTATCAATTGAAACTCAGGTCTCTTTGTCAAAGAAATCCACTTCCATCAAAATATGTCCTCATACAATATCGTTGTCGAAGTGTATAATGATCTCCTGGTTCTGCTCATTTCACTTAGCATCAGTTCATGTAAGTCTCGCCAGTCCTCTCTGTATTCATCCTGCTGGTCATTTCTTACAGAACAATAATATTCCATAACATTCATATACCACAATTTACCCAGCCATTCTCCAATTGATGGGCATCCATTCATTTTCCAGTTTCTAGCCACTACAAACAGGGCTGCTACAAACATTTTGGCACATACAGGTCCCTTTCCCTTCTTTAGTATTTCTTTGGGATATAAGCCCAATAGAAACACTGCTGGATCAAAGGGTATGCACAATTTGATAATTTTTGGGCATAATTCCAGATTGCTCTCCAGAATGGTTGGATTCGTTCACAACTCCACCAACAATGCATTAGTGTCCCAGTTTTCCCGCATCCCCTCCAACATTCATCATTATTTTTTCCTGTCATCTTAGCCAATCTGACAGGTGTGTAGTGGTATCTCAGAGTTGTCTTAATTTGCATTTCTCTGATCAATAATGATTTGGAACACTCTTTCATATGAGTGGTAATAGTTTCAATTTCATCCTCTGAAAATTGTCTGTTCATATCCTTTGACCATTTATCAATTGGAGAATGGCTTGATTTCTTATAAATTTGAGTCAGTTCTCTATATATTTTGGAAATGAGGCCTTTATCAGAACCTTTAACTGTGAAAATGTTTTCCCAGTTTGTTGCTTCCCTTCTAATCTTGTTTGTATTAGTTTTATTTGTACAAAGGCTTTTTAATTTGATGTAATCAAAATTTTCTATTTTGTGATCAGTAATGGTCTCTAGTTCATCTTTGGTCACAAATTTCTTTCTCCTCCACAAGTCTGAGAGATAAACTATTCTATGTTCCTCTAATTTATTTATAATCTCGTTCTTTATGCCTAGGTCATAGACCCATTTTGATCTTATCTTGGTATATGGTGTTAAGTGTGGGTCCAGAGGCAGCTAAATCTTGCATGACCCTTATTGTGGCACTTTGGTATTTCAATTGTTTTTTCATGGCCACTTCTAATATTTTTTCTTCAGTCTGAAAATTCTGAAATTTGGCCACAATATTCCTCAGAGTCTTTATTTTAGGGTCTTTTTCAGAAGGTGTTCGATGAATTCTTTCAATGCCTATTTTACCATCTGGTATTGGCTAAGAAATAGACTAGTTGATCAATGGAATAGGTTAGGTTTAAAGGACAAAACAGCCAATAACTTTAATAATCTAGTGTTTGACAAATCCAAAGACCCCAGTTTTGGGGATAAGAATGCATTATTTGACAAAAATTGCTGGGAAAATTGGAAATTAGTATGGCAGAAACTAGGCATTGACCCACACTTAACACCATATACCAAGATAAGGTCAAAATGGGTTCATGACCTAGACATAAAGAATGAGATTATAAATAAATCAGAAGAGCATAGGATAGTTTACCTCTCAGACCTGTGGAAGGGGAAGGAATTTATGACCAAAGAAGAACTAGAGGTCACTATTGACTTACAAAATAGAAAATTTTGATTATATCAAATTGAAAAGTTTTTTGTACAAACAAAACTAATGCAGACAAGATTAGAAGGGAAACAATAAACTGGGAAAACATTTTAACAGTCAAAGGTTCTGATAAAAGCCTCATTTCCAAAATATATAGAGAATTGACTCTAATTTTTTAAAGAAATCAAGCCATTCTCCAATTGATAAATGATCAAAGGATATGAACAGACAATTCTCAGATGAAGATATTGAAACTATTTCTAGAAATATGAAAATATGCTCCAAGTAATTATTAATCAGAAAAATGCAAATTAAGACAACTCTGAGCTATCACTACACACCTGTCAGATTGACCAGAATGACAAGGAAAGAAAATGCGGAATTTTGGAGGGAATGTGAGAAAACAGGGACACATACATTGTTTGTGGAATTGTGAACACATCCAGCCATTCTGGAGAGCAATTTGGAACTATGCTCAAAAAGTTATCAAACTGTGCATACCCTTTGATTCAGCAGTGTTACTACTGGGCTTTTATCCCAAGAGATTTTAAAGAAGGGAAAGGGACCTTTATGTGCAAGAATGTTTGTAGCAGCCCTTTTTGTAGTGGCCAGAAACTGGAACCAGAGTGGATGCCCATCAATTGGAGAATGGCTGAATAAATTATGGTATATGAATATTATGGAATATTATTGTTTGGTAAGAAATGACCAACAGGATGATTTCAGAAAGGCCTGGAGAGACTTACACGAACTGATGCTGAGTGAAACGAGCAGGGCCAGGAGATCATTATATACTTCAACAACAATACTATATGATGACCAATTCTGATGGACCTGGCCATCCTCAGTAATGAGATGAACCAAACCAGTTCCAATGGAGCAATAATGAACTCAACCAGCTATGCCCAGCGAAAGAACTCTGGGAGATGACTAAGAACCATTACATTGAATTCCCAATCCCTATATTTTTGTCTGCCAGTATTTTGGATTTCCTTCCCAGGCTAATTGTACAATATTTCAGAGGCCGATTCTTTTTGTTCAGCAAAATAAGGTTGATCATGTATATTTATTGTGTATCTAATTTATACTTTAATATATTTAACATCTACTGGTCATCCTGCCATCTAGGGGAGAGGGTGAGGGGAATGAGGGGAAAAATTGGAACAAAAGGTTTGGCAGTTGTCAATGCTGTAAAACTACCCGTACATATAACTTGTAAATAAAAGGCTATTTTTAAAAAAATCTCACTGGAGCATTTTAAGCAAAATTTTATGTAAACTTTAAGGTACTGTATAAGTAGGAAGTGATGTATTATAGAATACAAATAAGGTATTTGGATTTAAAAAAAATAGAATTTCAAATATGGTATTTGATTGGGATGAGGTTAATTCGTTCTTTTTTTGTTTTTTTAGTTGTAAGCCCAATTTATTGGTCTTCTCTTTATTTTAGGCAAGTAAATATCTAGGCATATAAAATTTTCCCTTATTAGCACTTTGCTACATCCCATAAATTTTGGTATGTTTTCTCATTATTTTCATTCTTTTCTATGAAATTATTGATTGTGTCTATGATTTGCTGTTTCACCCATTCATTGTTTAGAATGAGATTAGGTTAGCTTCCAATTTCTTTTTTTTAAATAACTTTTTATTGACAGATAATTTACAACATGCCAGGTTAATTTTTACATTATCTCTTGCACTCACTTCTGTTCCTATTTTTCCCTTCCCTCCCTATACTCCCCTACCCAAGATAGCAAGCAGTCCTATACATGTTAAATAGGTTACAGTATATCCTAGATACAATATATGTGTGCAGAACCAAACAGTTCTCTTGTTGCACAGGGAGAATTGGATACAGAAGGTATAAATAACCCAGGAAGAAAAACAAAAATGCAAGCAGTTTACATTCATTTCCCAGTGTTCTTTCTTTGGGTGTAGCTGCTTCTGTCCATCCTTGATCAATTAAAACTGAGTTAGATCTCTTTGTCGAAGAAATCTACTTCCATCAGAATAACTGTCATACAGTTATCCTCATACAGTATTGTTGTTGACGTATATAATGATCTCCTGGTTCTCCTCATTTCACTTAGCATCAGTTCATGTAAGTCTTGTCAGTCCTCTCTGTATTCATCCTGCTGGTCATTTCTTACAGAGCAATAATATTCCATAACATTCATATACCACAATTTATTCAGCCATTCTCCAACTGATGGATATCCACTTAGTTTCCAGTTTCTAGCGACTACAAACAGGGCTGCCACAAACATTTTGGCACATACAAGACCCTTTCCCTTCTTTATGATCTCTTTGGGATATAAGCCCAGTAGAAACACTGCTGGATCAAAGGGTATTCAGGAGGGGATGTGGCTGTTTTGTCCTTTGAACCTAACCTATTCCATTAATCAACTAGTCTATAACTGCTGCTTTATAATATAATTTTAGATCTGGTACAGCTAGGCCACCTTCATTTGATTTTTTTTCATTAATTCCCTTGAAATTCTTGACCTTTTGTTTTTCCATATGAACTTTGTTGTTGTTTTTTCTAGGTCATCAAAATAGTTTTTTGGGAGTCTGATTAGTATAGCGCTAAATAAATAGATTAATTTAGGTAGTATTGTCATCTTTATTATTTTTGCTCACCCAATCCAAGAGCATTTAATATTTTTTCAGTTGGTTAGATCAGACTTAATTTGTGTGGAAAGTGTTTTGTAGTTTTGCTCATAAAGTTTCTGATTTTCCCTTGGCAGATAGATTCCTAAATATTTTATACAATCAGTAGTTACTTTAAATGGAATTTCTTTTTGTAACTCTAACTGTTGAGTTTTGTTAGTGATATATAAGAATGCTGATGACTTATGTGGGTTTATTTTATATCCTGCAACTTTGCTGTAGGTGTAGATTGTTTCTAATAACTTTTTGGTAGAATCTCTGGGGTTCTCTAAGTATACCACCATATCATCAGC
The DNA here is from genome assembly GCF_016432865.1 of Antechinus flavipes. Classification (NCBI taxonomy): domain Eukaryota; kingdom Metazoa; phylum Chordata; class Mammalia; order Dasyuromorphia; family Dasyuridae; genus Antechinus; species Antechinus flavipes. Next base: position 60,240,505 of record NC_067401.1, on the reverse strand, counting down.
AAAGAGTGATAATTTGGTTTCCTCATTGCCTATTCTTATTCCTTTAATCTCTTTCTCAACTCTTATTGCCAAAGCTAGCATTTCTAATACAATATTAAATAGTAACCGTGATAGTGCGCAATCTTGTTTCACTCCTGATCTTATTGGGAATGATTGCAGTTTGTCCCCATTACATATGATGCTTACTTCTGGTTTTAAATAGATGCTACTGATTATTTTGAGGAAAAGTCCATTTATTCTGATACTCTCAAGTGTTTTTAATAGGAATGGATGTTGGATTTTATCAAATGCTTTTTCTGCATCTATTGAGATGATCATATGGTTTTTCTTAATTTGGTTATTAATATGGCCAATTATACTGATAGTTTTCCTAATATTGAATGAGCCCTGCATTCCTGGTATAAATCCTACTTGATCATGATGTATTATCCTGGGGATGATTTTCTGTAGTCCTTTTGCTAATATCTTATTTAAGATTTTAGCATCAATATTCATTAGGGAGATTGGTCTATAATTTTCTTTCTTTGTTTTCAACCTACCTGGTTTAGGTATCAGTACCATGTCTGTGTCATAAGAGGAGTTTGGTAGGACTCCTTCATTCCATATTTTTTCAAATAGTTTATAAAGTATTGGGCTAATTGTTCTTTGAATGTTTGGTAGAATTCACATGTAAATCCATCTGGTCCCGGGGATTTTTTTTTAGGGAGTTGATTAATAGCTTGTTCTATTTCTTTTTCTGAAATGGGACTATTTAAGCAATTTACTTCCTCCTCTGATAATGTGGGAAGCCTATATTTTTGGGGTAGTCATCCATTTTGCTTAGGTTATCAAATTTATTGGCATAAAGTTGGGCAAAGCAACCCCTTATTATTTCTTTAATTTCCTCTTCATCAGTGGTAAGTTCTCCTTTTTCATTTTTAAGACTGCCAATTTGATTGCCCTCTCTCCTTTTTCTAATCAGATTTACCAAAGGTTTATCAATTTTATTGGTTTTTTCATAAAACCAACTCTTAGTTTTATTTATGAGTTCAATATTTTTTTTTTACTTTCTATATTATTAATTTCTCCTTTTAATTTTAGAATTTCAAGTTAGTAATTGATTGGGGGTTTTTAATTTGGTCCTTTTCTAACTTTTTAAGTTCCAGGCCCAATTCATTGATCTTCTCTTTTTCTATTTTATTCAAGTAAGCCTCTAAGGATATAAAATTTCCCCTTATTACTGCTTTGGCTACATCCCATAAATTTTGATATGTCTCATTGTTGTCATTATCTTGAGTGAAATTATTAATTGTGTCTATAATTTGCTGTTTCACCCAATCATTCTTTAAGATGAGATTATTTAGTTTCCAATTACTTTTTGGTCTATTTACACCTAACTTTTTGTTGAATGTAGTTTTTCTTGCATTATGGTCTGAAAAGAAAGCATTTACTATTTCTGCCTTCCTGCATTTAATTTTGAGGTCTTTATGTCCTAATATATGGTCAATTTTTGTGTAGGTTCTATGAACTGCTGAGAAGAAAGTATACTTCTTTCTGTCACCATTCAGTTTTCTCCAGAGATCTATCATACCTAATTTTTCTAATATTCTATTTACCTCTTTAATTTCTTTCTTATTTGTTTTATGATTTGATTTATCTAAATCTGAGAGTGCAAGATTGAGATCTCCCACTATTATAGTTTTGCTGTCTATTTCTTCTCGCAACTCTTAGCTTCTCTTTAAGGAAGTTAGATGCTATACCACTTGGTGCATATATGTTTAATACTGATATTGCTTCATTGTCTATAGTACCCTTAAGCAAGATATAGTTTCCTTCCTTATCTCTTTTAATTAGATCAATCTTTGCTTTTGCTTGATCTGAGATAAGGATGGCTACCCTTGCTTTTTTGACTTCACCTGAAGCATAATAGATTCTGCTCCAGTCTTTTACCTTTAGTCTGTATGTATCTGCCTGTTTTAAATGTGTTTCCTGTAAACAACAGATTGTAGGGTTCTGACTTTTGATCCAGTCTGCTATCCGCCTCCTCTTTATGGGAGAGTTCATCCCATTCACATTTGCGGTTAAAATAACCAATTCTGCATTTTCTGCCATCCTAATATCCCCAGATTATACTTTTCTTTTTCTTGCCTCCTTACCTTCTTCCCTATTGGTCCCACTAACGTCACGCAGCTCTCCCTCTTTAGTATCCCTCCCTTCTCCCTTTGAATCCCTTCCCCTTTCTTGTACCCTTCCCTTATTACTCTTTTTCCTTCTCCCTTTTCCTCTCCCACTTTTTAATGAAGTGAGAGAAGAATCTGTGTAAAACAAATATGTCAATTGTTTCCTCTTTGAGCCAACTCTGATGAGAATAGGATTCACACAATGTTCCTCCCCCTCTCTAAGTTCCCTCATATATGATAGGTTTCCTTTGCCTCATTGTCACATGTAGTTTCCCTCTTTTTATCTCCCTTCTTCCTTTTTCTGACGCTATCCCCTTTTCATTTCTACTTCCCTTTTTTATGTTATATCGGTAAAATCAAATTATACATATGGTTTTTATGTATATCCACAACAGAAATACAGTTCTCAAGAGTTCCTTTTACCTTTTTCTACTTCTCTTGATTCCTATTGTTGAAGATCAAATTTTTTGTTTAAGTCTGGTTTTTTCCTTAGAAACAGATGGAATTCCTCTATTTCATTAAATGTCCATCTTCTTCCATGGAAAAAAATACTCAGCTTAGCTGGATAGTTTATTCTTGGCTGCATTCCAAGTTCTTTTGCCTTTCGGAATATCTGATTCCAGGCCCTTCCCTTTAATGTTGAGGCAGCCAGATCTTGCGTGACCCTTATTGTTGCATCTCGGTATTTGAACTGTTTTTTCCTGGCTGCTTGTAAAATTTTTTCTTTGTCCTGGAAAATCTGAAGTTTGGCCACAATATTCCTTGGAGTCTTTATTTTAGGGTCTTTTTCAGAAGGTGTTCGATGAATTCTTTCAACGCCTATTTTCCCTTCCAGTTCTATTACTTCTGAGCAGTTCTCTTTGATGATTTCCTGTAAAATAGTATCTAGGCTCTTTTTTTCATCATAATTTTCGGGTAGTCCGATGATCCTCAGGTTATCTCTCCTAGATCTAGTTTCCAGGTCTGTTGTTTTTCCAAGTAAATATTTGACATTTTTTTCCAATCTTTCATTTTTTTGGTTTTGCTTGACTGATTCTTGATGTCTCAATGAATCAGTCATTTCTATTTGTTCAGTTCTAATTTTTAGTGAGTTATTTTCTTCGTTAGCTTTTTTTACTTCTTTTTGTATATGTCCAATTGAGTTGTTTTGCTCTATGGAATTTTTTTCCATTTCACTAATTTTTTTTTTTTTTTTTAGTGAGTCATTTTCTTTTTCCAATTTGCAAACTCTGTTTTTTACCTTTTCCAATTCACATTTCAGGAAGTTGTTTTCTTTTTCCACTTTATCAAATTTTTCTTTTAGTGAGTTATGTGCCTTTTCTGTACTCTCTTGCATAGCTTCTCTTTCCTTTCCCCATTTCTCTTCTAGTTCTCTTTTAAGGTTTTTAATAGTCTCTTCTAGGAGAGCCTTTTGTATTGGAGACCAACAATCGTCTGGAGACTGTTTGCTATTAGTCTCTTCAGAGTAGAAAAGCTGTTCTCTTTCTGTGTAGAAACTATCAATCATTCTTTTGATTTTTTTACTCATTTTGTTAAAGCCTGTAAGGTCTGCCTTCAGAGCCAGGAGGTTACTAGCTTCCTCTGCAGAGCAGTGAAAAGTATATGGACGGGTAGCTGTCCTGTCGACTGGCTACAAAAAGCAGCGAGGTACTAGAGTGCTCTAAGAAAGAGTTCCCCACCCAAAAGTAACTCAGGACTGCAGGACCGGGCTGGGAAAGTGCCTTTCAAAGAACCTTAGCTGTGTGAGATAATGACTGCCCCGGGGCTAGACACTTAGCAGTGAGAGTTTCACTGCCCCAAGCCAAATCCTGCCCTTGGGCTATGGGTATTAGCAGCTGAGCAGTGAATAGATTTGCAGGGACCAGAAGTGTCTGCCCGGGAAGCACAGTCAGTTGGGGAGGTTCTATTGCCCCAGCCGGAGGCCCCCACACTGCCTATTAGAGGCTGCCCAGGCTGTGCCCCCCTGCTGTGCAGATTAGTAACTGCCCCGGCAAAAGCCCCGAACTGCAGGATGTGGCCACAGGGCTGTGGTAAAATCTGCCTGAGTCACTTCCGGGTTTGAGGTGTTACAGCCAGATCTTGTTAGGTTCTGGCGTTTTTTTTAGAGGACCCTCTGTTTTAGGCTTTAACTTCTCTGCCAGTTTACTGCTTTGTAATCAAGGCAGAGCAGTTAGCCTATAGCAGAGTGGTCCCTATAACTTCTCTAGCCACAGAGATCACCCCCACCCCTGGTCTGCTCAGGATGCTAGCCTCTTGCTGCCTGTGCTAGTCTGTTCCTGGCCCTTCAGGACAAACCTTTCCTGGCGAGCTTCCGGATCGGCTGATAAGTTGTAGTGCTTCTTATCTTCATCAATTTCAGCAGTGAAGAGTTATTTTTGAGGCTGGATTAAATAGTTGATTATGAGGGTAATGAGAGGAGTTTAGAGAGTCGTGTGTGCCTGCTCCGCCATCTAGGCTCCCCTAATATTTTTTTCTTTGAGTTAAGTCTGATAAGAGTAAGATTCACACAATGTTCATCACCTCCCTTCTTTCCCTCAATTATAATAGGTTTTCTTTGCCTCTTCCTGAGATGTAATTTTCCTCATTTTACCTCCACTTTCCCCTTTATTCTGATACATACCCCTTTCCACCTCTAGTTTCTTTTTTATATTATAACTGTAAAATAAGATTATACATGCATTCTCTGTATACCCATAACAGAAATCCAGTTCTCAAGAATTCTTTCTTTTTACCTTTTTATGTTTCTTTTGAGTTCTATATTTGGAGGTCAATTTTTTGTTTAGCTCTTGTCTTTTCATCAGAAATAAATGGAATTCACCTGTTTCATTGAATGTCCATCTTCTTCCCTGAAAGAAAATGCTCAGTTTAGAAGGGTAATTTATTCTTGACTGTATTCCAAGTTCCTTCACCTTTTCCAGTATCAGATTGCAGGCCCTCGGATCCTTTTAAGTGGAAGCTGCTAGATTCTAAGTGATCATTATTGAGGCTCCTCAGTATTTGAAATGTTTTTTTCTGGCTGCTTGTAATATTTTTTCATAGGTTCCATAATTCTGAAATTTAGCCATGATATTCCTTGGGGTTTTAATTTTGGGGTCTCTTTCAGGAGGTGTTTGGTGAATTCTTTCATTGGTTTTTTTTTTTAATTCTATGACATTTGGGCAGTTGTCTTTGATGATTTCCTGAAAAATAATGTCTAGGCACTATTTTCATCATAGTTTTCAGGGAGTTCAATCCTATTTGTTGTTGTTTAATCATTTTTTGGACTATTTTCACCTAGGAGTAAGATTTGGGGACAATGTCTGAAACTTTAGCCTTTTTCACACAGCTATTTGCAGAGTTAGTTCAGAGGTTTGAAGGTTTTTATTGCTTCCAAGATGGTGTAATCCAGGGGCAGGTGGAGTGACTGCTTTTTTGATCTACACTCTGCTTTTCACCATAAAAAGGATCCCTTCTCTATTGTACCAGAAAGTGTTGTTGCTAGTCAGAGCTCCTGCTGCCTTGAAACTTAGCATGCTTCTCTCACCCCTAAAACTATGACTCAGAAATGTCTATGGGCAATGTATTTGTTAAGTAGCACACTGGCCTGTATTCAGTACTAACAGAGGAATGTCCTGTAATCTCTTGCTAATCAGTTTCCCTATCCTTTTATTGTCTTTTATCCAAGACAAGAGCTCCTCTAGCTGCTGCTGCTATTATTGAAACTAGCAAGGCCTAAAGATGATGTTGCTATCATTTGTTTTTTTAGCCTAGTCCCTCTCTTCAGTGTGACAGTCCCCTCTTTCTGATTTACTAAGCTGACTTAGGGCTGAGAAAATGTCTTACTTTGACCTTTTATTGGCTTTGCTCTAGTAGAATTTGATTTGAGACATTTTTTCAAGTTATTTAAAGGGAAATGTTGGAAAAGATCACCAAAGTTGCTTCATCTTTTCTGACATTTTGACTCTGTCTTGGGAGTGCCCCATAATAAATTATTAATAAATACTCCTCAATTGATAGAATGATTGATTTTAAGACAATGACTTTCCTGAATCTCTTTCTCTTTCAGAGCCCAAGAGACTAAAAATAACAAAAACAGATTCCAAGCAGATCTGAAAAGTGATTGGGTCATTGAATTGTATAGTTTGAATTTATCAACTTTTTGAATAATCTCATTAAAATTTTATTTAACAATGAACTTGAATCTGCATCAGTTTTAAACTACTCATAGGATCTCTAAGAAAATGGGGATAAAAGCAATAGAATATGCACTATCCATTGCATTTGTTGGTGAAAACTTACATTTATTTTATGGTTAGGAAGCAATAAATTTTTCTAATATACCATAAAAGCTATATCATTCATTACAGTTTCCAGAAAACATAATTTTACAGTATAAATCTAACATTGAGTCATGACTATCAATGCTACATAGCTTATAAAGATTCAGACAGTCAGGAATATACTATGCTAGTCCTAGGCTTAGTAAATGGTTATTTACATTCCCTGCTGTTTTTATTTAAGTATAATTTAAGAGCTTTTTCAAACAATGCTGATTAAATTACTGCCCTTCCATTCACTTATGATTTTTTGAAGGAAGAATCTGAGTAGAAAAAGAGAGAAAATGCCTGAGGTGATGTTAATTTATTCTTATTATAGCTTCTATTGGCAACTTGCTGATAAGGAGCTACTTCAGACATTAAGAAATTTTCATTGGCTGAAACGTCATTTCACCAAAAGCCAGAAAGCAAAACATTTACTATATATTCAATTGCTAATTAAATATATATGATTAATTAATATTTCAATTACCTGCTAACTTATCAGATTTAAAAGTTCAGGTTCATGTTTTTTTTTTTTTTTTTTTTAATAATATATGTTTATATTCTGCTCTAAAGTCTTTCTTAAATATCTTATCATGGTATGGAGTTGAACCTGAATTCTTAAAGGTTGTATTGATGGTAAGCAATCATTGACATTGTAATAATGGAGTGTCATTCTGGCACTAATTTATCTAAGCTTTGAAAAGCTCAAATCCTTTTTAGTTTCAGAGTAATTGATGTATTTCATAGTCATGACAACTTTCCAAGACAATTTCCCAAGTTAGAGATGGCTTGTGATCTGTAGTGGCAGTGATAGAGTCTCTAATTATGAAATTACTGATTATGTAGCTTTTCAAGTGATGTAATCAAGAAATATGTATTTACTCAAAACTTTTAAAAACCCAGGAGTAATTTGGCATTCTCTCTCTTTTATATATCCTTTCCTCAGACATTACCAAATGTAACATGTAGAGGTCAAGGTTGCAAATCCTTTGCTTTCACCATCTTACCTTTTCAAGGTCTGTCTCATTTTTCTGAATGGTTCATAAATAGCAAATTCTTTTATATGACCCTAGCCGTGTTGGAATCTTTACAAACTGCTAACTAATTAGAGTTGATCTAATCTTACAAGAAGATGTTTTGGGCAGAACCAAGCCTCTCTGACACATCCTAGCTCATGTTGGCCATCATCCTCTTCTCATTCCAACCATAAACCTGAACTCCTTGGTCCACTGGCCTATGGATTTTTGCCTAAATGTTGGGAGTTCAAATGTTGAAGTTCTTGTTCTTCTCAAAACACAGACGGTTTAGCTTAGAGCCCTCCGAATGTCGCCAAATCCAAAGGTTTTGTCCTTCAGCCTCTGCCTCTGCTTTCTTCTGCCTCCAACCAGCACAGAGATGGAATTAATCTCTTGTTTCCTTCACTTGGGGCTCGGCTAGCTTTCTGGTGAGTCTTTCAGACCAGCTTGGTCTCAGTGGGGGAAGTGCAGGAGCCCAGCCACCAACTCCTCTCCAATGCAGCTGAACTCTCTTCTGCGACCAGCCAGCCAAGTGGAATATCCTTGCCTCGCCTCGGGGAGAGGGCTTCTGGCGTTATTCAGCTGAAATCTCAACTTGTCCCTTCTTACTCCTCTTCCCCAAGCAGTTAACCTAATTCCCTTCTCTTTACCAAATTTGGGATTTCTCCTCATCATCTGGTAATTACATTGGAGCCATTTGCACTGGATATTGCCTTGTTGTCTTAAAAGGCCTGTATTCTTCCCAACTGTAATCCTGATTGCTTTTCTGTTGGTTGATGACATCAGAGTTCTGAATTTCTAAAGTCTCTCTGGGTGTAACCTCAGCTGCTATCATGCCCCACCTGTCCTTTGATTGATACTTTGGAGCTGGGTCCTGCCTCTCATTCCTCTGGGTCAATATACATTTAGAGGCCCAGTGAAAGCCTCGGTTACATTTTGGACATGGGGTTTTGGGTTTTCTGTCACCCTGTCTTCTCACTCTATCTCCATTTCTACAATGAGCTCTCAAATGTCCAACTTTTCCACATTGAAAACATCGACGAGTTTCTCTAGAATTCCTCTGCCAAGAAGGACCTTGTCTTTCCATGTTCATCATAGTCTCGAGCGATGGGACTAATGAAACAGTTAAATGATTTATGGGACCAAATAGAGCAAGCTCACTTGGAACTTCGTACTTTTGAAGAGTTAAAGAAACATGAGGATTCAGCAATTCCAAGAAGACTAGAGTGTTTGAAAGATGTTCAGCGACAGCAAGAAAGAGAAAAGGAACTTCAGCAAAGATATGCAGATTTGCTCCTGGAGAAAGAGACTTTAAAGTCAAAATACTGAAACAACATTTGAATTTTGTTATAGAGAATCTGATGCTTGTTTTCATCTTTTGGAAAAATGAGAAGAGGATGATGGCCAACATGAGCTAGGATGTGTCAGAGAGGCTTGGTTCTGCCCAAAACATCTTCTTGTAAGATTAGATCAACTCTAATTAGTTAGCAGTTTGTAAAGATTCCAACATAGCCATTTTGTAAATTTAACATGGTTGCAAGTGATAACAATTATAACATTTGTTGTTGGTATTCAGTCATTTCACTTGTGAACTCTTTGGTATCCTACTTAGGGTTTTCTTGACAAAGATATCAGTGGTTTGCTGTAATGTCCAGGCTAGCCTTCAGAAGGGCCTTGGTCTCAACAGGATAGCCACCACGAGGATAATCAGGAATAGAGTATAAAGTCTTTATTCTCACAGTCTATCTCCTTCACCCAGTCTATTATAGTCTGACCCAGGCTCAATCTTAGTGGAAGCATGCAGGAGGCAGGAGAGCCACCAGGAGAATGGTCAAATCTGAAATGTCTTTATTTCCATTCCTTTCAGCCCTTAAATACCTTAGTATGATTGCATCATTATAGCACACTAAATATGTGTGAACTAGAGAATCATAACATCACCATACCAAGTATATGTGGACTAAAGAACCATCATCTCATCAATTACACTGAGTTAACACACTGTTGTAAGTATCTTTGCTTCAAGTATACTTTTCTCAGAGTTCTCCAATATCTGCAGTCCTCTACAGTTTGGCATTTCCTTCTCCAACCCATTTTTACAAATGAGGAACTGAGGTATAAAGGGTTATGAAGCCTAGATATATTTGTGGCTAGAAAATATCTCAGAAGGATTTGAACTCATAAAGATGAATCTTCATAAGTGTAATCTTAATGTTCTCTCCATTGTTCCACCAAATTGCATATTATTTTGTGTAATTTTCACAAGCTTCTTGTGATATATTATTCCCATTTTACAGATGAAGAATTTGAGGCCAAAAGAGGCTAAGTAATTTTCCTACATTTCCAAAACTAAGAAATTTCTGAAACTGGATTCAAACTCACTTTTTACTGACACCTAGTTGCCTAGCTGATATTACCTTCAAATCCATAGTTCTCTATTTTATTCTCAATTCTATAGCTGTAGAAATCGAAATTTCTATGAAATATTTAAGTGCAAAATGAATGAACTCTGCCTGCTATCCCATTTAAGGGAAAGGACTTTAGATGATTTCATAATTGGATTTTTTTTTCTTTCTGGAGAAATATTTCTCTCTTCATTTTCTGTTCTTCTCATTTCAACTTGTGTTGGATTTGACTCAAACCAGTTCAAATTTGTCTGAACATGTGAGATGATTGAATCCTAGCCTACTCTTGCTAGACAGAGAAGCAGAAGATCAAAATAGAACTCTTGGCTAATTTGAAAGACCAAAAACAATGCAATCTGCTTGTGATAAGACAACTAAAGAGGAAGAACTTTTTAAAAAAATAGGAGTGGGCAGAACATAAGAATAAAGAAGGAAAAAAAACACCAAATACATATTGCTCTTATTAGTCAGAACTTAATAAGTCTGAGGATGAGTAAACATTATATTTTCATTTTTGTTGTTATCTGATTTTATGAATAGTATTTGGCCATTTCTCTTTTAACACATTCAACTGATATATTGAAATAATGTATTTTAGATGTAAATTTCATTTCATCTAATTTCCTGCATTTCATCTAATATCCTAAAATCTCAAGAAGTTAGAATAAGGTTGATTTTGTCCATGTTCAAACAATCCAAATATTTACAGGCACTACTACTGTTCTAAGTTTTATGGCAAATGGTTCTATGGAAAATATATCTGAATCTAAGGGCCTTTTAAATCAGAAAATCGATTATAATATTTTACATGTCAATCACCTTTCAATGATTCCTAGTTTTTGAATTTTGTTGGTATTGGTAGAAAGAAAAACAGATAGAAACCTTTCTTTTATTTTCTTTTTCTTTCTCTGATATGGCAATTTAGTTTATCCTTCAAATGAAACTGTTCTCTCTGAAGTAATTAAGCAACTTCCATATCCTAATAGCTAAATTTATTAGGTTATTAATAAACATTTTCCTTGGGTTTTGCAGCATTTACATTACAGATTCCATTCTTCTCATGCATACTTTGATCTCTTATAATTATCAAGAAACTCCTTTCCTTTGCTTTTCTTTCTATCTATTCAATTATCTAGTCACCTTTGCATTTTCATCATAAATATCACTTCTACTAAGTTTGCATATATCTCCAAGATTTATAGGCCTGTTTTTCTTTTCTTTTAATTCTTTTCTTTTAGGTCAGCTCTCCTGATTTCAATGATCATGTCTATGAGGATGACTCTAAGATCTATATATTTATTCTTATTTTGTCATCTTAACTCTAGTCCAATAACATCAACAATCAAGATTTATTACATGTCTACTATTTGTCAGGAACTGTGCTGAGCACTGGAAATAAAAGAGGCAACAAACAATCCTTACTCTTAAGGAACTCGCAATCAAATGTAGAAGATAATATGAAAACAAATATATACAAGCCAAATTATATATAGGATAAATAGAAAATAATTAAAAGAAAAAAAGCAACAGAATTAAAGGAGTTATGGAATACTTCTTATTAAATATGGAAGTTTAATTGACACTTAAAGAAAACCAGAGACATCAGGGGATGCTACAGAGATATCTCAAACTCAACTTCTTACTAAAGGTTAGACTTTACCAAGCTGGCCAGGAGATGGAAATGAAGAATGATGGTGGTGATGAGCAGTTAGTAAAAATGTGAGAAAACAAGAAATGAAAAGTTGTACAAGGAAGAGCAACAATATTATCACAGGACTGCTAAGTATTTGAGGGTGAGTAATGTTTAAAAAGATTGAAAAGTTAGCACTAGTATAGTCATGAATGGTTTCAGATGACAACCAGAGGATTTTACAGTTGATCCTGGAGGTGATAAATAATTACTGGAGTTTATTGAATAAGAAGGTGACATTAAAAAAATATATATGCTACTGGAAGATTAAATTGATAGTTGAATGAAAGATAGCCTAGAGTTGGAAGAGATCTAAAATTCAAGGGAATCAGTTTGCTGGTTATTGCAGTAGTCCAAGAATGAGGTGATGAAGGCCTCCATTAAAATAGGGGCAGAGTAAGCATCTTCCTGCTCTGTGTCTTTGTACTACCCGTATTCAAGACCTGGAATGTTCTCCTTCCTCAGTTTTTGCTCCTGAAATCCCTGATTTTCTTTAAGATACAATATATAGACCATATTCTTCACGAAGTCTTTCCTGATCTTCTTCACTTTCCAAGATAACTACTTCCAAATTGCCTTGGATTCATTTTGTATATATTTTATAGGCATTCATATATGTACTTTTCTCTTTAGAAAATGAGTTTGTAATTTCCAATCCCTCTGTTTTTGTCCACTTGCATTTTTAATTTCCTTCTCAAGTTAATTTTATATTATTTCAAAGTCTGATTCTTCTTGTGCAGAAAAATAACTGTATGGATATGTGTACATATATTGTATTTAACTTATACTTTAACATATTTAACATGTATAGGTCTACCTGCCATCTGGGGGAAGAGGTTGGGGGAAGAAGGTGAAAAGTTGAAACAGAAGGTTTTGCAAGGATCAGTGCTGAAAAATTACCTATATATCTTGTAAATAAAAAAGTTATAATAAAAAAAGAAAATGAGTTTACTGAGCTTCACTTAATTGTTTCATTCTGTTCATTATTTTCCCAGAGATTATCATAGGAATTTATTTAATATTAATACCTAATGAAATGATTGTTAATTGATTTATTGTTCTTTTTTTTGTGGCATTGATGAACACCTTATCCTTTTAAGTTCTTTTCAATATAGGATGAATACTGATATAATAAACTGCAGTGACTGAGAACATTACAAGCATAATAACAAGGAAAATTTTATATATATACATATATGAGTATAGGATACTTTTGTTGCATTTTTAATACTGATAAACCTCTTCACATACATTGTGTAATTTAGATGTACCTGGTGTCACAGTAGGTAAGATACTTGGCTTCAAAAAGATATGAATTAAAATCTGTTCTTTGTGACATTTCAGCTCTAGTTCTTTTACCAGATTGCTCCTCACACTGGTACTACTCTCATCTTTTGACTTTTGGAATCCCTGCCAAGGATTGACTCAAAAGCTACTTCCTCCTACACATGTCTTTCCTGATCTACCCAGCTATTTGTGTCACTTCTTCACAAATTACTTTACATTTTTTTCCTATGTACATTTCCCATTAACATATCTGAATAAATATTATTTCTTCCCAATAGAAAATAAGGTTTTGTGGATGAGGATTATGTCATTTACATATCTCTATAGCCCAGTACTTTGCCTTCCAGACAGTAATCAGAAAACAAATAATGTTTCTTGAATTTAATGGCATTGTATTTATAAAATAAAGATAACAAAATTACCTAAAGTTTTTACCTCACAAATTTTTAATGAAGAAAGAACTTTATAAATAGGGAAATACTATGGAAGGTGCACCATTACTTTTCTGTAGCTTTTCAATAATAAACAATAAAATTGGACCCTAAAGTCACTGAATCCATATTTCTGCTACTTGTGTGCCATAATAGATTTTCAACACAATATAAATTATAGATTCTGATAATTTTCTTTAACTACTTAATTATCAACTGAGAAAGAGAGAGTATCAAGTGATCATTTGAAATTGCTATATCTAGAATTATAGTGTAATCTCATGTCATTTGCAATGGTCATAAGCCATTTCCTAGTGAATTTCAGAATGTTTTCTGAAAATGGATTTTACAAAGTATGGTTTATATGATAATGACAATAGAAATTTGTGAATTTCTCAGAAAGTAGTGATTACTTGGCCTTTATGCAATCTGAATGTCCAATTTTGAAGTAGTTAAACCTCAAACTCATGTCAAAGTGTTTGAAAAAGAAACTACCTGTATATATCTAACTCATTACTTCCATTTTTTAAAATAGTTTTTTTAAGTTCCTCTGGAAGTTTTGATTTATTTTTCTGAAGGAATATAAGCATCTTGATTTTCTATTAGTGTTAAAAATGTTAAATGTCTTTTTACAGAAAGGATGGATGCCTTTGCTAATTTCTTGAATATATTATAAATAAGTCAAAATACAGTCAGATTTGTTTATTAGCTCACTGTGACTAGAAAGTATTCCTTTAACAGGACACATTTGTGTTAAAGAAAAATACTTTTGAGTGAAAAAAATATTCTTGAGGATCGTTTCACCTGTTCTAGCATTCCCCCAAAATAGCACTTTCCTAACCCATATTTTAATTGTAATATTATTTTTTTCTTTCTTTCTTTTTTCTTTTGTGCTGAAGCAATTGGGGTTAAGTGACTTGCCCAGGGTCACACAGCTAATAAGTATTAAGTGTCTGAGATCAGATTTGAACTCAGGTCCTCCTGACTTCAGAGCTGGTGCTCTATCCACTCTGCCACCTCGCTGCCCTCAAAGAATAGTTTCAAGGTTCTCCTCATCAGTATTTTTATTTGCTCCAAAATGAATTAGATGAGGTCCCATTTCAAATTTAAAATCTCATCAGGGTCCATCAGGGATAACTATTGCCAGAGAGTGGAAGGATGAAACTGGAGTTAAATTCATAGTTTTATCTTAGAAATCATTTGTATGTCCCAAGGTTCATTTTGGTTTCAATTTATAAACATTTAATAAGTACCAACTATGTACCAGTCATTAAGTATAGTGTAAGCATACAGATATCTCATTTAATCCTCAAAACAAATTGGTGAGGAAATTGCTATTATTAAACATTTTTATGGTAGGGGAAACTTAGGCAGTCAAAGATTAAGTGATTTTTCTCAGATTCCCATAACAAGTAAGTATCTGAGCAACATCTGAGCTCAGATTTTCCTGATTGCAGGCCTACTATGCTATTCACTGTACCACCTAGTTAATTTCTATCCTTCATCCTCATGTCAGACCAAATGACATTGGGGAGGGGTGAGGGGAGAAGGGAGGAGGAGTCATTGTACAGTATGTTCATCAGTGATTGATCAGACTAATACAAGCAGAGAAATTTCTACCATAAATAGTCTATGTGAAAATTTGGGGTAAAGATATTTCAAAATTTGGGCATCTCATGTTTTGAACTCCTAAAATTCTACTTTGCTCGTAGAGTACAGTGTTTTCTTTAATGTGGGCACACCATGTTGGGCAGTACTGTGCCAATGTCTCTCATGTTTCACAATTAATACCAAAGTTCTTCAGAGAGACTTTGAGAGTGTCCTTGTATAATTCATTTGATTTTCATGTGTTTGGCTTGTGTCAATTCTCTACAAAGCAATCTCTTAGTGAAGCATAGAGTTGGTATTTGAACAATATGATTAGGCCATTGGAATGGCATTCTCTGCAGTAGAGTTTGAATGCTTGGAAGTTCAGTTCAGAAAGGAACTTTGTGTCTGGTACTTTATATTGCTAGAGGTTCTTCAGAATTTTCCTCATACAATACGAATGGAAGTAGTTCAGTTTCCTGGCATGGCAGTGAGAAACTGTACAAGTTTCAGGCATGCAAAAATAAGGTCATCACAATAGCTCTATAGACCTTCCATCTGATAGGCAGCCTAATAACTCTTTTTTCCCATATTTTCAGAGGCTCCTAAACACTGACCTAGCTCTGATAATGTTTGCATTAACTTCATCATCTATGTGGATATCCCAGGAAAGTAGTGAACTTATTCACGACATTCAAAATTTATCATTTGCTGTAGTCAATGGTTCTGGATATGGATGGTGCAGTGAAGACCGGTGGAGAACCTCTGTTTTCTTGATGTCAATTGTCTGGAATTAGCACAAGAGGAAGAGAATTGGTTTATATTCTGCTGCATCTTAGCCTCATAGTCTGTGTTCAGCATGCAATTATCTGTGAACAAAAATGTCACATATTAACTTTATCTCCACTTTAGTTTTGGCCTGTAGCCTTTTCAAGTTAAATCATTACCATCATTGTGGTAGATGACCTTGATATTATTTTCATCTGAAAATATTTTCTGAAAACATTATGATAAAAAAAATGGGAGCAAGGATATAGACCCACTTTACTCCATTGGGATGATTCAGAAAGTTTGAAAACATTGTCCATTATCTGCATGATGTCATGATTTTCTTTTTTAACAAAACTGATGAATTTCTCCAGGCATCAACTTTTGCCAAGATCTTCCACAAGGCCTCAGGACTTACAATATCAAAAGCTTTAATCAAATTAATGAATGTTGTGGACAAACCTCTGTTCTGTTCCAGTTATTTATTCTGATACTGTCAAGCAACAAATACCATATCAACCATTTCTCAATCCTTTGTGAAGCCACACCAGTTTTTAATTAGATGACCAACTTTGAGATGAAGGATCAGATTATTAAGGAAAAGTCTGGCAAGAATCTTTCTGGCAATGACTAAGAGAGAGAAACACATATCCTCCCAGCAAAAAAATCAAACACATACACACACACACACACACACACACACACACACACACACACACAGAGTGATTGTCACAGAAGTCCTTTTTTTTCCCAGGAATATAACTAGGATTAGTAGGTAGAGGAGGTAGAAAGCAGAAATGAGAAGAGAGAATGTTCCAAAAATGAGTGACAATGAAAATACATGGAGTTGGGAGATTTTATTCAAAGAACAAAGTGCCACTGAATAATAGAACATAAGGAAGCAAAGTACTGTATAAGTGGTAAGAAGGATAGAAATATGTGTGTGAGGGGGCAGGTTATAAAGGACTTTGAATAGAAAATGGGATATTTAAAATTCAAATCCTAGGGTTATGAGAAATCACTGGAATTTATTGATAAGGAGGTGATAAGGTTAGAGCTGTACTTTAGGAAGATGAATTTGAAAATTGGGTGAAGGATGGACTGGAGAGGAGAAAGGGAGTCAGGGACTTGCAAGAGGCAAATTGTTAGGTGACAAAGTGATGTATGAGGGGAAAAGATGTGGCATATGCAAGAGATCATATGAAATTAAGGTGATATACCTTGGCAACAGATTGAATTTGGGGAGTAATAGAAAGCAATCACCTAAGTCTTTAGAATGTGAGAAGTGGACCATGATTAACAGGTTGTTTGTTACCCAAAGCCCAAATTTCCCTAAAACTTACTTTAAAATTTAAAAAAAAACCACTCTCATTTTGATTCATCTTAAATATGTCATCAACAATATCAACATCATCCTAATTTGAATTTACATAGATAGCTTTGTAAAATTTACTAAGCATTTTATAAATACTCTCATCTTACACTCACAACAATTATGGAGAGCAAGTGGTTTTTCTATATCATCTTGTAGATGAAGAAAATGAGGTGAATCAAATTAAATGGATAGCCTAGGGTCGTTTGAAACTAGATATGGATTCAAGTCTTCCTAACTCTAGGACCAGAACTCTAAGTACTGTACAATAGAGCTACCTCTAAGTCACATAGTTAAGTAAATGCAACCTGTACAAGAGAAATATACCTCTAGAATGCCAAATATCAATTTAGAAAAATTTAACATCCTTACATTATAATAGAGATAAATCTAAATATTTTATATCATAGAGAATAAATGCCAAAATTAAAGAAAATGTTAAAAATCTCACAACCTACCAAATTTTCAAATTTTGAAAATTTATACTTTTTAGTCATAAATTTTAGAATCTTACTGCCAGAATTAATGTATTTTTTGTTCTTTTTCCTGAAGATTGAATTATTTGATTCTCTTTTTAGCAAGAAGAATACTGAGAATTAGATTATCAAGTAAATGAGCTATTGATTTGTCCATGTATGGCCATACAGTTCCTTCTTCAGATCTTTCAAGTTATTATCATTATATACACACAAAACTTAATATTTCACACATTATTTTTTTTTCTTTCAACATTTTAAGGTTTTTTTTTCTAGTCACATGTAAAACATTTTTTATATTTGTTTTTAAAATTTTGGCTTTGTGATTCTCTCTTCTTCCCCTCTCTTCATTGAGAAGGCCCAGGTGAAATTATGCACATTTCCATAAAAATATCATATGCAAAACATTTACATAAAAAATCATGTTCCAAAAGAAAACATATTCCTCCTCTTAAAAAAAAAAACTCAAAAGAAAATAAAAGAATATTTTACTCTATATTCAGGCACAATCAGTTCTTTTTCTGGGTATAGATAGCATTTTTTGTCATAAGTTCTTCAGAGTAATCTTAGGTCATTGTATTGTTGAAAACTTCAAAGTCATTCACACCTGGTCATCCCACAAAATTGTTATTTCTGTGTACACAATACTTTTTTACTTTGCTTGAGTTCATGGAGGATTTTCCAGGTTTTTGTGATAGCATTCTATTCATTATTTCTTATAGAACAATAAAATTCCATCCATATTATATCTCTTGATTTCTCAAGTCCCCTCCATCTTTAAATTTCTGCTGATGAAATCAGGTTTATTGGAAAGAACTGAATTTGAAATCAAAAGAGTGGAGGTGAATCCTTGACTGTTAATTTCTATTAGGTCTTAAATATTTACTTAAATTACTGTGGGTCTAAGTTTCTTTATGTATGGGCAAGTAGGTGGACTCAGTGAATAGAGTTCTTTCTGGGCCTAGAGTCAGGAAATTTAGCCTCAAACATTTACTAGCAGTGTGACTAAACGCAAGTCACTGAACAACCTTTGTCTCAGGTTCTTTATCTGTAAAATTCAAATAATGGATTAATATTATAATGTAACTAAGATTTCTTTCAGCTCAAAAATTTTAGAAATTTTTCTCAGGGTCAATTATTATGATTTTTTTCTCACACACCATTTCTCCCGCAAAGGTCTTTTTTTGTCAGATTTACCTCTTCAGTTTGGATTATCCTCCTACTTCTCTATTCACACATTTACTGAATTTATTCCTAATTTCCTAAAAAAAAAATCCTTATTTATTTGTGACTTTGTTCAAAATCTCTTTTTCTATGTCATTCAGTTTCTTTATTTTTTCTCTCCTCTCCCCTCTCCTTCTATCTCCTTTTTTCTCCTCTCCTCTTTTCATTTCTCATCACTTTTCCTCTCTTCTTTTCATTTCTTTCCTTTTCCCTTTAATTTGTTTTTTTTTTAATTCAGGAATTCCATATAGTGTGTGAAGTAGTGAGAAAATTTTTTTTAAGAAATGGATACCTACAAGGATATTTTCAATATGAGTGATTTATCTAGGATATAGACATAGATTATATTAGGTTTAGTAAGCATTCTTAGGATTCTTAGGAAGAAAGCCATTTGGAAAACAAGTAAGCTTAAACATGTGGGTGATAATAGTTCAGACTGAAGAAAGGAAAAGAGAATTAAAGAAGTCTGGGGAACGATTGGAAAGCAGAGCACATGAACATATCTCTCCTAATCCAAATTATATTCAGTTACTTGGAACTGGAGTCTATCTTCATGCTAGTGCAATCAAGAGGATTCACTACAGCATGCCCAGCAGCAACCCTGAATTCACTGAAAAATAGAAAGTTTCTCAGTGTCGGAAAAGTTCCTAGAAGAACTCCATAAATGTAATTTGAATGCTTTGCAAAAAGTTTAGAGAGAAGAAGAAGGATTTGAGGAAATGCATTTTTAATACTGTTAAATTTCTCCCCACTTTACTCTCCAAGGATATTCTCCCTGGGGCTTCTGATGGCAACAATTTGATGGGTGGAAAAACTTCAACATTTATAAGTGCATTTCAGTGAAATTGAAAGATGATTTTCAAAAGAGGAAACATTACATTAACCTCAATTTTGAAAGCGAAAAAGTTAAAAGGACTGGTCTTAAAAAGTATTTCAAAAAGCCAGACTGGTTTGAGAAAATACAAATTACTGACCATTTTTGTGCCACACATTCCTATTTTGTATTTTAATGAAGACCTATCTTCTTGGACTATAGTTTAAACACTAATGCTGAGTTGCATATAATTTATATCTCTTAATCCTTTTAGGAAAATGTCAATCAATATTACAAAAAAATCAAGTCATAGTTACTGGAAAACATTAGTCAATCAATTCACTATGACCTAGGCACTGGGAAACCAGACAGTAGTTAAACAAACTCTGTCCTCAATTTATATATATATATATATATATATATATATATAGGAAGAGTACACAGGAAAAATATATATGAATAGAACAATTAGATGCAATGTGATTTTGTTGAGTAGCTGAGTTTAGGAAAAGTGGCAATTAGAAGGTGATACTTCAGATCAAAGAACATTACTGGAATTAAGAATTGGAGATGTGGAGGGAGTACATTCAGGTCATGGGCATTTTTAGCCAGTGCAAAGGCAAGATGCAAGATATGTACTGCTATGTATGAAAAACAGTAGGGAAAAAAGTTGCATTGGCCTAAAGAAAGTATGATAGATATTCCTTATTTTTTACTTTTTCTTTCTTTCCTGGAATTTAACATAGAGCTTTAACTATTGTAAGCTCTTCATAAATATGTATTGATTTGTTGATTTATTTTTCTCCAAGATAACCTAGGGATTAATTTTAACTGGCATAAAGGTCAGTAACCAAAACTACATATTGCAAATTCTTCCTATTCTATGTAAAAGGGCATTCTATTCCATTATTGGAATGGGCAGAAATAGCTCACATTCCTTGACTCCACCACTTATAAGCAGGAGGTCAACTCATAATCTGCACCTCTACTCTCCCTTGGTATTTGAGAACCAGATTAACTGGTGAACATCAAGTTCCTTCCTTCCACAACCAAAACTGATGTGCCAGATTTGTTACCTTTGTACATTTCAATTCAAATCAATTCAATAAACACATTCCCTTTATATAGATGCTAATGGTTTCTTGGTGTTTGAGACTTGCTTACCAGTTTCTATTCTTTTTTTTTTTTTTTCTTTAGGCTTCTTTATTCTTTAGGCTTAAAATGTAAATAAAGAGCAATATAAATGGGAATACTGAGGATAAATGATGTACATATGATAAATAATCCAAATGAAATGAACACATATGGCTGGAAAAGAAGATACTCAGAACATGATTCAATATTAAAAGACATTCCTATGCTAAAATGATACATTGAAAATATTAAAAGAATTCCCTTGGTGACTCTTTTTGAAGGATTTACAAAATCCCAGGCATAAGATTAAACAGGATAGGAAGGGTTAATGAGGTTTCAATTGAATTAGTGGAGGAATATCTGCAATGATAAAATCATTGACTTATGGATTTGGCTTTGGAAGATTCCATAAACATCCTTAATCTAAACCATTTATTTTAAAGAGAAGGAAACTCAGGCTCAGAGAAGGGAAACTAATGAATTAACCAAAGCCACATGGCTAGAAAGGTTCCCAAGTCCTAGCTAGATGTCTTTCCATTCTATTAAGGCACTTCATGAAACCACCACCAGCAGCAGCAGTTTCTGTGTATCTGACAGTAATTATCTCATTTTATTCTCAAAGTAACTGTAGCGATCAAATTCTATTATTGTCTCCATTTGCCAGTTGAGAAATCAGTGACTCATGCAGGGTCATATGGCTAGGCTATCTCTAAGGCTGATTGAATTCAGGTCTTCCTGATTCTAGCTTTAGCACTTTCTTCACTGCACCACCTAGATGCCCACTACAATGAAATGTAGACAATGAAAAGAAACAAGAGGAAGTGTGAGTGACTTATCAAAGACCAAGAAATAGCAAACTTGAGAAAGCTCTCACTATATTAACCTTATTGATATAGGAAACACATTTTGAATTGGATAAAATCATGAAATTTCTAAATAGTTTCAGTGTCAGTTTGATGTTTGATTTTTATGGTATTCGCTTCTTTTTCTAAAATATATGATCGTTCTCTGGGAGCAGGTTTCTTGGGAAGGTTTTCTGGAAGCAGCCTTAGTTTCAGTTCAAAGTAATAATCACTTCAAATGCAGCCAGCTGATAAAATCCAAACATTTATTGTGTCCTTCAAAGTCTTGAGCTTCAGCCCCTAGCTCCCTCCGAATGTCTTCAGCCAGCACAAAGGTGGAATATGGAATGACTCTGTCTCCGCCTCCAAGAGTGGGCTTCTATATCTCCCAGAGTGTTCTTTGTCCCTGAGAGCTTCTTGCTTATATGCTGTACATTGAATACATATCAATCATTATATCACTGGGAAACCATTATTTGTTGTAGGATTAAATCAATTCTAAACTAGATTTAAGCATTGTCTCCTCAATTCCACTTAGTACCTTGTTTCAAGTTCTGGCCCATAACATCTCCTCGTTGAATCAGATCAATCATACTGAACCATGCTAAATTAGATAATTATTGTCTCTATCAATTCTAATGACTTAATCCTTTGTAAGGATTCCAACAGATTTTCATTAGATCATAGATGTTACAGGTTGTTAGACTGAATGCTACCTCAAGGATACATTCATATATATCTATATATCTATCTATATCTATATCTATATATTTATATATTTTTTTAATTAGAGTCAAAAAATTTTAACTCAATTTGATTTTAAAGCTCTCTGAAAATAACTCTAATACATCATTTTGGAGAGGCAGAATGCAAGTAGATACTCAAAGACCAACAATTCACAAGACAAACTCAATTACCACTTATGAGGCCTTTGATTCTTACTAACCCAAAATATTTATTTTCTGATACTGAAGAGATAAACTAATGCTTAAAGCCAATTTAAATCTAATATATATATATATATATATATATATATATATATATATATATATATATACAACCAGAAAACAAATGAAAGCATATCAGATTGCTGCTGAAAGTGGGGCAACAAGGTCTATTTCAGAACTACATTATCTAAAGTACCATGAAACATTGTTCCCCACTTTGTAACTGGTGGCAAAAATTGTTGGAGTTATCTTTGATGTTACCACCTATCTAATATGTCTGTCATTTATCAGCATTTCCTGGATATGCCAAAAAGGTGTTGGAGCCAGTTCATCATATTGTAGCACTTTAATGTAACGTGAAAGCTTTTAATGATGAGCCTCCGGTTCTCGTCTACATTGATCCATGAGGCTATTAGTATTAGTGATCAAGGAGAAGGATAATAATCACCCTGATACAAATAAGAGCAGAGCCTGAGAGAGAAAGGAGGAAGAATTGGGGGTGAAATTATAAATATCTATATGCCACAAACTGCTGAAATCATTTAAATTTTTTCAAAAACTGTCTCTTTTAGGATGTTTCAAATAGTTGTGTCAAATGTTTCCAGAGTAGGAAGGCTCAAATAAAATGATAAATACCCCCCAGCAGAACAGAGTTAATGCATGAGCAACAAACTTCATCAAAGTTTCTGTGTATTCCATTGATCAATACTTCATGATTAATGAATAATTTAGAATTGTATGACTCAAGATAAAGGTATGGGCTTGGGCCTGGGGTACAATGACTTGAAGCAAAAGCAATTTGGCCTCACGAAATTTTTGTAAAAATGAAAGCAAATTAATGACAAACATTCCTTCTAAGTGCATAAATAAAATATGATATTTAAAAAATTACTTTTCCATAGTATTTGAAATTCTTTACTAACTTGCGACTTCCAAGAGTTTAAAGTACAACTTCTCTGAGTATCAGTTAAAGTCATTGAATTATGACTCCCACTTATCTTTCCAGTCATTTCATTATATTCCCTTCAAGCATTCTCCAGTCTAGTCAATTTGGCCGCCTACTAGCAATTTCCTATACATTGCATTCTATTTCCTACCTCCTTGCTTTTCATGTAATTTCTCATGACTGTACTTTATACCCTTCTCAGTTTTTCCTTCTGGAATTCCTAGTTCATTCCAAAGCACCTCCCACATGATATCCCTGATATCACACCATATAGTATATCTTCTTCATGATTAGTTTTTTTTTTTTCCTTTTTATAATTCCTCTGCGAGTATTTATATATTTATGGACATTCTATTTCCCCTAGTAGAATGTAAGCTTCTTGACAGCAAGATTTTTTTGATCTTTCTATCCTCAGGAACTGGCACAGTGCCTTCCAAATATTGGGTGGCTAATTCACATTTGTTGACTTCAAGAAAATATTCGGAACCTAAAAGGAATAAGAGAGGTAAAAGATGTTTGACTAAACAAAGATGTTTTTCTCTCTGTGATGAATTGTTTCTTGGGGAAATGATTCAGGAAGCATTGGATGTAGTGAGTTTTCCCTAACATCAAAGCATGGAATATGTTATGTTTTAACAAATAAGATATGATTCATCAATAATATGTGAGTCATTCTTGAATGAAATGAGTGTGTACAGAAAGCTATCAATTTGTTAAAGATCAAAACTAATACAAACAATAAAAAGGAGAAAAGATATGGCATATGATAAAAATAACTTTCACCTTTTAAGAAAAAAAAATTACTGACACTCCAAAAGCAAAATATATATATATATATATATATATATATATATATAATTGGGGCCTGTATATAATGACATGAAGAGAGTGTATAATAATTTCAAAGTGAAATTTAGATAATGCAAATCAGTTGTTATGAAGATATGAAAAGAATTTATAAACTGTCTCACTCAATTAAGATATCCTTACTTGCCAACCATAAATATGATAGGCAAAAGATACACACTTTTAGGATAGATACTTGTTTGGAAAAGCTTATAGAAAATATTATGAATTATGAATTTTGAGCTTACAAAAAATAAAGTAATAGCAACTTAAAGTTTAGCAAGACTTGACTAAGCAATTTTTTTTTTTTTGCTTATATTTAAGGATGACGCTAGGAAAAGAACAAATGTGGCATATGGGAAAGATCTGCAAACATTTATATAACACTTTTTAGCATAGAAAAGAGCGAATATTCCACAATTGACTAAAATTCTAGGGCTAGATTTGCTATACTAAGATGTAAAAATAGAATTGGCAGGAAGAAAGATGAGACAAGCTATCAGACTGAACAAATATATAGAACAAAGACTCATATTGGAATCAATATAATTATGAGGGCATTACAAAGTTAAGTCTCAAGATGTAGAAACCCAAGCAAGATTGCAAAGGTATAGAGGAAAAATACAAACAAAAATCTAGACTTTTTGTTTCTTGTTTGAACAAAAAGGCAATCATAAAATTATAAACAACTACTGATCTCTATGCCTTCTTGCCTATCTATATAAAATTTAAAAAAAAAATGTAAAAAATACATTCCCTACTGAATTTATGAACTCATGCTTTCTAGAATTTTTTATTTGGAGGTTAGATGCTTTCACTTCTGACCTTGGACTAGATGATTTGGATTAGATGTCTTTTGAGATATTCTCCAACACTGAGTCTATGATAGAGTGGCATGTAAGCATAGAAAAAAAAAATTTTTTATTATGTAGACTTGCCAGAAAATGGAATTTTCCCAATTATATATTTTTGAACTATATATATATATATATATACCTTACATGGGTTATTAATTTTTAAAATCTTATAAAACAGTAATAACCAAAATCTAATATTTCTTTTTTTGATGATTCAGGTTCAATTGAAGGATCATGAAGTCCTTTAGAACTTTCTTAAAATTAGCATTTATCATCATATATTTAATGTTTGAAAATAATAGTTGATCATTGTTCTAATGATTAGAATGGCAGATACACCAGGTTTTTCCTCTATATTTTTGAAATATTGAAATTTTATAATGCAAAGCATAAAACCATATTTCATTGATTTTTAAATATACCACAAAGTTGTAATGATATAGAAAAAGATACCTAATTATTGTTAACAAACAACTGTCTTAACCTATAATTTTATTAGTGTTAGTGAAATCTTGCTGCAGATTCCCTCCACTAATTTGATCAGCAGTATATCTCTATTTTGTACTCTAAGAGGATGAAATACAGTTTCTTCTGCTTAAAATTCAAAGTACTTCACAAATTGGACCCAATCTATTTTTCTAATCTGATTTTATCCATACACTATCATTCTTTGATCTAACCACCCAAAACAATACCTCCTACTTTAGTCACAGAGGATTCTTCTGAGGGAGGGGAAAACAAATCAATCACTACCAAATTGCTTTTCCATTCTTTCAATTATAGGCAAATTATGTGTGCTTGTATGTCCAAAGGGCACCCACACATTGATATGGTAATTTTTTAAATACAGGATTATTAATCAAAAGAAATTCTCTCTGATTCCTTAATTTTTTTTTCTCTTTCTCACATACAATGTAAACATGGAGAATCAATCAACAAATATTTATTAAATGCCTCCTGTATACCAGGCCTTTTGTTAAATCCTGGGAATATAAGAACAATGAATGAAGCCAATACCACTAGCAAGGAGTTCATGTACCAAACTGAATGCATTCAAAACATGAATCCACTACACTCAACAGATTCAAAAGAATTGAAAATCACTCTCACTATTGAAAGTACTATTCTGTGAGGGTAAATACCAAGCCACTTCACAATGCTTAGTAGATATCCCAACTAACTTTTTCTGCTTATTTTAAGAATAAAGAGGATTTGGAGGAAAGTTTTAGAGAAGCCAATCTAAGCTTTTTATAATGGAATGCAGTCTACTAATGAGAGTCATCTTAAAGAAAAATAAGCTGCCAAGCCAGCAACTGTCTCCTTCTCTCTATCCATGCTTACCCCCCACAATGCCACCCCCCCAGAGAGCTTCAGAAAGAAGATAGAGATATCAGAGATGTGGAAGGGACTATTTCTTAGTAGCAGTCTGGACTAGATGACTTCCAAAGTCTTCTCTGACTAAGAAATTCTGTGATAATAATCAATGATTTTTTGACAACCATGTTTTGTTTTCTTATTCATGACTAAACTAAAAATAATTTCCCTCAATCTCAGAAATCAACTACACCTCGGGAGATTAAATCAGTTTCTTGTCCTTTCTTTTAAGAATATGACAACATAAAAATAAACCTATGACACTTCTACCCACATTGGATCTCAAACAGAAAGAACTTCCCACTCTTGCCTAATTCATTTGACATCTTCCAGGGACATTATGAAACATTACAAATACATACTGGTACAAGTAAATTAATTCATAGGGTACTAAAGGTGAAGTGAAGGGGGAGGAATTAAAATCTGCATGGGAAAAAATGAGTCAAGTATCAAAGAAGATATATCCACAATATTATTTTCTTCTGCTGACTGCATTTAGGCCATCTGTTTTTAATATTTTCACCTGATGAACCCAGACATTCATGCTCACTGAGAGTCTGGTTATATTGTTTATTTGCTTGCTAGTTGTAAAAGGAATGTCTATTCTTTTCAACCTTTTAAATTGTTCAGGGCAATTAAGCCCCTGAAAACCCAGAAACAAGGACAGAATGTGGAGTGCCTCATTTGCATATCCAAATTTCCAATTATGTGCATAGTAATATGCAAATCAGGCTTCTTCTCTCATGACAGAGAGCTTGATGGTAGCAAAACAGTCTCCCTGTCCTTGTAGGAAACACAGAACAACAATGACAAGTTCACCCTCTTTAATGATGAGCCTGATTAGGTTTGCATCTTATTTCTTGCAAGTCACATGTCTTAGAGATCTTAGCTTTTCACATTAAGGAAGAAAACAAGGAAAGCAATGAACTGCTAAAAAATTGGGATTCAATTCAATGTTGTCTGGCCTGAAGGAATAAAAAGAATTGGAGAGATAAAAATGCAGGGTGTATGTTGGAAAAGACAATAAAAGGGTACTATTGCTTAAAGTGAAAATTTCTGCAGGTTCTATCCTTCCATGATGATGGACTTTGAATGAAGCAGTAGGGCATGAAGTTCCAGCAGAAAAGTATCTTAAAACTAAAGATCTTTTTTTTTTCTTTCTGTCTTCCTTCCTCCCTTCTTCCCTCCCTCCCTCCCTCCTTCTTCCTTCTCTTTCTCTCTCTCTCTCTCTCTCTCTCTCTCTCTCTCTCTCTCTCTCTTTTTCTCTCTCTCTTTCTCTTTCTCTCTCTTTCTTTCTTTCTTTCTTTCTTTCTTTCTTCATTTCTTCCTTCCTTCTTTTCTTCCTTCCTTCTTTCCTTCCTTCCTTCCTTCCGTCCGTCCTTCTTCCTTCCTTCTTTCCTTCCTTCCTTTCTGGAACAACAAAGACCCAAATAATTATTGAGGGCTTACTATATGCTAGGTACTATGTTAGGTGCTGGAGATGCTAACACGAAATAGGCCTTGAAATCAAATATATTACATTCTATTAGAATTTTATACCTAGAATGAGCCTTAACTATCATTTAGTTCAAAATCCCCTTTTAAATTTCAATATGTTCAATAATAATATGACTGTTACTATATTTATATATATATGTGTGTGTGAGTGTGTGTTGTGAGTGTGTGTGTGTTCATAGATAGATAGAAAGATTAAACTTCACAAATCTCACTCAGGTGATCCTGGGATGCTCACTACTTGATGCAATCAACACACTATTATCCACAAACAGGAGCTCTTGATAGACATAGTAGTATTTCAAGAATCCCTCTCTATCCATTTGTATCTTGCATAAAACAAGTTCTCCTGTTTCTGCTTGCTTCATTCAACATACGTTCATCTAAGGACCAAGGTTTTTGAAATTGTCTCTTCATCATTTCTTATAGCACAACAGTATTAAGTTAAAATCATATATCACAACTTGATCAATTATATCTCATTTAATGGACATTCTCACAATTATCTATTCTTTTTTCATCAAAAAGAGCTACTATGAATATTTTTGAACATGGAGGTCCTTTCCCCTTTTTATGATTTCTTTGGTATCTAGTAGTGGTTTTACCAGATCAAAGGCTATGCAAAGTTTTAAATCTATTTGGGCATAGTTCCAAATTACTCTCTAACATTGTTGGATTAGTTCACAATTTCACCAACAATGCATTAGTATTGCAAGTTTCCCACAACTTCTGCAACATTTATCATTTTTGTCTGTCCTACCATATTAGAAAACCTGATGGGCATGATGTGGTATCTCAAAGTTGTTTTAATTAAAAGTTTAGAATACCAAAACATTAAAAGAACTAATTATTATCAGAGACAGGATTTAACACAGGTCTTCTTGACTCCAAGATCATTCATTTATCCATTTTATTTTGTGGAATTTCTGTGGACCTTTAGTTTTGAATATTTTTCTTACCAAATAAATATCTTTATAGCCATCTACCTATTCATTTATCTATCTATCCATTTTTATTTTTACCACTGACAAAATTTAGAATTATTGATCTTGTCACATGACTCTAGAAGCATCACTGATCAAAAGGACTGAGAGTTATATTGCAATTAGTTTTCTGAACAGTTTATGGTTTCTCTTTCCCTTCCTGTCTCCCTCCCCTCCACCCCGTCTCTCTGTCTCTCTATCGCTCTATCTCTATCTCTGTCTCTCTTTGTCTTTCTCTCTGTGTGTGTGTCTTTTTGTCTGTCTGTCTGTCTCTATCTTTTTGTCTCTCTCTATCTTTTTGTCTCTCTCTCTCTCTCTCTCCCTCTCCCTCTCCCTCCCTCCCTCCCTCCCTCCATTCATTTATCTTACATACACACTTGCATTTAAATCACCATAGAGAATTCCTAGTATTGAAATTTTATATAGATTGTTTCCCAAGTATATAATCAGTATATAATGTTAGAGAAACATCTCCCACACTCTGATCTTAGGTGATTTTCCTCTTTTTCCTATGTATACACAGGTAATTAATTTAAATAAAAAAAACATAAATTTAAATCAGAACATCTTGACTCCTAGTCTGATTGTCCACTGTAGAACACCATCTCTCATATATTTTTGTATTCAACTAGCGCAATATTTAATTTTTCTTTTCTTGAATCAACTGTTCATAGCCTTAATATCAAAGAAATATCAGGAAACAAAAAATCAAAACTATAGGAAAAGATAACTTCTATTTTTGTGTGGAACTATAAAACAACTTTTAAAATAACCATATGATAATTTGATATACTTTTAGATATTTATTACAGAAAATACATTATTTTCCTTCTTTTATTTAAATAACATGAATTTCCTCAATTTTACTTCATATTTATAATTCTTTAATCATTTGTCTAGCTCTTTTTTATTATTATTATAGTTTTTTTTTTATTTACAAGATATATGCATGGGTAATTTTTCAGCACTGACAATTGCAAAAGCTTTTGTTCCAATTTTTCCCCTTTTTCCCTCCACCTCCTCTCCCAGATGGCAGCTTGACCAATGCATGTTAAATATGTTAAAGTATATGTTAAATACAATATATGTATATATGTCCATACAATTATTTTGTATATAGCTCTTTTTGAATCCTTCACACTCTCTGGTCTTCTCTCTTAAATTGTAGAGAACAAACCTAGTCCTAGAAAGTCCATTATTAGCATTCCCACTATGAAATGTCCACAAGGACATTTGCTGACTCATAAAATTTCTTTTTACCACACATTTTTCTTTTAAGGGGCTTATTTGTCTTCACATAAACTTCCTATAAAGATACTTAACTCTATTAACTTTCATTTTCCCCCTCCCTCTGCTTTTAACCCTTTTCCAATAAATACTGGAAAGAGCATTAAAACAAACAAAGCAAACAAATATCTTCAAATTCTGTGTACGTTGACATGTCATTTATTTCTTATTTCTTCCTCCTCTCAAAAGAATATTTTTCTTCTTTGTGACTCTCTTTCTACTTCAGAAGGCTTCCTCAAAAACTGTTTTCTCAATTGCAACTGTAACTAGATTTTGTACATTCCCAGATCTAAGAAGGAGATGGTTATGTGACAGATGTTAGGGATCTGATATTAGGAGAAGATATCTCATACTCCCCTTCCACTTAGATGGGAAAAGACTCTTTTAATTAGATACATGGTCAGATGACAGTTTATTTTTAAAACCATCAGACTGGAACAATCACATTCCTTACCCTCAGATGTATACAGAAGTTTAAGTATTATTCATGCATATCATATACATCGTGATCTATATTGATGGAGAGAATAAAAAAGTTACCTTCTTCCCTCTCTTTATTGCTCTCTGGCCATAAAAATTGTACTTAGTATTTGGTCTGTTTTAATTGTTCTTTAGAATTTTAGATGCAAAATGGAGTGTTCTTGGATCCTGAGAATTAAAGCCATGTATGACCTTTGAAGCAGAATTTTGGACTGGATATTGCTGCTTGCCTCACAGTTAAGTCCTGCGAAGCTACATAAACATGTAAACTACAAACCCAGTAAAGCTTTGAACTTATAAATTTGTGAGATTGTGCCATATACAAATTGATTTAGGTAAAAAAAAAATCTTCCTTAGGGACTAAGGAGATATAAAGGGTAGAGGTGAGAGAAAAATAATTATACCCATCTGGCTCTAATCTATCTTTTCAGGCTAACTTCATATATTTCATATACATATAAATATGAAGCCCACACATACTTTTGCCATACCATAATGGAACCAAAATGTCCTCCCTGTTGCTATTCCACAACATTTAATATTTTCTCTTTTTTTTTTTTTGCACAGATCATCCCCCATACTTGGAATTTTTTTTTTTTTTTTAATACTGGGATCCCTAGTTCTTTTCATAGAATGGCTCAAGTGCCACCTTCTACATAGGTCTTCCATAGTGTCATAGTTTTAGGGTTGGAAACAAATGGGCTAGCCTCTTCATTTTATACATAAGGATGCTAGAAATGTACCTACCAGGATAACACAAGCAATATTAAAGCAGAATTTGTATATAGGTTTTATTGATTTCAAGTCTAATGCTTAAACTAGTATGCTATGAATCTCCTCAAATGTGAATGCCTCCCAATTAATTTAATATACTTATTTGCTGAATGCAAGGACTTAGAGGGAAGGAATTGTCATTTCTGTCTTATACCCAAAGATATTATCACAGTACCTATCACACATATTAAATTGATATTGAAATTAAATTTGTTAATCAGTCCCCCCAAAAATCTTAACAATGGTAAGAATTTTATCTATCAATTTATTTGTAGGTCTGTTTACTGAATTCAAGGATCATTTGCCTTTGATTACAGAGAAGCTACATAATAAAGTGAATAGAGTATTGGGCCTTGATTTGGAAAAACTGAGTTCAAATCTTGCCCCAAATACTAACTAGCTGTGTGATTACAGGCAAGTCACTTAACTTCTGTTTGTCTCACTTTCCTCAACTATAAAATGGGAATGATGGCAGTACCTGCTTCACAGAAATGCCGTGAAGATGAAATGAGTTAGAGAATGTTTGTATGTGTGTATCACAAACGTATGTGATATATACAAACATATATGTATATATGTATTTGTTCACATGCATGTGAATATCTACATACAAGTGTGTAGATAGATAGGTAGACATATATATGTGTATATGTATATATTTAGCATAGTCCTGTTAACATAGCAGGCACTAGGTAACTTCTAATTCCCTTCTCCCAGCTCTCTTACCAGCTATAACTCTCCCTTTTACTTCCCTCCTCCTCCATCAGCCACCTCTTCTCAAGCATTGAATGATAAAAGTGAAAAACAAAATCTGAAAACTGCCAAAAGCTCACATTTTGGTCTCTGCCATTAGTCCTAACTGTTATTATTTCTCACTTAACAATCCTGTGATAGTTGCATTTTGAAAGGCACCTATTCTCTTTCAGGTTTGAGCCCATATATTAACTGCAAGATCTCTAGAGCAATTAGAAAACGGAGTCCCTTTGAAGAATACTTCAGTGCCTCCTTTCTGATTTGAGTTTACCCTCTAACGAAAAAGGTAACTTTACTCTAGGGCAGGATAAAAAGCATCACTAAGATATAGTTTCATTAAAGCAACAGGAAGATTCTATGATAAATAACTTTTAAATTAAAACAGTGTCTAAACTCTAAGGATGGGTACATCTGACACAAGAACATAGTTCCTTTCAGTCAGATTGATGTGTTATTTTCCTTTTAATATCCATGAAATCTAAAAATATTAATTGTATGAGTCACATTACTATGAACAAAGAACACTTTTATCAGCAAAACCAAAGGCTATGGTGATTCTCAGTGTTATATATGTCCAGATTCACTTAATGGGAAAATTGTGCTCTAACAAGTAAAAAAGCATCAGAGACAATTTGGACTAAATCAAGATTTGCCTCTCCAAGTTAAATAAATCCCATTGAATACCATCACAACAATGGAAAAAGTATTTGCCTCACAGATGAGGTCTCAGTTAAAGAACTGAGTACAAAAATTGGAAAAGAACAATCATAGGAAAGGTAATTTACAAATTGTACCAAGTAAAATTTTAGAAAAAAGTAATTTGCTTCTGTGCCTTTGTTTCTCTATTTGTCAAGAAGAGTTTGATTATCATCATCATTATTGATGACTTGGATAAAGGTATTATGGTAAATTCATCAGATTGGCAGATTGCATAAAACTGGATTGTCTACTAGGATAAATTCAATAGAGTAAATGTATAATCTTACATTTAGAATAAAAAGAAAGCATCTCAAATATAAGATCAGGAAGGTTAGATAGCCTTTGTTTGAAAATATCTGAAAGATTTAGGGGAATATGAGATTTATGTGAGTCAATAGTATAATATGGCAGACAAAAAATGCTAATGCAATTTTGAGCTACATTAAGAAAGTCATAACCTCCAGAAATAGGGAGGAGTTAATCTCATTGTATCCTGCCCTTGTCGGACCTCATTGTGAGTATTATTTTTCCTTTTGAGTACCATCATCTAAGAAGGACATTGATAAACTAGAGCAGTAACTCAAACTTTTTGGAGTCAGG
Source organism: Antechinus flavipes (assembly GCF_016432865.1). Taxonomy (NCBI): domain Eukaryota; kingdom Metazoa; phylum Chordata; class Mammalia; order Dasyuromorphia; family Dasyuridae; genus Antechinus; species Antechinus flavipes. The sequence continues at coordinate 60,206,959 of NC_067401.1, read as the reverse complement.
ATCCCTTTAGATTTTTAAAAACATAGAAAACTTCAGAATGTTTTTAAATAAATGAACTATATCTTATTAGAAATTATCATAAATTAAACATGATAGTTCAATATACACCTTTATTAATTAATTTCAAATAGAAACAAACCAATTGCACATTAACATATTTTTATGGAATCTATTTTTCTAGAGGAGGAAATTATGTATGGATACATATATATATATATATATATATATACATATATATATATATATATATATATATATGTGTGTGTGTGTGTGTGTGTGTGTGTGTGTGTGGCATGTTTTACATTTTTAAATATATATATATATCTTTAATGCCTTAATATAGCACATCTAGATTCTCAGCCTTCCCGTAATATGCTGTTTTGCTTAAATGATCTGAAGAAAATTTCATTTCAGATAGACATGTAGTTGTAAAAAAAGGAGTATCATTTTAATATGTGAATGATGTCTTAGTATTATTATGAAAATGATTTTGTTATTGAAACTCACTGAAAGTATCTTGACATCATGCAGGGTGCCATTGAGTATATATTGAGAATGGCCAAACTAGAGAATATCTAGAGGAAAACAACTGGAATTGTGAAAGGCTCTGCATTGTATTGTATTTAAATCTATTTAAGGCATTAGATATATTAAGCTCAGGAAAAATTAAATTTTGGAGGAATATGATAGCTACCTTAAAATATTTTCTGAGAGATAATGTGATAAAAGATAAGTTTAGTCATAGAAAACAGGGGAATGGGCATTATAAAATAGTCAATTAAGGTTTAATGCTGGGCAGGGGATTTTGAAAGTTTTATTGGTCCCAAAATTGAATAAGTTTTCTTGACAAATTATGGTTTTCCTCTCCTTGATACTCAAGCAGATTCCGGTCATGTATGTGTTGGAATAAAGTCTTCTATGGTCCTTTACAACTCTGAAATTCAATGATTCTATGTTTATGCAATTAAATAATCTGAAAGTACATTTCAGTTTGATAATTTAAAATTCCAAATATAATTCAAATTCGTTAAAAATGATTTTGGACTTCAAACTCTTTACTTCAATGTTTAATTGAATTCTTATTCTTTGAAGAATTGTAATATGTAAGACAGGGGCAATTTTAATTTCAGTGAGTCAATAGTGTAAGAGAATTATCAATTCTGGTGGATTATTATAGTACAGAATTAGTTAGACAAATCGATACTTCTTAAGCCAAGAGAATTGATGTATCTCTGGAAGTCATGGATGTCTTTCTCTGGAAGTTAAGATATAGGGTTCATCAGCCAAGACTGAAATTCATATCCCAACATTCAGTAAACATAAATATGTCTTTACATACAAATCACTGTACTAAGTCTAGAGAAGAATAATCCATATGGTACAGAGCCTTGAATGTACATACATAGGCTTAGGTAAAGGGGGTTGGAATGTTTAGACTAAATAACAGATGATTCAGAAGAGACATTACAGATGTATTTGTTTATTTGAAATATTTTTGTCTGGAAGATAGTTTATAATTGTTCTATTCAAGGCATACTAGAAGAAACAAGAACAGTGGCTAGAAATTATGTAGAAGTTAAAAAAAAAAAAAAAAGGTTCCTAACAATTAGAAGTCTGTGTAAAGCAATAGGCTACCAGGGAAGATAGTGGGTAGCCCTTAACTGGATATCTTCAAGTAAATCCTGAATAATCACTTGTTGGATATATTGTGACAGGAATTCCATATTGAGTATGGTTGAAGGAATCATTGAATTCTGTACTATGAAATCTATGACTGAGTCTTTCTTGAATAGAAAATGAAATAGAGTGGATTAGCAATAGAATAATAACAACAATAGCAATATTATTGTTATTATTATTATTATTATTATTATTGTCTGTTCTAGTTGATGGTTGAGTTAAGCTAGGCTTACTGAAAATAAAATGAATATTGAATATATATCCCTACTTCAATATCTTAGTAGTTAAATTAGCAATATAAAAGTTGTAGACTGATTAATTATTAAGAATATGGGACAAAAGACAAATAAAATGGTGCCATGCCATAGCATTACATGCCTATCCATAAGCTTGGAGAAAGAGGAGAAAAGAAAAAAGAACAAATTAGGAAGAAAAAGGAGGTAAAGTGTGATAGGAGGAAAGGGGGGAGAAGACTGGAGGGAGGGGAAACAGAAGGAGAACACAAAGAAGAAAATTAGGAAGAAGAAATAAAGAAGAAAAGAAAAAGCAAGAAAGGAAGGAAGGAAAGGAAGAGAGAAAGAGAAACTAATGAAAAAAGGAAGAAAAGAAACAAAGAGAAAAAACAAAAGAGAGATAAAGAGAAAGGAAGAAGGAATTAAGGAAGGAAAAAGAAAGAAAGAAAGAAAGAAAGAAAGGAAGGAAGGAAAAAGAAAGGGAGGGAAGAAGGAAGGGAGAGAGAGAGAGAAAGAAAGAAAGAAAAAAGAAAGAAAGAAAGAAAGGAAGGAGGGAAAAAGGGAGGGAGGGAAGGAAGAAGGGAGAGAAAGAGAGAAAGAAAGAAAGAAAAACAAAAGAGAGAGACAGAAAAAGAAATAAAAAACAAAGAAAGAAAAGCAAAGAAACAAAGGTAAGCAAAGCCTATGTAATTTACCAGGGAAAATAGATAAAATAGGCATAAGTAAGAATGAAAGAAGATTCAGGATTTGGGATTCTTCTTCTAGTAAGGATAGAGTGTAAGGAGAATTTTACAGTGATTTTCAGTATGTAATAGTACTTTTTCTTTCATATCCAAATAGCTGTTTTTTGGCTGAAAATACAGCTAGTTCTTCCTCCTTATAGAGAAGTTGAAAGACTTCAAGAAACATCTCTCATTTGTTTTGATTGTGAAAGAAAATGAAGTTTATTGTTTAAAAAATGTTGATGCTAAGAATCTGAAAGGAATTCTAATGTTCTAATAGGTAAGAAAATGGAATATGATGTAGAATAGAAAAGGAAAGTAGTATCAATGAGGAATCAGATCCAAGTAATAGATATGAACCTCTCTAAAGAGTAGTGAATTGTACTTTCTGAGAATTTGGAAGTACATATTCAATGGCATAATGATGGGAATCTATGAATGCCAGTAGGTTAGACATTATGTATTAAAGTTCAGAGAAAGAAGACATGTAGTAAAGATTTATGATTCCTTTTTGAAGTGTTACTGAATCACGTATTCTTTTGCTTTCACAATACATATTTATTGGTCTTAATTGTAAACTTTCCAATAACTTTGAAATCTGATGATTGATTTATGTCATCTATTTATGAAGATGTATGTAGGGAGAAATGATTGTGCTAAATGTAATCAAAAAAGTATTACTAGTGATTACAGAGTCCTTTGCAAGAAACTGAAAATTTTAGAGGAATAAAGGATCTTCATTAAAGATCAGGATTTGGAGATGCCAAAGGCATAATAGAAAGTGAAGAGATGGTTAAAAAGAAGATGCCAAAAATCTCAGACTTCTGGCTAAGATGGTGAAGAGAATGCACACATCTACTTAAGTGCTGTGTTTTCTCTTAGAATAATTTATTTCATGACAAGCCTTGGAAATAGTGCTTGACTGAAAAAAAAAATTAATAATTATCAAGAAAAGATATCTTTGAAATTCTCCAAAAAAGGTCTTTTTTTGCTCGAAGGTGGGGACGGTTAGATTGGGCACAGACTGAAGGCAGGCAGCAGCAGCACAGCAGACAGAGTAAGGCAGGCAGTTCACAGCTGAACAGATCTGAGGAGGGTGGGGTGTGATCTCAGCCATCTCTGTAGAAAGAGCTTTAACACAGCATTGGCTACTTTGCCCTGGCAGCAAGCCAGTAGACAAGCAGAGAAGCTAAAAACACAGGGGGTGAAGACTAACCCCAAAAAGCTAGGGTCTCTTGGCATCTGGCCACATCCACCCACAGTGTCTCAGCATACTCTCAGAGTCTCAGAGTGCAGACACAGTGCAGCCATTGCTGTCCTGCTAGTGCCTCACTACTGCCCCCTCTGTAGAGGAAGCTGGGTAATATCATCTAGCCCGCCCCCCCCCAAAAAAAAAAAGCAGACCATTTGTTTTTCTTGTTAGTTTGTTTTCTTTGATTCTTCTTTGACAAAATGAGCAAAAAATTAAAGGGCACTCTAACTATTGATAGCTTCTATATGGATAGAGAGCAGACCTAAACCCTGAGGAGACTAAAAACAGACTATCTCCAGATGAATCCCAAAAAGGGCATATGATCTGGACTGTCATAGAAGAAATTAAAAAGGTTCTCACAAGAGAACTAGAAGAAAAGTGGGAAAAGGAAAGGGAAACTTGGCAAGAGAGTCTGAATAAGTTATCCCACTCATTTAAAGACAGAGTGGATAAAGAAACCAAATCCTTGAAAAACATAATTAGTGAACTGGAAAGAGAAAATAGCTCTCTAAAAAATAAAATTGGCAAAACCAAAAAAAAATCAAACAATGGAAAAGAATGTGAAATACCTTCTTGGGAAAACAACAGACCTAGAAAATAGATCTAGGAGAGACAAACTGAGAATTATTGGACTCTCTGAAAAATATGATGAAAAAAAGAGTTTGGACACTATTTTCCAGGAAATTATCAAAGAGAAGTGCCCAGAAGTTATGGAAACAGAGGGTAAAATAGAAATTGAAAGAATTCATCTATCTCCTACTGAAAGAGACCCTAAAATCAAAATACCAAGAAATATAGTGGCCAAATTCCAGAACTATCAGATGAAAGAAAAAATACTGCAAACTGCTAGAAAAAATCAATTCAAATATAGAGGAGCCATAATAAGAATTACCCAGGATCTAGCAGCATCCACATTAAAAGTTTGAAGGACCTGGAATATGATATTCCAAAAGGCTAAGGAACTTGGTATGCAGCCAAAAATAACTTACCCAGCCAAAATGAGCATCTTTTAAAGATGGACATTCAATGAAATAAGTGAATTTCATCTATTTTGGCAAAAAATATGGAACTAAACAAAAAGTTTGATCTACAAATACAGAACTCAAGAGAAACTTAAAACGTTTATTTTTACCTTCTGAATCCAATTCTTCCTGTGCAACAAGAGAACTATTCAGCTCTGCACACATATATTGTATCTAGGATACCCTGTAACATATTTAACATGTATAGGACTGCTTGCCATCTAGGGGAGGGGGTGGAGGAAGGGAAGGGAAAAGTCAGAACAGAAGTGAGTGCAAGGAATAATGTTGTAAAAAATTACCCAGGCATATGTTCTGTCAATAAAAAGTTATAATAAAAGAAAGGAAAAAAAAAAGAAGATGCCTTCTGGGAATGGGATTTTATTTTCTGGACTATGGTTTAAAGTATTAGAATGACATACTCTTGAAAATAGATGGAGGTCTATAATAAGATATAATAATAATTTCCTGGGCTCTGGAAAAACTGATCAAGTGGGTTATAATTTAATCACAAAAAGACAAGGCAACAATATGTATCTAACAAATTACATTTATTAAATAAGAACTGTATATGAAATAACTACAATCTAAGGAGTATAAGTGCCAATGCATATAGGAATTTATGTGATACAAATTCATGAACGAAGCCAGCAAAAAAAGCTATGGTCTCAGATTCATAAAACACATTGACCAGACATGCTGATGAAAGAAGTAAAATTTGATTTCAACTATCAGTAAGACTTTGGGGATAAGTTTTATGATTAGAAGGCAGTTCTACATGGGTACACAAAAGGAAGACAACAACATTATAAATAAAGAGAACACATTCACATGAGAAATAACAAATTAGATTGTGGGAAACTGTTGGAAATTCTAGAAAAGCATACTATATTTGGATAAATGGGGTATATTCCTAACAATTAGAGCTATTCAAAGTAGAATGAGAACTAGATTAAATAGATATAGAACATCTGTGAAATGTTTACTGTGTACCAAACACTAAAATAAGCCTTAGAAATATGAATATAAGCAAGAAAGGCAGCTACATGCCTTGAAAAACCTTATATTCCAAGAGACAAAAATAACTGTTTAAAAATATTAGAAAGGGGGATTGGTCCTATAACATGGTAAATAGATGGTTTGGAAGTGATATAGAATCCTAGTTCTAAATATGATAAGATCAGGTGTTAACAATCAGAACTCAGCATTCCTGGGAGAGAAACCAATTTTTGAGAGAAGTTGAAGATGATACTGAAGTGCTTTATGAGGAGATAGTAGATTTTCCTTTACTAGATACCCTTTATCAAAACACAAGACTTTTGGTAGATACTGTTGAATGGAACCATGTATTCCAGAAGCAGGGTGGAATAAGGGTCATTAATAGCCTAGCTTTTAATAATAAACAATATTTCCCATCATTCCTTTATTATATCTTTACTCTACTAGGAAACTGGTTATTATAACTTTTACCATGTTCCATAGCTCCGAGTTGTTGGATTCTGCAGTGTAGGAGGTTTTTTGCACAGAAAACTGATGAGAGCACTTGATGCTTGAACATTGCACTAGATTGTGGAGACAATATATAGTATATTCCTTTATGAAATAATTAATTAATACACTTTGTTTAACCTTAAGGAAGTCAGCTATAAGTTTAAATGGACTGATTGTGACTTCTGTTGCAGAACTGCTTTACTTTATATATCACATTTATCACATCTCATAAATGATGTGCTTGGGTTGCATCTTACTCTTCTTCCAGGTCTGCGATTCTGTGATTTTCCCCCTCAGCTTTACTTTCCACCTAATTCTGCAATAGTAGTGTAGCTTTGAAGTTTTCTTTGGCTATTCCTTCTCTCTTATACAATGTCTCTGATTGCTTGATAAGTATTTTCATTTTATTTATGAAAACTCACCTTTCCCTTCATCCTATTATCACTGCTTTATCTTCTTGTCAACTTTGTGTACTAATCTTCTCATTTACCATCCTCTGCCAGGATATTTTATATCTTTTAACTACAGTATATGTATATAAGAAAATGTTGCCTAATAACCTTCTGAAGGGAATGACAATGGTAATGATACTGAGGATGGATAGATGAAGGACACAATTTCTAAAACTTATTCCATTATATAAATTTGACTTATTACATTTACTGCAGGGAAGAATCTTCCATTATCCTATTATGAACCAACAACTGATTCTTGTGTAAGGATGGTATTTCAATTAATTCTGTAATTAATATAATCAAATCAGGGTTAGACTATTAACATGAATTAATCAGTCCATCAAAAAAGTCCTTAATCAATTGAAAAGGAATAAAATGATTTGGGGCAGCTGAGGGCATAGTGGCTGCATTACTGGTTTTGGATTCAGGAATCTGAATTTATCTTTATATATCCAAATTTGCTTAAGACACTAACAATGTGACTATGGGCAGGTATTTAACACTCTTTGTCTCTGTTTTGTCTTCTGTAAAATGAGCTAGAGAAGGAAATGACAAAGCACTCTAGCATTTTTGCCAAGAAAATCCCTAAAAATGGAGTCATGAAGACTTGGAGATGACTGAAATAACTAAGCAACAAGAAAAGTGGTTTGATAAATAAATTTAAAATATGACATAACAAAGAAATTATTTTGTAATTTGCTAAAATAATCAAGACATTTCTTGGGGACTATAAATAATAATACAATAAAACAATTCAGAATTCTCAGCCCCAGTTAGACTGGTATTCAAATCCAGAGATTAAAATTCCAAGAATTGCTTTTGGGAGAAATTTTCTCTCCCTCAGCCCCTCCCCACCCTCTCTTTCACTCTCTTGGTATCTCTCATTCTTTCTTACCTTCCTCCTCCTTCTCCAACTCTTTCTCCTTCTCTCTCTCCTCTTTTTTCCTAAGGTAATGATTTATAAACTTCAAAAGTAAGAAAGTCAGTAGTTCCTATCAGCTGATGGAGCTTATAAGAATATCATCAGATAGCAATAGCTCATTCCCATTCTAGTATCAGGAACTAACAATAGATACACAGGATAAACCAGACAGTTCTAGTCTTTTTTCAAGGGCATTGAATCTCTGAGACCAAGAGATAAATGGATAGATAGGTAGATAGATAGACAGACAGACGGAGATGGTAAATAGATACAAACACACACACACACACACACACACACACACACACACACATAGAAAAAGGGAAATTTCGTGAATATTACACACACACACACACAAACATCTGGTATTCAGGAACTGTGAGTTTATCTGTTATTTTGGCTCCATTTTGCCCAGGAAATGTGCCTATATATGTGGGGACATATAGAACTTTGTAAAGAACAAGCTAGCTCCCTGGAGGCCTCAGGAACAGCTTCAGTCAGGTTAAGTAAAAATCCTTGGTCTTCAGGGGGAGAAGTGAAGGAGACAAACAAACTGCCTCAAGCTCACCACCAACCTCCTTTCTCCTGGTCCTGCTGTAAAGTGAAGTTTTCTCACCTCTCTCACCCCACCCCTTAATCCTTACCACAATTATCTGTATACACCAAACATTGAGCCAGCACAGTACAGTGAGAAGGGCCATTTTTCCAAATATATGCTAATAAAATCATTGTTCAGTAGATAATTAGCCTTAAGTGCTCGGTTGTCTAATTCAAGCACACCTTTTAAGAATTTCAGCCCTTTACAGAAGCTCAGTTTGTGAATATTTAATAACTGTAGTTGTTATATTATTCCATAAATGTTTTCTCAAAAAATTAATTAAATCTGGCTGATAAGAAATTGGTAGTTCATTGGTAGGGATTCATAAATTATAGTATTAAAAACTCAACTCAAAAGAGTTACTTATAGAATTCTGAGGAAAATAGTAGTCAACTACCCTCTGAACATTTGACCTGCCATGGTGAATACAAATTACAAAAGTGGCTCCAAAAGGGCTACTATATTTATGGTCTAGTCTAATGACAATCTGGCTCCAACCTAACTATTCAAATTTATTTCATACTACCTTTTAAGTTTTTTTACAAAGATTAGGCAATGTACTAGCCCCTGTGTTTATATTGTCCTTTCTTGTCCTTTTGCCTTTGAAAGTGCTTAAAATACATTCTTATCTAATTTCTATCCAATAATGTCTACTTTCTTAAACTCAAACATAGATTCTACCTCTTCTCAAGGAAACTTTTCTGATAATTCTTTCCCTCAGATAAAATTGACCTTTCCCCATTCAAATATCTCATGGCATATTGTTTGATTATATTTAAAGGGGGGGAGGGTATGTCTTTTTTTTTTCTTTTGATCTAATGAAGAATCATTAAACTGTATGATTCATTCAAAGTAGAACCCATGATCTTTTTATTTATCTTTTAAAATTTTATATATATAGAACTTAATGGATTGCTGTATACATAGTAGGTGTTTAATAGGTGTTTATTTAATCGAGTTTGAAAAGATTTTGAAGAATTTGGAGATCATAAAATTCACTAATCTGTCAGTTTATAATGTTCACTTTATTTACGCAGCAAATTAAGATTAACTTTATTAAATCACATATAAAATTTATTGAAGTTTCACATAATATTTGTTATTTACTGAGTGAAAGCAGTATTTCCTAAGTGAGGTAAAAGAAATTTTCTAGTCATCTTAAATTGTGTAAGTAATGAATACATGTACACCTTTCAAATACAGTTTCTTTTCTAATCTATGAAAAGAATGTCTAGACTAATTATTACTTTATAATTTTGATGGTCTAATGTATGAACTGAAGCCAACTAAATAGCTTAGTGGGTAGAGTACCAGGCCTGAACTCCAGAAGAGCTGAGTTCAAATCCAGCCTCTGAAACTTACCAACTATGTGACCCAGGACAACTCACTTTATTTCTATTTATCTTAATTCATTGGAGAAGGAAATGGCAAACCACTCCAGTAATTTTGCCAAGAAAGTACTATGAGTAGTATAGTTTGTGGGATCATGAACTGTCAAACATGAATGAATAGCAATAACACCAATGTAAGAAAGACAAAAGGGAGCATATTCCTGGAAACACACACAGACACACACATATATGTATGTATATATATATTCTTACAAACATACTAATCTAATGTATGTTTATTTTTTTAGAATATTAAAATATTAGAACAGAATGAACACCAAAGGTAATTTATAAAAATTTTCACATTTATATAGCTCTATATAGTTATAACCTTCACTGAAGTCTTGCTTCAATAATCTATCTTGAAATGGAAGATTATTATTACTGTTTGGTCATATCCAAGTCTTTGTGACCTCATGAATCATAGCACACCCAATACTGTTCATGAGATTTTCTTGGCAAAGATACTGGAATAGTTCACCATTTTCTTCTCCAGGGAATTAAGGCAAACAGTGGTCGAATGACTTACCTATGCTTATACAGCCCGTATCTAAATCCAGATTTAAATTCAGTTCTTCCTAACTCCAGCATTTGCTCCATTGAGCCATTTAGCTGCCTCAGGAAAGGACATTACTTAGGGTTTTCAATTCTATGCAAGAAGAACACACTCTATATTAGATCTATATTGGATCCTATAAAGCTGAACAGGTTTTGTATACAAGGTAAAAGGAAACTATGTGCTGCTGTTCCTGAACCAGTAGAGGTAAACTGAGAGAGAACAATCAAAGGGAAGTTAGGTACCAGGTGATAAATGTTTTCAATAATCGTGGCTAATTCAATTCCAAAAACATTTATTGAACATTTATTATGTACTTAGTATGTTCAAAGCACAGAGCAACCTCATCTAAGACATAGCAAGAATAATTAACAGCATTTATGGAGGATTAAGGGTTACAAAGTGATAGTAAAAGGTATGTTTATACATTACAAAACCTGGGATCATTGAAGTGAGTATAGATTCTGAATCATTTCTGAATATGTCCCATTCTCCTAATAGTAGATAAGTTCTGTGAAGAACAGAGAGCATATATTACTCAAATTTTGTTCTTCTCCTATGTCTGAACATAGTGTATTATATAAACACAATAAATCTTGAATTTAATCAAAAGTTGATTTGTGTTATTTTTACAACAGCTTCATCATATACCCTTTTACAGATATGGAAAATAATGTTTAAGGAATTTAACTGATTTTGCCAAAATTATAAATACCATTGAATGTTATAATGGATAAATAATTGAATTTTATAATAGGACATAAACTCTAAGTAAAAGTTTTCAAATCTGCTAAATTTCCTCCCTAGATTGTGAGCAAATTTGCATGTAATTTCATTGCTTATAAATTGTTCTGTATAATTAAAACATAATTAAAAATTTAAAAAGTGAAGAAATAAACAGCTTTTTTAGTCTTTTTAAAAGATTATTTGTCAAAACCCTTGTTAGAATTTTTTTGGAAACTAAAAATCTGACAGTAAATATCCCTGATATTATATACCTCATATTTAGAAATGAGAAGAAAGTTGGGACTAATCCAATCCAATGAACATTTAATAAGTATCTACTGTGTATCTAGCAATTCACTGAATCTGGGCATATTTATGTGCATTATTTTTTGGGAGAGTCACTGTGCTAAATAGTTGTAGAGAGTTGTAACTTTGGAGAAGTACTTATAATAGAGTAAATGAGATATGGGAGGGGGGACAGACTAGAAGATAAAGACCATAAAGACCTCCCTGGTGGCTATCCTGTCTCCTTCACTTCTCCACTGAGATGAGAGAGATTCCATCTTGGGAGCTCCTGGTGGTTCTCCTGCCTCCTGCATTCCTCCACTGAAACCAAGACCCATTCTGAAGGTCCCAGGAAGCTAGCCTGGCCCCAGGTGAAAAAGATAGACAGTGAAGGAGATAATAAAGACTTTGGACCTTATCCCTGACTATTCTCATGGTGATTGTTCTGCTGAAACCAAGGGTGGTCCTGAGACTTCCAGAAAGCTAACCAGAACATTACAAATAGTGTCAAAAATTTTATTCACATCTTTTCTTTGACATATATTTATTGCCAGACCTTGAGAAATTCATTTAATGTTTTGGTATACCAGAAAACTTTCTAAGACAACATGCTTTTTAGAAAGTAGGAAGCACTTTTGTTTTCAATGAAACTAAAGATCCAGTAAATATCTACAAACATGTATTCATAGTAATTGTGTTTAAGAATTATCACCTACACTTTTACTCATAAACTAATCAAGAGACAACCAGGATGAGTGATCAAAGAAACCTAGCCTTATGGGAGGTGGAATTAAGCCTGAAAGCTGATTGAACTCTCCCAGTTTCCCTCAAAAACCACATGAAACCAAGCCACTGAACAAAATCTGATGGAATGAAACCACTCTCCAGCTCAAGATAGATTGGAAGAACTTCAAGAATGGTCAATCTTAGTGGGTAAAAGAGGTATTCAGCCTGATTGTCTGAATATTTAAAACTGTTGAGGCTGAATCATTTGTTTTCTTTTTTCCTGACCTCTGTTGGCCTACTCTTACCTGTTGAGTACAGAGGATAAAAATCCAAGTTCAACCACAGTGTGGATGCCATCAACTGAACTGGGCAAGAAAGGAAGGACTTTCCTTCCTCTGTTTCCTCTCTTTTCTACTGAAAGCAATATGGCTTTGTCTGGTTCTGTATTGTTTGTCTTCTGCTTTTTCATGTAAGAGATGTTATTCATAGTAAGGGAGTTCAAGCCTTGGCTACCTTGAAGCCAAGACTACAGGCAGTATGATTTAGTCAGTTACAAGAATCCAGAAGTCCAAGGACTTGAGCTTGAATTGGGTTTTGAAATTGAAAATGCATCTGTGATTTTATTAATCTATGAGATTAATGAGAACAGATATAAATTGTGAACCTAATCTTCTTCTCCTCTCCAGAGACTGATAAGGGAAAGAAGAGGAATATTATACCTCCCACATATTAGAGGATATTTTTATATTAGTGATTATACCTTCTGAACTAATATCAATTAAGGCACACTTTTGGCAGGCATTAATACAAAGTTGAAAAATATAATAGTGCTATCTGAATAAAGTATCCATAGATTAAACATTTGTTGTTTAGTATTCCATATGACATATATGCAAAATAGCATAAACTTAAAGTCCCATAGGATGAATAAAATAATATCTGTGTAACATTTGAAGTCATTATGAGGGAAGGCTAAGGAGCAAAAAGAAATTATATAGATGCTATGTCTTATATTACAAAAGCATAAAAAAACTTCTAATAAAAGTATATGTAGCCATATGTTGCATAATTAAAACATAAAAATGAAAGATGTGAAACATTTTTCCAGGTTAGCAAACAACTCATTTTTCTTTTAAACAAATTGCTTTGAGCATCCTTAGCTTGGAAACTCCTGACAGTAGTGTTGAATTAATATATGCTTATAAAAGCTATAAAATAATGGTTTTGCCCACTTATAATGATTAATGTCATTTGATTTTAATTGGACATGCCTTCCTCTCTTTTGTTATGAGGATCCCAAATATAATAAGAATCAAATAGATAAACTGGAGATTTAGAAAGATGAAACAAAGTCCATTGATGAAAAATTAGGAAGAAGTGAAGAATAAAATGGAAGCATGCTATGGAGTGTGTAGTTCTATATTGAAGAAACTATGTTTTAAGCCATTTCACCATACTGAAAACAAATCTGGCCATAGGGCAAGTGTTGTATAATTTTAGTGGGAAAATAATAAACAAGGTGTTCAGCTATCAATTTGGATATTCTAAAAGTTTTTCTGATTTTGTAATAGTCAGATGATTTCCCAATAATCATCTCCCACTCATTGAAGCAAAGATAAAAGTCCATTGTAGCAAAGATAAAAAGTCAAATAAAATCAGTTTAATAAACTGATCGTTTATAAAAACATGTATGACATTATAATTTCATCCTTTTACCTCTCTTCCATGAGAACATAAGTACATTCCTTCATTATATTTTAGGAGCAAGATTGGTCATGTTTGTTATGTTTGCATTTATATCATTGAAAATAAAGTGAATGTAAATATTTTGTTGCAGCTTTAGGTCATTGATCTGGTGTTGGAAGGAACCTTAATAGCTATCATGTTCAAATCCTTCATTTTTACAGATGACATAACTGAGAATTACAGAGGTTATATGACTTTTCTAAGTTTCATACAGGTATGAAAGTTTAGAAATAAAATTTGAACACATCTTTTATCTTTTCTCATTTCACCATTTCTCAGAATGTTAAAATTCAGAATTTTATAGAAAATATTCTAATAGTGTCACATTTATTTTTCCAAGAGAGAAAAAGAAAATAAAAGATTCTCCTTTAGAAAAATCACTATTGACTGGTATAAAATAATTCTAAATAATAGAAATAGAAAAACAAACAAATAAAAAAGACTAGAGAGAACAGAAATTAAAAACAAAAATATAACTAGTCTGCTATAGTCTGATTATGCATTTATATATATAAAACATTTTATGATTAATTGTGCAGGAACTCTATATGATTGATTTAATCCTACAACAAGATGTTAACTAAGTAGAATTAAGATAATGATTCTCTAGTACTTAGTATAGTTCTACAAGTTGACACTTATTCTACAAGATTGACATCTATGATGATGTACTTTTAATAGAGTATATAAGAGCTAAGAGATCTGGGAGGGGAGACAGACTTCAAGACAGAGACAGTCCTGGTGGCCTTATGGACATGTATAATTTTTCATGTTGAATCATGTTGTTTGTTACATCAGTACTAGCCTATGTTATATTACTATGTTCTTGTGTAATACCTCCCATCTTGAGGGATTTATGTATACCTGTTTCAAGTGAGATCCTTCAGAAACCCACTAACAGAATCTGGTTTGACTCCCTTTCCTTTTGTGTTTTCATCTCCCTTCCTAAGATGTCAAGAAAGGAGTGATCACCTCCTTTTTTAGTGTTTTCACCCCCTTTTCTGAGAAGTCAGGGATGGCATGATCACCTATGTTTTAAAACAAAAATAATCAAGAGATATAAAGGGCAGGAACTCTGTATATTGATTTAATCCTACAACAAGATGTTAACTCAGTGGAATTGAAAGAGAAGACTTGATCAGCCTCCTGGTGGCTCTTCTGCCTCCTGCATTTCTTCCACTGAAACAAGACCCATTCCAGAGGGGCTCCAGAAAGCTAGCCAGGGCCCAGGAGAAGGAGACAGACTGCGAAGGAGATAATAAAGACTTTTGGGCTTTATCCCTGACTATTCTCATGATGATTACTCTGCTGAAAACAAGGCTGGTTCCAAGAACTCCAGAAAAGCTAACCAGAACATTACAAATAATACTCAATTTTTATATTCATTGGAATTAATAGATTATAAATATCTTTTGAGGCAAATTTATTACTCATAGAACTTTAAAATATTGATGAAATTTTAGTCTTATGATAATTCACAAAATGTAACCCAAAGGTAGCCTTCAAATTGTTCATGACATTCTTTAGTCATGTTGATACTTGTTGAAGTGGCTTGCTTTTATTTCTAAACAATATGAATAATTTACTTTTCATATTTCATTTTAAAATAAAACATATTACCTTATTGGTATCCCACAAAATGTTACACTGATTTTCCCTTAATCCTGATTAATATTTTTTGTATATTCTATAGGGTTAGGAGATTGCAAATTCTTTTGCTCCCTTGAAAGGATTCTAAACACCTTTCTTTCCCTCCCAAAAAGCTAAAGAACTATTGAAACACAACTTAATTTGGCAATTAAAAAGAAAAAAAATGAATTCAATATAAAAAATCCTAATAGAACTATTTAATTGTGAAATTAATCAATACTTAACAAACATTTATTAAGTACCTACTATGTGCCAAGCACTGTGCTAAGTACTAAGAATACAAATACAGAAAAGAAATAGTTTCTATCACCCAAAAGATTATAATCTAATGGGATACAAAACACACACATAAGAAAGCTGGAAAAAAAAAAAAGCATAAAAGATTTTCATATTTATGGCATGGTGGAGAAGACAAAGAAATCCACAATGATTCCAGTCAGACAAGTCAAAGATGCTAAAATTGAATGTAATCAGCTGGGAAATGAGATGTCAGACGATATGTCTCTCTTCTCTGCCCTCTTTAAATGAAGTTTGAGTTCATGGTTCCAGCCTCTAATCAGAGGGACAGAAGGTACTGATGTGGTTATAGCTTTGGAAGAGACTCTTCATTGGATGAGTGCAAAGAAATATCAAATGATCATTAACTTTGTAGTGCACCCAACTTTTATCAGATATCATTTGAACTAGATAGCCAATGATGTCCCACTGATATCCTTTCAAACCCTGTGGTTCTATATAATTTGGAGTGGTTGTTGAATCATGCTTAGAAAATATTTAGAATTTCAATTCTAAACTACTTATTCAATGCTATGTGCTTATTCAATCCTAATTACTTAGAATTTTAATATATTAAATATATATTTTTCTATGGTCCATTAAACATAGTATCACTTCATTTTAATTACTTAGAGGTATAATAAAAATATTGCTATTGATATTTATTTAAAATAGTTAAAACCTTGAAACATAGCTCAATCCTTCCAGCCACATTTTGATGATTTTCTAAAGCACATACTGTATATTATCTTTACTTGATAGTTCCCTGTAACCTATATATGAAAAGTTGAATGATAGGCATATTGTCATTTTAATGTTTAGAGTGACCGATGTTTTAAGTATTCAAAAATGAAACTTAAAGGCTTAATTTGGATGTTATTAAAAATTCATTTTAAACTTATATTAAGAATGTAAAGAATTTCAAAATTCATCCAAATTTTGATGATTGAACTAAAAGTGGAAATAAGTGTATTTCAAGAATAATCTCCATTGTTTTGCAGCATATGTAGTGATAAATGATCTCTGAAAGTTATGAATGACCAAAGTCAAGCAAAGGTATTTAATCAATTTCAAGAACCCTTTAGTGTGAATGCTTTGTATTTCTATGAAATTAGATGTGATCAAGGACAAGGCAGAGTACATCAATGCTTTTTTCCACTATCATTTGAAACAGTTTT
Organism: Antechinus flavipes; assembly: GCF_016432865.1. NCBI lineage: Eukaryota > Metazoa > Chordata > Mammalia > Dasyuromorphia > Dasyuridae > Antechinus > Antechinus flavipes. The sequence goes on along the minus strand of NC_067401.1, from coordinate 60,190,053 downwards.
GGTTGTCATCCTACTGAAAGAATATTTAAGAAATGATAAATGATAAGAATCTTTTTTCTTCTTATTTTAAGAGGAAATGGACATTATTGACATGAAACCAATATTCTTTTTTTTAAATATTTTTGAGATAGTTTTAGTTTTTTGAGTCATTAATTTCTCATTCAAATAGTTATCTTGATGGCTGAAAATCAAAGAATGACATCAAAAATATCTAAGAATAGAAAAAAAAAGATAGATCTTTCACATAGAATGAAGTCTAATTCCATGAATGAATGAATGAATGAGGAAAAGGAATGAGAAATTCATTAGGTGCTAGTTGAGTGTCAAGCATTATGTTCAGAACCAGGAATATAGATGAAATGGAATTATGGTTCATATATAAAAATTTGTTCAGGTCATGTATACTCTTCATTTGGGTGATGCTATATTTTGAAGAGCTTGTGATTTCTAGGGAATATCCTTGGAGAGACTTTGCAGCATCTGCATACATTGTATAGCTCTTTCCACAGTGTTAATTATTTGGTGAAAATGAGCCCCTGAGATAAGCTTTAGAGACTTTTTAAAAGTCCTTCAGATATTTCCTTCTTTTCCCATCTGCTTTTTGCTTTACTGGTCACATATGACATTTAATCATATGGCCTTAAAGGACCTTCTTTCTCTTTGAGGTCATAAAATGCCACATTTAAATCCTTGATCTTTTTATTTGTTCTTTTCTCATCTAGACAAAGAAAGTGGGGGTTCATGACCCAGCAGATTTGAAGAATTACACTGAGGGCACTCTGGCATCTAGCATTTTAGAACCCAGGTTTTAGTCTAGGTGTATTGAATTTGGTATTTTAGCTAGTCTGGAAACAGTGAATAGAAAAGCAGGATTTGAGCTCTGAAGCAAACTTCTGGACCCATGTCTACAAAAGTTGAAATAAAGATTCATCTACAAACAATACCATTTTGAGGGTAAGAATCTGGGATAAATATTATATAGGAGCTGATAGGTACTTTTGACCTTTCTACATTTTTGAATTGAATATTCCTGTGTAAAAACTAAATCATGTTAAGTGGTTGAAGGGATTATTGGATCTCTTGCTAATGGGGGAATGGAGTGGTGGTGGTGGTGGTGGTGGAAAACGTGAGCTGATGGGCATAGAGAAGAAAAACACCATAATCACTCTGGGAATTTTAGAACACTGAAGGAGAGATATAGTATCCTTGCTCTTAGAGAATAGGACCCCAGAACATGTTATATGAATATATGTGAATATATATGAATATAAATATTCAATTTAAAAAGAAGAAGGTGAGAATATATTTTTAATAAAAGACAACAGACATACAAGAGTGGTGCCAAGGAAGAGATTTTTATCTGAAAAACTAGAAATGGAAGTTGAAGAAAGTGGTATCTGAAAGTAAGCAGATGGTGAGATGGTTTGAATGTGTAAGTGGTTGGGATGCTAAACTGAAGGTGGGATGAGAGCATTTATATAGCACTCACTATAGCATAAAAATTGGGCTAAGCACTTTATAAATATCTTATTTAATCCTCAAAACAACCATGTGAGTGCTTTTGTTTTTTTATTGTCCCAATTTTACAGCTGTTCATTTAGCTGTCTTAATCTGAAGCATGGCCTGGTATCTAGAACCAACCAGTGGAAATGTGAGCTAAATGGAATAGTTTGTACAGATTTAGTCACCAATAAACTTTATCAGGTTCTATGGAGAAAGCTCCAAAGATAAATGGATTAACTTTCTCTAGAGTCTGGGGGTATGGGTTCTGGAAGTTATAGATATGAAGAGCCAGCTATGCTGAATATAGAAGGTAGTAGTTTAGTTGAGGAGAAGTAGGTCAATGACAGCAGGCACATGATGAGATGGTCTTAATCAGCATATAGATGATAGGATCAAATATTTATAATCATCCAGTAGTGTTCAAGGATTAGGCAGGTTAGATTGTAAACACTTAAACAATAGTTCACATATTTCACTAGTAGCCATACAATGTCAAAAAAGACTTTAAAAAGGCCCAGAGCATATTGGGTTAATCCCCAAAACAAATCCTTGGGACCACAACCATGGTCAAACATTTTACAGGACTGATAGGCATTGGTTTATTGTGAGCCCTTTTGTAAAAGGATTACATGTAGAAATATCAGAGTATTTACATATTAATCAAATCAAAGTTAAAAACCATAATATTTATAAGAATAGTGCTTTATATTTCTATGTATACATTCACATATTTGTCCTATTTGATTCTTAATATAACCTCAGAAATTAGATTGGATAAGCAATAAACCATTTACAACTCCAAAGTCATAAAACGAATTAGTTCCAGAGATGGAATTTAAATCCATCAATAATCAATCAATAAAATATTTAATCATTTTACATAAATACCTAAACCTTTCACATTTGGTTTTTCAATCCACAATATTTCTAGAGGTTCCCCTTTCAAGGATAAGACTTCCTGGCAATAATAGTTGAGAAAGAGATTAAAGGAATAAGAATAAGCAATGAGGAAACCAAATTATCACTCTTTGCTGATGATATGATGGTATACTTAGAGAACCCCAGAGACTCTACTAAAAAGTTATTAGAAACAATCCACGCCTTCAGCAAAGTTGCAGGATACAGAATAAACCCACATAAGTCATCAGCATTCTTATATGTCACTAACAAAACCCAACAGTTAGAGTTACAAAAAGAAATTCCATTTAAAGTAACTTCTGATTGTATAAAATATTTAGGAATCTATCTGCCAAGGGAAAATCAGAAACTTTATGAGCAAAACTACAAAACACTTTCCACACAAATTAAGTCTGATCTAACCAACTGGAAAAATATTAAATGTTCTTGGATTGGGCGAGCAAATAAAGATGACAATACGACCTAAATTGATGTATTTATTTAGCACTATACCAATCAGACTCCCAAAAAACTACTTAGTGAACTAGAAAAAATAATAACAAAGTTCATATGGAAAAACAAAAGGTCAAGAATTTCAAGGGAATTAATGAAAAAAAAAATCAAATGATGTTGGCCTAGCTGTACCAGATCTAAAATTATATTATAAAGCAGCAGTTACTAAAACCATCTGGTATTGGCTAAGAAATAGACTAGTTGATCAATGGAATAGGTTAGGTTCAAAGGACAAAACAGCCAATAACTTTAATAATATAGTGTTTGACAAACCCAAAGACCCCAGTTTCTGGGATAAGAATGCATTATTTGACAAAAATTGCTGGGAAAATTGGAAATTAGTATGGCAGAAACTAGGCATTGACCCACACTTAACACTGTACACCAAGATAAGGTCAAAATGGGTTCATGACCTAGGCATAAAGAATGAGATTATAAATAAATTGGAAGAGCATAGGATAGTTTACCTCTCAGACCTGTGGAAGAGGAAGGAATTTATGACCAAAGAAGAACTAGAGATCACTATTGACCACAAAATAGAAAATTTTGATTATATCAAATTGAAAAGTTTTTGTACAAACAAAACAAATGCAGACAAAATTAGAAGGGAAACAATAAACTGGGAAAACATTTTTATAATCAAAGATTCTGATAAAGGCCTCATTTCCAAAATATATAGAGAATTGACTCTAATCTATAAGAAATCAAACCATTCTCCAGTTGATAAATGGTCAAAGGATATGAATAGACAATTCTCAGACGAAGAAATTGAAACTATTTATAGACATATGAAAATATGCTCCAAATCATTATTAATCAGAGAAATGCAAATTAAGGCAACTCTGAGATACCACTACACACCTGTCAGATTGGCTAGAGTGACAGGGAAAGATAATGTGGAATGTTTGAGGGGATGTGGGAAAACAGGGACACTGATACATTGTTGGTGGAATTGTGAACACATCCAGCCATTCTGGAGAGCAATTTGGAACTATGCTCAAAAAGTTATCAAACTGTGCATACCCTTTGATCCAGCAGTGTCCCTACTGGGATTATATCCCCAAGAGATACTAAAGAAGGGAAAGGGACCTGTATGTGCCAAAATGTTTGTGGCAGCCCAGTTTGTAGTGGCTAGAAACTGGAAAATGAATGGATGCCCATCAATTGGAGAATGGTTGAGTAAATTGTGGTATATGAACGTTATGGAATATTGCTGTTCTGTAAGGAATGACTAGCAGGATGAATACAGAGAGGACTGTTGAGACTTACATGAACTGATGCTAAGTGAAATGAGCAGAACCAGAAGATCATTATATATCTCAACAACGATACTGTTTGAGGATGTATTCTGATGGAAGTGGTTCTCTTCGATAAAGAGAGCTAATTCAGTTTCAATTGATCAAAGATGGACAGAAGCAGTTACACCCAAAGAAAGAACACTGGGAAATGAATATAAACTGCTTGCATTTTTGTTTTTCTTCCCGGGTTATTTCTACCTTCTGAATTCAATTCTCCCTGTGCAACAAGAAAACTGTTCGGTTCTGCACACATATATTGTATCTAGGATATACTGTAACCTATTCAACATGTAAAGGACTGCTTGCCATCTGGGGGAGGGGGTGGAGGGAGGAAGGGGAAAAATCGGAACAGAAGTGAATGCAAGGGATAATGCTGTAAAAAATTACCCTGGCATGGGTTCAATCAATAAAAAGTTATTAAAAAAAAAAAAAAAAAAAAAAGGATAAGGCTTCCTACTGAAATAGTGTGATCAGCAGCCTACTGCCAGTTTCTTCTGATTCATGTATGTATGTATGCATATTTATTTATTTATTACCTATGTAAATATGTATATTTATTTGAGAACTTTGCATGCTATGATGTACTTTTCAATTCATATAAATTAAATTAGTATATTTCTAAACTTTAATAAAGTGATTTTGAAATCTGAAAAAAAACATATTTAATCACATTTTATGGTCAGGCATTCTACTAAGCACTGGAGAATTGAATTTGAATCCAAGTCTCTTAAATGTCATTTAGGGGAATGAATCTAGAATCCAGCTCAGCTAATATTAAGTGAAATTATCTTCACTGAATGATATTTAGTGGCAATTTAACAAGCAAATAAAATCACAAAATAAAAGAAATCTTAGTGGAAATACAAAATAACTCTTACATTGTACAGTTCTTAAGCTAATAAAAATAACAAAAGAAGAGGTCACTTGATGACTTTCTTTAGAAGCTCATTCTTGTTTTTTTATTAAAACTTTTTATTCACAAAGCATATGCATGGATAATTTTTCCAACATTGACCCTTGCATAACTTTTTGTTGCAAATTATCCCCTCTTTCTCCCCTACCCCCTCCCCTACCTGGCAGGTAATCAAATTCATGTTAAATATGTTGAAATACATATTATATTCATTATATGTATACATATATATACAATTATCTTATTGTGCAAGAAAAAATCATATCAAGAAGGAAGAAAAAGTAAAACTGAGAAAGAAAACACAAGGCAAGCAAATAACAATAGAGACAGTAAGAATGCTATGTTGTATTCCACACTTTGTTCCCACAGTTCTCTCTCAGAGAGTAGATGGCTCCATTTGTCACTGCACAAGTAGAACTGGTTTGAATCATCTCAATATTGAAGAGAGCCTCTTCTATTAGAATTGATTGTTGCATAGTCTTGTTGTTGCCATGTATAATGATCTCCTGGTTCTGCTCATTTCACTTAGCATCAGTTAATGTAGGTTTCTCCAAGTTCCACCAACAATGTATCAGTGTCCCAGTTTTCCCACATGCCCTCAAACATTTGTCATTATCTTTTCCTGTCATCTTAGCCAATCTGACAGGTGTATAGTGTCTTAATTTGCATTTCTCTGGTCAATAATGATTTGGAACACCTTTTCATATGAGTAGAAATAGTTCCAATTTCTTCTTATGAAAATTGTCTATTTATATCCTTTGGCCATTTATCAATTGGAGAATAGCTTGAACTATTATAAATTTGAATCAATTCTCTATATATTTTAGAAATGAGGCCTTTATCAGATTCTTTGGATGTATAAAGTGTTTTCCCTGTTTTATTGCTTCCCTTCTAATCTTGTCTGCATTAGTTTTGTTTGTACAACCCCTTTTTAATTTAATATTATCAAAATTATTTATTTTATGATCAATAATGATCTCTAGTTCTTCTTTGGTCACAAATTCCTTCCTCCTCCACAAATCTGAGAGGTAAACTATCCTATGTTATTTTGATTTGTTTATAGTATCATTCTTTATGACTAGATCATGAACTTATTTAGACCTTATCTTGGTATATGGTGTTAGGTGCGGGTCTATGCCACTTTCTGACATACTAGTTTCCAATTGTCCCAGCAGTTTTTGTCAAATAGTGCATTTTTATCCCAAAAGGTGGAGCATTATCAAATGCTAGATTGTTATACTCATTGCCTATTTTGTTCTGTGAATCTAATCTTTTCCATTGAACAACTACTCTATTTTTTAGCCAGTATCAAATGGCTTTGATGACTGCTTCTTTATAATATAGTTTTAAATCTGGTACAACTAGGCCACCTTCCTTTGTTTTCCTCTTCATTAATTCCTTTGAAATTCTTGAACTTTTGTTCTTCCAGATGAATTTTGTTGTTATTTTTTCAGTTCAGTAAGATAGTTTCTTGGGAGTTTGATTGGCATAGCACTAAATAAATAGATTGGCTTAAGGAGTATTGTCATCTTCATTATATTTGCTCAACCTATTCACAAGCACTTGATATTTTTCCAGTTGTTTAGATCTGACTTTATTTGTGTGGAAAGTGTTTTGTAGTTTTGCTTATTATATAGAATCTTATTTTCCCTTGGCAGAGAAATTCCCAATTTTTTAAAATTTGATTTAAAACATTTATTTTAATTTAATTTAATTTATTTTATTTTATTTATTTAATTAAATTAAATTAATTTCATTTAAAAACAAATTTAAAAATTAAAAAATTAAACAAAATTTAATTTAAAACATTAAAGAAAAATTAAATTAAAAATTAAAACAGTTCTTTTAAATGGCATGTCTATCTCTTGCTGTTGGATTTTATTAGTGATGTATAAAAATGCTGATGATTTATGTGGATTTATTTTGTATCTGCAACTTTGCTAAAGTTGTGGATTATTTCTATGTTTTTAGTTGATTTTCTATGGTTTTCTAAGTATATTAACATATCATCTGCAAAGAGTGACAATTTGGGTTCCTCATTATCTACTCTAATTCATTTAATCTCCTTTTCTTCTCTTATTGCCAAGGCTAGCATCTTTAATAGTGGGCAACTTTGTTTCACCCCTGATCTTATTGGGAATAGTTCCAGTATATCCCCATTATATATGATCCTTGCTGATAGTTTTAAATAGATGCTACTGACTGTTTTAAGGAAAAGTCCATTTATTCCTACAATTTCTAGTGTTTTTAATAGGAATGGATCTTGGATTTTATCAAATGTTTTTTCTGCATCTATTAAGATAACTCATATTTTTTTTTGTTAATTTGGTTATTAATATAATCAATTATGCTAATAGTTTTCCTAATATTGAACCAGCCCTGCATTCCTGGTATAAAATGGTCATAATGTATTATCCTGGGGATGATTATCTGTAATCTCTTTGCTAATATTTTATTTAAGACTGTTACATCAATATCCATTGGAGAGATTGATCTATAAATTTCTTTCTCTGTTTTCATCCTACCTGGTTTAGGTATCAGTACCATGTCTGTGTCATAAAAAGGAAATTGGTAGGAGTTCTTCATTCCCTATTTTTCAAATAGTTTACATAGTATTGGAGTTAATTGTTCTTTAAATGTTTGGTAGTATTCACATGTAAATCCATCTGGTCCTGAGGATTTTTTCTTAGGGAGTTGATTAATAGCTTGTTCTATTTCTTTTTCTAAAATGGAACTATTTAATGTATTTTCTCTTCTTTTAATCTGGGCAATCTATATTTTTGTAGGTATTCCTCCATTTCACTTAGGTTGTGAAATTTATTAGCAAAAAGTTGGGTAAAGTAACTCCTAATTATTGCTCTAATTTCCTCTTCATTGGTGGATAGTTCTCCCTTTTCATTTTTGAGACTAACAATTTGATTTTCTTCTTTCCTTATCAAATTAACTAAAGGTTTATCTATTTTGTTGTGGTTCTTTTTCATAAAACATTTTTATAAATCATTTTAAATTTATTTATTTTATTAATTCAAAAAAAATTTTAATTTCAATTTTATTGATCTCTCCTTTTATTTTTAGAATTTCAAATTTGGTATTTGATTGGGAGGTGGGGGGTTAATTTGTTGTTTTTCTATATTTTTTTAGTTGCAAGCCCAATTTATTGGTCTTCTCTTTCTCTATTTTATGCAAGTAATCCTCTAGAAATATAAAATTTCCCCTTATTACCACTTAACCTGCATCCCACAAATTTTGATATGTTGTCTCATTATTGTCATTCTCTTGGATAAAATTATTGCTTGTGTCTATGATTTGCTGTTTCACCCATTCATTCTTTAGGATGAAATTATATAGTTTCCAATTTCTTTTTGGTCTATTTTCCCCTGGCCCTTTATTTAATGTACTTTTATTGCATCATGATCTGATAAAAATGCATTTACTATTTCTACCTTTCTGCATTTGAATTTGAGGTCTTTATGTCCTAATAGATGGTCAATTTTTGTTTAGGTTTCATGAATTGTAGAGAAAAACATGTACTCCTTTCTCTTTCCATTCAATTTTCTCCAGAGATCCATCATATCTAGTTTTTCTAGTATTCTATTTACCTCTTTAATTTCTTTCTCATTTATTTTGTGATTTGATTTATCCAGTTCTGAGAGAGGAAGGTTGAGATCTCCAACTATTACAGTTTTGCTATCTATTTCTTCTTTCAACTCTCTTAACTTTTCCTTTAAGAATTTAGATGCTACACCACTTTGGTGCATATATGTTTAATATTCATATTGCTTCATCATTTATGGTGCTCTTTAGCAAGATATAGTTTCCTTCCTAATCTCTTTTAATTTGATCAATTTTCGCTTTTGCTTGATCTGAGATCAGGATGGCTATCCTTGCTTTTTTTTACTTCACTTGAAGCATAATAGATTCTGCTCCAGCCTTTTACCTTTACTCTGTATTGCTCTGCTTTAAATGTGTTTCTTGTAAACCTATTGTAGGATTCTGACTTTTAATCCAGTCTGCTATCCACTTATGTTTTATGGGAGAGTTAATCCCATTAACATTTACATTTAAAACTACTAATTCTGTATTTCTTGTCATCTTATTAACACCAAATTATAATTTTCTCTTTCCTTTTCCCCTTTCCCTTCTCCCCAGTATTTTACTTATGAGCACTACTTGCCTCAAGCAGTCCTTCCCCTTTAAAGAACCCCGCCTCTTTCTTATACCTTTCCCCTACTTTTTTTTTTCCCTTTTATTTAGCCTACCCCTTCCCTTTTCCCCTTTACCTTCCCACTTTTCTATAAGATGAGATGTGAAATCAAATATATCTAACATTCTTTCTTTGGGTCAAATCTGATGACAGTAAGATTCAAGCAATATTTGTCATCCTCTTTTCTTTCCCTCAATTGTAATATATTTTCTTTGCCTCTTCCTGAGATGTAATTTTTTTTTTCATTTTACCTTTCCTTTCCCCCCTTTTTTTTGTTACAATCCTCTTTCCATTTCTGGTTTCTTTCTCAATATATACTCATAACAGAAATACAGTTCTCAAGAGTTTTTTGTTTTTGTTTTTTTGTTTTTTTATCTTTTTATGCTTCTCTTGAGTTATATATGGAGGTCAAATTTTTTGTTTAGCTCTTGTCTTTTCATCAAAAATAAATGGAATTCAATAGTTTCATTGGATGTCCATCTTCTTCCCTGAAAGCAAATGCTCAATTTAGCAGGGTAATTTATTCTTGGCTGCATTCCAAGTTCTTTTGCCTTCAGATCCCAGGCCCTTTGATCATTTGAAGTGGAAGCAGCTAGGTCCCACGTAATCCTTATTGTGACTCCTCATTATTTGAATTGTTTCTTCCTGGCTGCTTGTAATATTTTTATCTTGATCTGATAGTTATCAAATTTAGCCATGATATTCCTTGAAGTTTTAATTTTAGGATCTCGTTCAGGAGGTGTTAGATGCATTCTTTCAATAGTCATTTTACCTTCTGTTTCTATGATATCCTGTAAGGCTCAGGGGAGGAAACTCACATGGTGCAACAAGGAAGGAAAAAGGTGTTATTGCCTGAAGCACCCTGGTATGACCTCTGTATCTCTCAGAAACTGCCATGAGTTGTTGTATTGAGAATACATCATCAATGGGAAACATCTCTTTCTCTTATTGGCAGTGCGTGTGACCCCATAGACCCAATATAAGTAGTGGGGACCAGGAAGTAGGAGGAGTGCAGGATGTGATAATGTACAATAAAGGCTTGTGCTTGCAAGCTCCTGTGCATGGGTGCTCTATTGAAGCAAGAACTGCTGCTTGATGAGGCAGCAAGCGGAGAAGTCCAAAGGCCTGGGATAAGATAAGACTAGCAGCCAGTGATCTAAATGGTCACAATATCTGAGCAGTTTTCTTTGATAATTTCCTGAAAGCTAATGTCTAGGCTCTTTTTTTCATTGTGTATTTCAAGGAATCCAATAATCCTTAGATTATCTCTCCTAAATCTATTTTTCAGGTTGGTTGTTTTCCCAATTAGATATATCTTGGTTCTACCCCCCCACCCCAGAACTCCTAAGCTCATTCTTAAAGTGAAAATAAATTTAGTTTAATAACAACCACAGGCTTTCTTGCTTAAAGCCTGGGTAATTTATGCTAGCTTTATAATATGACGTACATCTTAATACACAAAACATTCAAATTCACAGCTTCTATCAATGGTAATTTTCTCACATTTCACATATTGAAACTCTAATTTTGTTTTCATATTATCAAGATCTATAATGTGTTTCCAATTTAGTTAGGTCTCTAAATTGACCACATAATATCAACTGTATACTCAGTGGAATCAAGTTACTACACCTGGCTGATTAGTTCATGCATATCAATGAAAGATCAGCGGTTTTCTATACCCGACATGCTCAGAATGGCAAAATATTCATTTTCCTAACAGAGTACACTCTACTAGATAGTTTAGCATCAGAGGAGGGCAGTTATTATGATTTACTAAATACTTAACATTGTTATTTGTAGGGGGAAATAATGGTATATGAATCATTCTCTCCTTCCCCCACCATAACTGATACTCACATACGCACAAATTCTGTTCAGTGATGCTCTATATTGTCTCTAAATGTGCAACTAACCCCAAGTACAAAAAAGATCCCCATTGGTTTGGTGAATGTAATGGATTCTGACTGGCCTTCTAAATTCGAAGGACTTTTTGTCAGTGGGATAGTTTGTGTACCCACAATTATCTTTGAATTAAAATTTCATGTGTTAAGTATTAGATTACACATTTGGCTAGCAATTAATAAGTTCTTAGTCTTAGTGCTGAAGATAAGTTTTCTTAGTTTTATTTTTATCATGTAGTAGAGATATGTTCTTTAAGTGTGTGTGTGTGTGTGTGTGTGTGTGTGTGTGTGTGTGTATAGAGGAGAATATACATTGTCACGGGGCCATAAGTTTAAAGATGAAAGGAACCTGATTTAGTATCCCTTTCTAGTTTCATAGGTTAAGAAATTGAGGCTCAGAGTGATTAATGACTTGTTTATTGTCACACCAGAAATAAGTTGAAGAGCTAGGATTTTAATTTAGGTTCTCTGACTCTAAATTCTATATTCTTTCTAATATACCAAATATGAAATGTTAATAAACTGACATTTACTATTTAATAGTGTTTTTTTATTTGCAAATTTCTTAATATAATATCTTGCTTTGTGCTTATAATAACATAATGAGGGAAGTGCTACTAATATTAAACCCATTCTTCTGATGAGGAAATTGAACACAAAATAAAATAAGAGATTTGCCCATAGTCACAAAGCTACTATTTGAGTTGTGATTAAAACTTTGACCATACTGACTCTAGATTCATCATTCTATACCTTAGGTATATTATTTTTACCTCAGAGAAGCAAACTATCTTATGTTTGATCCTTTGGGATTCTCCTTGCAAATCACAATTTTAACCTTTAGTACCACCTGTCAAAACCTATAGTTGCTCCAAAGACAACTAGAGGCAGCATGGTACCACTTAGTTATTTAAATATAGAACTGTGGGAACTTTATCTAATGAGTCTGGCTGATGTTTGATCCATCACTAAGCCAAATTACATGGTTACCAACAGTGAGCAAATAACACCATTTTTCAAGTCTTACTAACAGTTATCTATTTCCAAATTATGAACTTTTCTCTCTCTATCTCTTGCGCTCTCTCTCTCTCTCTCTCTCTCTCTCTCTATCTTCACACACACACTCACACACACACACACATGTCTATGTGCATATGTATATATGTGTACATATGATATATGTATAAAATGATAAAATTAATTATACTTGGATCCAGTAGCTATTTTTAAAATATGTAGAGGTTAAAATATAATTTTAAAGTGTGACAGTGACCTTCCCATATAAAGGCTATATTAGCATATAAACATGACTATTAAAATTGACTCATGGAAAAGAAAAATGGTGAAAGTAAATATTTAAATATAATTTTTGCTTTATTTATAACCACCCCTGAAGAGAGAGGAAAGAAGGAAGGAAAGGGAGATGGGAGAACTACAGGGTACTATATTTCAAAAGTCTCAGTGCAATTTTAAGCTTCAATAAACAAGAATTTGGACTGTTATATCTTGACTCTGGGATGAAATGGCAAGACATCTAATAGTACTTGTTTTGTGAGGATGAATTCCAATTTGCCATAGAAAAAATAGAGCATTGCAGGAAGATAGGCAGAGTATTTCATAGAGGGTTGGGAGCAGCTACACAAAGATACACTCATGACAATTGAGGGTCCAGGACCCAAAAGTCAAGAGGCAGAATGTCGGTTTAGAGAAAAGGAAATGGAAGAAAGCAGCATGAGAGGAAGATGGATAAAGTAGTTACAATGAACTCTTAATAATCAGGAGCACAGTGTTGGGTGAGGGGGTTAAAATTTGCTTAAACTTCTGGAAAACTTAATTCAGTCACTAGCTGGGAGTGAAAGAGAAAAGAAGTTAAGGTAAGGTGAAGATGTAGAAAGTGGTGGTATTCATAATCACAGAGCCTAGAGCTGAATGGGGATTGCAAGATCATACAATCCAACACAGTAATTTTATAAATGAGAAAACTGATTCCTAGAGATGTGAGTTGTTTTGTTTGGGGTTGACTGATAAAGAGATCACAGATTTACACTCAGCTCTGACTCAAAAGCCAGTGACTTTTCTATGATAAAAATTAGAACATGGGGGAAAAGGGAAAATGATAATGATATTATATTTTTTTTAAAAAAGAAAATGAGATCCCTGATAGTAGAAGTATGATTTTCATCTTTGTTTCCCCAGAACTTTGCTTGGTGCCTAGGATGTAACAGTTCCTTAATAAATATTAATTGATCACAAGGTAGTTACTGGAATGTCTATTGTTTTGTATTGCTTACATCATTTAATTTGAACAAAACAAAAACCTATAAGTTATGTGCTGTAGTTATTATTGAACCCAAATTCTAGATGAGAAAACTGTGATTGGTGATAGTTAAATAACATAAATATGATCACATTGCTATTGAATGTAAGAATTTGGACCCAAATTCTTTCAACTTCAAACATAATATTCTTTGCAGCATAGTTGCTTATTATATCCATGTTATAGGCTATCATAATTTGAAAATTTATCATTGAATGAATAGTCTGTTTTATATCTAGTCTAACCTGCTTCTATAAGCATATGCCTTAACATGTATATTAATGGTGTTGAATTGATCACAGTTATACACACAAACACACATGCACACACACACACACACACACATAAATTCCAATTACCCTACAAGACTAAGTTCACATCATTATATTTGTTTTGACAATTTGCATCATGTTAATTCAACAAAGTAATCTTGGTAGGTCATTAGCAATAACACAATATAATAACAGAAAAATCTAGATTCAGATCCTACCTATGAAACTCACTACCCATGTGACATAGAGCAAATTAATTCATTGTCTTCTGCTTCTATTTCCATACATATAAAATACATAAAATACAAAACATAAATGTTTTGACTAGATATCTTTGGAAGTCATTTCCAATTCTGGACCAATGATTCTATGTTTAATAAGTCATTTTCATTTATATCCCACTCTTCCTGAACCATTTTTTTATTTTAGCAAAGATTCCAGAATGGTTTTCTATTTCCTTTTTCAGTTTATTTTACAGATGAGGAAATGAAAGCAAACAAAATTAAATAACTTGCTCAGTATCATAGAGCTGATGTTTCTAAAAGCCAGATTTTTTTTCTTTTTTTTTTTTAATTTTATTTAATAATAACTTTATATTGACAGAATCCATGCCAGGGTAATTTTTTTACAACATTATCCCTTGCACTCGCTTCTGTTCCGATTTTTCCCCTCCCTCCACCCCCTTCCCTAGATGGCAAGCAGTCCTATATATGTTAGATATGTTGCAGTATATCCTAGATACAATATATGTTTGCAGAACCGAACAGTTCTCTTGTTGCACAGGGAGAATTGGATTCAGAAGGTAAAAATTACCCGGGAAGAAAAACAAAAATGCAAATAGTTCACATTCGTTTCCCAGTGTTCTTTCTTTGGGTGTAGCTGCTTCTGTCCATCATTTATCAATTGAAGCTCAGTTAGGTCTCTTTGTCAAAGAAATCCACTTCCATCAGAATACATCTTCATACAATATCGTTGTTGAAGTGTATAATGATCTCCTGGTTCTGCTCATTTCACTTAGCATCAGTTCATGTAAGTCTCTCCAAGCCTCTCTGTATTCATCCTGCTGGTCATTTCTTACAGAACAATAATATCCTGTAACATTCATATACCACAATTTACTCAGCCATTCTCCAGTTGATGGGCATCCATTCAATTTCCAGTTTCTAGCCACTACAAACAGGGCTGCCACATAAAAGCCAGATTTGAACTCAGAAAGATGAGTCTTTCCTAACTATGCCATCTAGCCACCTTCCCATGATATATTTCAAATACACCTTATACTGCAAGTCACAATATCTTTTTTATACATTTGGAATCAAATATCTTACTATTGTGATTATTTGAAATAGTGAGAAAATAGAAAAGGCATAGAAGGCAAGGATGTTTGTTCAGGAAATAATTTTTTACAAATAAAAATTGAAGTTAGACATATCACAGGGTATAGTAGATAGAGATCCAGGAAGAATTTAAATTTTTCCTCTGACACATACTGGCTACATGAGTATGGAGTAATAAATAAATCTCTCAGTATTCTCAAAAACTCTCTATAAGTCTCACAGTATGTACCCACCTGCATTTATAGTTTCTTAGGTGGGAATTTCCTAGCTGCTGGAATCAGAATACAGTTTTTCTGTTACTATTATAGTTGGCTTTTATATAGGGCTTTAAATATGAAAGACTTTTTTATAAACATTATCTTATTTTATCATCACAAAAACCCTAGAATGTGTTATTATTATCCCCATTTATAAATGAGCAACTGAGGCATGCAGTAATTAAGGACTTATCCAATTCTTGCACCAGAAATTTTTCTCTTGAAAAAGAAATAAGACTCAGTGAAGTACATGAACTATCCATCAGTTATTCCTTGGCCTGGATACATTTCATATTCATAGAACTTGTAATTTTCAAAATGCTTTTCAGGATTTGGAGGCAATCATGGTATAGTGAAGAAAGTGTTGACCTTGGAAACAGGAAGACTGGGCATTCATGTTCTAACTCTGAAGTAGAATGGCTTGTCTGAGCTTAGTAATGTCATCTAATATTTTTAGTATTCTAGGCAACTCTCTGAGATTGCAAGTTGTAGAGAAGTTGTTAGTCTTTTAAGAAAGTATTTCCTCATGCTGAATTTCCTTATATCAAAGTAGCCATAGATGGATATCAATTCTTTCATGCATTATATCACTTAATCTTAAAACCACCATGTGAATTAGTATGAGGATTACATATATAGAATATAATCCAATAACTATTATTATTAGGGAGGTTAGAAGGAGTATATATAGTGGGCACAGATATTAGTTAAATATGAAGGGATGATATCTAAAAATATATAATTAAAGGAGAAAACTAAATGGAATAATAGATAAAAGACCTGTCCTGCAGTCAGGAGGATCTGGGTTCAAATATGTCCTCAGACACTTAACAATTCCTAACTGTGTGGTCCTGGGCAAGTCAGCTAACTACACTTGTCTCATTAAAGACAAAAAATAATTTAAAAATAAAATTAAAAGGGTGAGAAAAAAATCTACTAGGAGAACTGGGAAGGGAGAGGTAGAAGGGGGTAAATTATTTTGTATAAAAGAGACAAAAATTTTCCATTAGTTTGGCAGAGAAGGAGATGAGAGTGAATGAAATTTACACTCATCAGAATTGGCTCAAAAAGAGAATAACAAACACACTCAATTTCAAATAAAAATTTATCTTATCCCACAGGAAAGAGGAGAAGAGGATAAGAGGGGGGTGGGGGGTGAGTTAGAAGGAAGGAAAGACAGGGGAGAAAAATAATCTAAATCAAAACACTTTTGCACAAGGAAAGGGCAAAAGAGAGAAAACAGAATAAATAGAGTTTAAAATGGGATGAAGGAAATACATTTATCAATTGTAACTGTGAAAAATTTTTGAAGCAAGTTTCTCTAATCAAATAAATATTTATATAATTGGATCAAATTTATAAGAGTCACCCCCTCAATTGAGAAATAGCCAAAAGATATGAAGCTTTCAGATGAAATAATCAAAGCTATCTTGGATCATGATGTTACTGAGAATAGCTGTCATTTCCACTTAATTATCTTACAATATTGTTGTTACTATGTCAATGTTCTCCTGAGTCTTTTCATTTCATTTTATATTTTTTTCATATAAATCTTTAAAAGGTTTCTTCTGAAATTAGTTTAACCATTATTTCTTATAGCAAAGGAAATTCTATTACAATCATATGTCACAAATTGAGCATCCTCCCCTCAAATTTCCAATTCTTTGTCAATCCAAAAAGAGCAAAAGAGCTCCTAAAAATGGTTGTATGTATTTAAGTCCTTCTCCCTTCCCCCTGCCCCCATCTCTTTGTGATATAGATTTAGTAATAATATCACTGGATCAAAGGACATATGCAGGTTGACATTTCTTAGGGTATAGTTCCAAATTACTTTCGGTAATAAGTAATTAGATCATTTTATAATTCTACCAAGAATGCATTAGTGTTCTGTTTTAACCACATATCCTCAACATTTATTATTTTCCTTTTCAGATAATTGGAAATTTTTGCTCTAATTAACTAAGACAGATATAGTAGAGTGGAAAAAAATCTGACTCAATAACTTCTTAGTTATATAACCCTAAGAAAATCATTTCCCTTCCTTTCCTTTTCTTCTTTATTTATTAAATTTATTTAGTATTTTATTTTTCCCAAGTTACGTGTAAAAAATATTTTTAAGATTTGTTTTTAAAACATTGAGTTCCAAATTATCTTCCTTCCTCCTTCCTCTTTCCTTATTCCCAGAGGCAACCAGTTCAATTCAGATTATAAATGTATATTCACGTAAAAAAAAATTCCATAATAGTTATGTTGTAAAAGAAAACATGGACAAAAAAAATAAAATTTAAAAAAAAAGACATTTTAAAAGTATGTCTTCTATGTATTCATATTTCATCAATTCTTTCTATGGGGATAGAGAGCATGTTTTTATTATAGCTCTGTGAGAGTTGTCTTGGATAATTGTATTGCTGAGAATCATGTATACACATGCTAAAGTAAAGAGGAATGTTGAATCAGTAAATTTGTATTTGTAATTCTAGATTATTTTCAATTATTTTATTATTTTAGAAAATGTTTACATTCATTATTTGATTAATCTTACACTCAAATATTTGATAAAGAAAATACACTGTAGGGCAGCTAGATGGCACAATGAATAGAGTACCGGCCCTGAAGTCAGGAGGACCTGAGTTCAAATTCGGCTTCAGATACTTAATATTTCCTAGCTGGGCAAGTCACTTAAACCCAATTGCCTAAAAAAAAAAAAGAAAGAAAGAAAGAAAGAAAGAAAGAAAGAAAGAAAGAAAGAAAGAAAGAAAGAAAAAAGAAAGAAGAAAAAGAAAAGAAAGAAAATATATTGTTTACTTCTACCATATGTTTAAATAATAAATAATAAAGTAATAATTCCATTAAGGAGAGAGTCAGGAGATCCAGTGGATAGACCACTGGGCTTGGAATCAGGAAGACTAGCCTCAAACATTTACTAGCTGTGAGACCCTGAGCAAGTCCACTTAATCTTTTTACCTCTGTTTCTCATCTGTAAAATGAACTGGAGAAAATAATGGCAAACCACTCCAGTATCTTTGCCAAGAAAACTCCAAAATGGATCATGAAGAATTGAATTTGATTGGAATGATTAAACAACAACAAAAAAAACTAATTAATAATAATGGTGTTGGTGATACTCTCTCTATATAGTTTATTAACACTAAATGTTTTTGGTTCAACATTTAAGTCTTCAAACAATTATTTGATAAGCAACATTTTTGGGAGAAAATATGATACTATTCTAGTATCTTTTCCAAGAAAATTCCAAATGAGATAAAAACGAACTGGACAGGATTGAAGCAACTCAATAACAGCAACATGCTGTTGTCAAAAGTGCTGAAGTCAAAAGAATAAATGAATAACAAAAAATCCCACTTCCACTTAATTCTATTAGGGAGAGATCTACTGCAATCCCACAAATATTTATTAAGTTCCTCTATAAAAAGCAATTGTTCTAGGTACTGAGAATACAAAGTCCAATATGAAAAGAAGTCCCTGCCCAAAAGTAGATTAGATTATTCACAAATAAATATACATTGTATTGAAGAATAAGTAAAATGGGGTGAAAATATTATAATCAGAGAATTATATAATCTCTATTGGAATAGAAATCAGTACCATCTAGTTTGACCCTGCTAAGAAAAGAATCACTACTATAACATTAACTAATATTACAGGTTCTTCTTGAATACCTTGAAGAAGCCAGAGCCTCAATCCCTCTACATCACCACCACTATCAAGGCTTCTTCAACACCATTTTTTCCTACTTTGAAATAATCTAATTGTTAGGAAGTTCTTATTTGTTATTATTGCCCCCACCCCTGACATTTAACCTAAATTTATTCTTTGTAAATTCTACCTGTTGTTTTGGATTTGTTCCTCTGATATAATAAATCTAAATACTCCACATGACATCTTTTTTTTAAATAACTGAAGATACCAACAAGGCTTTGCCCTATTCCACCCCCACCTTACTCCTAACTCTTTTCCAAACTAACATGGACTCCTCCATTAAAAAAAAAAAAAAAAAAAAAAAAGGAAAAAATGTATGTTTCAATTATTTCTGACAGTGGCTTGTGAACCAATCTGTTGTGTTGAATGGAAATTTACACATTTTCTTTTATATTTGCTATTGCTGGATATAGTCAGATGAACCTAAAATTAAATGTAAACAAAAACATAAACACAAATACATATGTGTGTAATAATGTATTTATTTATATATACTAATGTATATATGTGCCTATATGTGTGTGTGTGTGACACACACACAAGCAACAGAATTGCATCTTTACATCCCATGAGTCAGTTATCTTGTGTTTCTTTTTAATGTAATGGTAGGTGGGTGGGTAGGTGTGTGTGTGTGTGTGTGTGTGTGTGTGTGTATGTGTGTGTTTGTGTGTGTATGTAAGGACATGCACATGCATGCAGGCCTAAGTAAAATTCAATGAATAAATTCATATCCAACAAATCAAGAAGACATGGAAGACCATGCAGAACATTCAGTACAAATAAAACATCTGCAAAATAACAGTGGCTATTATCTTGTTTAGATCTCTTATAAGTAAAAGAAAGGGAGGGAATCCAGAAGAAAAAATTCAATACTCAACTAATAAACTTCACTTTTCAACTCACTGCTTTCTGTTTACTACCTCCTCCTTTCTAGTTTTATGGGTTAATTTGTTCTTGCTGACTTGATCTTTCCTCCTTGTCTTTTTTATGTTGATTTAAAACAAGCTTCCCTGTAGTTCCTTTGGCTGGAAAGTTCTCCTTTAAGAGTCTGCTTTTCTAGCATTTTTTTTTTTCCTCCAGCCACCTTCTACTTTAGAATTTTAAAAAGTAACAAATTGTAATAAAATTGAAATATGTTAATATAAAAATGAATAAAATGGATTTATTTTAGTATTTTAAGAAGATTAAGCAATAGTTAGATAGTCCCAGACCATCTAGGTTTTAACTTGTGCTTGACAAAGCTGCTTTCTCATCTCCATAAAGACACAAGATTATAGCCTTTCTCCAAGGTCAGAATACTCTGCTTCTGCAAGGAAAAAGCATGAAAGAGATTTATTATACAGCAATATACATCTATGCATTTTATCTTGCTGCAGCATAAACACCTAGAAGATTCTTGAAACAGTATTTAAGAGGAATTCTAATGAAGTACAAAAGATGATAAAAATCTAACTTGATCCTTAAGTGATAGAGTTAGTCCATTCAATATTTCCTGAAATGCAAGTTGTGAGGTTTTTATTTTTTTAATGTTTTGTATTCTTGTATAAAGTCACCATGTATTTAATATATGAGAAATTTACGTGCATATCCACATATGCATGTAATATATGTTTATGCATGATTACATATACATGTGATATATTTGATTGCATATATATGTAACACCTGTGATTTTATACAGACATATGTGTATATATGCTTACATTACTACTACCAAAAATACCTATAATTTCAAGGCTAGTTTAACTTTTTAAAATATTTTATATATGTAAGCATTCAACTCTAATGTAATATTAAAAAAGTATAGGTTACTAAGTTATATAACAAATATTCATAAAATACATTTTAAAGTCAAAAAAAAAATCTAGTAACAAACAAAATCTCAATGTATTGGATTGCCCTTTACCATAATTGATTTATTGCCATTTAAATAATTGTACTAATTATTAAATACTGGTAGTACTTTTTCAATCAAATGAAACTCCTTTTCCAATGATATAAAATCCATATATTTCTGGACATTTGAAAATGGTTAAAATGAACAACTAAGCAAAAATCAATAGAAATAAGCAATATATATATATACATATATATATATATACACACATATATATACACATGTATATTGATGTGGTCATTTTTTCAGTTTTATCCTTGGACATCCAAAAAGTAAGACTTAATTACAACTTTGACCTTGTGATGGGTAACTTTTTTTCTTTTTGAAAGAAATTTGCCTTCATTAAAATCTTTATTAAAATCTCAAGTTGTTTTTTGCCTTTGACATTCTGTATCCAATATGGAATATTCTATTTTCATCCTGAAAATAACAGAAAAGGAATATGTTGTTTTAACATATCAGATATGAATAAATGATCTTAGAAAAAATAATTTATTTATAAAAGAGTTCACATCCTACATATGCTCCTGTCTGTGTGACCTTGAGTAAATCACTTTCTCTTGTAGTTTTCATTTATGCTTGCATTAATAAAACCAGGCTTTGACATAATTAATTGAGATTCAAATGAAGCTACTTGGCTTGTCTTTAATCACTCTGCCTCCCACTGACTATGCAAGAATAGGTCTAAGTCCAAACCTCACTTGCTCATTGTTTGGATTTTATGGCTCAGAGTAAGTGTAAATAACCATTGTTTCTTTTTTATCTAAAAGCACTGAGGGTCTTCTTCCCAGGCTGATGATTTTGAGAAAGCAAACTAAGCCATCTTTTGCTTCAATTTTACTTAGGTTTTAATAACTGAATATGTGTTCCCTCAGACAAACTAATTGCATGGAAAGATCTTAATTTAAAAAGGCCAGAGTCCCCCTCTGCATCCATGGCCACTGTCAGTCATTCTTATCTATATCTTGCCTCTAAACTCAGAAATGACAAGAAGAGAAGTGAAACTGATAATTTTGCACAGCTCTGCCTCATTTCAATTATATCACCTTTATGATGTCATTGGTAATCTTCGAGAAATAAAGAAAAACAACAAATCACTTAACATGATTGGCCTTCAGTTTCTTTTTTTTTTCTTTTCTTTCATAGCTTTTTATTTACAAGATATATGCATGCATTATTTTTCAGCATTGATCCTTGAAAAACCTTCTGTTCCAACTTTTCCTCTCTTTCCCCTCACCCCCTTCCCTAGATGACAGGTAGACCAATACATGTTAAATATGGTAAAGTATATGTTAAACACAATATATGTATACATATCCATACAGTTATTTTGCTACACAAGAAAAGTCAGATTTGGAAATAAGGTAAAAAATAACATGAGAAGGAAAATAAAAATGCAAGTGGACAAAAACAGAAGAAGTGGAAATGCTATGTTATGGTTAACATTTATATACCACAATTTATTCAGCCATTCTCCAATTGATGGGCATCCATTCAATTTCCAGTTTCTAGCCACTACAAAAAGGGCTGCCACAAACATTTTTGCACATACTGGTCCCTTTCCCTTCTTTAAGATCTCTTTGGGATATAATCCCAGTAGTAATACTACTGGATCAAAGAGTATGTACAGTTTGATAACTTTTTGAGTGTAGTTCCAAAGTGCTCTCCAGATGGTTGGATGCCTTCACAATTCCACCAACAATGTATCAGTGTCCCAATTTTCCCACATCCCCTCCAAAATTCAACATTATTTTTTCCTGTCATCCTAGCCAATCTGACAGGTATGTAGTGGTATCTCAGAGTTGTTTTAATTTGCATTTCTCTGATTAATAATGATTTGGAGCATCTTTTCATATGGCTAGAAATAGTTTCCATTTCTTCACCTGAAAACCGTTCATCTCCTTTAACGATTTATCACTTGGAGAATGGCTTGATTTCTTATAAATTAGAGTCAATTCTCTATCTATTTTGGAAATGAAGCGTTTATCAGAACTTTTGACTGTAAAAATGTTTTCCCAGTTTATTGCTTCCCTTGTTAGTTTTGTTTGTACAAAAACTTTTTTTAATTTGATGTAATCAAAATTTTCTTTTTTGTGATCAATAATGATTTAATTCTTCTTTGGTCACAAATTCCTGCTCCACAGGTTTGAGAGGTAAACTATCCTATGTTCTTCTAATTTATTTATAATCTAATTCTTAGGCCCTCAATTTCTTTAAATATTTGATAAAGAGGTTGGAACAAATGAAGACTATGTTTTCTTTCCTGTGATTTTATGGTCTAATGATCTTTTATTTGGGAGAATTCCAAGGAGGGAAATATATTCTATTTATTCTGTATGTCTTTCACAAAGAAAATAATTTCCCAGGAGCTTCCTGAGACACAAAAGGGTTAAGTTCTGGCTTCACAAATATCACCTTTATCAAGAAGAGAGATATGAACCCAAGAATTCCAGGCTGAAAAGACCAGAACCTGTACCATAGAAGCAGAACACTATTTTAAAAAATGAACAATAACAAAAAGAGCTCTAACCACAGAAACCTACAAAAAACACAAAATCAGAAGAGTATATTAATGTCAAAATGCCTATATGAAAAGAATCAAAAGAAACCATGACTTGGTCTCCAATGCAGAAAATTCTCTTAGAAGAGTTCAAAAGGGATTTTTAAATCATGTAAGAGAGATTTTTTTTAAATGGTTAAAAAAAAAAAAGGAGTTATGCAAGAACATCTTGGGGGCGGGAGGTGGAAATCAACAGCTTAGAAAAGGAAGCAAAAAAACTGAAAAGAAAATAATTCCTTAAAAAATAGAATTGGCCGAATTGGGAAGAGGGGAAGGAAATAAATGAAGAAATAATTCCTTTAAAAGTTGAATTGGCCAAATAGAAAAGGAGATACAAAAGCAAACTGCAAAAAAAAAAAAAAAAAAAAAAAAAAAAATCCTTAAATATTAGGATTGCACAAATACTCTATGATTCATCAAGAATCAAAGACAATAAAATAAATGGAGGAAAAAGTAGAAGAAAATATGTAATAACCTCACTGGAAGAAGAATTGACCTGGCAAATAGATCCAGGAGAGATAATTTAAGAATTATTTGACTACCTGAAATCTGTGATCAAGAAAAAGAGTCTGAATAGCATCTTTCCAGAAATAATTAAGAAAATCTACCCTAATAGAACCAGTGTAAAAGTCATCAAAAGATACATTGATAACCTCCTGAAAGATGTCTCCAAATAAAAACTCCAAGGAATATCATAGCCAAATTCCAAAGCTATCAGGTCAAAGAGAAAATACAGCAACCAGTCAAAAAAAAAAAAAAAAAAAACCTTCAGATATCAGGGAGTCACAATTAGAATTACATAAAATTTAGCAATTTGTCCCGATATTAAAGGTTTGGAGAACTTGGAATATTATACTACAGAAAGCAAAGGAGCTTGAATTACAACCAAGAATCATCTATCCAGCAAAACTGAGCATAATCTTTTGGGGGAAAATCTGGATATTCAATAAAATAGAAGACTTTCAAACATATCTAATAAAAAGACCAGAGCTAAATGTTGGAATCTTTACAAACTGCTAACTCATTAGAGTTGATAGATTGTTGATCTGATCTTACAAGAAGATGTTTTGGGCCAGAACCTGAAACAAGGTACTAAGTAGAATTAATTAGTACAATGCTTGTGTTTACACCTTTACTCATCGGAGTTCACAAGTATGCCAGATTCACAAAGTAAACTTTGTAACTTGGTGAATTCATACCTCCCTTAAAGCTCTTAGGGCCAGAGAGCATTATGGGAGAAAACCCATAATCCCATTCTCTCAGAAGAGTCAGATATAAGGCCAGTGATGAGAGATCTATTCCAGAATATTTTCCATTTGGCTGGCTAGTGGCAGAAGAAGAGTTTTCAGAGGAAAAAGCTACGAGTCGACAGTACAGTGGACAACCAGATTCATCTTCATCTCATACCACTGTAGTTGGTGGCTGGGCTCCTGCACTTCCCCCACTGAGACCAAGCTGGTCTGGAAGACTCACCAGAAAGCTAGCCGAGCCCCAAGTGAAGGAGACAAGAGATTCATTCCATCTCTGTGCTGGTTGGAGGCTGAAGAAAGCAGAGGCAGAGTCTAAAGGACAGAACCTTTGGATTTGGAGACATTCGGAGGGCTCTAAGCTAAACCGGCTGTGTTTTGAGAAGAACAAGAACTCCAACATTTGAACTCCAACAGCTAAACAGAAAATTTAATCTTCCATTAAAAGAATCATTAAAAGGTAAACAAAAACAAAATGAACCAACCCCCCCCCCAACACACACACACACACACACAAAAAAAAAAAAAAAAAAAAAAAAAAAAAAAAACACATAAAAACATGCTATTCAATAAGTTTAAACTGTTTACATTCTGACCTGGGAAGATGATACTTCTAAGTCATAAGAGCTGTATCTGTTTTAGGAGACTTGGGAATTTTATTAAATGGACAGTATGGGTTCAAACTGACTTGATGTGATAATAAAAAAAATGATAATAAAATTTAAGGGGTTAAAAAGGATTGTTTTGGGAAAAGAAGAAAGGGGAAGGCAAAATGAAAAGAATGGTATATAACTTGGAAAGACATGAAAGAAAAGCTGTAAGATTCTGTAAATTAATTCTGAAAATTTACATCTCTAAATGCTTACATGAATAAAATGCAGGAAGAAATCAATTAATTGATTATATAACAAAAATAGCTAGAAAAATAACACATTTAATATCTTCAACTAAATACCAAATTAGAAATTCTGAAATTCAAAGGGGAAATTAAGATAATTGAAAGTAACAAAACTATTGAACTAATAAAGCTAAGAATTGGTTTTATGAAAAATATATAAATATATTTTTCCCAACTAAATACTAATAAATCTGACAATCTAAATAAAGTGGATGTATATCTACAAAAATATAAATTGCCCATATTAACATAAAGGGTTATAAAATATTAAATAACCCATTTGAAAAAAAAATGTGAAATTGAACATGCTATCACTGAATTCCCTGAGGGGAAAAAATGTTAAGGACTAATTGAATCCACAAATGAATCTGAACAAATATTTAAAAAACAATTAATTCCAATACTATATAAAATATTTGAAAAAGTAGGTGGAGAAAGTATCCTACAAAATTCCATTTTTAGCATAAATATAGTGCTGATATCTAAATTAAGAAAAGCAAAAATAGAGAAAGAAAACCATACATCAATTTTCTTAATTATTATTGATGGAAAAAATAGCAAAATATTAATAGATTACAGCAATTTATTGTAATGTTCTGGTTAGTTTTGAGGTCTTTGGACCAGCCTTCGTTTCAGCTGAGTAAGCACTAACAGAATAGCCAGAGATAAAGTTTAAATTCTTTAATGTCTCCTTCACAGTCTGTCTCCTTGCCTGGGGCCTGGGCTAGCTTTCTAGAGGCCCTTCAGATGGGCCTTGGTCGCAGTGGGGGAAGCAGGAGGTTAGGCCAGCCACCATGAGGCTGATGAAGATGGAATGTCTCTCTGAGTCCAAGAGCTCCAGGCTCCAGTCCTCTATCTCTCCCCATCTCCTCAAGTCCTCCTCTAGGTCTGATTCTGGCTTCTTAAATACTCTATTACAATTAAATCCATTCATCATAGTGAGTGTAAGCCAATCATTATATAACTAGGGAACTATTATTTGTTGTAAGATTAATTCAATCATACTGAACTAGAGAACTATTAATCACCATGCTAAACTAGAGTTTGTCTTTGATAATTGTCTTATCAATTCCACTGAGTTAACACCTTGTTTTAAGTATACTTCTCCAGAGTTCTGGCTCTCCACAATTTATCACTATCATAATACATTATAACTAAGTGGGATTTATACCAGGATTATAGAACTGCATCAAGAATAGGAAAACTATTAGTACAATCCCCCATGTCTGCTAGTGGCTGCTGGGGATCTAATTCTGACCAGCAAAATAAATCCTTTCATTTGAAAGAATGATAGCAATACAAAGAGACTGAGAGACAGTTGCATTCTCTGACCTCTCTCCTCTTCCATGTTGCCTCTGATTTATTTCATTCCCAATTCACCAATATCTAGGTGAGTAAAGGGTGGGTTACAATTCCTTCAAGTGTATTATCATTTATTACTGTGGGGGCTTTTGGAGAATCGACCTGGAAAAGTTTTTGATAAAGGACAGCACTCATTCCTATTAGAAATGTTAGAGAACAGAAAAATAAATGGAGCTCTCCACAAAGTAATAAGTAGTATCCATCTAAAGCATATATATATATATATATATATATATATATAGAGAGAGAGAGAGAGAGAGAGAGAGAGAGAGAGAAAGAGAGAGAGAGAGAGAGAGAGAGAGAGAGAGATAATAAGCTAAAACTCTTTCCAGTAAAATTAGGGACAAAACAAAGATGCCCATTTATTTTCACTAATATTGTTCATTACATTCTGACCTGGGAAGATGATACTTCTAAGCCATAAGAGCTGTATCTATTTTAGAAGACTTGGAAATATTATCAGATGGACAATATGGGTTCAATCATACTAGAAATTTTAGCTTTGACAATTAGGGAAAAAAATGAAGGATTTAATATAAGCAATGAAAAGACAAAACAATCACTCTTTGCCAATAATATGATGATACACATAAAGAATCAACTAAAAAACTACTTGAAGTAATTAACTATTTTAACAAAGTTGCAGATATAAAATAAATCCATAAAGATCATCAACATTTCTACATATTAGTAACAAAGTCTAGCATCAAGAGAAAAAGAAATACCATTCAAAATAACTGTAAACAATATAAAATATTTGGAACCCTACTTGTCAAGATAAAGCAAAGAATTATATGAACACCTATACCAGTCAGACTCCCAAAAAACTACTTTGATGACCTAGGGAAAAAAAAAAACAACTAACTTCATATGGAAAAACAAAAGGTCAAGAATTTCAAGGGAATTAATGGAAAAAAAAAATCAAAGGAAGGTGGCCTAGCTGTACCAGATCTAAAATTATATTATAAAGCAGCAGTTACTAAAACCATCTGGTATTGGCTAAGAAATAGACTAGTTGATCAATGGAATAGGGTAGGTTCAAAGGACAAAACAGCCAATAACTTTAATAATATAGTGTTTGACAAACCCAAAGACCCCAGTTTCTGGGATAAGAATGCATTATTTGACAAAAATTGCTGGGAAAATTGGAAATTAGTATGGCAGAAACTAGGCATTGACCCACACTTAACACTGTACACTAAGATAAGGTCAAAATGGGTTCATGACCTAGGCATAAAGAATGAGATTATAAATAAATTGGAAGAGCATAGGATAGTTTACCTCTCAGACCTGTGGAAGAGGAAGGAATTTATGACCAAAGAAGAACTAGAGATCCCTATTGACCACAAAATAGAAAATTTTGATTATATCAAATTGAAAAGATTTTGTACAAACAAAACAAATGCAGACAAAATTAGAAGGGAAACAATAAACTGGGAAAACATTTTTACAATCAAAGGTTCTGATAAAGGCCTCATTTCCAAAATATATAGAGAATTGGCTCTAATTTATAAAAAAAATCAAACCATTCTCCAATTGATAAATGGTCAAAAGATATGAACAGACAGTTCTCAGATGAAGAAATTGAATTTATAGACATATGAAAATGTGCTCCAAATCATTATTAATCAGAGAAATGCAAATAAAGGCAACTCTGAGATACCACTACACACCTGTCAGATTGGCTAGAGTGACAGGGAAAGATAATGTGAAATGTTTGAGGGGATGTGGGAAAACAGGGACACTGATACATTGTTGGTGGAATTGTGAACACATCCAGCCATTCTGGAGAGCAATTTGGAACTATGCTCAAAAAGTTATCAAACTGTATATACCCTTTGATCCAGCAGTGTTTCTACTAGGTTTATACCCCAAAGAGATACTAAAGAAGGGAAAGGGACCTGTATGTGACAAAATGTTTGTGGCAGCCCTGTTTGTGGTGGCTAGAAGCTGGAAAATGAATGGATGACTATCAATTGGAGAATGGTTGAATAAATTGTGGTATATGAACGTTATGGAATATTATTGTTCTGTAAGGAATGACCAGCAGGAGGAATACAGAGAGGACTGGTGAGACTTACATGAACTGAAGCTAAATGAAATGAGCAGAACCAGGAGATCATTATATACCTCAACAACGATACTGTTTGAGGATGTTTTCTGATGGAGGTGGATCTCTTCGATAAAGAGAGCTTTAATTGATCAAAGATGGACAGAGGCAGCTATACCCAAAGAAAGAACACTGGGAAATGAATATAAACTGCTTGCATTTTTGTTTTTCTTCCCGGGTTATTTATACCTTCTGAGTTCAATTCTCCCTGTGCAACAGGAAAACTGTTCGGTTCTGCACACATATATTGTATCTAGGATATACTGTAACCTATTCAACATGTAAAGGACTGCTTGCCATCTGGGGGAGAGGGTGGAGGGAGGAAGGGGAAAAATCGGAACAGAAGTGAATGCAAGGGATAATGCTGTAAAAAATTACCCTGGCATGGGTTCTGTCAATAAAAAGTTATTCAAAAAAAAAAAAAAAAGAAGAAGAAGAAGAAGAAGAAGAAGAAGAATTATATGAACACAATTACAAAGCAAATATCACAGAAACTCAAATCTAAAAAATGGGGGGGCGCAAAGGGGGATCAATTGCTTAAGAGTAGGTTAAACCATATAATAAAAGACAATTTTATCTAAATTGATTTACTTATTTACTGTCATAACAATCAAACTACTCCAAAAATATTTTGTGGATCTAGAATAATTAATAAAAATTTTTATCTGGGAGAAGAAAAGGTCAAGAATATCATTAATATCTTTGAAATTCTTCCAGATGCACTTTGTTATTTATTATAGCTCTACAAAATAATTGTTTTTGGGGAGTTTGATTGATGTGGCACTGAATAAACAGATTAATTTAGGTAGAATTTCTAATTTAAGTAGAATCAATTTAGGTAAAATTTAGGTAGAAGTCATTTTTACTATATTAGCTCAACCTACCCATGACTACTTAATATTTTTCCAATTGATTAGATCTGACTTTATTTGGATGGAAAATGTTATGTACTTGTGTTAATATAGTTCCTTACTTTACCTTGGCAAATAGACTCTCAAATGTTTTATATTATCTACTGCAATTTTAAATGGAATTGCTCTTTGTAACTGTTTTCTGCTGTATTTTATTGGTAGCATATAGAAATGCTGATAATTTTTGTGGATGTATTTTGTATCTTGCAACTTTGCTAAAGTTGTGTATTGTTTTTAGTAGTTTTTCAGTTGATTCTCTAAGAATCTCTGATTATACTATCATGTCATCTCATATGTGAAATTTGATTTCCTCATTACCTATTCTAATTTTTTTTAAAATTCTTTTTCTTTTTATTGCTAACACTAATATATCTTTTTTCAAAGTTTTTTTTTATTTTCAAAACATATGCATATGTAATTTTCAACATTCATCATTGCAAAATCTTGAGTTTCAAATTTTGCTTTCTCCTAGATGACAAGTAAGTCAATATATGTTAAATATGTGCATTTCTTCTAGACATATTTCCATAATTATCATGCTTCACAAGAAAAATCAGATATATACTGGGGAAGGGAAAGGGACCTGTGTATGCCGGGGTGTTTGTGGCATCCCTGTTTGTAGTGGCTGGAAGCTGGAAAATGAAGGGATGCCCATCGATTGGAGAATGGTTGAGTAAATTGTGGTATATGAATGTTATGGAATATTATTGTTCTGTGGGGAATGACCAGCAGGAGGAATACAGAGAGGACTGGTGAGACTTACATGAACTGATGCTAAATGAAATGAGCAGAACCAGGAGATCATTTTATACCTCAACAACGATACTGTTTGAGGATGTTTTCTGATGGAGGTGGATCTCTTCGATAAAGAGAGCTTTAATTGATCAAAGATGGACAGAGGCAGCTACACCCAAAGAAAGAACACTGGGAAATGAATATAAACTGCTTGCATTTTTGTTTTTCTTCCCAGGTTATTTATACCTTCTGAGTTCAATTCTCCCTGTGCAACAGGAAAACTGTTCGGTTCTACACACATATATTGTATCTAGGATATACTGTAACCTATTCAACATGTAAAGGACTGCTTGCCATCTGGGGGAAGAGGTGGAGGGAGGGAGAGGAAAAATTGGAACGGAGGTGAGTGCAAGGGATAATGCTGTAAAAAATTGCCCTGGCATGGGTTCTATCAATAAAAAGTTATATTTAAAAAAAAAAAAAAAGGAGTGATTACAAAAGAATTAAACAGATGGAAGATATCTTCTGAAATTTTTGGCTTCCACAGCCTACTTGAGGTTGGCTTGGGCTAGGACAAGTTCTGGCCATACGAGTGCATAATAAATGTTATTTTATCTAAAAAAAAAAATCAGATATAAAAGGGGAAAAATGAGGAAAAACAAAATGAAATTCAAGTAGGCATCAAAAAAAAATAATGAAAATACTATATTATGCTATTGCCATATACAATGTTCTACTGATTCTACTCACTTGACTTAGCATCAGTTAATGTAAATCTCTCCAGAACTCTCTGAAATCATCCTGTTGCTCATTCCTTGTAGAATAACAATATTCCATAACATTTGTATACCATAATTTATATAACAAGTTTATATTGCATAGCTTATTCAACCATTCTCTAATTGATGGGCATCGATTCAGTTTCCAGGTTCTTTCCACTACAAAAAGGATTCCCACAAACATTTTTTCACATATGGGTCCCTTTCCCTCCTTTATGATCTCTTTTGGGATATACTGCTGGGAAAGTTGGAAAATCCCTTGGGCATATTTCTAAGTTGCTCTCCAGAATGATTGAATCAGTTCACAACTCCACCAACAAGATATTAGTGTCCCACATCCCATTTAACATTCATCATCTTTTCCTATCATCTTAACCAATCTGAGACATGTGGAATGGTACCTTAGGATTGTTGAAATTTGTATTTCTCTGATCAATAGTGATTTAGAGCACCTTTTTGTTGGAATCTTTACAAACTGCTAACTCATTAGAGTTGATAGATTATTGATCTGATCTTACAAGATGTTTTGGGCCAGAACCTGAAACAAGGTACTAAGTAGAACTAATTGATACAATACTTGTGCTCATACCAGTACTCACTGGAGTTCACAAATATGGGAGATTCACAAAATAAACTTTGTAACTTTGTGAATTCACACCCTCCTCCCCCATGGGTGTGCCTCCAGAAGGAAGAGTCACCCTTTGGGAAATCATATATAAAGAGGCTCTTAGCTTTGGTTAGTTAATTACTTCAGGTTAGAGAGCCAGAAGCCCTCTCTCTGAGGCAAGAGAGATCCATTTCATTTTCCACTTGGCTGGCTGGACTGAAGGACAAACCTTTGGATTTGGAGACATTGGGAGGGAGCTCTTGGAACCAAGCAGAGAGATAGGACTCTAAGCTAACTGGGCTATATTGGAGGCAATAAAAGATCTGAACTTTTATCACCTGGCTGTATTTTGAGGAGATTATTACTTTCGACTGACACTAAGACTGCCTTCAGAAAACCTCCCTGAGAAACCTGCTTTCTCCCAGAGAAAACCATCATTATTATATTTTAAACAAGAAAAAGATCACCACACCTTTTCATATGACTAGAAATGGTTTCAATTTCTTCATCTGAAAATTGTCTATTCATATCCTTTGAACATTTATCAATTAGAAAATGGCTTGAATTCTTATAAATTTGATTCAATTCTCTATATATTTTAGAAATAAGGCCTTTATCAGGATCTGTGAATGTAATTTTTTCCCAGTTTTTTATTACTTCCCTTCTAAACTTGTCTTCATTAGTTTTGTTTGTACAAAAACTTTTTAAATTCATATACTCAAAATTATCAATTTTGCCCTCCATAATGTATTCCAGTTTTGCTTTGGACACAAATTCCTTCCTTATCCATAGACCTGAGAGGTAGACTCTCCTTTGTTCTTCTAATTTGTTTATAATATCACTCTTTATGTCTAAACCATAAACCCATTTCAACTTTATCTTGGTATAGGGTGTTAGATGTGGGACAATGCTAGTTTCTAACATAATTATTTCCAATTTTCCCAGCAATTATTGTCAAAGAGTGAGTTCTTAACCAAGCAGTTGGGATTTGGGGGTTTATCAAGCACTAAATTTCTATAGTCATTGATGATTATTGCATCTTATGAACCCCTGATCAACTACTCTATTTCTTAGCTAGTCCCAAATAGTTTTGAAAACACCTGCTTTATAATATAGTTTGCATTTTTGTCATTAATTGCCTTGAAATTCTTGACTTTTTGTTCTTTCAGAGGAACTTTGTTTTATTTTTTTTTCTGTCTATAAAATAATTTGCTGGAAGTTTCATTGGTATGGCAATGAATAAATAGATTATTTTAAGTAGCATTGACATTTTTATTATATGAGCTTGGCCTGAATACTTGCTATTTTCCCAATAGATTAGATATGACTTAATTTGTGTGGAAAGTGTTTTGTAATTGTGTTCATAGAATTCCAACTTTACTTTGGCAGATAGACTGCAAATATTTTATATTATCTACAATAATTTAAATGGAATTTCTCTTTATAGTTCTTGCTGCTGGACTTTGTTGGTAATATTTTTTTAAAAGTTAATGATTTATGTGGATTTATTTTGTATCCTTCAACTTGGTTAAAGTTGTTAATTGTTCCTTGTAGTTTTTTAATTCATTCTCTAGGATTCTCTAAGTATACCATCAGATCATCTGCACAGAGTGATAATTTGGTTTCCTCATAACCTACTCTAATTCCTTTAATTTCTTTTTTCTTTTCTTATTGCCAAAGGTAATATTTCTAATACAATAATAATAATGGTGATAGTGAGCAACCTTGTTTTACCCCTTATCTTATTGGGAATGGTTCTAATTTATCCCATTACATATGATGCTTGCTGATAATTTTAAATAAATGTTACTAATCATTTTAAGGAAAACTCCATTTATTCCTATGCTCTCTAGTTTGTTTGTTTTTTAATAGGAATGGGTGTCGGATTTTATCATTTTTTTTTCTGCATCTATTGAAACAATCATATGAATACTATTAGTTTGGTGATTGATATAGTCAATTATGCTCATAGTTTTCTTAATACTGAATCATCTTTGCATTCCTGGTGTATTATCCTGGGGAAAATTTGCTATAATCTCTGCTAATATTTACATTTTTTGCATATTCATTAGTGAAATTGGTCTATAATTTTCTTTCTCTGACACTACCTGGTTTAGGTATCAGCACCATAATTGCATCATAAAAAAAATTTAATAAGATTCCTTCTTTCCCTATTTTTCCAAATAGTTGGAATTAATTGATCTTTAAATGTTTGCTAGAATTCATATGTAAATGCATTTGGCCCTGGAGATTTTTTCTTAGAGAGTTGATTAATAGCTTGTTTAATTTATTTTTTCTAAAATGGGACTATTTAAGTAATGTATTTCCTCCTCTGTTAATCTGGTAATGTATGTTTTTGTAAGTATTAATCCATTTCACATAGAATATGAAATTTATTGGCATATGGTTAAGCAAAATAGTTCCCAATTATTGCTCTAATTTCCTCTTCATTGGTAGAAAGTTCACCCTTTTCATTTTTGATATTAACAATTTGATTTCCTTCTTTCCTTTTTCTAATCAAATTAATTAAAGGTTTATCTATTTTAATGGTTTATTCAGAAAATCAACTTTTAGTTTTGTTTACTAGTTTGCTTTCTTACTTTCAATTTTATTAATCTCTTCTTTTATTTTCATAATTTCAAATTTGGTATTCAATTGGGGGGCCTTTAATTTGTTCTTTTTCTAGTTTTTTTTTAATTGCTAAATTAATTTAATTGATTCTAACTAATTTAATTTAATAAAAAATTTAATTTTTAATTTAAAGCCCAATTTATCTGGCTTCTTCTTCTCTATTTTATGCAGGTAAGCATTTAAACATATAAAACTCCCCCTAAGAACTGCTTTGGCTGGATCCTATAAATTTAGGTAGTGTGTGTGTGTGCGTGTGTGTGTGTGTGTGTGTGTGTGTGTGTGTGTATGTGAATGATTCAGCAGGATAACTTCAGAAAGTCCTAGGGAGACTTACATGAAGTAATGCTAAGCAAAGTGAGCAGAACCAGGAGATCATTGTATTTGTCAACAAGATTATGTGGTGATCTAGTGTGATGGATTTGGTTCTTTTCAGCAATGAGATGATTCAGGCCAGTTCCAATGGTCTTGTGACAAAGAGGTCTTATGTGCAGCCAGAAATAGGACTTTGAGGACTGAGTGTGGATCACAACATACTTATTTTCACTTTTTTGTTGTTGTTTGCTTTCATTTTGTTTTCTTCCCCTTTTTTTTTTCTTTTTTGATCTGATTTTTCTTATGCACCATGATAATTGTGGAAATATGTGTAGAAGAATTGCACATGTATTGCATAATACAATAATTGGATTGCTATCTAGGAGAGGGGGTTAGGGGAAAAGAGGGAAAGAATTTTGAACACAAAGTTTTGCAAGGGTATATATTAAAAATTACACATATATTTTGAAAATAAAAAGCTTTAATAATCATATAAAAGGAAAAAATGTTTTAGTTTATTTTAGTACTTGAGCACATTCATACCATTATTTATTCTTGCAAAATTCAGTGAACTAATATTGTGGATTAAAAATCATTGTATACTATTCACTTCCATCCTAAGCTAATATTCTAAACTGAGAATTATTTCTTCAGTCCAGTTTAAATCCTCTTAAATATAATCAAAGTTTTGAAAAAAAAACATAATTCCAAACTTATTCTAATTAAGTAACACTTGTTTGCTTGTTTATTCCAATATTAGAAGGCATAAAAATATGAAAAATATTGATATTGCAATTATAGATCTTTTAAGCTGCTTCTACAAATTATCCAAACAATTGTTCAGCTCAATTAATTCAGCAGAAGTCACCAATATTAGTGTGTATATAAAATACACTAAAGTTTCTTTTTTCCCTGTTTTTCAAATTCATGCTTACAAATTGTAGAGATGACATTAGTATAATTCTGAGTTATTTACTTTTCTTAGATAAGTCTTGATTAGAATGAAATGATAGTTGCTGTTTTTAATCAAAACATTAAAATTATAAACTTTATTGTTTTAACTCCATGATTTTTTTTTGTTCACAATTTTTTTTTCTGTCTAGATAATCTTATCTTTAAACTGTCCTACATTTCAATTCTTTGTGTGTGTGCTTGTGTGATCACATGTGTGTGCCTGTAGCTCTCTTTTAAGTCTCTTCAAAAAACACAAAGAATTTTAATTTGAAGTCAACTGACTTCAAAGAAAGTTCTATATAAAGAAGAAATATTGTGTCTGTAAAAAGGAAGTTTCTAAGTTCATCATCTTTCAGATTTTATTTCAGTTAATTATCTAAATTATCTTTTTATCCAGTTTTCATGAACTAAAACATATGATTTGGAT
This sequence comes from Antechinus flavipes, assembly GCF_016432865.1. NCBI lineage: Eukaryota > Metazoa > Chordata > Mammalia > Dasyuromorphia > Dasyuridae > Antechinus > Antechinus flavipes. The sequence goes on along the minus strand of NC_067401.1, from coordinate 60,153,488 downwards.
CATTTAAAGGATAGTTATATTATTAACTAGTCAGATGAATAGTAATGTAATTTTACCTCCCAGTGTTAAACAATTCAGACCCTGTGTCTGTGTTGACAACATATTTTTAAAAATCAATTAATATTATCACAATGCACATCCTGAATTTCATTTAATTATTTCTTACTGCATTATTTGTATTTCTTTTGAACTGGTACCCTGCTGATTAGCTAATAGAGAATAATACAACCAGTACCTTCTCTGAAAATCATGTTTTATCATTCATTTTGTCATCTATATAGTTTGAGAAAGGCAAACCTGAAAGCTTTAAAAACCTGGAATTTTATTTACATGTATGTATGTGTCTATGTGTATATATTTTAGATATAGTATGTATATGTACATATATATGTATATGTATGTATACACACAGCATGTATGTGTGTATATGTATGTATATGCATGCATGTTTCTAACCTTTTAACAAGAAAATGTCACTTTCCAGAAATGCTAGAAATGATTCAAAAGTAGTCCAAATAAAATCAGCTTTTAGGACTGGCATCTTTTGTTCAAGATAGTGTCTTATGAGATACTCTGAAAATTCCAAATTCTACATTTTTCATAAATTGTATATGCCTTAGCAGGATCTCTCCACTTAAGTTAGAAGAACAAAGGCTCTAACTATATATCTGATTGCTATAATATATTTCTTTTACAATCTAGCTTCTGGGCATAAAAATCTCTAGGGAATGACTTACTAACTACTTAAAAGATAGCTAATATTCTAACTTCTACAAAAAGTATTTTATTCTCCCAGTTTGCATGACTGACATGGTTAAAAATGGTACATGCCCTTTACCTTCTGCAGAATAAACCTAATGATTATCTTTAAATGAAAGAATTATGCTAAAAATGAAGAAAAGTTCAACAGAAGTAAAGATGGTACTTATACAGTGTTTAAACTTACATTACAGAGTTTCTAAAATAATTTGTAGATTTTTCCTTAAATCTTTGCTTTTTCAGAAAATGGGCCAACCCTAAAATAAGAAATCATATAAACATGAGAAGAAGGTATGGTCATGAATATTTTATATTTTGTGATATAACAAAGAGTATGGATTCTATGTGTGACTTTTGAAATTGATCTCTATACATTGTTCTCCCTTTGCCTTTTTGGGTTCATTCCTTCTGTTTCAGAACTTTGATTTCATCAGGAGGAGGACAATGGGAATAATATTAATATCTATATCATAGATTTTCTTAAGTATCAAATAAAGCAATAAAAAGGGACATTTCACAACACTATATAAGTATTATTGTTACATTGTATTACTCCCATTACTAATATAGGATTTGTTTGTTTGTTTACCTCAGATTTCATTAATTTTTTTTTGGGGGGGGGAGGGTGTTGAGACTTTGTAGCCAAAAATACATCATCCAATTTTGCCTAACAGTGAGCATATCTGAATTTGTCTAGCTTTGTTCTAGAATAACAGAGCATATGTCACAGTGGAAATAATGCTAAGTGTGGAATCAGAGGACCCAAGAACAAATCTCATCTTCTTTTTTATGACCTGTGTACTTCTGTGCAAGCCGCATAATATTTTCCCATCAATTTCACCCCCATCCCCACTTCACTCTGCATCTTTAGTACCTTTTCAAGTTGCAGGTACCAATGTACAAAGTCAATGATTTTTCAAATAATTTTGTGTCTTAATCTAGACAATTAAGATTTTAAAAAATCATCTCTTTACAATAATAATACACAACATTAATAACTTTCAATAAGCCAATAATTGGGCAAGCCTTTTATTATCTCATTTGAATTATACAACAATCCTAAGAAATAGGAAGAGGTTAAGTGGCTTGATGTATATCAATGGCTAGATCAGGCTAGAATTTGGAAGTTCCTGGGAAATAAGGAATGAAAAAAAAAATAGAGCACTTAAATCTATTACCAGTAATTTAAGAAGATTTTGTTGTTGTTGTTTTTAGCTTATGACAAACAATTACTATAATAATGAGATAAAATGAAACCACAAACCACTTTCATTAGCAAACATTTAATCTTCTTTCAAAATAGTCGATGGATGTCAAGCAAAATGTAAAAAAAAATCCCTTAAAAATATTAAGAAATGACAGCAGAAGGCTATCATGAATATTCCCTCAAGCAATGATTTAAAACATCTGAATGGAAAGAAGCCTACAAAGACATTTACATGAGAATCAGTTAAAATCAGGTGGTTACTACAAAATTTATGGATGAAAGCAGGACAGCAAATATAAATGAAATGAAACAGATCTGCTGGTATTTATATTTTTCATCATTAAAGATAATAAATCTGCTAAAAAAAAAAAAAAGACTATCACCTCAATAATATTGGAAAAAGAAGAAATAACTCTTAAGTAGATGAAATTAGTAAGATTTCTTGTATTGGACCAAATATGTACTAAAGAAGCTCATATTTGACGTGATTGGAAAATAATATTATAGGATTTAATTTACAAAGAATATCAAAGACAAGAGATTAATTTTGTCTATTTTTCCCAGCCCATGAAAGAATACATTTAAGCATGATCCCATTAATGATTAGTATAGATGATTTGATCTGCTCTATTTCTAATATGGGCTGCTTCAACCATATTTAATCTGGTCTTCCATACCACCTCATTCCTTTTTACCATATCAGCAGCAGATTTAGTGTTGATACTTAGTTGTCTTTAACCTTATTGCAGTTTAGAACTCCTGAACTCCATCAACTTACCATGGTCATGTTGATAAGGGGAGCCCCAAAACTCTCCCTCACTCTATCTCTCAGACTTTGCGGGGGGACACTTGAGAAACTCCCTTAGAGAAGGTTTCCCCTAAGAGACCTGCCCCAGGGAATCAAGATAAAGTGATTTCATTCTGTTATCTGGGTGGGACTAATTGAATCCAGGACCAGCTGGAGATTTAGATATTGACCTCTATTGAGTTGGAGATTTAGATATTGACCTCTATTGAGTTGGAGATTAGTCCAGGGACACTCATTCAATTGGAATGTTTTCTATTCTGATTTCAACTCAAACTGCTCCCAGCCCCAACCAAGAGCTACCCATATAACCAGCTTCCTTCAGCTCAATTCCTTGCAGAGAGGCCAAAGCAAGAATCATGCCAGGCCAAGGAACATTCCTTGGCATAGCTGTCTGTGAGGGACTCTCTGCCCACTGAAAAGACATTCTCTTTTCAACATTAATCCCTCTTTATCTCTCTCACACATTTCCCTAACAGCACTATATATCCTTCTTTCTCTGTCAGGATTCTTCTGCTAGACCTTTACTTCTCTGTCAGGACCTTTCCACTAAGGCAATCAGGCTGCAAAAACTGAATTCCCAGGGCCAATACACTTCTTTTGCCAGTCTTTTTAGGTTTGTAAATTCATTTATGAAGGACCTGCACCAACAACAAGGGAGTTCCTACAACTATCTGCCCTGCACCAAACCTTATCAATGTGTTACCATGTGAAGGTCACAAAAGGAAAAATTTTTATGGAAAAATCATAGTGACATTTTAAAAAATTGGAATCTAAGCTATTTATCTATATACCTATTATCTCACTTTATTTTACCTTTATCACAATGAAGATTTACACAAACATTCCACCTACCTGTAAAGGGCCACAGATAATGGAGAATCCTAGACAAGATACAAGACCCTTTAGTCCAGTAAGGAACCCTTTATGATTTAGTTTCCTATCACCTCTAAGGGCAAGTCAGCCTTCCTGGGAAGTCAGGGTGTATTATATTTGAAACAGTTATGCTAACATGGCAAGGAAACATCTGCACATAGTAACAAGTTGTTTATGTGATCCTGCATCCTATATTTATGTAAGTGCCTTATGTAAGCATAGGTTATATAAGACTGAGGATTTTTTGAGTAAACAGACTCCTGTTTGACTATCCTCATAAGTTCTGCCTCATCTCTCCTCACCCCTGACCAGAACTCAGACTAGTACTGAAGTCCTGTAAGTAGGTCCAGACACCCACCCACACATTACAAAAAAAGGAAAAATAGCAGAATTTTGAAAATGATTCACTATAATGGAATATATTTTCATAGTCATGAAATTGACTATGCAGCATAAAAAGAGAATTTGTACTACTAAAACAATATGTCATCCAAGCATTCCTATTTGCTAATCATATTGGCTCTATTCAGTGCTGAACACTACAAAGCATCATATTAGTTCAGATTTAGGATAGCTTTTGTAGCTGTGTTGCTTAGAAATATTGGCAAATACTTTGGAAGATCATTTACTAGAATATCATGACAGTTTTCACATGGCACAGTGAGTTTCAAAAAAAAAAAAAAAAAAACTTTCTTCTCCCCTTCCCCAATTCACATTGATATTTGTCAATTTTTGAGCAGTTCATTAAAGTGAAAATTTAACAATCCAATATATTGCTCAATGATTTACTGATACACTTGATTTCCTATTGGGATATAGTTCCAATGGCTACTTGTTGTTCATATTGTCACTGTATGACATTAAAATTTATATATTGAAAATAAAATAAATCAATCAGGAAAGGATCCAGATTTTTTTTTCCTGCTACCACTTATGAAAATTTTATTAAACATATGCATTTCTCAAAAATCCAGGTAATTTACAAAATTATCCTTACTTTGTCAACATGTTTTTAGCAAATACATATTCATATTTAGTTTCTCATAAGCTGTGTGGTTATAAATCCCTTAAGGGAAGTATTTTTTTTCTTTCTATTTGTGTCACCAAATGCATGGCACAACTCAAATAAATCAATTAAATATTTTAATATACCATAATGATTACTATGCTTATTAATAATTAGCTATGCTTTGAAAAGAAATTCTGAAGAATGTGCTATTTTTCTAATTCTATCTAGTCATCTTATAGAGGAAAAAATAAAAAGCTAAGAGGGTAAGGAACCTGCTCATGCTCACACAACTATTAAATGTCTAAGTCAGGATAAACCAAAGCTTTATGGATTCTAAGTTCCATATTCTTCCCATTTCCTGGATGCCTCTTGACAGAGGTAAGCAGGGCAATTCTGTTCTGATCATTAGAGATAGACCCTTCAAATAAGACCATTTGGCTGCAAGCTGACATTTCTGCCAATTATAAACTGGACTTGTGTAGTTATGTTTATTACCTAACGTTTGTAAGTACTATATGCATTAATGCTAATCTGAAATCAGCCCTGATTTCATAATATCTCCCAATTTCTCCATTTTAAGTACTCTGACCTTTTCAAACCATAATACATTTTATCTGATATTAATTTTTATAATATGGAACTGCTATACAGGAATTTTAAGATGAGGTTGGTTTGAAATTGAATAACAGGAAAAAGTCCAGACAATAGTATAAATTTAAATCATTGACTTAAACAATATTTAACTTCATAGTGTTCAGAATTTCCTGGAATTGGCTAGAAAGATGGAACTATATAGTGAATCCATTTGTATGAGGTACTTTTGATTTTTGACTTACCAAAAGAGCACATGGGGAGAAAGCAATGCAAATCTAAAAAAGTATTTCCTAAAAGACAAAATTTACATTGTTGTAATATGTGCATTCACCAAATAAGGTTTTGTTGTTGTTGTTAAAAACAACCCAATGGGTTTTCAAACCTCCTTGAGAAAAGCATCATGAGCTCATATAAATAGTTTCATTTGCATTTAATTTGAATTCAACTACTGCATAGTCTATTAATTTCAAAGAAAAGCCTGCATTCCTTATGAGGGAATTTGAGAGATAAAACATGAAAAGTCTATAACTCTATTTCAAGTTTTTTTTCATTAACCTGAATCTTTTTTTTATTTATTTTTAAATGTGAACCTTGATTACAGCAGCTCACATTTAGAATGAGGGGAAAAAAAAAAAAAAACTTCAAAGTGTCTATTTAAAAAGCAGCTTGTTGATATAATATGTGTCTGGATTTGCCATAAAGACCTTGTACTGAATTTCACACCAGACTTGTATAAGTTGTGTGAGCTTATAAAAATCATTTAGTCTCTCTTCATCAGCCAATAAACATTTGTTTGAGGCTAGACTTGAACTCAGGTCATTATGACTCCAAGCTCTACTACATCATCTCACTACTATGAGAACTTTAAAGGAATCATTGAGTTCATAGTGTAAAATAAATCTAAGAGATAGAGAGATATGTTAACAAACGATGATGAGGATGATAACTGTACTACTGGTCTCTTTTTAGGATACTTTTCCTATAATTCCTATGACTTCCCATTGGAAAGGACATCATTATATTTTTTCAAGAACAAACAACAGAAAATTAAATTTAAGACCATAATCAACAACTTAATCTTAATATACTAAGTCATACCAGATTCACATTTTATATTTGGATACATCTTTAAGTATGACTGATTAAAATTATTACCATTATTATTATTATCTAGAGGTGTATTCCCCCAGAAATGATAAAAATACTATGAAAATAGTTGGAAAGGTTTTGCCTATGCAACCTAATAACAGCCTCAATTATAGTTGTTAGACAACCAAGCCATTGACTGAAATTGTGAAACCATGCTTGGTTATTGCCATAATATGCAAATACACTCAATTTCTGATTTTAGGAAAGCCAAAACACAGAACTGTAATTTATACTCATAATTTTATTAAAAGGCAGTGCCATCAAAATTTTTTTTTTGCTAAATTAGGATACAGTTAATATTTTATGCTCTTAAGCTTTAAAATTAAGGAGTAAACTATCAATCATTTACTATATCATAGAAATGGCAAGCTGTAAGAATACAAATAGAGGCAACTAAGATAGTTCCTACCCTCAAGGAGCATATATTTGAATGAGGAAATGTGTGTGTGTGTGTGTGTGTGTGTGTGTGTGTGTGTGTGTGTGTGAAAGTATACGTACTTTCACACACACACACACACACACACACACATACACTCAGAGGAAATGGAGATGGCAGGGGCTTATTTTAAATGATGAAGTCAGAGTATGGATTAAATGGATCATGATTGCAATTAAGAGTATTATAGGTTAAATAGATAAAAATTTCACTTGGAAGGAACTCACTAATATTCTGGCTAGGTCAAGAATGCTATGTGGTTGGCAGCCAACTTCTGGGTTGAACATTTACACATCCTACAACCCTAGCCACGTATACCCCCACATATCAAGAGTTTTCAACACACTTCCCCCTTAAACAGTTTAAGTAAAACACATACATAACTTAAGGACAAGTTTCTTGTCCTTATACCTTGTCATTTGTTATACTTGTTATCTGTTGCAAGGTCCCTGTTCGTAATTTCTGTAATAAAGCTTAGGCTTACTACATTGGCTTTCTCTGCCTCTTTTCTCAGAATTCCTGCATCACAAATAAATGCAATTGTTTGTTTTTGTGTCCTGTTCTGAAATATGGAGTAATGTTCATTAGACATCATAGAATACTGATTTAACATTTTTCTAAACAGTAGATATAAAAAAGGATCATCATAGTTACCACTCATTTTGCATCTAGTTTATTCTTTAAAGAAAATACCCCTAATATAGGACCTCTATAAAAGAAAGCCAAACTAGAAGTATTCTCCACTGCTGTTTTCTATTAGAAGTTATGGTGATTAAATCAAAATAAAACCAAAGAAAACAAAACAAAAAGCCATTGCTCTTTATTTCAAAAATAAAATTAGCCCCTGCAGATGTTGATATTAAATACTAGCAACTCCCAATTATACATCAGATTTAGGAAAAAAAGGTAAATGGAATTTATGTGGAACAGTAATTACTTTAATGTATTTATAGACCAATAGCATTATCTGACTAAGATTTGCCTCATTTTCATCTAATAAAAAGCATCAGAGGCAGCTGTCAACTGAAAAATGCTTCCCATCTAAGTTAGCATGAATGCAATGAATGGAAATCAATGACTCAAAAAGAAGAGAAATCATTAACATTAATTCAATTTTTTTTAGTTCATACAGTGCCAAAGGGTTAATAAACATATTATTTCAAATGTTGTGAGTGAATAAATAAAAATAACAAACATAATGAAGAAGGGCCTTGAGTCCATGCCATAGTAAAGGTCAGTTGAAGGGACTGGAGGTTCCTGTGTGAAGATTTAAGGAACTGGAGGTTCCTGTATGAATATTTAGCATAGAGAATATGGGATCAATAGGGTCTATTTATAGACTATTTGTAGATTATCTTCCATTTGATATTGTTCTTTTTTGTTGTTTTTGAGTCGTTTTATTTGTGTCCTACTCTCCATGATCCCATTTGGAGTTTCCTTGGCATAGATACTAAAGTAATTTGCCATTTCCTTCTTTATCTCATTTTACAGATGAAGAACTAAGGTAAAAAGAGTAGTAATTTGCACAGGTACACATAGTAAGTGATTTGTGTTCAAATCCGCTTGATTCTAGAGCTAGTGCTTTATTCACTGTGCAACCTAACTGTTGGGAAAGAAAGATTACATTAGCTTATTTTTTGTTTAATGACTTTATCTTCCCTTAGATGCCCTTGCTCCTAAAGCTCCTGTTCCTAGTGAGCTTAACCTGAAATTACAATGATAATGAAGTTTAGTACTCTGGAAATCTTTATTATAAACATGAGGCTACCTTTGATACTGAGACTCCTTTTGAAGTCCTAGCAACTTTCTTCATGCTGAAAACATTTTCACCTCTACAATTTTTTCCTCAGATGGTGAATTCATCCCCAAATATAAATTTGAGGAGGTAGCTGCTCCAGCTATAGTGACTACAAACTACTTTGTGCAACTTTACCTCACTAATATTTATGTGCATATCAAGACATTACCCAATGATGTTACTAGTTCTTCTTGAAAAAAAGAGTTGAACTTCACTTATAAATCCATTTTAGCTGTTGTTATGATTCTTACAAGGTACTAAATCACTAGAATTGATAGGCACTCCAGGAGATTCACAAATCAAAATTCACTCCGGGAGATTCACAAATCAAAAGGAAAAGCCCACTAGAGGAGGAACCCACTAGAGGAGGAGCCCACTCTCAGGGTCAAGACAGATTCATTCCATATTTCACTTTTGTGCCAGCTGGAGGCTTTGGATTTGGAGAAGGAGAGGCTGAAGCTGGCAGAGGCAAAGGACTAGAGGCAAGAGCTCTTTGAACCAAGCAGAAAGACAGACCTTTAAGAAAGCTAATCAGGCTATTTTGAAGGAGACAATAGAGGATCTAGATTTTAATTCCTGGCTGCATTTGAGGTGATTATTACACAGAACTGAAATGAAGGTTGCTCCCAGAAGCTCCCCAAGAAACCTGCTCCCAGAGAACAATTATAATTTAGAGAAGAGAGATTACATTTTGGCATCTGAATATGGGACAGACACAATCCTGATTTCAGTGGAAAAGCCTCTGATCCTGATTTCAGTGGAAAAGTCTCCTCGACCCAGAAATTAGCATGAGTACAAAAATAAACAAGGAAACTTTGTTAAAGGGCTAAAACAGTATTTCATCTAAAATGGGACAGATGTTTAGAAAATAGCCTTCTGTTTCTCTTCAAGGAAAATGTATAGAAAGCATTGTCAGGGTTATGAAAAGCCAAGGTTTGATTATAATTTCGGAGCAGATCATTGAACTTTTAGAAACTGAACAGTACACATCTCCTTGGTTCTCTAAGGAAAAAGAATTGTCTCTAGATGAGTAGAAATCTAGTAGTAGAAACACTAGATAAGTAACTAGGTGAATACTAGAATTCCAATCCAGACTCAATTTCCAAAGACACACTTAATACATATAATTTAATACAACTGGCTTTAGGAAATTATATAAGTTATAGGATAAGAAAAAAAAAAAAAAGAAAGAGTGGGGCTGGGGGAGGGGGGAGTTGCCAACTAAACTAGATGAAAAGGATGAAGAATCAGATAAGAATTCACATCAGGAGAAATTAGATCATTCCCAATCCCCTAACCTACTTCCCTCAATTAAACCTTCATGGGTAGAGGGAGAAGGAGGAGGGGGGGAGGCAGCAATGCAATCAGCTCCTCCTATGAAGAAGCCTATGACAAGATTAGAAAAGGCATTGTTTAAATCAAAAAATAAAAGACAGGATGTATCTGATTTTATAAATGCATACCCTGTGATTGAAGCGATTGGCTCTTCAGGTCAAAAAAGAAGAAATTACACTCCTCTTGATTTGGAAAAAATCAAGGATTTGAAAAAAGGTTGCACTCTTTATGGGGCTATATCATCTTATGTTAAGATGTTACTAGATAATTTGTCTTATGCAATCCTAACCCCCAGTGATTGGAAATCCATATCAAGGACATGTTTAGAACATGGACAAAACTTATTGTGGCTTTTGGAGTATCATGAATGCAAAAGGCAAACAGGAGTTAATATAGAAATCACTTTTGACCAACTAGCAGGTGAAGGTCAGTATGCAGAGAATTTAGCACAGATTAATTACCTCATAACAGCTTATGAACAGATTGCCACTGCTGCAACAAAAACTTGAGGTTCCCTCCCCGGACAGAAAGATGGAGTAAAGCCTTCACAAAAATAGAGCAAGGTCTTAATGAACCTTTTGCTGATTTTGTGGGATGTTTGCAAACAGCTGTCACAAGAACCATTGGAGAAAATGCAGCTACAGAAATAATGACCAGACATCTGGCTAAGGGAAATGCCAATGAGATTTGCAAAAGAATTATATTGGGACTACACAAAGATGTTCCTTTAGGAAATCATAATATGCTGTGCCACAGTGGGCACAAATGCTTATTATACCCAGATTATGATGAATAAAGGAAGACAGGGTTCTAGAGAGAGTCGTTGATCTTTTCAGTGTGGAAAAGTTGGACATCTAAGAGCTTAGTGTAGGCAAAGAGATAGAGTGAGAGGACAGGGTGAGAGAATAAAACCCCAAACCCCATGTCCAAAATGACACAAGGGCTTCCACTGGATTTCAGAATGTAGATTGACCCAGGGAAATAAGAGGCAGGTACAAAAGACAGATGAGGCATGATGGCAGCAGAGTTTACACCCAGAGAATCTTTAGAAGGTCAGGACTCTGATGTGATCAATCAGAATAAAAGAATCACATGGCAGAAAGAGATTATATGATCAGTCAGTCAAAAAGCAATCAGATAACAGAGATGGATTGCAATTGGGGAGAATACAGGCTTTTTAAACCAACAGGGCAGTGTCCAGTGCAAACAGCTCCAATCTAATTGCCAGATGATGAGGAGAGATTTAAAAAGTGGTAAATATAAGGGCCTAAATAGGTTAACTGCCTGGGAGAGAAGGTTTGCTTGTATTCCTACAGACAGAGAAGGAAACAGACGGAGAAGGAAACAGATGGGTGGCAATGAGCACCTGGAGAGAGACAGAGAAAGAGAAAAACCTCTAAACAAAGGAGAAGACCTAAGAACAAAATCTGCAGGAATCATTGGATTCCCTAACACAAGATAAGACTGTTGCAGGACTTGAAAACCAGGAAGAATCATTGGATTCCTTGAGATGAAAAATTGTTGATAAAGACTGTTATAGGACTTTAAAACTGCAGGAATTACTGGATTTCCTAACACAAGATGAGACTATTGCAAAACTTCAAAACTTGCAGGAATCATTGGATTCCTGGCACATGAACTAATGGACAATAGATTCCTTTTGAACTATTTCTAGGACTTATGTACATCTAGGGATATTTATAAATTTATATATCTCACATTTCCTTTGAGTAAATGAAAAATTGCATTGTTCATGGAGCATAGCTTCTTCTTTGATACGAACATGTCTAAAATAATATTTTAGGCTAAATCATTGGAATTGTACTGTTTACAGTAGAGTTTTAAAATGTTTCAAAATTTAGTTCAAGAAAGGATGTCAGTGTTAAGTACTATATCTTGCCAAGTGATTTTCATAATCTTCCTAAGAAAATCTAAATTAAAGCAATTCTGTTTCCTCGAATGGCACTGGTAAACTATCTAGGAAGACTGTCATGTAACAATGAGGTTAAGCACAATGGCTCTGTAGACCTTCATTTTGGTAGTCAATCTGATGCCTCTCCTCTCTCACACTTTTCTTCAGAGCCTCCCAAACACTGAGCTAGCTCAGTGCATATGTCAACTTTATTATCAATCTGTACATCCCTAGAAAATATACTTCCAAGGGAAGTAAACTTATTTACAGCATTAAATATTGTCTCTATTTGCTATAGTTGATGATTCCACTTATGGATGTTGTAGTGATGACAGAGAATTTGTGTTTTCTTGGTGTTAATTGTGAAGCCAAAATTAGCATGAGTAGTAGAGAATACAGCCATAAATTATTGCATCTCAGCTTCAAAGGTTGCATTGTATAGAATCAACTGCAAATCAAAAATCACGAACAAACTCTCTCTTTACTTTATTTTTGGCTTATAATTTTATGGAGCAAAATAATTTGTCATCAATACAGTAGCTGACTTTGTTGCTATTTGTCCTTGTTGAAGGGGTATGAAAACACTACGAAAAACCATCATACTAAAAATCATTGGAGTAAAAGTACAAGACCGTGATCTATTATCTAGAACCTGGGTAAACACATGCTGTCATGAAACAAATATAAATACTGATGAACTTCTCCAGGCAACCAAATAGGCAAAGCCCTATTAACTGAAAATTATCATAGGCTTTGCTTAAATCAATAAATATTATATACAGACTTGTACTTTTGTTCCTGGTATTTTTCTTGGAGATATCAGGCAGCCAACACCACATTGTCTATTACTTGATTATTTCTGAAGTCATATTGACTTTTAAGTAGACGACCATTTTTCAGGTGAAGGATCAATCTAGTAAGGAGGACTGGCAAGGATCTAGTCAGTAGTGACTAACATAGAGACATTCCCTCTCCTATTCTGCCCCTAGTGATTGTTAAAGGATAAACTATTTCCTTTATCTTTATGAAAATAGACAATGGACACAATACTTGAATTCTTTGTGCATAACCTTCCCTTCCCATATAAACAGGAAATTTTCAATCATCTTTTGAATAAACAGTACCCCCCCTGCCTTATAAATCTCAGCTGTAATAGGATCATCACAAGATATGTTGTCCCATGAAAAAAGTTGAATGACATTCAAAACCTCTTCTTAAATCAGAAATTTGGTTGGATAAGGATTGATTTCAACCTATGGTATATGATCAATGACTTCATCATTGATTAGTGATGGTATATTGAAAGCACTTTTAGAAATGTTCAGTCTATCTCTCCAGGATCATGTCCTTATCAATAAATATAGTTCCATAAGCAGTGATTACTTGAAATGCATCATATAAGTCTTTGGCTCATGAATACTCTTTAAGGAATCATAAAAGTGCTTTGGATTGTTACTATCAGTATAAAACTGAATTATGACTGCTATCTTGTTGAGTCAAGAGTCCTTCAGATCTCTAAGTTTTTTTTATCCTTTATTTTTTATGAGTTAAATACTGCCTTCTTAGAGAGAGATGAACTATCCTACTGATAAAGTCTGTGAAATTCTCATTTTTCATTTAGCAACTTCTGAATTTTTCCATCATATTTGTTAAATCAGTTTTGATATTGTGAGTGTTCTGACCCAGATAAATAAATGCACTGCTGTACACTAAATTTCTGAAAACTTGTTAAGTCCAAGCTAGTTCCCTGGAGGCCTCAGAATCATCCAGAGTCAGGATAAGTAAAATTCCTTGGTCTTTAGAGGGAGTAGAGAAAGAAGCAGGCAAATTGCCAGGTGTTTTGCCAAAGCTCTCTTCTCGATTCTGGAGTCCAGAATCTCCACCTTTCCTCCTCCTCATCCTGCTGCCAAGTGAAGTCTCACCTCTCTCATCCCACCCTCTAATCCTTGTCTACGATTATCTTAACATCAAACATTGAGCTATCACCAATGGTGAGAAGAGCCATTTATTCAAAACATATGCTAATAGAGTCATTGTTGCATATCAAATAGGCAATTATCCTTAAGTGCTCAGTTGTCTGATTCAAGTAAACTTTTTCATAATTTCAGCCCTTTACATCTCCTGCTTTCTTTTGTTTTAGAACATAGGAGGTCATGCCATCCCTAATATCCCAGGAAAGGAAGTGAAAACACCAAAAAGAAGGTGATCACACCCCACCCACCCACCCAATCACTCAGGAAGGGAGGTGAAAGTATTAAAAAGGAGATGATCAAGCCCTCCCTGATTTCTCAGGAAAAGAGATGAAAAACACCAAAAGGAAATGGGGAGTCAAGCCAGATATTGTTAGCAGGTTTCTGGGCTGAAGGGTCTTACTATAAATAGATATACACAAATTCATCAGCATGGGAGGTATTATATAAGCACATAGCAATAAAGCACAGGCTAGTAATGATGACTCTCCCCACAGCCAGGGCAGGTTCAATGTGATGTAACAAACATGAATTGTACATGCAAGTAGTGATATAACCAACAATATAAATCAACATGGTATTGTAAAAGATTTCCAGAAGTCCTAGAGGGAGGGTACATAAATAACAATCACACATACACCTCCTTCAGCAGCCAAGAGATAGTCCAAAACCAATCTATTGTCCATCACTTCATGTGTCAGGGAATCCGATGATCCCTGCAAATTTTTGAAGTCTTGCAAATCTTATCATTTCTCAGGGAATCCGGTGATTCCTAGGGGTTTTCAAGACGATAGTCTTATTATATCTCAGGGTTTCCAGTGATTCCTGAGGATTTTGAAGGCCTGGATTAGTCTCATTAACAATTTTTGATGTCCATGAGTCAGTTGCCAAAACTACCATGCTCTTTCAGTAGTGGGCACAGTCAGCAATGGAACCACCTGATGTTTCTTGGGTCTTCTCCTTCATTTCAAGGGTCTGCTCCATCTCTCTCTATGATGGACAAGGCATATACAGCTCGTTGGCACCCAACTGATTCCTTCTCCATCTGTAGAGATATAAGCAAACCCTCTCCCCCAAACAGTTAGCCTTTCTGGTCCCTTACATTCACCACTTTCTGGATCTCTCCACATGACCGGGAGATTGTCTCAAGAAAGTGGAGTTAATTGATAAATGGTCAAAGGATATGAACAGACAATTTTCAGATGATGAAATTGAAACTATTACCACTCATATGAAAGAGTGTTCCAAATCACTATTGATCAGAGAAATGCAAATTAAGACAACTCTGAGATATCACTACACACCTGTCAGATTGGCTAAGATGACAGGAAAAAATAATGATGAATGTTGGAGGGGATGCGGGAAAACGGGGACACTGATGCATTGTTGGTGGAGTTGTGAACGAACCCAACCATTCTGGAGAACAATCTGGAATTATGCCCAAAGTGTTATCAAACTGTGCATACCCTTTGATCCAGCAGTGTTTCTATTGGGCTTATACCCCAAAGAGATACTAAAAAAGAGAAAGGGACATGTATGTGCCAAAATATTTGTAGCAGCCCTGTTTGTAGTGGCTAGAAACTGGAAAATGAATGGATGCCCATCAATTGGAGAATGGCTGGGTAAATTGTGGTATATGAATGTTATGGAATATTATTGCTCTGTAAGGAATGACCAGCAGAATGAATACAGAGAGGCTTAGAGAGACCTACATGGACTGATGCTAAGTGAGATGAGCAGAACCAGGAGATCATTATACACTTCGACAACGATATTGTATGAGTATGTATTCTGATGGAAGTTGATTTCTATGACAAAGAGACCTAACTGAGTTTCAGTGGATAAATGATGGACAGAAACAGCTACACCCAAAGAAGGAACACTGGGAAACGAATGTGAACTGTTTGCATTTTTGATTTTCTTCCCGAGTTATTTTTACCTTCTGAATCCAATTCTCCCTGTGCAACAGGAGAACTGTTCGGTTCTGCAAATATGTATTGTATCTAGGATATACTACAACATATCTGACATATATAGGACTGCTTGCCATCTTGGGGAGGGGGGGAGGGAAGGAGGGGAAAAATCGAAACATAAGCGAGTGCAAGGGATAATGTTGTAAATTACCCTGGCATGGATTCTGTCAATACAAAGTTATTATTAAATAAAATTAAATTAAAAAAAAAACAGTAAAAAAAAAAAATCATAGACACAATCAGATAAAGATAACTTTTTTCCTTAAAAAAAAAAGAAAGAAAGAAAGAAAGTGGAGTTGCTCGCATTGGATACTGCCCTTCTGGTGGGTTATAAAATCTGTCTGCTGGAGCCAGTGCATATTTGTCAAAAATGAAAAAAAAATTAATAGGGTAAAGAGCTAAATTTAGAAGTTCTTTAGAGTTAGCTGTAGCTCCTCTTTTCTTTTGTTTTTGGAGGAGCATCTTAATGTCTCTGTTTTTCCTCTCTAATATTGCCTGTCCTTGAGGATTAAAGGGTATGCCAGTAGTGTGTAAAATCTTATACTGTGCACAAAAGTGTGCAAAATGTTTAGAAGTATATTCAGGTCCATTATCTGTTTTTGTTGCTTGTGGCACAATCATAATTGCAAATGCTTGTATAAGGGATTCAGGGACCACTCGAGCAGTCTCTTTTGCTGCTGGTAGTGCAAAAGTGAATCCTGAAAAGGTGTCTATCACAACATGGATAAAAGACAGACCAAACGATTTATAATGGGTCACATCCATTTTTCCAAATTTCATTTAATCTCAAGTCACAAGGTTATTTCCATGGAGGGAGCATAGGAGCGTGGAAAGGAAGATGTTCAGCCTTTTACTCTGCTCCTAGATTCCTCTCTTGTTATTCCAAATTGCAAATGTAAAGCTCGAGCAGCCTGATGATATTTAAAATGAGATTCTTGGGCTGCCTGAAATAAAGGAGTATTAGCCAACATAGAAGGTTATCTGCCTGTGAATTACCATCAAAAAATAGGACCTGGAAGTCCACTATGAGATTGAAGATGCAAGATATAAATCTTACCTGGATGTTTTCTCACTTGCTCTTGAAGTTCCTTAAAAAGTCGATATATATTGGAAGTGACAAATTTTATTGGTCTGTGGAAATTCTTTGTACCACATCTACTGAATAGACCAAATCAGATATTATATTTATATATCCTGGATAATAAGTAAGAGCTAGAATGATTGCATACAATTCATTCTGCTTAGTGGATTGAAAAAGAGTTCTGATTACCCTCTTTATAGTTAAGTCATGAGTATACAGCACAAATATTATGTTTGGATCCATTTGTAAAAATAATTGGTCCTTTAAGAGGAATTTTAGAAACCTTTTCTTCAAGAATCCATCATCAATTATGTAATAGTCGGTTATCTTTAATGGAGACCGTGTGTGTTGTGTAAAATTTGGAGCATTGGCCAATAAAATTTGTCACTCTCAAGCCACAAGGTTATTTCCATGGAGGGAGCATAGGAGCATGGAAAGGAAGCTGTTCAGCCTTTTACTCTGCTCCTAGATTCCTCTCTTGTTATTCCAAATTGCAAATGTAAAGATGGTTTCACAGCATACATTAATTTGTGCATAATATAAAAGGTATATATCTTTTCAAGTCTTATCCCAGATAATTGTATTGCTTGCTTAATGGCCTTTAATAAAATTCTAGCCACAAGCACTGAGTAAGGAATAAGACTTTGGTCTGGTTGTGCTGGGAGGTTCACCCATTCTATCACACAGTCTCCTTGATGAATAACTGCTCTGGGTGCCTCGTTTGTAGCAAAAATTAATATTTCCAAGGGTTTTAGAGTGACTCTTTAAACCACATTGGATAAAGCCAGTTCAATTTCTCTCAAAGCCTCTTGAGCTTCTTTTGTAAGCATGGCATGGTGGCACTGTCTCCCCTTATAATGTCATATAATGGTTTCAATTGATATGTAGTCAAGCCTAACATTGGATGCATCCATTAGATATCTCCTGTCAATTTCTGAAAGTCATTTAAGGTGTTTAGCTTCTCTATCCTTAAGGACAGTTTTTATACTGCAAGCGTCTTAGGGTATACTTCATATCATAAATATTGAAAAGGAGGATGTCTTTGAATTTTTTCTTGTCCTATATGCAATTTGTAGTTCCTTAGTGTTTCTATGGTCTTTTGTAGACATGCTTCTAACATTTGTTCCTCAGGTATACATCCCAATATATCATCCATGTAATGTAATAACATAACTTTTTGAAATGCTTTTCTTACTAAAGTAAGAACATTTGACTCATAATAGAGCTATTTTTCATTCCCTATGGCAAAACTGTCCATTCATATCTTATATAAGGCCTAATTAGTTAAGTTAATACTAGATAATGAAAAGGCAACTCTTCATATTCTCCTTATCTAGAGGGATAGAATAGAAACAATCCTTAATGTCTATATCCCAAAGAGACAATTCTCTAGGCAACCAAACAGGAGTTAAAAGTCTAGGCTGAAGAGTTCCCATAGTTTACATCTGTTCATTTACTTTTCTTAAATCAATCAATATCCTCCATTTTCCATATTTCTTTCTTACAACAAATACTGGGGAATTCCAAGAACTTAGAGAAGGTTATAAGTGTCCTTGGTCAAGTTGCTCCTGTACTATATCTAATAAGACCTGAATTTTATCGCTACATAAGGGCCACTGTTCTATCCACACTGGTATATCAGTTTTGCATTGGATAGGAACAGGTGAAAGTTTTGGCAGGCTTTCAACAGCAGCCCTGCCTAAAAAACCAAAGTACTCATTTATAATCCTAATTGTTGTAAAACATCTCTTCCCCACAGATTGATGGGGATTTTTTCAACTATAAAGGGAGTAAAAACTAGTATTTTGCCTTCAAAAGTCCACTTCAAAGGGTGGCACTAACTTTAGCTGCTATTAATCCTCTTATACCAGACATATCAGCAAATCTGATGCTACTACTTCTCCTGGTTGATAAGTCACACAATGTCTATCTGTATTAGTGACTGGGATATTATCTACACATTCCCCAGTTTTCCACAGCAGTGTGTGGATGAACACTGTTTTGTAAGTACTCTCAGGAGATAAAATGGTCAAGTTTGCCTGGAGGAAAGGGATCCATAGGCTGGAGAGAACAGATTTCACTTCTCCAGGGGATATCTCAGTTGTCCCAGCTGCATACAACTCTATTCTCCCCAATTGTAATCCCTTTCTCCCATCAGATTGCTTCCTGGCTGATTGGGCATGTCTGGTTACTGAACTTCTAGGCACTCTCTGCATGTAGCACACCAGCTGTCATCATGTCCCAAGTATTTTTTTTTTATTTTGAGCCCTGGGACTGGGCCCCCCATCCCGTTTTCCTGAATCAGTCTACATTCTGATGCCCAATGGAAACTTTTGTTGCATTTTGGACATGGGGGTTTGGGTCTTGTTATCCTACCCTGTTTTTTCATTCTGTCTCTATGCCAACATTGAGCTTTCAGATGCCCCACTTTATCACATTGAAGGCATTGACAAGTCTCTCTGGAAGTCCCTTGCCAAAAGGGACCCTGTCTTCCCATGTTTGGATCTTGAGAAGTCTGAATCATAGCCTTGGTATAAAATATATTTGTGCCCACTGTGGCACAGCATCTTATGATCTCTAAAGGAACATCCTTGTATAGTCCTAGTATAATTCTTCTACAAACTTCATTAGTATTTTCTTTAGCAAGTTGGTTATTATAATTTCTGTTGCTGCATTTTTACCAATGGTTCATATGACAGCTATTTGCAGACATCCCACAAAATCAGCAAAGGGTTCATTTGGCCCTTGTGCAATTTTTGTGAAGGCCTCACCCTTGTCTTTTTAACATGGGAGTGGACATGCAATATATAAATATTTCCTGGATGCTTTCTCACTTGCTCCTGAAGTTCCTTAAAGAGCTGATATATATTAGAAGCTGCAAATTTTATTTGGGCTGTGGCAATTCTTTGTACCACACCTACTGAATAGGCTGAATCAGATATTATATTTATGTCTTCTGGGTAAAAAGTGAGAGCTAACATGATGGTATATAATTCGTTCTGCTGAGTGGACTGAAAAGGAGTTCTGACTACTCTCTTTATCGTTAAGTCATGAGAGTATACAGCGCAAATATTGTGTTTGGACGCATCTGTAAAGATAGTTGGTCCTTTAAGAGGAACTTTAGAAACTTTTTCTTCAAGAATCCATCACCAATTATGTAAAAGTCTGGTTATCTTTAATGGAGACCCCATGTGTAAAATTTGGAGCCATGGCTAATAAAATTTGCCACTCTGGGATGGTCTCACAACACACATTAATTTGCATATTGGTGTAAAAGGTGTATATCTTATCAGGTCTTGCCCCAGATAATTGTACTGCTCGCTTAATGGCCTTTAACAAAATTCTAGCCACAAGCACTGGGTAAGGAGTAAGGCTTTGTTCTGGTTGTGCCAGGAGGTTCACCCACTCTATCACACTGTCTCCTTGATGAAGGACTGCTGTGGGTGCCTCTTGTGTGGCAAAAACTGATATTTCCAGGGGTTTTTGAGTGACTCTTTCAACCACATTGGATAAAGCCAGTTCAACTTCTCTCAAAGCCTCTTGAGCTTCTTTTGTAAGCTGGCGTGGTGAATTTAAAGCACTGTCTCCCCTTAAAATATCATATAATGGTTGTAACTGATAGGGTAGTCAAGCCTAACACTGGTCGCATCCATTGGATGTCTCCTATCAATTTCTGAAAATCATTTAAGTTGTTTAGCTTCTCTGTTCTTAAGGACAGTTTTTGTACTGTAAGCACCTTAGGGTATACTTCATATCCTAAATATTGAAAAGGAGCATGTCTTTGAATTTTCTCTTCAGCTTTGTATAATTTGTAGTATCTTACTGTTTCTATGGTCTTTTGTAGACATGCTTCTAGCATTTGTTCCTCAGGTGCACATCCCAATATATCATCCATATAATGTAATGGCATAACTTTTGGAAATGCTTTTCTTATTGGAGCAAGAGCAGCAGCAACATACATTTGACACATAGTGGGGCTGTTTTTCATTCCCTGTGGCAAAACTGTCCATTCACATCTTTTATAAGGCTCAGCTAAGTTAACGCTGGGCACTGAAAAAGCAAATCTTTTCATATCCTCCTTATCCAGAGGGATAGAATAGAAACAATCCTTAATATCGATGACCCAAAGAGGCCACTCTCTAGGCAATTGAGTAGGAGATGGAAGTCCAGGCTGAAGAGTTCCCATAGTTTCCATCTGTTCATTCACTTGAGCATCCTCCATTTTTCTGATTTCTTTTTTACAACGAACACTGGGGAATTCCAAGGACTTAGGGAAGGTTGTAAATGCCCTTGTTCAAGCTGCTCTTGTACTATATCTAATAAGGCCTGAATTTTATCACTACCTAAGGGCCACTGTTCTATCCACACTGGTATATCAGTTTTCCGTTGGATAGGAACAGGTGAAAGTGTTGGCAGGCCTTCAACAGCAGCCCTGCTTAAAAAACCGAAGTACTCATTTTTAACCCCAATTGTTGTAAAATGTCTCTTCCCCACAGATTGATGGGGATTTTTTCAACTATAAAAGGAGTAAAAACTCCTGTTTTGCCTTCAAAAGTCCATCTCATAGGGGCAGCACTAACTTCAGCTGCTATTGATCCTCCTACTCCAGACATATAGGTGTCTACTTTAATCATTGGCCAGTGACTGGGACAACTGGCACCTCTAATAACTGTACGATCTGCACCTGTGTCTACCAATCCTTCCAATGGTAGGCCATTTATATAGATCGTGAGCATAGGTCGGTCAGCTGTTACAGCTGCTGTCCAGTATATTTCTGGATTTTGTGGTCTGGAGACAGAATCTGGGTGACTATCACCAGGTTGCTTATTAGGATTCTGTATGAGTAAACCTGATGCTACTACTTCTCCTGGGTGACAAGTCACACATTGTCTACCTGTATTAATGACTGGGATATTATCTACACATTCCCCAGTTTCCCACATCAGTGTGTGGATGGACACTGTTTTGTACGTACAAAAAGGAGGTGAAATGGTCAAGCCTACTGTGCCTGGAGGTAAGGGATCCATAGGCTGGAGAGGAACAGATTTCACCTCTCCAGGGGGTATCTCAGTTGTCCCAGCTGCATACAGCTCTATTCTCCCTAATTGTAATTCCTTTCTGCCATCAGGTTGCTTCCTGGCTGGTTGACTGTGTAATCCCCTTCTCCCATAATATGGCTTTCTGGCTGATTGGTCATGTCTGGGTACTGGACTTCTAGGCACTCTCTGGGTGCACCATTGGCTGCCATCATGCCCCAAGTGTTTTTGCCTTGGGCCCTGGGGCTGGGCCCCTCATCCCATTTCTTTCTCCAAGCTTATATATTAATAGAGTATGGTCCAATTACTATTTAGCCTCATGTGCTTGGAACCTCAGTGCATCAACTCAAGCCTCAGCCCATTACAGAGAGTTACTAGTTTAGCTCTTAACAAAGTAAGTTCCCTGTTTGTCTATTAAAATACTCACCCTAATTCCTGGTCACCGGGATTTCTTCAGTGAAATTAGCGTCCTTAGTCTGCATTGGGTGCCAAAATGTTAAGTCCAAGCTAGCTCCCTGGAGGCCTCAGCATCAGCCAGAGTCAGGATAAGTAAAAGTCCTTAGTCTTTAAGGGGAGGAGAGAAAGAAGCAAGCAAACTGCCAGGAGTTTTGTCAAAGATCTCTTCTCGATTCTGGAGTCTAGAATATCCACTTTTGGATATTCTTCCTGCTGCCAAGTGAAGTCTCACCTTTCTCACCCCACCTTCTCATCCTTACCTAAGATCATCTTAACATCAAACACTGAGCCAGCACCAGTGACCATTGTTATTGCTATTCCCAGCTTAATTTCTTCCGATTCCTTGTTCTGTCTGGTACTAGTTTTTGTATTGAAGTCACTCAAATTATAATCTTGTCCTATTGCAGTACATTCATGATGAGAGTCTCCAGGTCTTCATAATTTTTTTTTCTTTGACCTCATTAGAACTCATCATTATAGAAGCATACACACTAAAAATGGTGGCATAGTGCTTTTCTGCAAGTGACAATTGCATTGTTATAAGCCTGTCTTTCACTGCTTTTGGTAGGCATCAAGCTTGTAGCCATTCCAGAAAGAAAAAATGCTTATCCAGCTTTTAACTTTGGTAATTGGCCTTCATTTGCCAGCCTTGTTTCACTTAGTGCTATTTGGATATGATACCTACTGAGTTTTCTACAATAAGAGCTGTTTGTCTTTCAGGTCTATTGAATTTCTACAATTGTGAATTGCAGAATTATCTACAAGTGTGTATCCATTCTATGTACCAATAAATAGGGATTGAAATAATCTTTGCAGAAGTGTGTGTGTGTGTGTGTGTGTGTGTACACGTGTATGTGTATATATTTCAACCTCAGACCTTTCATAGTAAGTGTGTCAGAATTGGGTAAAAGATAATTTTTAGGTCACATTTTTACCCCTTCTTGAAGCCAGAAGGTGAATACTGTAATTCCTAAAACTGTTCGAACACCTAGAGGGCTGCTGAATGTCGTGAAAAGATGACCATAAGATCATTTATATTCAAAATTCTGATGACAGCTTCTAGTGTATCTATTTCTGCTACTTTATCACTTGCTAGTTGTCACAAATTTTTAAGATAGACAAAAAAAAAAGTAAAATGGCATAGTGATACCTTGATTTTCACATAAACTTTTAAAGTTGCCTGAAATTATCAGCCTTTTGAAACCTCCAAAGTCTCCGAAGTGCAGTGGCAAGACAAAAAAATAAAAAATAAAAACTTGGTTATTTCTTGAGATTCATTGCATAATGTTTATGTCTCCAATATCTAACCAAACTCTAAGAACTTTATAATGCTTACCTTGGTCATTGAAACAAATTGTTCTCATTTAATCATTTTATCAGGGAAAGTCTTTGCATGCTTAAGGATAGACACCCCCTAACTCATCAAAGGCTTTGAGATTTCTCCGTTAGTTCTAATATGGTTTTGTCTATCTGCTGGAATGGCTTGCCAAATGATTCCCAAGGAGCACTTTGATTCATTCACTCCTTCAACATCTTATTTCTTCTTTTCTTCTATTCCCAAAGGAACTAAGACAATATGACGAATGTAGAAAAGACTGTAGGAAAAATTCAATAGAATCAGGGGCAGAAAGAGCATCAGCAGAGAGAATTAGAATAAGAATAAATAACCAGCGTTTAACAAGAAGCTGGAAATAGCTTCAGTTGCCAATATTCTTGAAGTTAAGTAGCCAAGTACACATTTTCTCCAATCAGCAATCATCCTCCAAAGCTACCTTTCCATACACAAAACTAATCAAAAATCTCAGAAACAAATTAAAAATGTCACAACCAAGAAATCTGTTGACATCAGGGAGAATGAAAATTTACTAGCCAAATTACATTAAAAAAACAAAAACAAACAAAAAAAAAAACCTTGTGCTTTATTGGAAGATGAGTGAACAAATAAATAATATTATTGAAATATTTTCATCAGTGAAATTTTCACATTTCTACTGACTCTTCTTATGAGACCAGTCTGGAGAGGAATATAAAGCCATGAGGTTCAGGTTTAGCCCTTAGGTTAGAGAAATGGGGACTCCCCTCCATAGAATGAGGTAATGATATTTGTTCTTCATGTATTGAAATGTCTGTATATTTATTGTTCCTATACCTATGAATTTAACAGTTATCATTACTTTTAAATGAAACACAATACTTAGTGAATATATGAGAAGCTTGACACTAATCCTCTAAAATGAGGGACAAGGCTAGAGGGAGTTTGAGCTAATGACAAAAAAATTCAGAGACATTCAACTCAATTCCTAAAACCTTGAGTAGGAGGAGATATAATAAATTTACTAACAACATAATGATTTCTAAACATTCATTTACACATTATTTCACAAGTATTATTTCCAAGTGATATAAATGAGATCTTTTGGGAGGAAATGATGGAGAGTGAATCCTGCTTGGGGGAAGTTCCTGGTTTCAAACTCTCCTCTGGGAGAGGCTCACCTTCAGGAAATCAAGTTAAGTGATCTCATTCAGTTGGAGATCTTGGTCAGGGATATGGTCCCACATTCTATTGAGTTGAAGATTAATCTGAAAAACTCCCAGGAGCTCAAACTTCCAGTTAAGTGATTTTATTCAATTGGAGATCTCAGCTTGGTAGCTCAAATTGCTCTCCAGCCCCCAGGCCAAAATTTACCCATATAATCAGGGCTTGATCAAACCCTTTGCAGAAGTCTGAAATAGGATTATGCTTGCCAGGGAAGCTATTTTCTTGGCAAGCTGCCCTGCTTTTTTGTCCACTGATAAAGATATTATCTTATCAATGTCAATAAATCCCTTTTGCCACACAGATTTCAGATTTGCAAATTCTTTCTCATAGGACCTGAGGCTTCAACCAGAGGGTATTTCCCACCCCAATTCTGACACCTCATCATAACTACCACTAACCTTATCATTTGCACCTCATCACAAGTTCTTCCAAAGAATTTTCACACTTAATCTAAGATTAATTGAGACATACTCTTATTAAGTTAAAGTATAAGAGCTAAAGAATGGGGGGGAGAGAAAAGGAAGCATTTATCCCTTCCCTTAACATATAATTATAGCATTAGGTTTGTAATAGGAAATCCTATTTCTCACACTTGCAATTAAACCCAAGGCAAGCCATTAGTTTTCTATTTCTCAAGCAATTCCCTGGGGAATATTTGATAAGCCATAGAAAGGATTTTGATTGCTGTTGTTCTAGGCAACTCTCCCATTTAGAGTATCTTATTCTGATGTAATGTAAGTATATCATATATTCATGTAAGCTAACAACAACAATATTAACTAGCACTCTTATAATAACTATTACATGTAAAACACTGTTTTAAGTGCTTTACAAATATTCTCTTAATTGATACAACAACTTTGGAAAATAGATACTATTTATTATCCCCATTTTACAGATGAAGAAACTGAGGCACAAAGAGATTAAATAATTTATTTAAAGTCAATTAGTAAGTATCTGATGCTGAATTTGTACTTGGGTCTTCCTGACTGGGCTGGTTCTCTGTACACTGACATTTTTCAATGGAAGTTTAATCTCTGTTTATATAACTTTGTATCTTATTTGAGACTAGTTTTTCCAGAGGTAGCCTAAGAATAGAGACAGAGAATTTGACCTAATCTCAATTTGACCTAAAATCAATTTGACCTAATTCCAAGAATTGGAGCATTGAATTTTTGGTGGACACTGCTGTTGATACAACAGAATATGATTTAATACCTTTGTATTATTCATTCAATACATTTTAACAGTTCCTCTGGAACTGTGGAGATTTAGTGTGTAAAAATGTACAACCTCAGACATTTTAAAAGGGTATTTTGGTACTGCATGCATAGTGATTTTGGTATGCAAAGCAGTAAATGCATTTGCAGTTTAGGTTGCAAAGTTAAGAAGCTCTGGCTATGAAAACAAGGTTTAAAATTCAAGTGTTTACACAACCTTAACAATAACAACACTTCTTCCTTTAAGAAGAAAAGGGGAATATTGAAACCCAGTGATAAATCAGCAAGAGCCTATTATTCAGACTACAATTTAAACCTTCTCACCAGAATAACCCCTTCCTTAAGCATAAAAGAGCATTGTGGATTTTTAAAATATGTCCTAAAGTTCTTAGCTTGAGAGTTGAAAGAGGGGCTTGAAGGCATTTAAATGAAATCTTTTCATTTTACAGATAAAGAATCTGAGATTTTGAAAACTGGTGTGACTAGTAGTAACTAACTGATTCACAATTTGAACCCAAATCATATGATTCAAGATTGTAGGGAAATTTCTTCATTCAGAGATTTTAAGATACTTTGGATGAATGATTGCTTCTACCTTTGTCTAAATAATTTGCCTGGAGGGCAATAAATCAAGAGGCAAGGCTGGAAGAAAAACATAGTTTAATTAGCATCAGCTGATGGGCACTTACTAGGTGACTAGCAACCCTTTATATAACAGAGGAAGACACACACCAATAATAGTCTTATAGTGTTAAATTAACATTCCATATGACAAATGGAGCCTAGCTGGTGAGGTTCTAGCTGGTGAGGTTCCACAGTCACTTGCTTTGTTTTGAGTAATCTGAGTAACAGAGAAAGGATGTCAGATAATTTGAGAGGATAACATCTTAACTTTGAAATTATAACTTCTTAAATCAAGTGTCTCAGAAGTTGGCAAAGATCAGTTTTGGGGAGTGTTTTTTCTTTGTTTTATTTTTATTTTTCCCTGGATAAGATGATTCCCTCTAGTTAATCTCATCAAAATACTGGAAAGTTTCAAGATAGTAGTGACTGATGTGGTTGGTGTAGCAATTCCTAGTTTGAAATACAAGACACAAAGTTCACATGAAGAATTCATAATGGCGATCTCTTTGCCAAAAAGGTGCCTTTATTGATAAGAAAAAGTGACAGACAAAATGAAGTGGTAAAATAGACAGCAAAGAGTGGTAAATTTGAGATACTATTGTGTTAGAATCCTAGTGTTAACTCAGTGGAATTGATAGAACTAATGCTTATTGGTTCACACATTAGAGCGAATCCTTACAAGGTGTTAAATCACTAAAATTGATAGAAAAAATGCTTACACCTTTAAGAGTTTACACATTAGAGGTCACACATTAGAGCTCACACCTTTAAGAGAGTTTACACTTGAGGGCTCACACATTGGAGTTCACTAGAATGGGAGATACACAAAGTTAACTGTAACTTTGTGAATTCACACCTCCCATAATCCCACTCTTGGAGGAGGAATCAACCTTTGAGTTTACACCTTTAAAAGAGTATAAAAAGAGCTGAGTTAGTGAAGTGAGTTCAGTTCAGAAGATTGACAGAGCCAGAAGTCAGTTCGGAAGATTGTCAGGAGTCAGAATTGAGCTAGAGGCAGAAGCTGGCAAAGGCAAAAGACTAGCAATGAGAGTTCCCAGAACCAAAGAAAGCTCAAGGGAGTTCAGTTCAGGAGATTGACAAGCTAGAGACTGCAGTCAGGCAGAATGAAGGATCTGGAGGAGTAGAATCAAGATTCAGAGGGAGCTGGAGACAACAAAGGACAAGCTTCAAGAACTCTTGGAACCAAGCAGAGAGATAGGCCTCTAAGAAAACTAACCGGGCTATTTTGGAAGAGCTGCGTTTGAGGTGATTATTACTTGGAACTGAAACGAAGGTTTCCTCCAGAAAACCTCCCCAAGAAACCTGCTCCCTGAGAGCAATCATATTTTAAAAAAGAAGAGAACACCACACTATTGGAGAGAATTAGAAAGATTAGAGTAAGAAAGGAAAGGGGTTTAAACATTAACGATGGAAAAGACAACTTTCCCAGTAGAACTACAACTGGTATAATAAATCCATAGAAGAGTTCAGCACTTTAAGAGTTAGTTAGCTACAACAAGGACAAAGAAACCATAAGATATGTGGGAAGAGGGTAAGAAGAAATACATCACAAGGCCAAATGATGGAAGGCTAACCCCAAAAGGAATTCAGCAAAAATGGTATAGTCTATAGAGAGCTTTATAGGGGAAATTTAAGTGAAGAAATTTGATATTGTAACTTGGATCTCTGATTGGATACAATAAGGTGGGAGGGGTGCAACTGTAAGGCTAAACTGATCCTCATCAATGTTCTTCTCGGCTTGCCTCAGGGAGAATTACTTTAGGCTTTCTCTGCCAATTCCATCTAGTTACCCAGGACCTCATGAGTGATCTTCTTCTAGATTGGTTTAATGGGATTATGTTGGAATCCTTACTAACTGCTAACTAATTAGAGTTGATCTAATCTTACAAGAAGATGTTTTGGGCAGAACCTGAAACAAGGTACTAAGTAGAACTACCCATAATCCCTCTCTCTGGAAGGAGCATAAATAGGCCAATGGGCCAGTCGGAGAGTTCTAGAGAGGAAGACGCTACAAGTCGAGATTTCAGCGGAATGACATGAAGAGTTGGAGCTGGCTGGAGGCTGAAGAAAGTAGAGGCAGAGGCTGAAGGACCAGACCCTTGGATTTAAAGACATTTGGAGAGAGCTCAAGGAAACCATCAGAGAGGCAAACTCTGAATGAATGTTCTATAATTAGTCATGCCTCAATGTGTTGTGCTACCCTGTGTTGTGAGCTTTTTCTTCTCAAAAAGCAGCCAGGTGATGAAAGTTCAGATCTTTTATTATATCCAATATAGCCCGGTTAGCTTAGAGGCCTATCTCTCTGCTTGGTTCCAAGAGCTCTCTCCAAATGTCTTTAAATCCAAAGGTCTGGTCCTTCAGCCTCTGCCTCTGCTGTCTTCAGTCCCCAGCCAGCTCCAGTCTTCATGCCATTCCGGTGAAAATCCCCCAAAGTGCTCTGTGTCTGTTTCTTTTATACAAGAGGGAGGAATTGTGGGATACGAGAGAGAGGGATTATGGGTTTTCTCCCATAGTGCTCTCTGGCCCAAAGAACTTCAAGGGAGGTGTGAACTCATTGAACTCCAATGAGTAAAGGTGTGGACACAAGCCTTGTATTAATTAGTTCTACTTAGTACCTTGTTTCAGGTTCTGCCCAAAACATCTTCTTGTAAGATTAGATCAACTCTAATTACTTAGCAGTTAGTAAGGATTCCAACAGGATTATTCTATTGTTGAATAAAATCCTAATTACACCTGTATCTGTTTAAACAATACTATAACTCTGTTTCTTTGGTCTTTAAGGTTTTTGTTGTTGTTGTTGTTGTTGTTGTTGCTGTAGTTGTTTTCCCCCTTAGAAGATGCATTGTTCAAACTCTCATCACACAAATCTTCCATGAATCTAACATTCTTTCAGTCATGCTATTTCTCCTACCCACACCATTTAATAAAAGAAATCCTTGTGGAGTCATTTGATGCCCCTCCCACCCATGTGTTATGGAAGAACTGTTAATTCAAAGTAACATTCATTTATTTCAAACCTATCTGGAATACCATGTAAATGTAAAGTGCCATTTAAAAAAAAAAATTGAAGTGTCTGGGGTGGAACCAACATGGCAGAATGAAGCCAGGAAGTTGTTTGAGCTCTCCAAGTTTCCCTCAAAAACCATATAAAAATCAAATCTCTGAACAGAGTCTAATGGAATGAAACCACTTACCAGCTCAAGACAGATTGAGTAAATTTCAAGAAAGGCCAGTCTCACTGAGGTGAAAATGGTGTTCATCCCAGCTCAGAGTCTGGGAAAATCAGCGACAGAGTCTTAATCATAGCAGATAAGCAATTGAGAAAGTTGGTCTCAGCTTAGTAGAGGAGTAGAACAGTGGAGCACCCAAGATGAAGCTCAGAAAGCAAATTATGGGAAACTAGGCTGTTTCCTGGAACAAGCAGGCAAAGCTAGCCCCTGCAAAAGGGGCTCTTGTGCTCAAAGCCAAGGCTCAGAACTTCAAAGGAAGTTGAAAAATCAGCCTCTTTACTCCTGGAGCAGAATTTGACCATAAAAATAAAAAGAAGAAATACAAAAATAAAAGGAAAGAAAATGAACAAGAAACGGAAAAGAACTTTGACAACAGAAAGCTATTATACTGACAGAAAACTAAGCATCAACTAAGATGAGGACACAATGTCCATAGAGGAAATCTCAAAGAGTGATATGGAGTAGTTTCAAGTCCAAAAAGGCTTCTTGGAAGTGTTCATAAAACACTTTAAAAGGAAAGTAAGAGTGGTACAAGAAAAAATGAGAAAAGAAATTAAAAGTATGTAAGAGAAAGTTGACAACTTGGAAAAGGAAGGCAATTCTTTAAAAAAAAATACAATTGGCTAACTGTCAAAAAATTTAACAGAAGAAAGCACCACCTTCAAAAGAATTAATCAAATGCAAAAAGAAATGCAAAAGCTAACTGAAGAAAATCACAAATTTAAAAACTAGAAAATGGCAAATGGAAGCTAATGACTATGACACAGCAAGAACCAGACAAACAAAAAAGAATGAAAAAATGGAAGAAAATGTCAAGTTGATCATTGGGGAAAAAAACTAATCTGAAAAATAGATCCAAAAGAGATAATTTAAAAGTTACTGGTCTACCTGAAGGACAAAAAAAAAAGTCTGGGTAGCATTCTTCAAGAGATCATCAAGTAAAACTACTCAAATATTCTAGAAACTTAGGGAAAATAATCACTGAAAAAATCCATCAATCATCATCTTTGGAAAGAGATCCCACAAGGAAAACACCAAGGAACATTGTTGCAAAACTCCATAACTATAATCTCAAGGAACAAATACCACAAGCTATCAGAAAAAAGAAAATTGAGTATCAAAGAGCAACAATCGGGATTACTCTGATCAATAAATGATCAGAGAGCCTGAAATCCCATATTCCAGAAGGCAAAGGACCTGAAATACTCAGTAAGACTAAGAATCATCTTTCAGGAAAAGAAATGGATCTTAAATGAAGTAAGAGACTTTCAATCATTTTTATTAAAAAATTTAATCTACAAACATAGGACTCAAGAGAACCATAGAAAGATAAATGGGAAGAAAAAAAAATTATTATTTAAAGGTTAAATTTTTTACATCCCTAGATGGGAAAATGATACCTGTAACTCTTGATAACTGCATCTGTTACTCAGGTAGACAGAGTGGGGCATCACATGAAGTGATGTGATGGTGTGTGAGGGTGTGGTTGTGAGTGGACTCTGATATGATGATATCAAAGAAAAAGACATTAAGGGGTGGTAAAGGATTGTACTGGGAGAAAAGGAAAAGGGAGGTATAAGAGAACAAATTAGATCTCATAAAGAGACACAAAAGACCTATTAAAAAAGAGGGAAAGAAGGGATGAGCTCTGTCTGAACCTTGATTTCATTAATTTGGGATGGAAAAGTGAATAACTTAATCAGTCAATCGGTAACAGAAATTTGTCTTACCCTATAAAGAAGTAGGAGGAGAAAGAGAAAATAAAAGGGAAGAGCTAGATAGAAGGGAGGGCAGAAACACTGGGAGAAAGGGGTAAGATAAAGGGGAGGGAATGAAAAAAGATAGAACAGGTAGTGGATAGAGTGGGTTAAAAAAACACTATTAAGGAGGGACAGAGTAGAAAAAGAGAACAAAAATATACAGGGGAAAAATAGGATGGAGGGAAATACAGAGCCGATAATCTTAACTAATTTTGAATGGGATAAACTCCCCATAAAATGAAACAAATGGCAGAAAAGATTAAAAAACAAAAGCCTACAATATGTTTGCAAGAAACACATTTGATAAGAGAGATACATACAGACTAAAGAGAAAAGGCTGAAGGAGAATCTATTATGCTTCAGCTGAAGCAAAACAAACAAGAATGGCCATTCTGATCTTAGATAAGCAATAGTAAAATTAGGTCTAATTAAAAGTGACAAGGAAGGAAAGTACATCCAGTTAAAATGTATTGTATACAATGAAGTAGTAACAATATGAAATTTATATGCATCAACTGGTAAAGCACCTGAATTCCAAGAGAAGATATTCAGCCAGTTACAGGAAGAAAGAGACCCAAAAAGAATATTAGGGGAATCTTAACCTTCTCTTCTCAGAATCAGACAAATCTAACCACAAAATAAAGAAGAAATAAACTACAGAGGCTAATAGAATCCTAGAAAACTTAAATATGATAAATCTCTGGAGAAAATTGAATAGGGGCAGAAAGGAATATACTTTTTTCTTGTCACACATGGCACCCACACAAAAATTGATAAATGTATCTCAATGTAATGTACCTCAAAATCAAATGCAGAAAGGCAGAAATAGTAAATTCTTCCTTTTCAGACCACAATACCATAAAAATTATATTCAGTAAAGGGTCAGGGAAAGATATACTAAAAACCAATTGGAAAGTAATCTAACTCTAAAGAACGAGTGGGTCAAATAATAAATCACAGAAACAATCCCTAATTTCATGCAGGAAAATAACAATATTGTGACAACATACCAAAACATATGGGATGCAGCCAAAGCAGTTCTTAGGGGAAATTTTTTATCTCTAAATAGTTTCATGAATAAAATCAAGAAAGACAGGGAAAGAGGGGATCAAATAATTGAGCATGCAACTAAAAAATCTAGAAAAAGAACAAACTTAAAACTCTCAAGTAAATACCAAATTAGAAATTCTGAATCTCAAAGGAGAGATTAATAAAATTGAATTCATTAATAATAAAACTAATTTTTTAAATGAAAACCAACAAAACAAATAAACTTTTGTTTAATTTGGTTATAAAAAGGAAAGAAAAAACAAATTACCAGTATCAAAAATGAAAAGCATGAACTTGCCACCAATTAAAAAGAAATTAAAACAATAATTAGGAACTATTAAGTGTAGCTGTATGGTAGCAAATGTGACAACCTTACTGAAAATTATGAATATTTACAAAAACTTTATTTGCCCATACTAATAGAAGAGGAAATATGTTACTTAAATAGTCCCATTTTAGAAAAAGAAATTGAACAAGTCATTAATGGACTCCGTAAGAAAAAAAATCTCCAGGGTCAATGGATTCACAAGAAAATTCTATCAAACATTTAAAGAACAATTAATTCCAATACTATATAAACTATTTGGAAAAGTAGATAAAGAGGAGTCCTGCCAAATTCTTTCTATGATACAAATATGGTACTAATACCAAAACCAGGAAGAGCCTATACAGAGAAAGAAAATTACAGAACAATCTCCCTAATGAATATTGATGGAAAAGGTATAAATAAAATATTAGCAAAAAAATTACAACAGCTCATCAGGAAGATAATAAACTATCACCAAGTGAAATTTATACCAGCAGTGCAAGCTGGTTCAATATCAGGAAAACTCTTGCCATAATCAACTGTTATTATTTGTTGGAATCTTTACAAAGTGTTAAGTCATTAGAATTGATAGAGACAATAATTATCTAATTTAGCATGGTTCAGTATGACTGATCTGATCCTATAAGGAGATGTTATGGGCCAGAACATGAAACAAGGTACTAAGTGGAATTGAGGAGACAGTGGTTAAATCTCATTTAGCATTGATTTAATCCTACAACAAATAATGGTTCCCAGTGATATAATGATTGGTGTATACTCAGTGTGCAGCGTATAAGCAAGAAGCTCTCAAGGCCAAAGAGCACTCTGGGAGACACAGAAGCCCACTCTCAGAGGCGGAGATAGATTCATTCCATATTCCACCTTTGTGCTGGCTGGAGACATTCTGATGGAGCTAGGGGCTGAAGCTCAAGACTTTGAAGGACACAATAAAGGACTGGATTTTAACTCCTGGCTACGTTTGAAGTGATTATTGATTTGAACTGAAACTAAGGCTGCCCCCAGAAAACCTCCCCAAGAAACCTGCTCCCAGAGAACCATCATATATTATAGAAAAGAAGAACACTACAACTATTAACTGTTTCCAGTAGGTTTTTTGATAATTTTCTAGAATTCTTTAAGTATATTATCATATTATCTACAAAGTAATAGTTTCATTTCCTCATTGCCTATTCTAATTTCTTTTTCTTTTCTTATTGTTAAAGTCAACATTTCTAGTACAATATCACATAATAATGGTAATAATGGACATCCTTGTTACAGCCTTGACCTTATTAGTAGTGTGTCCAGATTCTTTCCATTACAAATATTGCTTGCTGTTGGCTTTAGATCCATAGGCTGATTATTTTAAGAAAAATCCCCTTTATTCCTATGCTCTTTAGTGTTTTTAATAGGAATGGAAATAATAAGAATAGGAAAAAATATTTTATCAAATGCATTTCTTCATTATTGAGATTATCAATTGATTTCTGTTGGCTTTGTTATTAGTATGTGTCCTGTCCGGCAGGACATCAACAGTGGGTCATCGAGTGGAGCCGGGGCCGAGGGGGAGCAAAGGCTCTGTAAGACAACCAGTCTGTAAAGCACCACGTGCTTGGGAATGGAATCGGAGAGACAGAGAGGCAACTCAAGATTTAAGATGGTGAATGTCTCTGTTTAATGAATGAAGAGAGTTTAATTAAATAGGATTTCTGAGTGGGGGGTTACAATGAGAAGAATGTCGGACCATAGGTGTGGCGGAAATCCTAGAGTATACTGTTATCTAGATTTCGGGCGGAGATGACCGATTTCTTGGGACACACATTATCTAATCTTCAGGAATTTAGGTGTATGCTAATCTTCTTAGCTCTTTGTCTTCTGCGTCCAAGGACATGGCAATGTTCAAGGACATGGTCTCTTGGCATATCCTCAAGAGTGGTCTCTGGCATATCCCCCTTTCTTTATTACTAAATAGGTGGGAGGCCTGTCTTAGGCTATGTGGCCGGCATCCATATTCAGTACCCAAGTAATCCGACCTTAAAAGGCCAGAAAAGGGCAGGACCCCTGTCTTAGGCTATGTGGGCGGCATCCGTCCCAGCATCCCAGCATCAAACTTCCAGGGTGTGCTTCTGGAAAACGGGCCCACAATAATCCCGTCATTGGGTGTTTCTGCAGCCAGAGGGTATGATGATCCTGAAATATGGGGCCACAATAATCCCGTCATTGGCTCACCCACAGCTTATTTACTGAATGCGGGAGGGGGGCAATACCTGAGACCAGACCTTGTATGGATATGAGGAGGAGGTGGGGCAAAAGTGCTTAAGGCAAAGTGAATAGGAGCTAAGAGTTCCCATTCTTTCAGGTATATTGAAAAAATATACCAGTTTCCCCAATGTTCTATCTCTACCTCCCCTTTTCAAATTACCATTCCCCATATAAATCCCAAGAGCAAATCAAAATCCCTATACATAACAGACTAATACAGTAGCATTTCCTTCAAAGCCCTCAAACATAACAGCAATTACAGTTTTAACAAATCCCATCCCAAATCTTAAACACACAGTAATAGATGATCCAGGTAAGGTTTAACAGTCAGTCATCAACCATTCCCAAGGTCCCTCATATCAGTCCAAAGTACACTCGATGCAGGGTCCAGTCCATGGTCTCATTTTAAAACTGCTACTTCAGGCTATGAAATGACAGGAGGCTCTCATTCCTTGCAGAGTGGGTGTGTCATGCTGACAATCAAAGCTGATCAAAGCTGATCCAGGTTCCAGGAGCAAGTCAATATCTGTAATTTGACCAAAATCTAAAACAAAAACACAAATCTAACATATAAAGATTGGATCAGTCTCAGATAGAAAGACTCAGTTCACCAGACTGTTGCAAAATACGAGGAGGCCAAAATGGATTGGCCAGCAGTTTCCTATGTGACGAGACGAGTTTGCTTTACAGGCCAAGCAAACGGCTGCAGTCTTACAGACCCTTGTTAATTGTCCACTTATCATGTAGAAACCTTAAAGGAACAAAACACAAATATCCAGTAACAGACAGTTGACTAGGCGAAATAGTTGCCCAAGCATTTAGGATACAATGATTACATATAACCAGACTGAAAATAGCAAAGCATGACATAATTGAATTGCATTAACAATTCTATTGACCATTGCTCTGATCAGAGAGATCAGTTACAGAAGGAAAAATTCAAGAACATAACTATAACATAACATAAGCAATTGAGTTTTAACAGCTTATCAATCAATTGTCCCATTAACTGTCACAGGGTGGAGCTTTAAAACTCCCAAATAGCATTAGCGAATTAACTCTAAGCCCAAAGACTCCAACAACAGATGTCATCAAATTTCGGATAAATCTTAAACAATTATTTATCATATCCTTATAAGTCATAACAGAAAGCAATTTTGTCTCAGTAAGTTCACAACTTAGAACAATTATCATATCTAGGTAGATGTTACATAAGTGAGCATTATACATACAAATCATTTTGCTTTTAAAATACCCAATACATAGAAAAATATCCCAAATTGCATATTGTAACAAATATTTTCAAAAGGACAAAGAGAAAAAACTATTATGTTCAGAGACCCTTTAAATAACCTCAGAATGACCCAATACAATCAATTTAAACTTTATACAAAAGACCCAATTCCACATAAAAGAATTCAAGAAGGTTTTTTTTTTTAACATAGCAATTAAACTCTTAGAAATATTCGTACCAAAGTATGGATCACATTTACGACCATATCTCTTAACCAAGAAAACCTTTATGAAGAAACAAATATTCAATCAATTAAGCTAAAGTAAGCATGTCCTTAAAAATCACAGTTTGCTGCACTGGCTGTAATCAGATAAGAAAAAAAGCGGCAGGAACATACTCAGGGAGGTGAGGGGCGGAGAAGATTCCATATGGCCATCCTTCCCCCACTCCTGACCCCCTAGAAAAAACTTCCCTCAGGTTCCCCACTCAATTTTCTACATGGGGATCCTTTTCAAGATTTAGCCCATCAGTTTCCCAATATCAGGTTTCTTCCCAAATCCACCCATTTCCAACTTTCTCTTTCCCTCTGACTACATACTTAAACAATCTCCTTAAAGAACTTTCCTTCCCAGCTACTCCTTTGGTAAAGTAGCAGAGAGCAGTGGGGGTGGGTGACTCCTTCCCCCACCTCTTCACCTACTCCCAAAAGTCTTTCTTTCACCCTTCTGATACCAATCGAACCTTAATTTCCCTTACAAATCAGTCCTTCCTAACTCACCTGCATTCCTCTTTCCTTTTCCCATCAAAAACCTGTAAGATTCACACTATAGTGAATAGTAAACCTCCAAAAACCCACACCTGTCCAGCAGAGCTGGTTTTAAAGTATTAACTTATGTTAACAAAGCTTTTAAATCAGCAAAAACAGATTAGGGGCTTTTTCCAGGATTCCCCACCCTCAGAGAGAAGTATGTTTCACCTTGAATTCCCTTTTCCCATTCCAAAATCCAATTCGGTGAATTTCCAAGGAAGCCCATTTAGTGCTTTACTCTGCCTTCACAGAGAATGCCTAGATATTCTATTCAAACGTCTTTCCTTTAAATGTTAGCAATACTGCTGTATATTAACTTTCCAAACTTTCAAATCCCTTTCAATCTATTTTTTTTTTTCCTTTCTCTCCCTTTTTCTCACAGGCTGCTGCAGTCAGCCAGAGACAGAGAGAGAGAGAGAGAGAGAGAGAGAGAGAGAGAGAGAGATTTTTCAAACTTCTTGATATTTTCTAAGTCTGCAACACAGAGGCTGAATCCTTATCTCTTACAAGCTTATTTTAACTTTTAACACAGACACACACAAACAAACATGGAGCTCCAATTTACTATGTACAGTTGCAACGTTGTTTTCCAAACAACAACATAACAGACAAACCACACAGAACATGGAACATATATGACAGACTACAGTTATACAGATTCCATGACATTCAAGATTTTTTTTTTTAAACATGAGAACAACAATTTTCTCAATCGTTGACACCCTGTCTGTTTCAGGAGCTGTTCAGTGAATTTGAGTGGTTCGATCTTCTCTTCAGGTTCCAAGGTGTCTTGGTCTCGTAACTGATGATAAAAGATGTGTCTTTTTGTGATCGCAGAATCTACTTGATATTTAACGAAAGTGGTTAGTTTATTAAAGGCCCAAGGGCCAAAAGAAAGGAGGAGAAGGAGTCCCACAAGAGGGCCGAGAATACTAGGGAGAAAAGTGGATAGCAAGGGGAAGTGGAGAACCAGTTCTTATGCCAGGATTCATTTTTTACTCTTTCCTGTTTTCTTTTTTCCAGACTGTCCCTAACTTTTGGTAGACTGTTTTCAACAAGGCCAAGTTTATCTGAATAAAAGCAGCATTCCTCCTTGAGGGCTGCACAAAGACCTCCTTGTTGTAAGAAGAGAAGGTCTAAGCCTCTTCTGTTTTGCAGGACGACTTCAGCTAAGGATGCTACTGAGTCTTTAAGGTGTTTAGGTCCTGCTTGCAATTCCTGTAAATCCTTATCTATAGCAGCACTCAATTGGGAATATTGTTTGTCATTTTGTATGAGGGAGGCTATACCCGTCCCCGTTCCTACCGCTCCTAGGCCAAGGAGGACAGTCAGGGTTAATGCAGTAAGGGGTTCCCTCCTGGTCCTGAAATTGCCTGTACTTTTTCTTTCCCAGATATCAAGGAAATCATCGGCCTGGTATATATTAATATGAGGGAAGAGAAAGACAGAAACGCAGTAATCGCGTTTTTTGATAAAAGATCGGGCATCCAGAAATGTAGTAAGGCCAGCAGAGCAGGCAAAATAAGAGCCGTCAGGAGCGGCCACATATTGCCACATCAGGTTGACAGGTATGGTGTGGTTGCAAACGCCTTCAAGCTGTTTGGGAGGAAGCATGTTAGGTCCTAGGAGACAAATTCCAATGAATTGATCAAACTGTTGTGTTAGCCCAGTGGGGTCTTCTATCAAGGACCTCATTTCCTTCTTAAAGGCCCTGACTTCTGTGGTGCTCAGGGGAGCGTTCACAAATCCTATACCTCCTTGGGCCGAAGGAACCTCTCTTAAGGGATATAATTTAGGACTTGGGGTTTTAGTTCCCGCAAAGGATAATTTCGGATATCTCTTTGAATTTGATCTAATTCCTTCCTTAAAGAGGAGAAGGACTC
Organism: Antechinus flavipes; assembly: GCF_016432865.1. Taxonomy (NCBI): domain Eukaryota; kingdom Metazoa; phylum Chordata; class Mammalia; order Dasyuromorphia; family Dasyuridae; genus Antechinus; species Antechinus flavipes. Next base: position 60,114,154 of record NC_067401.1, on the reverse strand, counting down.
TTTTTTGGAGTCCAGGTGGGGTCAATCGAATTAAATCCTCCCATGCCCTGAGGGGCCCCCGGAGGAGCTGATGGATTAAGTCCTCACCTTCCCTTTCCTAAAACCATGGCTTCTTCTGGGGGTGGGGATAAGTATGGAGGACTGAGAGATAACAATGGGTCCCATTGCTGGGTCTTTAAAGTTTCCTCCTTCGTGTCCTTTACACTTGGACTCTTACTCAACATTATAGAAGCCCCGGAAAGCCATAGTCCTGCATATAGAACCTCCTCTGGATTAACAGGTTCTTTGTTATTAACCCACAAATTCAGTATTTGGCACACCCAATCTTCAAGGGAGCCAAATTTAGGCCAAATAGTGCCTCCACCAATGTCTTGTCACCCCAGACAAAGCAGCAATACCTTATCATCTTTTTCTTGCTTTTTCCTTTATATTTTGGCAGTTTGTTCCAATTACTTAATTCGTTTCCCAAGGGACTATCTACCGATATTCTCTGATCATTTTTCTCATTTCTCTCCGCGAGGGCTGGCTGGGACTGGGCCACACCCATTGAATTTGGACGGAATCTAAATTCTAAAAACACCCAAACACGCCAATTGTCGCCAATTGACTCCAGTCACCCTAGAAGGCCTAGCCAAGCCTACCTGTCCAGAGACCTAGAGTTTAAGACTCAGGGCCTCACAGAGTCCTATGAGCGACAAATCCCCCCAAGACTGCAAGGGTTTCCCAGCGAGGTCAAATTAGCCCGGGCATTTGAGCCGCAAGTCAGGGGCCTAGCCCTGCCTTCCATCAACATACATTGTAAAAGGCCGGTCATCTTTCTCAAAAGGCAAGGTGGGAGCGGCCCCAAGTACTTGGGCGAAGTAAACCTTTAGATAAAGAAACTCTAGCCCCAGGAAAAAGCTTAGCAACAATCATAGTGTGGCCACAAATTAAAATAGTTATTTAAGGCAGTTCTACTTCTGGTCTATGCAATCACACCTGAACTCAAAACTCCCAGCAAATATTAGCTGCAGTCCCAAAGGATTTTATCTTCTACATCAGTTATCATTAATCTAGGACTTCAGATAAAATCTAGTTCAAGAATCACAGTAAAGGGTTTACAGCTTATACAACTATCTTTCTTATCTAAGTAGACAGTTTTAAATTTAACATTACACAGATCTTAAAGTTCACAAGTAACTGAACCAAACTTCATATAACTTATTGCCCATCAGAGATGACAAATTTTAAGGCATAACTCAGTTACAAATTACCCAATACCTCTATAAAACACACCATCTAAGTAGGAAGGTAAACTATCCCATCTTAGTCCCTCAGTAACTTCTCAAAGAATGGAGGAGGGAAAACAGGGAACAAGTCTAGAGAACATAGAAAAACACACAGGAAAGGCAGACTTCTTTCCTAAGGGTATTCACCGAATTCTTAAATGGCTTCAGTTTCTCTCATTTACTCATTTCTTGCTGCAGTCAAGGAATGAGGGGAGAAAGGAAATAAAAAGCCATCTTTTAAAGAATTTAATTTGCCTTGACCTAAAATTTCATTCCCAGCCATCATTCCAAAGGTCTTTCTTGAAGCTGCAACCTGGCCAGGGTTGGAGCCCAGGAAAAAATCCTTTGTTGGCAGGGACATAGAATGCCGATCCAGAAAAGAATAGAACCAAGTGTGCTAAGAGCACAAGGTTTTAGGACTAAGAAAATTAGGAGCAAAAAAGAGTTCCCACCTGTAGGGTTAGGTAGGAAAGTGTGAGACAGACAGACCTAGCCTGGTTTACCTAGAGTATCTCTCCATAAGCAGCTAAGAAAGTTTTAAGTAGTGCCCTGAAGCTAAGAAAAAAACCGAGAGCAGTTTAAAATCCCATCTTTGTAGACAGCCTTGATGACCAAATCAGGGAAACTGAGTCCCGTTTAAATGTATAGGACGAGCACACGTCCCGAGGGCTAGAAGCTGCGGCTTTAAGAGCCAGGTAAATGTCTGGAAGGGGCGCGGCCCACTTGTCCAAATTGCTAGCAAATTTCTATTTTAAAAGTTGGTGATAACCTTTCCGGAGATTAGAGAAGATTAAGATTGAGTCCCCAATCTCCCCACTGTACAGTAACCCCAAGGAGGGGGCAGGATAGAAGCATTTAAACGGCAGGTTGCCAAGCCACATGGGAGAGGTCCGAACCAGGCCTCGAGTTCTACACTCCCCACTCCATGGAAGAAGGGGGAGGAAAGGCCAGAACGAGGGTGGGGGAGGAAGAGATGCCATCTTACCCAGCGCAGTGCGTCTTGAATGGCGAGGGCTCCTCTGGCGATTCCACGCTGGAACTTGAAGGCAGGGCAGCTCATCTAAGTCCCCAAATCTTACTGGGAGAGCAAAACCTGAAGGGAAGACTGCTTACCCCTGTCCAGGGAGTAGCTGCCGTGGGCAGAGACATTCTCTAAACTCACCCCAATTCAGTGACCTTTCTCCTCGTGGCTACAGCCTGACCATTAGAGACTCCATTGCATTTAACAGTGGCATGGGAGAAGGGCTCAAACACAGCTCCTCTTACGTTTCTCCGGCTATCTCCCAGAACAGAGCAAAGAGAGCGCTGGCCTGGGACCCCCGAGAAGGGTAAGGTCCCCAGAACGGCCACATGACCACTCTTTGGTCTGGGGTGGTGTTAAAGAGACACTTCCTCTCGTGTCTCAACAGTTCCTGCTGGAGAGCAGGACTATCTGGTGACAGAAAAAAAAGATTAGAAATGCATTGAGATGCAAAGGAAGGGCCTTTCTCTCTCCAAAGGATTTGGTTAGTGGGAGTTTCTTCAAGCAAAGCATCTGCTCCAGGAAAAGACTTTAGAGGCAGGGGAGTGTCTAGATCAAAGAAGCCTTTTCACCTGAAATGGAAGTAGGGTGAGACGGAACACAGATATTCTCCCCACTACCTTTAGAGATAGAGTGAGACCAAAGAAAGAACGCAGATTCTTCCCGGAAGAATACTGCTTGAACAGCTCAAAACCCAGATTGGTTCTGAGTGTGCCCCGAAAAGGTCGGGGTCCAGTTTGATCGCCAAATTATCTAGCTTCCGGTGTTTGTTTCGTCAGGGAAGCAAATGTTGAGGTCTAGCTTTGGGGTACCTAAATGAAATTAGGGTTAAGGTCTAGTGGCAGGTTTGGGGTATTTCAAGCGAAAAGGATCTATGGACGGCGCAACATATTTTCTTTGGAAAGGGGCCACTGGTCAAACCAGACTGGAGTGTTTTGATCTTATCCGCCTGCAGGCTGGGCGGACCAGTGGCCCTTATAAAAAATGGTTCTGAAAACCAAGGCCAGCACGGCCAGGGTACGGCTGTACTTGTAAAGGCTGATTGATACCTTGGTTATTTTTCCCTAATCCTTGTTGAGGGAGAAAACCCTGGCTTAGCATTTGTCTTGTGACTACAGAATTGGGGCTGCACATAATAATACCCATTTGTGAGAGAATATCTCTTCCCCATAGGTTAATAGGTAGATTAGGAACTATGTAAGGGCGGACAGTGCCCGTATTTCCCTCAGCGTCTTCCCAAATTATCTGAGGACCCGGGGGTAATTGCCGAACCTTGCCGTTGTTAGAGGCTCCTTCAATGACTTCATTAATTAATGCCCAGAGGGGGAAAACATTTACAACGTTTGGCCCTTCTTGTTTTAGGTCTCGGCCAACCTTCTGCCATTTCCCAGGGTGTATTTCAGGGCCATTTATAATAAACCAAGGACAGACCTTATCTATGTATATAAAGAATTTTATAAGGTCCTTCTTTTTTACTTTTATGCCTCTTTCCTTAAGATTTCCTTTAAGATCTTTAAGGAATATTTGTTCTTTAGATAAATACAATCCCATATTACCGACAATCGCGAAAACTTACCTCTACCCTTACGGGGTTCCGTAGAGACCGTGAATTCTCTCCCGGAATGCTCGGGGGCGATGTCGGGCCGAGGTCCACTTAGAGCCCCACGTTGGGCGCCAGTTGTCCTGTCCGGCAGGACATCAACAGTGGGTCATCGAGTGGAGCCGGGGCCGAGGGGGAGCAAAGGCTCTGTAAGACAACCAGTCTGTAAAGCACCACGTGCTTGGGAATGGAATCGGAGAGACAGAGAGGCAACTCAAGATTTAAGATGGTGAATGTCTCTGTTTAATGAATGAAGAGAGTTTAATTAAATAGGATTTCTGAGTGGGGGGTTACAATGAGAAGAATGTCGGACCATAGGTGTGGCGGAAATCCTAGAGTATACTGTTATCTAGATTTTGGGCGGAGATGACCGATTTCTTGGGACACACATTATCTAATCTTCAGGAATTTAGGGTGTATGCTAATCTTCTTAGCTCTTTGTCTTCTGCGTCCAAGGACATGGCAATGTTCAAGGACATGGTCTCTTGGCATATCCTCAAGAGTGGTCTCTGGCAAGTATGGTTGATTTTGTCAATAGTTTTCCTGATATTGAACCAGCCTGCACAAATTGCACTTGTTCATAGTGTATTATCCTGCTGACAAGTTGCTGTAATCTTGAGAAGGAGGGTTTATGGCATATAGCAGGGTCAGGATTTTCAAACACAAAAACCAAAAAAAAAAAAAAAAAAGGTGGGACTCAACAAAATCATTCTTAAGTCTTGAGGAAACAGTTTCCAGTTAGTATTTTTTGGTTTCATATAGGCATTCTAGGATCCTATGGGAACTGTCTCTCAGTTATTGTGACAGTTTTCCATGTTCATGTTTATTCTTCTCTGATTAAAAACAAAACAAAACAAACAAACAACATAAATCTTTCTATAATATCATCATCTTCCTCTGCTTTTTTTATCTTTGAGGGAAAGGGAAATTTAGACAATTGGTGTTTGTTTTTCCAGTCCTCTTCCCCTTTAGGAAAAAAGAAGTTTAATTTGCTTCAAGATAGCTTTTGCCTCCATTTATACATTCCATTGATTATTTTATTATTATTTATTTTTACTGAGGCAATTGGGATTAAATGACTTGCCCAGGGTCACACAACTAGGAAGTGTGAGACCTTGTGGTCTCAGAATCAGAATTAGAATAGGGGAAAAGGAAAGAGGAGGTTGCACCTGGTTTGGTTCACTTAATGGTTACAAACACAAGAATTGTTCAGAGTGTCAGGAACTATAATTGATCACTTTCTGCTGCAGCATGTTGGCTATAGTTCCAGATCTCAAATCAGGATCTCTTAGAAAACAGAAAAACCTAAAGTTCCAATTCTGAGGTTTTACTATGACTGAGATCATCCAGAATGTGAAAGCAAAGGATTGTTGTTATGCCAAACTCAGTGCACAGTCTGCTTGCTGGGCTTTACCTTTAAAACACAGATGTCGTCATCAGGCCAACTTAACAAACATATCACACAATATGCTTGAGAAGCAGAACACTGCTGGTTTGCCCTAGGTCTCATTGTAAATGTGAGAAATGGAATTTAAACCCAATCTTTCTTACTCTAAACTCAACACTATATTTAAATGTAAATGATAAATGATTTCCCTCTTCCTCTTTAGCTCTTATATTTTAACTTGGCAAAAGAATGTTTCAATTAATCAAGAGATCTTAGGTTAGGTGTAAAAAAATCTTTGAAAGTGCTTTGATGAAGTGAAATAATGTGTAGATGAATGTTTTGAATTCACTTCATTAGTGCCAAGTCTATTATATCTCCTACTCAAACTTTTAGGAACACTGGGTTGTGAGTCTCTATTGCCATCAAGAAGAAAACTAAGAAAAATGGTTGGAAATTTCAAGACCAAATTTAGACTCAATCTAGCAGAATGTTTTCAAATAATTAAAATAATTATTGTTTTCAAAAAATTAAAGCTGTAGAATTGCCTTTCATTGGAGATCTTTAAACAAAAAGACAGATCACTTTTACTTTTATACAAGAAATTTATGTACAGGTATGGACTGGATATAGTTTCTGAAGTCCTTGGCAATATGAGATAATTGATTTTGAGAGTCTCTGAACTGGCAGTTAGGTGGCACAGTGGGTAGAGCACCAGCTCTGAAGTCAGGAGGATCTGAGTTCAAATCTGGTCTCTTCCTTCCTGGTCTCACACTTCCTAGTTGTATGACCCTGGGCAAGTCACTTAATCCCAATTGCCTCAGTAAAAATAAATAATAAAATAATCAATGGAATGTATAAATGGAGGCAAAAGCTATCTTGAAGCAAGTTAGACTTCTCTTTTCCTAAAGGGGAAAAGGACTGGAAAAACAAACACCAGTTGTCTAAATTTCCCTTTCCCTCAAAGGTAAGAAAAGCAGAGGAAGATGATGAAATTATAGAAAGATTTATGTTGTTTGTTTGGTTTTGTTTTTAATCAGAGAAGAATAAACATGAAGATGGAAGACTGCCAGCCTATGCTTACAACCCACCTAATAATGAATGAATAGCATTTATATATCTTTTGAAGAAAAGAAAAAAAGACATTTAGGGGAAAGGTAAACTTTGAAAAGTAGAAGCTAATGGAGGGACCTAGGGAAGGCAGATGAGGAATTAGCTAGGACCCTTTGATAACATAAATTTGAAGGTGTCCTTGGTGATGAATAGTCCACAGTTCAAAACTTGATAAGAAATGTCTCCTAAAAGAGAATAATTCAGAGAGCCCCCTAAAAATCTCTACAGATAAACTTGTCTCCAAACCCATAAAGTCTTTGGAAATAGGGATGACTCTTGAAGGTCCATAAACTCCCAAAAAGCTCAGAATCTCTTTTAAAGCTGGTATTAACTTAGCTTCAGATTTGCTGATTTCCTACACATCGGGTTAGGTTTACTTTTTAGTCACTGCAAAGGATTGTTGGCAAGTCAGTCAGTTCAACTAGTTTTCAAACATTTCTTCTATTTACCTGGATAATTGGGGATCTCAAGTAAATCAAGATATCTATTTCCACGATGTAAGCTTCTTGAGGGCAAGGGTTCTCTCTCTCTCTCTCTCTCTCTCTCTCTCTCTCTCTCTCTCTCTCTCTCTCTCTCTCTCTCTTTTCCCTTCCCTCTCTCTGTCTCTTTCCCTAACACACACACACACACACACACACACACACACACACATTCCCTCAATGCCTACCACAAAGTTTAAAACATATAGAGTTGCTTAACAAAAATTTAATGATTGATGTGTCAAATACAAATCTATATAATTAAATCTAATTATGTGAATAGTCAATGGAAAAATAATTGCAAGTTAGATTTATATAATGCTTTATAATGTTAACAAGTCTCACTTCATATATAATCTTTGAGCTAGACCTTGCAAATATTCCTGCTCATTGTATAAGTAAAGAAATTAATTTCCCCTAAAATTATATAGTAAGTGAAGGCAAAAAGAAATGAGATTTTCCCAGGATAGGCAGAATTCGAGTCAGACATTTTCTGATTGTGAATGTAGTATGAAAAACCAGTGGAGGTGGAGAATACTCCCTTTCTTTATCCCTCCCCCCCCCAGCCCCAACTTTTTGTTTTTCAATGTATTAGATTAGTTTTTCAATGGATTGAGTTGGTTTGGTTTGGTTAATCACTCTGGGTGAAAAGAAGGGTATTTCAGACTTTTAAAAAATCCTTCCCAAAGCTTCTATTCTTTAAAATCATGTTATTTTGATATTTGTTAATATCTTAACAAAATATCCCTCCCCTTCCTTTGTCCTTTTTTGACAAAATCTTTGGAAACCTAACTTCTCATACTCCTCACACACATAAACACAAAAAATAAAAAGTGCTTGTTTCTTCAAGAAACTTTGGTTCGATTGGGAGTAGTGGTCTGAAAAGGAAATTTTGCTTTGAGAAGTCTTTAGTAAAGAAAGTGGATTCTTAGAACTGCCTATTAATATACCAGCTCCCTGGGGAACAATGGTTGTGTTGAGGTAGGGAAGGGACCCTAAAAGGTTGGGGGTCACAGATGGCTGTGGCAAGATGTCTCTAAAGAATTTTCAGGCTTGAACCTATCCTTAAGTCAAAGGGCATTGAAGTAGTCTAAATTCCAAGAGAATTTAGCAAAGAAACAGAAGCAAGGATGCACATTTATCTAGTTCTTCATATTATAGATATGCTAATTTTATGACTCAAAGGTAGAACTGAGGAGGGGTCTTTGGAATTTGGTTATCACTGACCAACAGATTATCCATCTGACAACAATGAACTGAGGAGTGGTTGATTCACTATTGTCTCAGAAGTTTGATTTGTGAGACTATCCTGAGGCCAAAAGACTTTAGACTTCTCAAATTGAGTGTGGAGGGCATACATCACTTGATTCCAAAGTCAGATTTATTGGTAGAACAGAAGCCCCCTAAGATCAGGGGACCTTAAAATTATTGTTATATTACATCAGTTGTACTAGTTTGATTCTACACTCAGAGCAAGAGCTGAATTTGGGATGTGACTAGGAAGAGAAGAATACACACACAAACCAGATGGCAGGCTATTTTGGGTGGAAAGCAGGATGGCTGAATTGATTGAAATGTGGTCTGGGAATGTGACTCCATACTTTCCTCACAAAAGAGTACCTGAACTTGTAGTAGAACCTTCACACAGAAGAAGCTGAACCTCCTATGAACTTTTGGCTGTTTTGAAAAAACCAACTACCTTATGTAATCACTTTAAGAGGCTATGCCTCCTATAAGACTCCCTTCCTGATGAAGTGTATTTAAAACTTAACTTTTCTCCCTTTCCAGGTATTCTGGTACTTCTGGTGCTGCATGGTATCCTGAATTTGATTTGTGAACTTAGAAATCATTTATTCTCTTCATTTATCAGGAAAAAACCACCTGACTATTATCAGCTACAATCAAATCCTAGACAGTCCCAGTTTGTGTAGAGTGACTTGAAAATGGAACTCTCATAGAGTATCAGCCCTGAAGTCAGGAGGACCTGAGTTCAACTCTGGCTTCAGACACTTAACACTTCCTAGCTGTGTGATCTGGGCAATTCACTTAACCCCAATTGCCTGAGGGGAAAAAAAAAACTGGAACTCTCAATCAGCCAAGATCTTTTGAGATCTTGCTTAGTGTAAAGTCCCAGCTAGCTCCCTGGAGAACCTCAGGATCAGTTAGAATCCGGATTAATCAAAGTGCTTGGTCTTTAGAGGGAGAAGTGAAAGAAGCAGGCAAGTTCATAGAGATAGGTGAGGGGCTGGGATGGTGACATCTGATTAGAAAGTGGGCTAGAAATGCAGTGATAGTGAGTTTCTAGAGAAACCAAAAGACTAGCTTTTGCTGGTTCCAATCTAATTTGACCGTGGGTTAGATAGCCCCTTTGACGTTTTCAGTAAACAAGATCAGATCCCATTTTCTTAAGATCTTCTTACCTCTGAAATTATAGATCATTTGCACTATATGTATATTCAATAAACTTCTCTAAAATCAAATAGTCAGCAGATCTCAGAGAAGAAATTAAACCTGCATCTTCCTGTCTCTAGGTTTGGCTTTCTATTCTTTACTGCCTTTCACTTACTAAATGATGTACAAAAATACAAGGAGGAGGAAAAGAAGGAGAAGCAGCAGCAGCACTTGCAATAGTGATGTTGATGTTGATGCTAAGATTAAATACATTTCTGCCCTATTATTCTAAGTGTTGCTGCTCTGATTCAACTTCTCAAATGTCCACATAGGTCTCAAGAATAAATTAAGGATTACTGGATGCTCACTAAAAAAAAAAAAAAAAAAAAAAAAAAAAGGCAGCTAATTTACATAGCCACTGCTTTGCAGTAAAACTGTACTAGGAGTGTGGGAAACATGGAATCATAAAGTAGAAAAATAATTTGCTTTCTGTATCAATTCTTCAGCTTTGAAGATAAAAAAATGAGCTTCAGAAAAGTCGCAGGAGGGAATTACTTCTAAAGGTAACATTATATAACATGATTCCACAATCTTTTCATTATGCATATGGAAGGAATTATTATGCGAAAGGAAGTAGATTCACATGCCTTTAAGCAAATTCACAAATCATTTCTCTAGGCTTGCATGAAGTCCAGCAGGTGAAAAAAAAAAAAAATCAGCATCAATGGGGGAAAAAAATCAGTTGTAGGAATCATTAAAATATGTAAAGTTGACCACCTGTGTGTGTGTGTGTATATGATAAACACACACACACACACATTCCTCACTCAATATATAAATAATGGATCTAAGTATGTAATAGGCATTTTGCTTGAGCAGAAAAAAATTATAAATGTAAACAGGGAAATAGGGGACCAAACAATCATAACTGAATCAGAGTTCTATCATAAAGATAGTCTCTTTGAAAGAGTTCATATCCTAATTGTCATGATTAAGAAATTTGTCATTGGTTGTGATTCTTTTATATAGAAAGGGCACAAATATACTGAGTATGCCAAAGGAGAATTTATTTGAAACAAGTTCAAAGAGGTATGTGATAACTTATCTGGCATAGTTTGGTAAAAGAAAAAAGAAGAATTTCTTTGCATTTCTGATCTTTAGGTTAACATTATAAAGAGATTGATCCTAAGAACCAAATAAAACCAAAACCAAAATCACCAGTTTGTGTCAGATCCAGAATATTAAGATAAATGGATCAAATACCAAATGTATTTGTGATATTACAATGTGAATATTCCTTTCAAAGATGCAAATCACAAGTATCCTCAATCTAAGCTTCCCCAATCTATGTGGTTTTCCTCCATGTCCTTATGTGAGGTAGTTCTTATTGTGTGATGTAGGTCATTCTTGCCTTTTCTTGATATCATGAAGGAGAGAATTCATATTGTACTTTCTTTATCCTCACTTCTTTCACATAAGTCCATCTTTTTTTTACTCAAACATTTCTTTGATAATATTCTTTACCGTCATTTTCATTCATAATTAATTGTTTGCAATTTGTTTCAGGCTACTTTGTAAGGCAAAACACAACCTGCTCCAAATTTAATTCCATTATTCATTCCCTTCATTAAATTCTCCCTTTGTCTTTTGGATAATTCATTTTCAATTCTTTAGAGATTGTAGATGTTCATGTCTCAAAGCCATTCAAAAACAAGGGGAAAATGCATGCATCATTATTCTAAATTAACCTAGCATCTCTCATGATATTATATTTAGTATTGCATATGATGTCTTTCTCTAAATTTTGGATGTAGATTAAACTTAGGAGATCTAATACTTTCATTTTACTGATAATAAAATTGAGGCACAGAAAAGTTAAGGGATTTGTCAAATATTAGTAATACAGTTATTTATGTACTAAGTAGCAACTAGAATATAACTCTCCTACTTCATTCACATGATCTTTCTATTCATATAAGGTGTCTTTCTGACTAATGTGAGGATCTACTTATTGGTTTTCATTTTTTTTTTTATTCTGGTAATTACCATAGTATAAAAGCTTGATTACAAAATTCTTTACTTATTTGTTACATTGTAAATTCTAGTTAATGAAAAATAAGGGGCATATGTAAAACTCTCCATTCATGGACTGAGTCCATGAATTAGTTTTTAAATATTTTCAGGTAGAAAATTAGCAGTGCCTATTGATCAGACTAGAACTAATTAAATTATAGTACATAGAAATGATAGTCCTATAAAGAAAAATTGATGATAAGACAATCTGTATGAACTCATGAAAAGACAAAGAGACCCAGGAAAACAAGATGCACAATTGTTGCAAATATGTAAATTTTTTAGTTATATAACTTGGAAGACCAACTTATTACAGATATGTAAATTTATCAGTCATATAACTTGGAAGATCAATAGAAAAAATCAAAACTGTGTTTTCTGAAATTATAATGAACAAACTTTGTCTCTATGAAGTGAAATAAGCATGGAATCCTGAAATTTTGAAAAATGTGAGTAATATGCTAATTATAATATCAGCAAAATTTTAACAAAAAATTTTCAATTAGGATTTATGTTGGTTGTGCATAATGAAATATTTCTGATTTTTTTTAAATGCAAATAATTTAGTAATCTTAATAACCTTAATAAAATATGATGACCTTGATTGCTGAGAATTCTCATATCTCTTCCAGATGAGGTCCCATCATATTTGTTCTTCAATCATTTTCATTCCCTGAAATGTGTCACTTCAACTTTCAAAGTCATTTGTTCTGAAAATAGTAATAAAGTCAATAGTGTCATTTATGAAATGAATGAGTCAATTACTTGACTTTTGATCCTGACCACAATTCCCATAGCATCTCAGACCAAAATTGTTATGGGCCAGGACCCTGAAACAAGGATTCTTAGAAAATGTTAAGTTAATGGAATTGATGAGACAATGGTTATCTAGTTTAACATGGTGCTAAATAGTTCTCTAAGTTCAGTATGATTGATTTACAACAAATAATGGTTTCTTAGTGATATAATGATTGGTTTATATGCAGTGGACAGCATATAAACTGGGAACTCAAACTCTGGGGGGTGAGGGAGGGAAAAGAGAAATTCAATTCCATCTTCAGTCAGTCTCCTGGTGGCTAGTTTGGCCTCCTGCACTTCCCCCACTGAAATCAAATCCCCTCTGAAGGCCAGCAGAAAGCTAGCTGAGCACCAGACAAAGGAGACAATACAAACTTTTGAATTTTAATGCCTGGTTACTCTTGTGGTGATTAATCTGCTGAAGAGAAGGCTGCTTCCAATAACTCCATAAAAACCAACTGGTTTTTCGCTATTATCATTTCCTTTATGCATGTCATTTTCCTCCTTTTGAATATAATGTTTTTAACAGCAAAGTTGATATATATATATATATATTTAAATTTGTATTCTTAGTGTTTTGTTGGTTGATTGCTTGTTGGTCTTTATTCTGGAAGAGACTCAAAAGTATATCACTAGGGAAGGAGGGGAAAAAACGAAACATAAGTGATTGCAAGGGATAATGTTGTGTAAAAATTATCCTGGCATGGATTCTGTCAATACAAAGTTATTATTAAATAAAATTAAATTTAAAAAAAAAAGTATATCACTATGTTAGAGTCAAGTTACAGTGTGAGCACCTGTGATTAATCAAATCAATATGAGCTTGGAATGTTCTGACACAGGTCAAGCACAAGTAGCTCATGTGAACATTTGGGGTGGATTCTCTAATATTGTGTATTTACTATTTCCTTGTAATAAAAGCACAATCATTTACAAACAAGAAATCATACACCAACACTCCTTCAACTTGACTTGTAGACTTTTAAAATTAAAGAATTTACCATCAGGTGGTAGCTGATCTTGATGCTGTGTTTATCCTCGTGAAGTCATCTGACAATATTATGAAAATATCATACTAAAAAGCATGGGAGCAAACACATAGTTTTGCTTCATTCCATTGATTTTACTCCAGTGTACAATATCAAGAATATAATAAGTAATGAAGTGGATGGATTCCAGCAAAAGACCATGTCCCCAGTAGCAACTCAGGATCCAAGTGGGCCCCATGGAGGAACTCTGTAGAATTATCTTGTTAATGACATTATCATGTACAAATACAATTATCCTGTACTTACACCCACTGTTACCTTATACAATCTGGAGGTTAAACTATAGACATCAACTCACAAATGCTCTTTTCTCTCATTTATTTTCATTAATTCATTTTTTATTAATGTCCCATTTTGGTGCCTTTTTGAAATATAATGTTAATTCAGTGAAATTGAAATATATGACAGGGAAGAACAAATTTTAAAAAGCTAGAACGGGTATAAGACCAAGGTCAGTGATGGACTACATGTCTTTCACTTGAAAAGCAGCCTAACCACTTTAGAACTTTTGTCATCAAGTGGTAGATTGCTTTACTTACAGAAAATCATGAAATTGATCTAAGGTGTAGCTATGAAAAACACCACACTATAATGTTCAGAAAGCTAGGAAGACTAATCACATAGTGTTAGAATCCTAGTGTTAACTCAGTGGAATTGATACAATGCTTATTGGTTCACACATTAGAGCAAATCCTTACAAAGTATTAAGTCACTAGTATTGAGAGTTCATACATTAGCTCACACATTGGAGTTCACAAGTTAGGGAGATTCACAAGTCAAAAACCCACAATCCCACTCTCTCAGAGGAGGAGTCAACCTTTGGATTCACACTTTTAAGAGAGCATATATAAAGAAGCTCTTAGAGCTTCACTGAGTCAGTCAGTTGAAAAGATTGAGAGGGGAGTGTCAGTTGGAAATTGAGAAGCCACGAGTCGGAGGCAAAAGCTGGAAGAGCTAAAAGACAAGCTGCAAGAGCTCTTGAAACCAAGGAGGGAGAGAGGTCTCTAAGAAAGCTAACCCGGCCCAACGAAAAAGATAAGACTTGGAAAGAGAAAATAAACATTTGGATTCTAACAGCTGAGTTTGAAGTGATTATTACTTTGAACTGAAACTAAGGCTGCCTCCAGAAAATCTCCCCAAGAAACCTGCTCCCAAAGAAACATCATATATATTATAAAAAAGAAGAGAACACCACAGCATAGTTTTTGTGAGACCCTAGACAATTCATTTAATCACTATTTAATTCTGTGAGTAGCAGAGAAAGGATTGACATTCAATGTTAGAGACAGTTTCCTCCTCTGGGAAGGAAGTTCCCTTCATTAGCATAATCATATTTCCAAGCTTTATACTTATTGTAAAATTGTAACTAGGGTAAAATCTTTTCTGATAAAGAGAATATTCACAAGAAAATCATATAAAACTAATATGTTATCTATTTCTTAAGGAATTGAGTTACCTCTAAATTTTTATTTATTTAAATTTATGTTTTTATTTATATAGCAATCTATAGCTTCATTCAAGTCATTAATGAAAATGTTAAATAACACAGAACTACAGATTAGTCTCTGTGTTACTCTATTAAAGACTTTCCTACAAGTACCATTAATGAAATTGTTCAGTTTTCATACAGTTCCAATTTTACTTAAATCTCCTATCTTGTAGCTTATATCTTACCATTTTGTCAACAGGGGAAAAATGAGAGATATCATCAAATGCCTTGTTGAAATCTAGATAAGCTATATAGCATTTTCCCAATCTATCATTCTATTAACCTTATCAAAAATTAGATTACTTTGACATGACCTTACTGGCTAATAGTGATCACTCTTTTCCTAGCTAAATGCCCTCAAACAACCTCTTAATAATACATTCTAGATTTCCACCCTACCCAATAATTGAAGTCCAACAGTTTACAATTTAATGAATCTACCCATTTCCTTTTTAAATAAAATAGTAATTTTGATCATCTTTATTACTCTGCTATCATTTTTTTTCATTCTCTACAGTTCTTCAAAGGTTATTAATACTATTCCAGTATACTGATCAAAGCTCTTTTAACTCTACTGTCTTCCTTTTTCTGAAATGATTTTCTTTGTCTTTGGTATCCTTCTAATCCAATCCCAACACCATGTTGTTGGTTTTTTGTTTGTTTGTTTTATGCTCTTTATATTCTAATCATTTTCAAAAATAGTCATCTATATGATATGATATACTTAGAGAATCCACTACAAAATTAAAAGAAACAATTAACATATTTAGCAAAGTAGCAGTATATAAAATAAACCCATATGAGTCAGCATTTCTATGTTACCAACAAAGTACAGCAGCAAAAGAGAGAAAGAGAAATTCCATTTAAAATAATTATAAACAATATAAAATATTTGAGAGCCAAGACAAAGCTAGCAACTATATGAACACTGTATTTCACAAACATAAAGTTATATCTAAACAATTTGGAAGAATATCAAGTGCTCATCAGTAGGCTGAGCTCATGTAATAATTAATCTGCCTATTTTGTGCCATGCCAATCAAACTGCCAAGAAATTACTTCGTAGACTTAGAAAAAAGAATTACAAAATTCATCTGGAAGTCAAGAATTTCAAGAGGATTAAAAAAATGCAAAAGAAAGTGATCCAGCTATACCAGACTTAAAATTATATTATTAAGCAGCAGTTATCAAAAACATTTGGTACTGGCTAAGAAATTGAGTAGTGAAATAGTCAATGACTAAGACTCCAGCTTTTGGGATAATAGCTCACTATTTGACAAAACTCACTAGGAAAACTGGAAAATAGTGACAGAAATAAGCCATTGACCAAAACCTAATGTTTTATACCAAGATAAAGTCAAAATAAGTTCATGATTTAGAAATAAAGGGTGATACTATAAGCAAATTAGGAGACCAAGTGATAGGCTATTTCTCAGATCTATGAGAAGGAAGGAATTTATAGCCAAAAAAGAACCAGAAAGCATTATGAAATGCAAAGCGGACAATTTTGATTGTATTAAATTAAAAAGGTTTTGTACAAACAAAACCAATTCAACCAAGATGAGAAGGAAAGCAGAAAACTGGGGGGGGGGAAATTACATTCAAGGGCTTACAGGCATCATTTCTAAAATATATAGAAAATAACTCAAATTTATAAGAATACAAGCCATTCCCTAATTGACAAATGGTCAAAGGATATGGATAGACAAATTTCAGATAAAGAAATTTAAGGTATTTCTAGTCATATTTTAAAATAAGTTTTAAATTACAATTGATTAGAGAAATGCAAATTAAGACAACTCTTAGGTACCACTTCAAACCTCTCAGATTGGCTAAGATGATAGGAAAAGATAATGATAAGTTTTGGTGGGGATATGGGAAAACTGGGACAATAATACGTTGTTGGTGGAATTGTGAAATGACATTCCTGGAGAGCATTCTTTCTGGAGAGCAATTTGATACTATGCCTAAAGTTGTTCTGCTCAATTTGTATCCCAAAAAGATCAAAAATAGGGAAAAAAGACTCACATGTATCAAAATTTATGTAACAGCCTCTTTTTTTTGTGGTGGCAAGGAATTAGAAACTGAGTGGATGCCTATCAGTTGAGAAATGGCTGAATAACTTATGGTATATGAATGTTATGAATATTATTTTTCTATAAGAAATGATGAGTAGGTTGACTTCAGACTATTATTATTTTTTAAAAAGAAAGTCATATGTGGCATCTGTGAACCATATTGACTCACTTCTGAAATTAGTTGTTTTTTTTTCTCTTCAATTATTAGTCTATTCCAATTTTTGTCTTGTGAGAAAACTTTATTCAATTGTGGGAATTAGAAGAAAACTTTATTTCATTGTTTTAACTTAGTCCTATTTGATCAGTAAGCTAGAACCCCTCTACCTGTTCCTTAGAGACCTTTAACTAAAGATCTAGGTTTTGCTCAACAGAAACCCAGGTAGATCCAAAGACTGATTCAAGGATTTTCTCACAATTACACATCTCAAGCAATTCAAATGTCTTATCTGAAATCTGATCCCATAATGGTCCATCATTTATAGTTTCTTACTTTGATTGAAAAGATACAGTTGGGATAAATGGGGCACCTCTTTTCCTCATATCAGTGAATTGTACCTATTCACTATCCCTCTCCCAATTGGAAAGCCCTTAATCTTTAGTCTAATTAGAAATCAGATTATCCAATTTTATATAATGGTTTATCTTCAGTTTAACTGTTAGGGAAATAGGTGAGAGAGAAAAGGGTTAATGCTGAAAAGCGAATGTCTTCTCAGTGGGAAGAGGGTCCTCACAGGCAGCTATGCTAAGGAGAGAGAGAGATTCCTTGGCATGGCATGTTCCTGTTTTTAGGTCCTCTGCTAGATCCTGTTAGAGAAATGGAGGCTGACTGAAAAAAACATGTCTTCTCAGGGGGCAGAGTGTCTTCACAAGAAGCTATGCCAAGGAGAGAGAAAGGTTTCTTGGCATGGCATGTTCCTGCTTTGGGCCTCTGCAAGGAAGGAAGGAAGAGAGGAGTAAGAGGGGAACCCTGAAATGTCTCTCTCTCTGAATTTGGGGGTAAAGGCTTGAGAAACTCCTTGAACCCCCAGGAGAAGCTCAGGAGAAAGACCTGCCCTAGGGAATCAAGATAAGTAGTTTCATTTGGTTATCCTGGAGGAGACCTGCACATTCCCATTGATAACACTCACTACTTAACAGGGGTCCTCAACCTTTTAAAATAGGGGGCCAGTTCACTGTCCTTCAGACTGTTGAAGGGCTGGACTATATAAAAACAAAAACATTGTTTTGTGGGCCTTTAAATAAAGAAGCTTCATAGACCTGGGTGAGGGGGATAATCCTCAGCTGCCATATCTGGCCCACGGGCAGTAGTTTGAGGACTCCTGGAACCATTACACCCTTTATTGAGTTGGAGATTAGTACAGGGACACATTCAATTGGAAAATTTTCATTCAACTTGCAAAGATTTCAGTCTGATTTCAACTCAAACTGCACCCAGCCCTTAGCAAAAGTTTCAAATCATAAAAAGGGGCAACTTGGAACACTTCTCAAGCCTTTACCCCCCAAAGTCAGAAGCTCTGGAGTCATTAAATAACTTACCCAGAGTCTCACAACCAGTATGTATTAGAGGCAGAATCTAAATCTCCGTTGCAAAGTTGGTACTTTATCTGTTATACCATTCTGACTCTTTATATATATATATATATATATGCTACCTGACTGTTATCAGTATGTGATGCCTAAGGTTCAATGGACTGAATGTTGGATTTGGAATTAAAAAGAACTTGATTTGAATCTTCCTTCAGACATTTTATTAGCCTTATATATGACAATAGACAATTTTCTTAATTTGTCATAGTCCTTGGGGAAGCTAGGTGGTGCAGTAGATAGAGCATCAGCCCTGAAATCAGGAGGATATGAGTTCAAGTTTGACTTCAGACTCTTAACACTTCCTAGCTGTGTGATCCTGGGCAAGTCACTTACCCCAATTGCTTTAGGGAAAGAAAAAAAAAAAAAAACCTTATCATAGCCGTAGTTTATTTTTGTGCTAAAAAACCACATCATTTTTATAATACCTACCACACAAATTTGTTGTAAGGCATAAGACATTTTTTTTAAATATATGTAATCATAGTGATTCATGAACTTAGAAAAATAATTAAATTAATACTCTTAATATTGTGTGATGGTATCTACTTAAGCACACAGATAGATATTGTTAAAACAACCCATTTGACCATTGCCTTGCTACCTGCACTACTGAAGTTGCTTTTGGTAAACCCAAAGAAGAAATGGTCTTGCTTGCAAATCTGAATATTAATTCTCTTCCTTCCTTCCTTCCTTTCTTCCTTCCCTTCCCTTCCCTTCCCTTCTGGTTGGTGCAGGTCCTAGTAAAAGAATTTACAAACCCAAAAACTTAGACTGGCAAAAAAAAGTTTATTGGCACTGAGGAGTCAGACTTTACTAGGAAGTCAAGGTCCCGACAGAGAAATAAAGGTCTAGCTGAGGAGTCCTGGCAGAGAGAGAAAGAGAGAGAGAAAGTTCCTAGCAGAAAAATCTCCTAGCAGAGAAATTCCGAAAGAGAGGTAAAGAAAGGACCCATTTCAGGGTTTCCCCATCACTTCCTTCCTTCCTTCCTATCCTGCAAAGATAGCAGAGTGGTTTTCTTTTTCCTTCTCCTTTGGCCTAAGTAGAGATTAAGTGACATTCCCTGTATCACATAGCTAGTAAGTGTCTGAGACCAGATTTAACTCAGGTTTTCCTAAATCTAGACTCAGTCCTTTATCCACTAATTCACTTAACCTGCCTCTTATCTGTGTTTTCAAACAAACAAACAAACAACAAACAAACAAAATGATCCCAAGTGAGTGAAGTGAACATTACTAACCAAGGTTGAATTGTTCTTGAGAAAAACTTATCATCTAGTCATCAAACTAGCTTTTTCCCAATAACCCATTTTTTACAACCATTTTCTTTTAAACCTTGCATTTACAATATGCCACAAAGGAGTACACTCTTTGTTTATAACCAAGTTGCATTTTTACAGTCCCTGGAGGCAAAGATGCAGGTCACTTTTTTTGAACCTAATCTGCTTTTCCCACCCCTGGTGATTGTTTATTTCTTCTTTCTTCCTTCTGATTTGATAAAAAAAAAAAAAAAAAAAAATTAAAAAGGAAGTCCTTCACAGAGGACAAATAACAGTATTTTTTTTTTAATGAGCCACTAAGTGCATTTGCATTCACAATGTGAAAGAAATCTGTGTAGAATGTTTTTTTTTAAATGTGCAAAAAAATACATTTTTTTCCCCTGAAGCAACTGCATTTACCCTATAGTTCAATGCAGTTTTGACTGCCCATCTTCCTAGTTAAATGGACTGTCATCAGACAATTTTAAGTTTATTAACTCTATTGCTTCCTAAATTATATGAATGATTATTTTGCTGACTAGTGTTATTGTCAATACATGTATAAATTGCTGCAGTCGGGGGAAAAAAGGAGAAAACAAGCTAAGGGCAGGACAGCTAGACAAAAAAACTTTAGCTCCCATTGTCTGAACCAGTGTCTTTAGCCTGGCATTTCTTTTCATTGTTACTTTTTGACCTTGTGTGTACTTTTCTTCCAGATTAGGGATAGTTTTTAAGGGTGTATCTTCAACCAGAAAGAGAATCTGAAAGCATAAATTTTCCCTTGAGTACATATAACTATAAATACCCTCTGTATTTGAATTAACTATGTTGTACTCCATATCTAAAATGGCAGTCACTCTGACAATTCATTAAAGCTTGTCCTATAGCTAAAGTGGGTAGCTTATTACAATAGAACCCACTGTTTGATAGTTTCTTTTTTCACCTGGGGAGAGACATGTGGGATACCATCTCTCTCTCTCTCTCTCTCTCTCTCTCTCTCTCTCTCTCTCTCTCTCTCTCTCTTTTTTTCCTGAGGCAATTAGGGTTAAGTGATTTGCCCAGGGTCACACAACTAGGAAGTATTAAATGTCTGAGGTCACATTTGAACTTAGCTCCTCCTGACTTTACAGTTGGTGCTCTATTCACTACACCATTTTGCTGCTCCAGTTTGCCATTTCTCATGAGGAGCTATACATCATGCCGGGAAATCTTCCAGATTCATCATTAGTCTTCAGTCACTCTTGTATATCTACACGATTTCATTAGATCAATTAAGTATTAAATATTCAAGATAATAATTTTGTTCATTTAATTACCTAAACCAGTCATTCAGTTATTCCAAAAATATTACAAAACCCTAAAGAATATAGTAAGGTAACTAGGCAGTTTAATGGAATTAGCACTGAACCATAAGTCAGGAAGATCTCAGTGGAAATCCACCTTCAAATATTTACTAGCTATATGGTCCTGGAGGCAACTAGTCCCACCCAGATAACAGAATGAAACCACTTTATCTTGATTCCCTGGGGCAGGTCTCTCAGGGGAGAGCTTCTCTGAGGGGGTTTCTTAAGAGTTCCCTCTAAAGTCCAAGAGAGAGAGTGAGAGAGAGTTTCCGGCCTCCCCTCATCAGATTTTAAAACGACTTCTTACAGATTTTTAGCACTGGAATGAAATTTAGAGGCTATAATGTCCAACTTGTTTCCAGAAAAGAATTTTATCCAAAATACCAAACAGATAATAATTACTTGAAGACATCTAAAATAGAAGAATCCACAACCTCAAAGACAGCCTTTTCTACTTCTAGATACTGAATGCTTGAAGTTCTTATTTACACTGTTAGTTTATATTCTTTGGATACTTATTTGCTTGTCTGCAATTTTTAGACCTCTTCAAAATAAAGTCATTTTGTCTTTTGTAATAATTGTTTCCTTTACTATATTTTCACAAACTATCCCTTTGATAATATATTCTAGAATTTTGTCTAGTATCAGTCAAATTCAATGGTCTATAATTTAAAAATACTATCATTTTTCTTTCTTATTTTGAATATTGGGAAATTTTTCATCCTTCTTTTTCCCTTAAAATTTCTTCAGTTCTCTATATTTCAAAGCTCACTGATTCTCCTCAAAAAACAAAACAAAACAAACATCAAAAAGGCAAAAAAAGAAAGAAAAGAAAAGAAAAAGAAAACAAATGTGACAATTCAATATCTAAGGAAATATTTCATGTAAACAAGCTTATTTGATTTAATCCACTCCACTCCAATTCAAAAAAAAAAAATTATTAACCACCTCCTACATGCCAGACATGTCATATGCAAGAGATAAAAAGAAAGACAGTTCCTGATTTTAAGGAGATTACAATTTAAAAGGGGAAATAGTCAACAAAAAGAGGTGGAAAGTATAGAGAGGAATTGTGGGGTGGGAAGGAGAATACCAGAAGCCATACTGTTCTATGTAGTTGAAATGAGAGAGAACACAAAATCTAAGGTAGACTAAGCTGATTACTTTTTAAAAAGAAGGTTCCAGAAAGAGTTCAGTAACTCACCTTCTTGCCCTTCCATCAAAGGGGGAGAGAAGGCTAAGCAAAATAGCATCAATCACAGACTGAGTTATCAGTCAGGTAATAAGATTAGAGATGATGAGTTTCAACTAGGAAAGGCATCTTCTTCAGTGGAGTTGAAACCAGGAGAAGCAAAATAAAGAATCTTATAATGTGCATTTAGATCTTCTCTTATTGCCTGGATTTCAACTTCCTATTAATCCTATTTGTTTTGTCCTTTCCAGTCCAAAGATTATTCTCCTTGGCAGAGAAAAGTGGAGCAATGTAACATTTTAGCAACAGTTCTGGTAATATTCATCATCATCTCATTGAGTAGTAGTTTTAAAACTACACTGATATAACTTTATTCCCCAATGTTGATTCATTTAAATTATATCATAATTATGATTTAATCAATTATATTTGCTTTCTGAGACCACTCGTAGATTAAGAATTCCTTTTTCAACAAATACAATTTACTGGTTATATCTTGGTTTTAATTTTCAAACATTTAAATTGATTCTGATATACATTTCATCAATTATCCCAAAGTTGGTTTTTGCCAATAGATATAATTTTGGACCCCAAAGGCAAATGTTTATTTCCCTCGTTACTTAGTCAATACAATCTTAATTCCAGTCTAAAACTGACCTTT
The DNA here is from genome assembly GCF_016432865.1 of Antechinus flavipes. Lineage (NCBI taxonomy): Eukaryota > Metazoa > Chordata > Mammalia > Dasyuromorphia > Dasyuridae > Antechinus > Antechinus flavipes. The sequence continues at coordinate 60,091,373 of NC_067401.1, read as the reverse complement.
ACACTGTGCCTAGGGGAGAAGGGGTAGGGGGAACAACATAAAACTAATTAAATAATGTGTCTATGGGTTTGGGTTTCTGTTCTAGAATTTGATGAAACAGGCTGTACCTGTTGACAGATGCTGAACTTAAAAGAGGATACATCTTTGATGTCAACTGTGTCTAAAGGATTCTCAAGTAAGAGTTATGTGAAAATGGCCCCACAACTACTCAATCTATTCCCAACAGTTACCTGCCAGTCTGAGGGCCTCTGTACCATTATAAAAATCTGTCAAGCATTCAAAACCAATTACACACAGGATGTCAAGTGCTGTCATGCCAGCTGTCCTTGCACTCCACAGGAGCTCTCACTGCCCATTTACTGTTAAAAATACATTTAACTCCATTGTTAGTTTTTTCAGAGCAGAAATTCACTCAATTATGTTAATCAACTTTATTTAATAGAAATTAATAATGGATTTGCATTGATTAACAGAAAATACACTAGATCACAGAAGGTTATGGCAAATAATATATTCAATATCTACCATCCCATTCAAAGATAAAACAAAGCTTTTGTGGCTGATTTTTTTTTTCATGTAACCAGTTGTGTTATTAAACTTTATCATTTCTCTGGGGATTGTTTCCAATGAACCTTATTTTTGGGATGAAATGGAGAAATATTTGGAGACTAGCAACGAGAGATTGTAAAATTACTCAGAATATTTTGTTGTTGTTGTTGTTGGCATATTTGCTTTAAATAATTGCTACCTAATACATTCCTTTTAGGTATCAAATAAATCTAGTTAACAGCTTCTTAATGACTGATGAAAAGTATAGAGTACAGTATAATTAAACAAAAGACATGCATTAAGGGATTTCTGTAGAATAACTAACCCTGGTACAATAAGTGATATCAAGACATTATACATGAAAATCCTGAAGTTTTATTCAATATATTTATTTTAATACATTTTAATCATATACTTTGTTTTTACAACCTGAAATCTCCTGATAAATTAAAAAGGGGTGAAAATTGATCTAATTTTCCAACACATTAAAAAACATTTTGACATAATCTTTCACATTTGTAATTTACTACTCTGCAAAGAAAGTAGTGGGGCAGAGGAGTGTACTTTTCACACCTCTTCTTTGTGATTCATTTTTAATTTTCTTAAGATTCAATTTCAAATTATTTGATCAATTTTATTTTTGTTATTCTTTTAATAAGCATGTTTATCATTGTTTATAATTGTTTTCCTTTTTTTAACTTATTTCTTTTTGTATTCATTCATATAAGGCTTGCTGTGATATGTTAATCATATTCATAATTTCTTATAAAATAATAATATTTAATTACATTCATGTAACACTATATCTTTAGACATTCTCAAATTTATAGGAAACTATTTTATTTCTCATTCTTTATTCCTAAACAAAATATATTATAAAAAATTTTGATGTATATATATCTTTTTGTTTTGACCTTTTTGGGATAATAATATCTAGCAGTGGTGTCTATAAAACAAATGGCATATTCATCTTGGTCTATTTCTTTGCTTAGTAAAAGAATGTGCTATAATGGAAAACTAGTCTCAAATTCAGGAACACTAAGGTTCAAGTCATACCTGGCATACCCTATCTGTATGACCCCAAGAAAGTCATTGATCTCCTTGACAACTCTCCAAGACAATAAAATTTATAGAAGATGTTACCTGCATTAATAAAGGAATTTTTTTTCATTTTAGAATTTCCTATTACTAATGAAATCGTAGATACAGTTCCTATCCACAATACCATCCTTTCAAATTGTTTTTTTTTTTTTTCAAATTGGCTCAACCCTCAACCCTGTTGTCTTATTATAACCAGGTTCAGAGGCCTGATACCTCTGAACATGTAGAGACTTCTTTGTCTGATATAAGTATGTAAAATAATATTTACTCTCTGAACTAGCTTGTTCACTCCAACTTTCCCACAAACTTGAATATATAATCTCTCAGAGAAGGCCCACTACCATGCAATACTTTTTTTCCTGCTCAAAATCCTATAAGGAAACCTTTTAGGAGGGGGAATATATTCTCTACTCTTCACTTTAGCTCGCAAGCCCACATCAATCTTTTTTTAATATAAAACCAGCCATACACAATTATGACAATTTTGGAGGATAAGCATAACAATTTACTTAAATATTAAGGAAAAGTAGTCATAAAAGCATTAGCTTCACTCATATATTAAAGAAGCAAATGCAGGAATAATAAATATATCACATTCCACAAATAAACTTGATATCACACTTTTCTATCAAAGGGCTTAGTGTCTGTGAGGGAGAAATTCCATACATGTACAGAATCCTGACAAAGAAGCACATGAATGGAGAAAACATATTTGAAAACAAATACATATTCACTGTCTATCTCAAGTATGAATTGTATATTTTGACATCATTGGTTCATTCTGAGACATCTGCTACATATGTTGTCCAATTAAATTTCAGAATATCCTTTAATCCAATCGAATGAGTATATAATCCATCACTTCACTTCATGTTTTTACCTCTCATCTTAGATGGGTTAGTAAAGTAACAGAAACTCTGAGAGAATGCACTGCTTTTAAAATTTAATTTATTTATTTAGCCTATTAAAAGATAATAAGTGCAGTCTTTTTGCAAATAGTTTTGATAAAGTTGCTTTTCTGCTTCTTTTGATTTCTGTCAGTGTTCTTCAATCTCTTCATCACAACACCCTCAGCCTTTGCCTTCTATTCCTTTCAATGGTTTAAATCATAATCTCTGAGATTCAGGGAATCACTTTTTATTTATAGGGCAACAACTCACCAAGCGTCCCTTATTTAATTGACAGCTCCCATTTGAATTTCATTAATTTTGTTTTGTTTTGTTTTATCCAGTTAAGTCTTACAAATTACATGTAAAGTTATCATTGTTTGGTCTTGGTTCTCCACAACAACTTTAAGTCTTTAAAAAATTATATATAAATACAAAGTAAAGGGAAAAAAATATCTAAGATCAATAAAGTTTTAGAGAAGAATATTTTCAAAGTACAAGCTGTAATATTTGACCTATGGTTCCCTTCCAATTCTGAGATTTTCAAATTCTGGCAAGTGGAAAGTCTCTTACTTAGGGTTTATTAATTAATTTATTTAACAAGATATTACTGGACTATTATGATGATAAGTAAAAATGAAGTGCAAAGAGCATTTTATATATAATACATATATTATGTAATAAGAATATATGTATATAAGTATGCATACTATATATGTGTATGTGTGTATATACACATATACACACATACATACTATGTTTCCCCGATAATAAGACACTGTCTTATTATTATTTTTTTTTTTGGACAGAAAAACACCAGAGGGCTTATTTTCAGGGGAGGGCTTATTTTAATAAACAGGTAAATGTGAACAAAAAAAAGTACCTTTATTCAATAATGATCATGTCATCTTCTTCAACAACATCATCATAAGCGTCCATACCCTGAATTCCGTCCTGGATGTCTTGCACCTCTATTTCCTTCAGAAGAAGTGGACCCAATCTGTCATGTCCAGCAATATAGCTGTTTTGTCCAGGTAACCTGCTCATAGTGCCTTGGCAACACAACTGTCAGTAATTTTATCCCATGACTTCTTCACCCAAGTCATGACTTCTTGCAGACAGGGCTTCACGAAGTTTCCACGCTGATTTCTTTCCATTCTATTTTCAATGTAGTCATTGACTTCCATGTGCAAATGGTCCTTGAATGGCTTGTTTATTGCAATATCAAGGGTCTGGAGATAGACAGTCATTCCTGAAGGAATCATTACTTGATCTATTCTTCTCTCTGCAAGGAAGTTCTTCATTTCTTTAGCAGGGTGAGTGCTGGCTGAATCCCAGATTATCAGACCTCTTTGGTTACCTCGCATAACAAATCAACCCACTTTCTTATAACGGCTTGTGTACACCAGGCTTTTTTGGTTTCAAGAACGTAAATGCCTGATACACATTCAATCTTATCTTTCTTGCCCTTACTGATGATTAGAGGTGTGGCTTTCTTTCCATTCAAACGAATTGCTAAAACACAGGTGACCCGTGCAGATAGAATAATAAAATTATGACCATCAGTCCTTCTTTTCACTCCATCATGCGCCTCAATAATGTTTAACCCCATCATGCTCCCTGAATGCTCCTTCTATCCTCCATGATGCCCCCTGAGTTCTTCTTTTATCCTCCATCATGCCCTTTTTATCCTCCATCATACCCCCTCACTCCCGCTTACATACTGGGTTTTTATGTTGTCCTGCTTCAGCTCTCCCCTGCAGCACTGCTCTCAATGGCTCCAGCAAGCAAATCACTGGGGAAGAACAGAATGAAGCGCTCACTGCTGCAGCTCTGATTGGATGCAGCTCGGAGCACGGCGTGTGTTTCACCCGAGGAGGGGGGGAAGGAGGGGGAGAGATGGTACATTCAGAGGGTACCGTAATGTAGCGTGTAGTGCAGGGGATCACCTTCACTATAGTAGCAATCTCAATAGGGCTTATTTTCGGGGGAGGGATTATTTTAGAGGAATCTTACACAATAAGGGGAGGGCTTATTTTCAGGATAGGTCTTATTATTGGGGAAACACGGTATGCATGTATACATAGAATGATAAATATAGATATAGATTTTCACCCCACTACAGAGGAAGGAAGGAAAAAGGATGATCAGGATATATAGAGATATTCTTAAAACAGGAATATTTTTAACCTGTATAACCTTAGGGGAGAAAAAAAATAAGTCTTTGAAAAGGAAATAAATCTGTATTGCCAGATCGTTTTTCCATTTTATAATTTGAATGCTTACCATTTTTTTTAAGGAAAGTAACTTAATTGGATATGTGATTGAGGTTATCTACATTTACACTTATAGACATTTTTATCTAAAAGTGAAATTGATATAACAGGAATTATGGACAATTTGAAGAATTGAAAGATTAAGACAAACCAATTAATCAAGGTGATGGAGGCTGAGTTAATCAAGACTGACTGTAAAATGAACTCTGAGCACACAATGTGATGGCATTTATTTATTCATCCATTAGAAAAAGAAACTTTCTTGAGCACTTACTTTCTGGAAAGGATTGTTCCAGAGACAATGGAAGTTTGAAAGATATGATATAGCCACAGACCCCAAGGAGTTTGCAGTCAAGGAAAACACAAGATATATATGTAAAAAAGTTTACTTTTAATAAATGGGAATATGGGAAGGGAAGCATAAGCAGAGGGGCCAGCATCTATTAAAGACAAGGAAGCAGAAAAATTCAAGAGACATTCTGGGAGATTTTGATTTGTTTGGCTTGTCTTAGTCTGGAGAATACTTAAGGAGTAATGGAGATAAAACTTTAAGAGTAGGCTGGAGCCAGAGAATAGGAAGCTTTGAATGTCAGAATAAAACATATGGGTTTATTTTGTAAGTATTATTGTCAATATACTTCATGGATACAAAAATAAGGGAAATAACTCTACTGAAAATACTTACATGGACAAATCTTCTCTGATAGGGGTAGACTAATGAATGGATTGGTGTCCTTGGTGTCAGAGCCATGTCAGATTTGAGCCACATAAGATGTCCTAAGTATTTGACTTTGACTCTGGTAAAGTCACTTACATTTTGACTCAGGTTCCTCATCTGTAAATTAGGAATAATAGCAGTTCCTACTTGTCAAAGTTTCTGTGAAGTGAGATAAGATTTGTAAAACAGTTTGCAAATATTAAAGAAGTATATAAATACCATTTTGTTGTTGTTGTTGTTGTTATTCTAGCTGCTGCCATTTTCCTTCTTTTAAATTAGCCAAAAGTAGAAGGAACATTAATTTATTTTAATCTAAGAAGAAGAATGAGAGGACCTTATGCCAAAAGGTTTGTTTCCCCAGACCATGAAGGAGGTGACATATAAGCAATTTTAACTGAAAACTCAGTTTTTTTTAAATTCTATCTGTGACAATAGTTCATTTTTAATTGTAGTTCATTTGGAGAAGTATGGGGTAGAAATGCTAGACAATTTTAGCTCTATCGTAATTTCCCACTATTTTCTTTGTGCCTTGTGAGTTTTATACGATGACATCCCATATTCAAAAGCAAAAACAATATCTTTGAAAATCAAAAACAGACTATACTGATTTTTTTTTTTCTATTTTGCATGTACTGCACAATACTTTTCTTGGTTAAAAAAAAAAAAAAACATTCTAAGGGGAAAGAAAAAATTGATTACAATCAACAATTGACTACGTCATTTTGAGTTTAGTAAGTTATGTAATTCATAGAATCTTAGAATCATTGAATTAGATCTAAAAAGTGACCTTAGATGTGTACCTTACCCCTTTCATTTTACAGATGAGAAAATAAAAACATTCAGAAATTAAGTGACTTGCCTAGAGTAAAAACTTGTTACTGTATAAGGTTAAATTTGAACTCAGCTTTTCCTGGCTTCAAGTATATTATGTATCTATTACATGAACTCCCTATCTGCTTGCAACTAATTTTTTGCTGTGCATGTTGTCAACTATAGTGCAATTGGGGAAGGAAGGGATGTAATAATCAGTTTCTAACCGTAACTGCTGACTAGGGTACATCTTAGAATTCTTACATGAGGTATAAATGAGTATTCAATCTCTTATCTATTCATACTCATCTTCTCTTCACAGTATGTTGTCAAACAAGATTCAATACCTTATTATGTTTGCAAAATTATTAACATTCATACACTTTAGATTTCAGTCAAACTGACCTATTTGCTTCTTTTCACAACTAATTATTGTTGGTGCCTTTTAAACCTCTTCCCTCAGCCTCTATTCCCTACCCCTTGTCCAGTTTGCACTCTCTCCTTCCTTTTTCCATTGAGATCCTCCAGATTCTTTCAAAACTTGTCTGAAGGGCTATATCTGACATACTGCTTTCAACTTCTAATGTCTCTCCAACAAACTATACTGAAATTGTCATATCTATATCTACTTAGACATGCACACACACACACACACACACACACACACACACACACACACACACACATCTATCTGTCTGTTTTCCTGATCTGCTTCTGTCTCTTTTGGGACATTCAACAAACTGAAGACAAACTATAGAGACACTGAGCTTTGAGAGTATGTGGAAGCCATTGGTAATTCCCCCAGTGTGAGCTGCATGGGCTGAAAAGGATAGTATTGTCTTAGAGAACTGGAATTTTATCACTTTTGGAAACAAGCACATAAATGGAAATTTCTGAGGAATGTACCACTTGGCACTATTTCATATTCTAAAGCTTATTGTTGTCTGATCGTACTCCAATGCATTGGTACTATATTCAACTAGACCCAGATTTATAAGAACTGAGGTGTACTCTCTCTCTTTCTCTCTGTTTCTGTCTGTCTCTCTCTCCCTGTGTGTGTGATTGTATGTGTTTGTGTGTGTGTGTGTGTGTGTGTGTGTGTGTGTATGAAAGAAGGAAAAAAGATAAGGCTTTTTCTTTTACTTTCTGGCTTTTTGTTCCTCACCAGAGATACAACAAAAACAAACAAACAACAACAACAACAAAACCTCTTATGTTTGGTTCATGTCTAGGCTATCCCCTGGAAGGAATTAACAAAGTCTCTTCTAAATATTTAATATTAAAAAAAAATTGTTATCAGGTAAAGTGGGAAATTTTTTTCCTTTGCCACAAAGAACATTCTTTTACACATGTTTAACATTTATTGTATTACTTGCCATCTAAGGGAAGGGGTGGGGAGAAAGGAGAAAAAAACTTGGGACACAAGGTTTTGCAAGAGTCAGTATTGAAAACTATCTATACATGTTTTGAAAATAAAAAAAAAAACTTTTAAAAATAGAACATTCTTAAAGCACATATGAGTCATAATCATATTTGCCATTTTTTTTTTTAATGCAACAGCTATTCTTGCTTCTATTGTATTCTCTTTAGAGATAGAGAAAAAAAAAAATCCTGGGAGACTTTTGGGAGAATTGGCAAGACTTAATTGTCATTTTATTTTATAATCCAAATATGTTGTCCAATCAACGTATGACTTACTCAACTGTCTTACTTCTTACTAATGACTTACTCCTCCTAGTCAGTTCTAGGGAGGAGGAGGGAAAAGGAGGGATTAGTTTGCAAGACGATTCAGGAGCTTTCAAATTCAGGAAGAAAATACTGAATCTGGAAACATCTGTCTCTCAAGATTGCTACTCAGTGACATATGTTCAGAGAAAAGAACACAAAGCAGAATAGACAGTCAAGACAAAGAGATCCAGTTCTCAGGCTTGCCTGGAAACTATTTATTTTTGATTCTTTATCCATGCTTTCACCACTGCTGCTGGTAATGTTTGAAGTCTAAGGGAGAACTGACATCTATGTTTCAACCAAGAGAACCCCTTGAAGTAAAGGATCTTATACATCACAAAATGGGATACTCTTTCAAATTCAGGCAACAAATTTATTTGAAATGAACACTCTTCTCTTCTCTTCCCCTACTCTTCTGCATGGGGACCAATGGGCCAAATAGAAGTTGCTGGTCATTCTTTTCCCTTAGCAAGGGACAGTGCACATAGGATCCATTGCATGATGCCCTGGTACAAATCAATCCTCTAAATGTTCCATTGCATACAGATTGCCCTATTATATTATTAATATAGGACTCAGGCTTAATGGGTATTTAAACTCTGCTAAGAAAATGCATTTTCAATCAAACGCATTCTAAATTGGCTGCCAGGTAGAAGTTAATTTTAATGTAACCTCTTAACTACTTTGTTTTTGAAACTTTTATATGACTTTAGGATAGTATGCTAAAACATTTTCCTTTTTTTTTTTTCTATACTGTTTTTGTTACTACATTGTATAAAGCCTTTAAAGAATTACAACTGCACTCAGTTGAAATCTGCTTATTCCTATATCACATTTTCTCAGCTACTTTTTTGCTTAAATTACTATTTGTTTGCAAAAGCAATATTTAGCTAAACCATAGTTATATAAATAGTGTAGTTCTCTTCTTGATGTTAATTGGAAAGTAGGTTTAGAAAATAACAATTTTAACAAAATATGAATCAGGTAAAACTTTCCCTCCTGATACTGAAAATGCCTCTTCTGAGTTCTGACTTTTAGAGATTTGTAGAACAATTGTCATTGTAAAAGTTTAGCACTCACAATACACTATTGATTCACCCTCAAAATCAACCTCATACACATAAAAGAAAACAGTTCTTTAAAATATGAGAAAATGATAAAGAGTAATATTGTACCTCTTCAGATATTTTGAATTGGACAAAGGAATTGTCTCATATCCAGGAGACTACCTCTTAATTGGCTTAGGAGCAAAGATAAATTACCAAAGACCCAAGTCTATGTAATACTCCAATATACCTATTGTCAGGGACTTAACTTCAGTAAGGTGAAAGGTAGTTCTTCTCTTGATCTGTGGCCCAGAATGCTTTTCTTCTTATTCAAACTGTAACACAATGGTACTTCCCCATTTCCATGACCCACACCTTTGCCTAATGTTAGTGTACTAATTATCTTTCATAAGCATGCCTTGCCTTCATCCTACTTTTTCACCTCTGCAAGACGGCTTGATGTAAATACTCCATCAAGTTCTTACACATTTCTCAGGGTTTACACATTCTACAATTAGCATCCTATCTGACCATCAGTCCTCCTGGACCACCTGCTTCTCTCTCTGTTTCTGAATGATTGCCTAATTTTCCCTTATTTTCTTCCCAATTTTAGGGCTTTGTCTTTCTCCTGGTACTTACTATTTTCCACAAGATTTATTCATTCTGCTTCCTTTCCACTTATTTACATCTCCTGTCGTTTAGTCCTTTAGCAGATTGTCTTTTGCATGAAATCAGAGATTTGAAACTAAAAGGAAACTTAGAGGTCATTTAGCCCCACCTCCTTGTGTTGTATCTAAGAATATTTAGGGCCAGAATGCTTAGTTGACTAGTCCAGTGTTATTAATGTAGTAGTGCTATGTTTGAATACAGGTTCTCTGATTCCAAATCCATGACTTACCGCTTGATACACAAACTGCCAAAAGGGTTTCATTTCCACTTTTATTTCATTTACTTTTACTTTCATTCCAACCATAAGGGAGGCTAGGCTATGTAGAACCAATCTAGCAGTCTACTTTGTCAAGATGAGTGGATGTTTCTCCTTTGATTTCTCTTAAATCTTTCCATAATGATCTTCACCTAATCTGCATCTGGGGGAGGAGTGACATGACATTATTCCACTGAATAAACTGGAAATCATTGGTATATGAAAAGGCTAACAGGTTTTGTCACCTGCTTGTGACTGAGACATCAGTTCTTAGAGCAATACCATCTTCTTTGCTGAAATGCATTCCAGATGCCTGGGCTTTTTCATCTGACTTGCTGGTATATGCTAATGACCTCTGAACCTTTCCATCTGCTAAGCTATTATATTTTTAGGATTTCTGGGCCTTTCCATCTGCCTTGCAGCTAAACTCTTTTGTATGTGTGTTCACACCTAATTAGAAAGTAAATTCCTTGTGTACAGAGTCTGACACATTTTTCCTACCTTCTATTTATATTGCCACTGCTTTGTAAAGAACTTAAATACTTCATTCACTCATTCCTTCACTCATTCATACATACCTACATGCCTAATTCATTGCACTCCATAGCTAACTTTTCACTTCCACTTTCATTCTTTTCTGTTTCTTCCAGGAAACTATCTTTAGTACTTTAGCCTATTAATACACACACATTCTGTGTGTTCATATTTCATTATGCTAGGAATTACTTACTTAGGCTATGGTATAAAGAACGTTCCTATCAATCTCTTTCTACCTATACCTGTTTCTGGCAGTTATTGGTGCAACTTCCTCTTTAATTCCTCCTCTCCCCCTCCTTTTGCAATGAAACTTTAGGCGGCTACTTGATTTTTTAATGACAATTCTAACTAACATTTTCTGAAGTTAATTTGTCTGAAGTATCAGCAAAAGGACAGGAGATAGCCTGTAGCTACTTGCTAAGGCAACAAAAAATAAGGTTTGATTATGTCTTCCCCTTTTATATTCTAGGACAATTTACAGTTTATGAGACACATTTTTATTTGTCTTATTTTTTTTTTACTCAATAAATTTAATCTTTCTAATCTCAATAATTATGATTTCTAGACTCCTTTGGAGGTATAACAGACTTATTTAAACTATACTTTCAAAAGTCCATCTACTTTGTCTAGGAAGTATTTGTAAATTAATTATTATGTGTATATTAGGGTTCATACTCTCACTAGCTATTTTCTGATATGGGAAAAATAAAAATAGTTTATTTAGAGAAAGTTCTTTGAGTTTATGCAGGGTGGAAATGACATGGTATTCATTATTACTCCATGGGTCTACAATGAAAAAACAGCAAGAACTGATGTTTCTGTCATCAAGAATAGACATTAAATAATGAATCAAAAAGCATCCCAGTCAAACACAAGGTGTCCAGTCTCTTCTCATTAGGAAAAGGACACTGGACAAGAAAAATCCACAGTTTCAGCTACAATGTGTTGATTCGAGTCATCAGTATATATATTTTTACACTTTGTATTAAGGGGAAAAAAATGAGGTCAACTAGATGATACAGTGGATGGAGTATCAGCCCTGAAATCAGGAGAACCTGAGTTCAAATGTGATCTCAGACTCTTAACTCTTCCTAGCTATGTGCCCTAGGCAAGTCACTTAACACCAATTGCCTCAGGGGAAAAAAAAAACAAAACAAAACAAAACACAGAAGCCTGTCTATTTATCTATTTTTCTATCTATCTATCTATTTTCCCCCATGGGCAAAAACAATCAAGTTGAGGTGGGACCAAGTTGAATGGAGAAATAACAGACATTAGCTCAAGTGGCAAAGAAGGGCAAAATAACACAAGTCATGGGGGTGGCACTTTCAGAAAATAATCTGTTAGTAAGTGCAGTCACACCAAGAAAGAGGATTCCTTTTTCTTCTTTCATTTTCCACCTCCTGAAACCTTCATCTTTTGTCCTTTTTTGGTTCTCATGTTCATTTTTCTTTCAATGTATTCATAGATATATTCTGGAAGACTATAAATCTTGAGGCATAGGAATGGTATTCCCTTCCATAGAAACAAATCCTTTCCCATGTGGCCTGTCATACAGTTAGCCTGCCATCATTAGAGCTCTGGATACATTGATGCATACCAATACTTCTAAGGAATTTTTGTTGTTTTTCAGTTGTGTTTAATTTTTCATGACCCATTTGAGGTTTTCTTAGTAAAGATACTAGTGTGTTTTGCATTTTTATTTTCCAGCTCATTTTATAGATGAGGAAACTGACACAAACAACGTTAAGTGACTTGCCCGGAATCACACAACTAATTAAGGTCTGAGGTTAGACTGGAACTCAGGAAGATGAGTCTTCCTGACTCTGGACCAGGCACTCTATCCACTATAGCACCACCTAGCAGTCCTGTTTCTAGAAATAAAATGGGGAAAGAATTATTATCTGCTCAAATAATAATGTGTGGCTAAGAAGATAGTATTTGTGTAATACTAACAAACACCGAATATTTTCCTTACTTTCCTAGGAAAATCAAAGCAAAACAAAACATGGCAATGGAGGATGATATGATAGATTCTGGATATCCTGGAGATTTAGTCCAGAGAATGCAATTATACTGGCTCAACTTCCTTTTACTTAATTATCAAGAGGAAAGGAATATATGTATACAACTTACCTAAAGGAGAGAAAAATGACATCCACTGCCAGAAATTTTTTTCCTCTCACTTCTATTTATGACAACTTTTTAGAAATACTCTAGTGTTCAAAAAATTCTGTCAAAAATAGAATCTTTATTTTTTTAAATGATATTTCCCCTCAATTTAAAAATGATAGAAAGCAAAAAACAGAACTAAGGCTAGTGAATGGAAGTGTGAAAAAAAGTCAACAAACAAATTTAGCTTTGATATCAGGAAACATTTCCTAACAAGTAGAGTCATTCCAAAGTGGGGTGAACTGCCTTGTAAGGTAAGCCTTGTGAGGCTACCAACTCACATGAGGTCCACCAGCAAAAATCCTGAATTTTCTTCCTTAAATTATATCTGGTTGGGAATCCTGAAAGTCTAAGATCCTCTAATACTTATCTTGATATTTCCTAAGCATATTTGACCAGATATGTGATTTTACCTATTCATTTCTTTTTAATGTTGCATATCACAATCCAGCTCTGCCTACCCAATTTGTTTGATTATTGTTCATTCTCCCTAGTGGCTCTACTGTATCCCTCTGACATTCTTCCTATTTACTTTCTATTCACTTCCAGTAAGTCAATCAGTCAATAAAGACTTAGTAAGCACCTAATATGTGACAGGAATTGTACAGATTGGTAGAATAGAAAGTCAAAGGATAGCTCTTTCCTTTGAAAAGCTGATAATCTTAATGATAGAGTCAATAAACAAACAATTATGTATAGTAAATTTATATACACAATATAAGCAATATATTTCATTATATAGAATGGGAATAATTAGCAGGAAAAAAGCTATATAATTAAGAGAGATTAGGAAAAGCTTCCTCACCAGTGTACATTCCTATCACACAGTTTCTTGGCAACAATCCTTATTCCTTTTTGTTGTTGTTGCATTTCATATCTTTATTAGAAATCATGAGGTTCTTCATCTTGTGACAAAATAATAACGTGAAATATGCATATTGTTTTCATGAGTGATGTGATATCAGAATAAAGTGTTTGAATTGAAAAAATGCCTATTTACTTTTTTTTTTTTTTTGTAACTGGGACTCTTAGCTTTACTAACTTGGATTTTCAATTCTGTTTCCTATTATTAGGGCTCTTTCCTATTGTGGATCCATCAATAAAGAGATTTCTTGTTTTAACAAGAGAATACATTAATTTACGTGTGTATTTTCTCCCATCAGAAATTCCTGAAGGAGTGGAATGTTCTTGTTCTTGAAAGCTACTTAACAGCCATTTGTTGCCATAATCCAGATTTTCTTTTTTTGTTTCCAAACAAATGTGTCTGTTCAAATATGGAAGCATATATACATACACATACACATAGATTTGTAATCATCTATTTACTTATGAACATGGCATATCTTATGATTGTACATATTTCCACATCTATACACACATGTATTTCTCTATAGACACATAGATAATGGATGATAAATAAACTAAAAAGTGCATACCATAAATATGTATATTTTATTAATATTTATGTGTATATATGCACCTAGGTACATACATGCACATATTTTCAAATATGCCGTATGTGTGTGTGTGTGTATATATATATATGTTTGTGTTAGATTTTTTATGTAGCATGTGCATACATGTATATGACTAAAAATTATTTCAGAAGGGAGTAGCACTAGTATCTCAAGAGGCTCAGGAAAAGTTATCTGTAGGAAGTGTCATCTTAGATGGATTTTAAAAGAAAGTAAATTCCATGATGGAGAGGAGATGATGATTTACATTTTAAGCATGGATAACAGGCTATTTGAAGTGATGGAGTTAGGGGAAGAATGTATGAGACTAGTTTGACTAGAATGTAAACTGCATGAATAGTTATACATAATAGTAGTCCCTAGACATATTTAGAAAAGGAGTTTATGTTTTATCTTAGAGACAAAAAGGAAAAGACTCTCAAGTTTACTGAACAAGAAAGTGACTTAATATCTCTTAAATATCTCATTCTCTTATTTATGGATGTTCCAGGTATTGCAGATATTTCATCCATAATTTTTACCAATCTTTACCAGACCTCCCCCTTTTTTTGGCAAAGGAAAGAAGTGGGGGGAGGAGGGATCAGAAGAATGAAGAGATAAATCTTATTTTGTCTTTTCTTTTAACTCCCAGTTTGAGACAGTAAAAGTTTTCTTAATTAAGACATTAAGACATTCATGTAGAGCAACTTTTTGAAAATACAAGAATTTAGATAGTTAAATTAGAAAAAAAAAGTCAAAGTGATTAGTGAACTAATTTAATAATTATATTGGAGTACTTACTAGGTAGAGAATGTTTTATTTTGTTTTGTTTTGTTTTGCTTTTACCCCAGTGGCTACTTTTGAAAAAATAGAAAAGGATGATTTTTTTTCCCTTTATCATTTTCTTTGTAATAGCAATAAGAATTGTGAGATTGAATTGTAAGAACAGTGAGATAATGTAGCAGAGTAGAATCCAACCCTGGTAGAGCATCACTGGTTTATGTGCTACATTGAAGGATGTCAATACATTGACAGGTATTTTAGGAGGCAATTGATTCTTGTCCAGTTTGATAAGGAGGTAGATGAATGGAATGGAAGGCACACTGGAGAAAAACTAGGCTAACATCTCCATTTAATCTATGGAAAATCCTTTACAATATTCTAGTTGGTATCCTTTGAAGGACAGGGAAAATATATAGTGGGTATAAACATACCTGTCTTTCTCTAGCAAAAGATATTTATATATCTCTGAGATTCACATATTGATATTTTATTACTATATGAGGTTGGATCAGATAGAATAGATGACCTCTTGAGGTTCTCAATAGCCCCATGACTCTAGACTAGATCATCTTTCCTCTGCCTGATTAGAGCATTAGGAACTCTTGGTGCTTTAATTTAACAACTGAAAAAAGTTCAAAGAACTAGAACTATTATTTTTAAAGTCACTTTTTGCTTTAGGACTAAAAGCTCATATTATGTTTTCTTTTTAAACTCCAAAATTCAATAGAAAAAAAAATTAATAATAATTACAAACAGAGATGCTTTCTTGTAAATTCCACAAAAAAAAAAAAAAAAATTCTCCAATTAGGCTCACATTATCAAATTTATAATCAGATCATCTTAAATTTATTTGTAATCCTTTTCTTTGTTTGTTTCATGCCTAATCATATGTTTTAGAGCTCAGTAAATGTTGATGAAATCATCCCAATAATAATTCACATTCATTTCTGACATTTCTATTTTTTTTTCTTATTTCCTACTGAATTCATTAAAGGACAACAATGATGAAAATAGCATATAAATTCAATCTCATTACCTTGAATGGAATTTAGCAGTATTTATTCTGAATACTAAATAGTCTTGGTAAATATATTGGTCCAAGTCTTTCTATGACAGATGTTTGGTATATGCAGAGGTATGTATATATTTAATTCACATATCAACTGGAGAACTAAGCCACACATGGTCAAACATTATTCATTATGTACAACATATAGTAATAGATTATTTACTTCTCCTTGCTTGAATGTCAACTACAATTTCATGGTAATGACAGCTGGCTGTCCTTTTTCAAATGCTCTATTGGTTTCCCATTTTCTTCTTCTAAATGGTCTTCTTTAGAATGACCTGACTTCAAATTGGGCATAGGATGAAACAGGAATCCTATTGAAGACCAGAATTTGTTGCAGCAAATCCATCTGCACCCACTTTTGTCCTCACTTTCCCCTCCTGCTTGCTTAAACCTTTGACTCATCCCTTTAAAATTATTAGTTTTTACATTATGAAGATATATGTATTATCCCATTTCTGGGAGAGATCTCTTAGAATAAAGTGTAACAATTTAATAAAACTAACAATATAATGACCTCAACTGAAAATACATGCGGAATCTAACATTTGTAGTATCCTCTACCTCTCTATTAAGAAAAAATAATGACAAGTCATTTATTTTTCCTTGTATCCTAAGGAAATATGGAGAAGACAAAAACACATTCCTTCTTATACAAATACACATATACAATATATATGTGTGTGTGTGTATAAAATCAATCAAAATAGCATCCCTCATAGCACTGAATAAACATATGGACAGATATAAATATACCTTTCTTCATCTATTCACAAATATATGTGTGTTTGAATTGTTTTGTTGTTGTTGCTAGTTAACTTCTTGAAAAATTTTCTCTTTGACCTAGGGATTTGGGAATTTAACAATAATGCTTCTATGTGTTTTCCTTGTAGAATCTTTTTCAGGTGTGATTCAGAGACTTTTCCTCTTATTACTTTCCACTTATCTCTATCATTTCAAGACAATTTTCTTTAATTATTTGTTGTATTACTGTGTCAAAATTCTTTTTTTGGTCAGAACTTTAAAATATCATAATTTTTCTTATGTTTTCTTTCTTAATCTGTTCTCCAGATTTCTTTTCTTACAAAAATTTTTTTTTAATAACAAAAGGACTTATATGCACAAAAATATTTGTGGCACTTATTTTTATAGCAGCAAAAAATTGAAAATTAAAGAGATATTCATAAATCAAGGAATGACTGAACAAATTGTAGTACATGGATTGTGATTGAATTCTATTATGCTATAAAATGACAGGCAGTATAGTTTCTGGAAAATCTTTGAAAGACATACAAAGTTTAAAATGTTTACGGGATGTCCAGTTTGAGATGTCTAAAAGGAAATTGATGTTATGAGATTGGAGGTTAGTAGTGAGTTTGATGGATGATAAGTCAATTTGAAAATCATCAGCATTAAATTCCTGGGAGCTGATAAGATCATCCAACAAATAAACAGAGAGAGAGAAAAGAGTAAAGAATCCCCCTCCAAAAAATTTGGAAGCAACATCTATCAGTAGAGAGTATAATTTGGTAGTTCAGAAAATGAGATAGGGAAGAAGTGATCAGAAAGATAGGAAGAGCACCAAGAAACTGTAAGTTTCCTGTAATCTTAGAAGAAGATCATATCAAGGATGGAAGAGTGATCCACTAAGTAAAAAGTTTGAGAGATTGGGAATTGAGAAAAGGTCATTGGATCTGGCAGCTAAGAGATAATTGGTAATGTTGGAGATCAGTTTCAGTGGAATGTTAAGGTCAGAAACTAGCTATATTGTAAGGATTTGAGAGAAGAAAGGAGAGACAATATTGGCACCTGCTATAGTTAGGCTTTTCTATTATTCAAGATGATTCAAAGAATATACAGCTGTAACTTTTTTGAATGTTCACATGTTCTAACTCACAATAGAACACAATTGAGCTGATGGAATGCAAGGCTTATTTCTACATCCATGTCCCTAGCACCTAGCATAGTATTTGCATAGTTGCTTTTAAAATGTTAAGGAAAAAAATAAATTTAATTGAATGGCTTTTCTTGCAATAGCATGAAGTGTGTTAAAAAAGGGACAAATATCCATTTTTTATAGACTATTGTCCTTCCATGTTTTGTAAACTTCGTGCCTCACCCATGGGTCATTTTTAATTTTTATTTTAAATTCTCCTATTCACAGTTCAATTTCTTTTAAATCAGTCTAATTTCTTTTAAACCCTAAACCTGTGAGCCTCTGCTAAGTCTCAGAGTTGTTTTAATTCTAGCTTCAAATTAAGATTTAAGGTATAGTCAATGGTTTAAATCAGACTAGAAATCAGCTGGGATAGTTCCATCGTTGTCATGACAGCCATGAGATCCTGAGTTAATTTACTTTAGTAGTTGGGTATTAAAATGACTCATTAAAATAAATGCAAGAAAGTCCAAGATCAGGAAAGGAAAAGAAATCTATTTTAACTGAAATGCAGTCGGTGTAGGATTTAACCCCATTCATTCTTATTATACAGAATATTTTCAAAGGCAATCAGATTTTGAATAGTATGTTGAAATGACTTATAAATGTAATGAACTAGAATTAGATGTGCTTCCTAAACCTGGAAGGGAACGATGTTCAACATGAAATACGGGCTATATCAACAGATTCTGAGGCAAACACCCCACAAGGGGCATACACCAATTTGGATGGGAAAAAATATTGGAATCATAATCAAAGGCTTTTAATCAAATTTTTACTCTTCCAATAACTGCTACAACCTTGGGCTGGTCATAGAACCATTTTAAGCCTTATTTTCCTCATTCTTATAATAGGTATAATCAAATTTACTTTACAGAGGTTATATGACTCAAAGGAGATAATGTACCTTAAAAAAAGTGATTAGTAAAATATAAACCACAAAATTGGAAGTTAATATAATTTAAAAAATAATAGCCTTTTTAAATTTTCAAAATACATGCAAAAAATGTTTTCAACATTCAACTGTTTATTTTAGATTTTTCTCCCTCCCTTCTCTCACCTTTATCTCTAGACACCAAACAATCCAATATGTGTTAAATATGTACAATTCTTCTATATGTTTTTCCACATTTATCATGCTGCATAAAAAAAAATCAGATCAAAACGGGGAAAGTGGGGGGAGGGAAATAAGCAAACAACAACAAAAAGATGAAAAAACTCTGTTGTGATCCATATTCAATACTGAAAAACCTCTTTCTGAATGCAGATAGTTCTCCCCATCACAAGTCTATTGGAATTAGCCTAAATTACCTCATTGTTGAAAAGAACCACTTCCATCAGAATTTATCATCACATGATCTTGTTGCTGCTGTGTACAATGTTCTCTTGTTTTAGCATCAGTTCATGTATGTCTCTCCAGACCTTTCTGAAATCATCCTGCTGATCATTTCTTGCAGAACAATAATATACATGACATTTATATTCTATAAATTACTCAACCATTCCCCAACTGATAGGCACTCAATTTCCAGTTCCTCACCACTACAAAAAAGAGGTACTATAAATTCTATTGTACATGTGGGTCATTTTCTCGCCCAGTAAAGATATTGCTGGATCAAAATATATACATAGTTTGATAGCCCTCTGAGCATAGTTCCAAAATGCTCTCAAGAATAGGTGGATCAGTTCACAACTCCACCACCAATGTATTAGTGTCCCAGTTTTCCCACATCCCCTCCATTATCATCTTTTCCTGTCAAATTAGTCAATCTGAAAAGTGTATGGTGGTATCTCAGAGTTTTGTTAGTTTCCTTTTCTCTGATCAATAGGGATTTAGAGCGTTTTTTCATATAACTAGATACAGTTTTAAATTCTTTGTCTGAAAATTATCTGTTCATATCCCTTGACCATTTGTCAATTGAAAAATGGCTGGGGCAATTAGGTGGCGCAGCAGATAGAACACTTAACATTTCCTAACTGTACCACCCTGAGCAAGTATTTAGCCCCCATTGCCTCAGGGAAAAAAAATAAGCCCTACATTCTTATAAATTTGAGTCAATTCTATCTATATTTTAGAAATGAGATCTTTATCAGAATCTTTGGATGTAAAGATTTTTCTGTTTGCTTCCCTTTTAATTTTGTCTGTAATGACCGCGTTTAGCACCCAGAGTATATTAAAATCAGCTGGAGTCAGAATAAGGGAAAATGCTTGATCTTTATTCATTTCAGGGGGAGGGAGGGGGAAGGGGAATGGCAATAGGAAGTAAGAGCAATCTTGACACGAATACTGCCAGCAGTGCCTCTGCCTCTCTCACTCCACCCACCAAATCGTCTACACAATCTCCTATATAACACATCAAACTTGCACAGAAAGTGGGCAGGGCCATTCTTTCTCCAAGCATATATTAATATTGTCCATTGCTAATTAGCCTCAAGTGCTCTGACCTCAGTGCATCTGCTCAGCTTCAGCCTATTACACTTGTCTACATTGGTTTTTTTATACAAAAATGTTTTAATTTGATATAACCAAAATAATCTGTAGTACAGAAGAAGTGTACTAGTTCTTCTTTGACCAAAAATTTCTTCCTTCTCCACAGATCTAAGAGGTAAGTTATCTTTTTTTTGTTGTTCTTTTAATTTACATATAGCATTAGTCTTTATGCCTAAATTATGAGCCCATTTCAACCTTATCTTGGTATGGGGTATTAGGTGTGAGTCAATGTCTTGTTTCTGCTATGCTATTTTCCAATTTTCCCAGAAATTTTTATCATAGAGTTAGTTTTTATCCCATAGGCTGGGATCATTTGGTCTATTAAACACTAGATTATTATAGTTATTGACTATTGTGTCTTGAGAACCTAAAATATTCCACTGAAAGAATATTCTATTTCTTAGCCAGTTTCATATGGTTTTGATGATCATCGCTTTATAGTAGTTTTAGGTTTGGTACAGCTAGATGACCGTCATTTACATTTTTCAATAATCCCATTGAAATTCATTACCTTGTTAATAGCATTAATAATGTATTGTCTTTCTCCCCTCCCCACAAAAGGAGCTATGAGAAAAAGAGGGAGTTGGAAAGAGAGAAAAGGAAGGAGAAGCATTAAGATAGATAGACACAGAGAAACAGAAAGAGACAAAAATGAACACCAACACAGAAAGATGACAAAGATGAACACGGAAGACACAGAGACATAGAAACAAATAGGTGTCATTGTATCATTTCAGTTTATCTTAATTTTTTTCCTGCTTTAATCTTTTCCCAAATACACTTGTAATTCATAATAATTGGAGAAAAGAATGCTTAACTGAGAATTATTAATGTAGCAAAAAACGTAGGTTTGTGAATAGGCAAATAAAAGAAATGTTACGGCACAATCACTGTAACAATGTAAAATGAAAAAAAAAAAAAAACAACAATAAACCATAGCAGTAGCAACAACAAAATCTGATCATTATTTAATTATAGTGACCAAGTTTGTTCCCATAGAAAAAATGAGAAAATATTCATATATGGGGAAATATAGTTGTAAAGATTACATATTCATTTTGACTTAATGTGTTGGCCAGTTTTATTAATAGTATCTCCTTCATTGTTCAGTTCAGTGGTTTGCACATCATAAGGACTTATTAAATGCTCACAAATAAAATGAATAGATATAGTTAGTGGATTTTGAGAAAGATGGATATTAAGATATTGAATACTATATCTGAAATTGTGAAGAAAAACATTAGTATTAGTATCTGAAGCATTAGGTTTTTAAATATTTATAAGAATATAAAAATTATAAACAGCAAAAGCAGTGTTAGTAGATGAGAAATTGGGTTTAGATTGTAAAGAACATTGATGATGGTCAGGTAGACCAGCATCAACTCTCTTTGGATATCTAGTTTTTTTATTTATGTGTTATATATTTAGCCCATTATTTTTTGACATCTTAATATTAAGTAGTAATTATAAATAAATGAGAAATTCATTACTTATGACATGTCAGAAAAGCATTAGCTCTTAACTGATCAAGTTTAACAGGATAGAATTAAAGATAATTTTCCTTCCCTATGTCTAATTTGGTGATTTAGATTTCCCAAAGGAAGAGTGATAAACTCTTTGAAAAAGATTATAAATGAAAAAGACAAGAGCATTTGCCAATCATAGCACAGTTATAGAAAATCTCTATTTTTCTTGTTCAGAAAAATAATCAAAGCAAAAATGTAAAGACAAAATGGATAGTTTTTTTTTTTTTGAGGGGTACCATTTTACAAATTATGCCATTACTTGATTACTCTACTATCATTATATGATTCAAAAATTTTATAGCATCATAGTATTTACAGGAAATTGACCTTAACAATTATCTATTTTCAACTAAGTCATTTAATAGAGGAAATTGAAACTGAAAGACAGGAAATTTTCTGTCCAAAGTCATACAGCTATGAACCAGCTAAGTTTTGTAGTGCATAAAATATTTGTATTTGAGTCAGGAAGTCTGAAAGGTGAATCTTACTACAGATTCTTTTTTTGATATTGGGCAAATAATTGGGTAATAACCTCTCTCAGGCTCTATTTAGTCACCTGAAAATGGGACAATAAAAGAATCTACCTCACAGGGAAAGAGAGAGAGAGAGAAAGAGACAGAGACAGAGACAGAGACAGAGAGAAAAACACAGACAGAGAATTCTACAAATTTTTAAACACACTTTAAGTGCTATTAATCGTTTAAAGTAGTATAACCAAGATTTGAACCAAAATTTCTCATTCTAGACCCAATACACTTTCATCATAATTCTTACTCTCATAATGTAGTATAAAATAGTGAAAATCATGAATAGCATTATGACTAATAGGAGAAATTTTTAAGTTTTGAACTCTAAGAAAATACTTTGATATTTTGTTTTTATTATTGATTAAGTGGCAGAGATAGCAGTGCTGATGGTAGAGTGTATGTGTGTGTGTGTGTATGTGTGTGTTCTATTATTGTAAAGGCTATACACAGAAATTAGTTCAACCTATCTTAACAAGAATATTCAGTTAAAGAAAAACTACTTAATAACTCTGTAGTTTCTTCTAAATTCCCAGAGTTTTATTAACTCAAGAATCCCTAGGAGGCAAAAGGCCACAATTTCCCTTAAAAGCCTGTGCTCGAACCAGGAGATCATTATATACCTCAACAACAATACTGTATGAGGATGTATTCTGATGGAAGTGGATTTCTTAGACAAAGAGAAGATCTAACTCAGTTTCAATTGATCAAGGATGGGCAGAAGCAACTACACCCAAAGAAAGAACCCTGGGAAATGAATATAAACTGCTTGCATTTTTGTTTTTCTTCCCAGGTTATTTATACCTTCAGAATCCAATTCTCCCTGTGCAACAAGAGAACTGTTCAGTTCTGCACACATATATTGTATCTAGGATATACTGTAACCTATTTAACATGTATAGGACCGCCTGCCATCTGGGGGAAGGGGAGTAGGGAGGGAGGGGAAAAATCGGAACAGAAGTGAGTGCAAGGTATAATGTTGTAAAAAATTACCTTGGCATGGGTTCTGTCAATAAAAAGTTAAAAAAAAAAAAAAAAAGACAGCAAAAACTGTCTATGTGCCTGTGAATTATCTATCATAGTGAAAATTAGTTGATGGAATAATTATTCTTCAACCATTAAATTGCTTTCCTATAAAAAAAAAAAAAAAGAAGCATGTGTTCTTACCTTTGCTTCTGTGGCAACAAATTTCAGATACTGATCTTGGGGCTATAGTTCTATATTTGATAAAAATTCAGCTATTTAAGTATAGCTGAACTGAATGGTTCTAAAACTTTGACCATTTGATAAGGGCTCAGCAACACCATCCTACTGGCTGTTTAACATTAAAAGACCTTAAGTAGATGAGACTGTTTTTTTTTTTTTTTTTTTTTTTTTTTTTAAATTTTGTATCATTATGAATTATTCACAATGTACTACAAGGGCCAGGACATTCTTACCAGAGTTTGACCCTCTTTCAACAATGAAGTTCAGATATGGGAAGGCTGTGCCATTGATCCTTAATTCTGAAGATGCAAAATGGCATGAGGATTGAGACCTATCTATAAAGCATAACAGTACCTCTCCCAGTTCCCCAGGAAGAAAAATAAATATAGGTTTATCCATTGCACACCATCCTAACATTCACTAGAGGAGGAAACTACCCAGGAAGCAACATGGATGAAGAAGGAAAATGCTGCAAAGCTCTTGCTCCCTCCTCTACATCCCACCATCAGTGCCCTGGAGTTCACCCCATTCTCAGGAGAATCCCTCTATGGTCGTTTTATTCTTTGGTCAAAGCACACGATGAAGTCAAAAATTCAGCTGAATCCTTGGAAAGGTTGAACTCTCCAGGATCCCTTAGGAGAGGGTGTTCCTGGTCACTCACCCAGCTGAATGTCTCATCAGTGGAACACTCTGTTGTTACACTCCCTTGCACTAGAAAAGTAGCAGGCTTGGACTGAGACATATGCTGTGACTTTCAGGATCCCATTGGTGACCCCCAAGCTCATTCCATCAGCTTTCTAGAACCAACTGCCCTCTGGAACTTTCTGACTACCCCAAAGCCAAAGTTACCAGGGAAAGACCCTTGCCTTGACAGCAAACCTGGGAACAAAGAATGAGACAGGGGCATGGGCTTATGCCAGGCTTTACTTTTAGCCCAGCCTAGAGAGCCTTGTTCATGAGAGTGGAAAAGGGAAAGGAGCCTCTCCAACCTCCCAGTCCTTAAGAACAGCCCTGATATATTCACATACATAATTAACATCTGCTTTAGTAGAGTCAATGCATAGATACCATTGCCTTGGAGAGATGGTCCTATTCCTCATTCAACCTTGTTCCCTTGCCTATAGTTGGAGAAGATCACCATGCTACCCAATACTCTTTACTGTTGCCAACCCATGGAGGGAGGGGGAAGGTTCTTATGAAGGTAGATGGCTTGATCATCACCTTAAAAGCCCATGATTCAACATGCACATTAAAAAACCAAATGTAATACAGTTTGGATAATAATAATCAATTGAAAAAAGTCATTATTATATATGTGCCATATGCTTGTTTTGTTATACACACACACACACACACACACACACACACATATATATCTTATACATGAATCTTATACATATTGTATACATATTATATATATATAATATCTTATACATATATACTTATATATATTTGTATAAATGGGGATAGGTGTATATATATATATATATATATATATATATATATGTACATGTACACATAGTATATATAAATTGTTTTATAGTGTGTAGTTATATAAAGTTTCATTTGTCCTCCAAATCTAAAGATCAAAGCTGTCCACCATTGTCCAAGAGTGTGGTGTTCTCTTCTTTTTTATAATATATAATCATTCTCTCCATGAGCAGGTTTCTTGGGAAGGTTTTTTCAAGGCAGCCTTAGTTTCAATTCAGCATAATAATCACCCCAAATGCAGCCAGGTGTTAAAAGTTCAGATCTTTTATTGTCTCCTTCAATATAGCCTGATAAGTTTTCTTAGAGGCCTATCTCCATCCTTGGTTCCAAGAGCTCTTGCAGCTTGTCTTTTTGCTCTTCCAGTTTCTGCCTCTAGCTCAACTCTGACTTGTGGCTTCTCAATCTCCAACTGATGCTCCCTTCTCAATCTTTTCAACTAAACTCTCCTGACTGAGCTCAGCTGTTTTTATTCTCTTTTAAAGGTGTAAACTCAAAGATTGACTCCTCCTCTGAGAGTGGGTTTATAGGAGGTGTGAATTTGGACATCTCATATTGAGCCCTGAAATCTCCCAAAAGTGTGAGTTAATATGTGAAATCTCAAAGGTATTAACTTAAGCATTGTTTCTATCAATATTAGTGACTTAACACCTTGTAAGGATTTGCTCTAATGTGTGAACCAAGAAGCATTGTATCAATTCCATTGAGTTAACACTAGGATTCTAACACTATAGCAATTAGAAATGTGGTAATTTTCAGTATTCAGATCCTCAAATTCATCAGCACTGAATTTTGGGAATTTCCTTTCTTGGAGTCATGGAATTTTAAGTGGACTTAGAACTTTAAGTGAGCTTTGAGCTAATAATGTCCAAACTATTTTTAACTAACCATACCTTCGTCCAACCATATGAAATTCTGACTTTCTATAGACCATAGTCAGTGACATATTAATGAATTTAGCAAATGGTCTTCTCCAGCTCAGAGATTAAAAAAAAATAGATCTCATATTCCATTTTTAAGTGTAAGCTATATTATTAACACTTCTTCTCCCTCAATTTTTAAAGTCTATTAGTCAATAAAATAATAAAAATATGATTTGCATCTTCTCTCAATTTCTGAGATGTAAATACTTGCACAGAAAGTCGAGCCATTAATTCCCAATAGTTTGTTTAAGATATCTCCTGCTCACTCCTAATAACTATCCTCACTCTATGCTTTACATA
Source organism: Antechinus flavipes (assembly GCF_016432865.1). Lineage (NCBI taxonomy): Eukaryota > Metazoa > Chordata > Mammalia > Dasyuromorphia > Dasyuridae > Antechinus > Antechinus flavipes. The sequence goes on along the minus strand of NC_067401.1, from coordinate 60,064,924 downwards.
TCCTTTGAAACATTTGTTTTCAGATTAGAATTGCAGTTTTTAAAATAACTTCATGTTTAAATGCTTATATAGATTATATTGATATTTAGATAGGAATTTATGATACTCAAAAGGAAATTCACTAAATGTCAATTTGCCTTCTTTAACTGAATTCTTATTGATAGAGAACATTTATGCTTTTGATTTATCACTAATTATATTTGGGCATATTTGGATTACCTACATGCAAAATCTATTGATTTTCATTTTGGATCAAAGGGTAAGTTAGAAAAAAAAATTATCAGACCCTTCAAAGCATGGCTTAAGCTGTATACCACAATTTCTGGCTTCATTTTCTCAGGGAGCTTTTTTGAAGACAGTAAAAGATTAACTAAATGTTAGTCACTTGACAGACTGCACCTGCAAATGGAATATTTTATTTTTAAATTACTAGTCTGTAGGCTTCATAATATTTAATCTTTTAAAGCACTATGGTGATTCAGAGTCAATAAAATTGAAATGCATGTTGTTGGAAAGACAGGGACTGCAAGTTATTACGCAAGAAAACCTAGACTGTTAATTCTCATGACCATCTGTAGTGGGAGGTTTGTGACAGACTTGTGACTGATCCCTTCCTCAGAGACTATTTGCTGAGCATGTCAGTGTTCAATAAATTGTAATATCATCCCCCTGATAATAGATATTTGTTGCTTAGCAACAAGTTCTGCTTGTGTACACCATGATTTGTCATTAATTTATATAGTCATTCACTCCAAAAGTGAATGGTTATGATGTTTCAAGTTAAAACAATACTACAGATGGAACAAAATAATTTTAAAATTCAAATGTAACTCTAGTAATAGCACTAAATACAAAAAGTGAAATAAGAAATCATTCAAACTTATATTTTAAGGTAGACTAAAAATAAAATAATTCAAAACTCTTTGGGATTAAGAAAGATATTGTGAAAACCTGGCTTAAATTCTTTGTTGAATGAGGAAAAAGTAGCAATAATTGAAATTAATGTTTAGAGTTAATATGCCATACAGAAAGAGGGAGTCAGTCTCAAACTCAGACAAAATTGGGTTCAACTCTGGCTCCTAATGGTGTCTTTGAAACCCTAGATAAATTGCATGATATATCTATGGCAGTGGACAACTCTCCAAGAATAAAAATAGTTGCATTGATAAATAATATTGCTTTACCACATATTCACTGGAATTGCATATGCCAGTGAAACTATGGGTCCCAATTTTAAAAGTAAGGTTAAAAAGGTTATAAGAAAAAAATAATTTTTCCTAAATAGTTGCTTTAAAATTTAAGTTAGAAATAAATCACTTCCTATTGAATATTAGGGAGACTGGGAGACTGATCTATAATATTGAAGGCATGTAAGAAGGAACGATCTTTGAGACCTATGATGAATTCATTTTGTGTTTGAATCTCTAGTATACCTAGGAATGTGGCTTGTACCACCAATACATAATTTGTTGAATTGGATTAGATAATTCTGAATGTTGAAATAAGTATTAATATGTAAATTTCTGAAATTATCATTCATTGCTTAGAGATATTTGTTCCTTTGTCTAGTTTTTTATAGAAGAGAGTATCTTAATCTATAGTTATTGCAGAAAATTTCAGTTTGGAATAGTAAAGGCATATTTTATTAACATCTTTATGTTAAAAATGGGGAAACGTGGACTGAATGATAATGCAATTGAATGGATTTGAAAAGAGTTAAATTGCTAGCTTAAAAGAGTAGCAATCAATGGATCAATGTTGATCTTCATGCAGCTTCACTGTGGGAAGACTCCAGGAATATGTCTTTGACTCTGTTTTATTATTATTATTATTTTTATCAATAATTTGGATAGAGTCATAAATAGTAGCCTAATCAAAAATTCAGGCAACATTAAACTGAGAAGACTATTTGTGAGTCAGTCACCAAAATAATCTTGTCAAGAAAGAATGATCAACTTAATAAAATTTTATGAATTTTAATAATGTCAAATCTAAAGTTTTTGAGCCTTTAAAACAAATCAGCCATATATTGTGCAGATGTGGTAAGAAAATAGTTTTTTTGAAAAGCTCATAGAGTTTTAAAGCAATGATAAACTATGAATGAGCAGTTTTTGTGGCAGCAAAAAAACCAAAAACTTTTTTTAAGATTATTATGCAAATATGGCATTAGAGAGAAAGGCAATACTTTTAATATACTCTCAATTGAACAATCCAGATTTTATGGCATAATCCATATTTTAGAAGGAAATATTGTCATATGGAACTGTTTACAGAAGAAAATGAATGGGTTTGTGACAAGAATGAAACCCATGCCATAAGAAGATGGATTGAAGAAACTTTTTTCTTTAAAATTGAAATTTTATTGGAAAAGAAGAGAGAACTGATTTCAAATATCTTCAAGCAAATAAAGAGCTATCATGTAGAAAAATACATTGAAATTTTTTTCAGATGTTAAAATATATATTTATTTTATTAAATATTCTTAATTACATTTTTTGCATTTGATTTTTAAAAGTTTGAGTTTCAAATTTTCTCCCTCTTTCCTGCCTCTTCCCCTTCTTGAGATGAACAACAATTTGCTATCAATTATACATGTGAAGTTATGCAAAACATGTTTCCATATTAATCAGGTTGTAAAAGACAAAAATTAAAAAAAAGAAAAACCCCAAAATTAAAATAAAAGAGTATTCTTCAGTCTGAATTCAGAGTTCCTTATTCTCTGAAGATGTATAGCATGTTTTCATCATGGGTCCTTTGGGATTTTCTTGACTTGTCTTGATCAGTGTTGTTAAGTTTATCCCAGTTGTTCACTTTTACAATATTGCTGTTACTGGTGTTCATGGTGTACTTATGAAAAAAACCACCTCTCGTATGAAAGTTTTTTTCAGTATTGCTCATTCACCTTCAGTGTCCACCTTTTAGGTAATTTTTACTAGCTGCTGTAAGAAGCTGCAGCATGTGCAGGAGCCACATCCCAGAAAAGTGTCTTGACAGATGTGCAAAAGCAAGTTAAGGGTAACTGACAAGCCTCATATTGTTTAATGGGTTGGAAATAAAGGGGAGGAATGTTTACTCCAAAAACATGAAGACTTTTCCTGTTGGAATAGGTGGATGAAAGCAATTTGGTAAAAAGACCATGAAAATGGCAGAAGCAGATGCTGTAGAGCACCTAGTTTGGTCAGACATTGAAGAAGCCAAAGTCATCCATTGCATCCCAGAAAAGAGCCAATCATTTTGACTTTTGTCCTGTGACTAGACCTCAGTGATTTAAGGAAGAGTAAGACTGCTGATTTTGTGCAACTCTGTTTCGTTTAAATCCAATTATTGTACAAATCAAGACATGACAATTAAGAGATAAAATGTCCTCTTCCAAAATGAAGGACAAATAACTACTGTGCATAACATTCCCTGATTTTGCTTACTTCACTTTGCATGAGTTTATATGCCTTTTCAAATTTTTCTGAAACCATTCTGACTGTTTTCTTTATAACATAGTAGTATCCATCACAATTATAAACCACAACTTTGTACAGTCATTCCCCAATTGATGGACATCCTCTCAATTGCAAATTTTTGGTCGCTACAAAAAGAACTATTATAAATAAATTTGTACAGTTACATTCTTTGCCTTTTCTTTGATTTCTTGGGTATAGAAACCTAGTAGTCATATTGTCAGATCAAAGAGTATGTAAAGTTTTAGAACCTTTTGAGTATTTTTCCAAATTATTCTCTAAAATCATTGGATGAGTTCACAATTCGAATAACAGTGTATTAAGGTCCCATTTTTTTCTACATCCCTTCCAGCATTTACCATTTTTTATGTCATTATAATCTAATGAATGTTAAGTGGTATGTCAGAGTTATTTTAATTTTTCTTTTTTCTAATCAGTGGTTCTGAGTATTTTTTTTTCCTATACCTTTAATAACTACTTTCTTTTGTAAATGATCTGTTCATATCCTTTGATCATTTATCACCTGAGGAATAGGTCTAACTTGTATCATTTTGGCTAAATGCCTTATGTTTGACAAATGAGGACATTATTAGAGAAATTTGTTGTAATCCCCCCCAGTTTCCAGTTTCTTTATAATTTTGTCTGTATTAGTTTTGTTTGCACAAAAGCTTTTCAGCTTCTTATAATCAAAACTATCCATTTTACTTCCTGTGATCCTTTCTGTTTCTGGTTTTGTCATAAACTCTTCACTTACAGATCTTACAAGTATATTTTTTCCATATTCCCCTAAATTACTCACGATATTATACTTTATATGTAAATTACTTGCAAATTTTGACTTTATCTTAATATACAGTGTAATATGTTAGTTTATGACCACCTGTCAAACTGTTTTTCAGTTTTCCCCATCAAATTTTGCTAAATGATGAGTACTTACACCAAAATCTTGGAACTTGGTATTTATTGAATGTTTACTCAATTATTATCATCATTTATCACTATATATTGGATATCTAATCTATTCCACTGATTCACTGATTCACCACTCTATTTAATTAGCCAGGACCATATTGTTTTGATGATTGCTACTTTGTGATACAGTTTGAAATCTGGTACTACTAAGCCACCTTCTTTCACATTTCTTTTCAGTGATTCCCTTTGTATATGTGACTTTATGTTCTTCCAGATGAATTTTGTTATTATTTTTAACTTAATAAAATAATTATTTGGTATTTTGATTAATATAAGTATATTTGATTTTTGCTTTGATTCGATAAATTGATTTGATTGTTATAGTGAGATTGTTATAAGTAAATTAATGTAAGTAGAATTGTCATTTTTATTACATTGGCTTGGTCTAACACAAGCAACAAATATTTATCCAATTGTATAGAATTGTTTCAATTATGTGAAAAATGTGCCAAGCTTTTTCTTTCTAGCTGTCAGCTCTCCTTACTGTTTCTGGTGTGAGTGATCCTAAAGCTATTGATACTTTTAAAACCAACACCTAATCTGATCACTTCTGTTTAACCACATGGGCTCTCTCTAGCCTCTACTTCTGTATAACAGTTCTCTCTGGCTTCCTGAGTTGCTTTAGACATTAAAATTCCTTACTCTGACCTTTTGTTGGCTCTGCCACTTCATAATTCAATTTGAAGCATTATTTTGAAGCAGTGTGGAGGGGAAATATTGGGAGAGCTCAGTTGAATGCTTGATCTACTTTACCATCTTGATTCTGATCATTATAACTATTCTTCTTGGTCTCAAATAGTAGCAAAAGAACTAAAAGCTAGACTTTTAAATAAATTTCAAACAAAAAGAAAAAAAATTCTTAACAATTTGAGTTATTACAAAAATAGAATGGGTTTCCTTAGGGTGCAATTTATTTCTTTTATTATGGATCTTTGACTAGACGCTGAATGACTTTGAATAATCTTTTTTTTTTTTTTTTTTTTTTTTTAGGGTAAATGATCTATCACCTCTTTGCTTTTTTAATAGGTTCTTTGGAATAATCTTTTGAAGGATGTCTCTTTAAGTAGGCATTTGACTCAATGACATCTAAAAAATTTTTTCCAAATCTTTTCCAAATAACTTCATTTCATAAGCATAAACTTTTTTTTTTTTAAAATACATTTTTATTAGAGATAAAGAGATTCTGAGGTATGGTCACATAGGTACAAATATACCAATATCAAAGTAGTCTATAAATTTTTTTTCAGTATAGAGTCACAAAATGAATGGATTAATGAATGAAAAATCATTTATTAAATACTTATTAAGTGTAAGGCACTATGCTAATGCTAATGGCTAGGACTACATGATTCAAATAGAAAAGAAGACAGTATTTGCTCTTGGGATGTTTTCCCAATTCCTAATTCAATTTCCTAATTGAAAGAAACAATGAAATGGCAGAATTTAATTGTCTAGTTAATAGAAAGTGCCAGATTTCCTAAAAATTGAACAAAAGGTTTAATAACAAGATCTAGCAACCCTTAAAATGAATCAGATTGTCTTCCTTGAAAAGTGGAAAGCAAAAAGAGCAGTGTCATGCCATCACTGGAATTAAGAAAGAAAATTTAAGTGTTAGATTAGAGAGTAGATTCTGGGTTTCCCTGGCAGGAGTAATTCTTAATGAACTGATCAGAGTTCAAACAAAAGGGAAAAGAGAGCATTAATAGAAAGGTTGGGGAAGGACTCTGTGGTAGCTTGGACCAGTTCTAACTGAGAACCACTAAAAACCACTAAATGAAGTCTGGAGTGTCTTGAGATGAAGATCACAAGTCAATCCAACTTGATATTAGCTACATCTTTACTATTTTACTATTCCAAGGCTTCCAAACAGATTTATATTTAAAATATACAGAACACATGAAAATTAGAGTATGTGGAAATATGTCCTTTTTATACAACTGAAAATATTAAGAAATAATATTAATCTATTTCAAAACTGATGAGGTCTTGGATAGCCAGGTCTGTGTTAGCAGATAAAGCCTGAATCATTGTAAATAATCTGGACACCTACATATTCCCTGAGGCAAACAGAGAGAAACATTGATTGGATTATAATATTTCCTGAGGCAAACAGGAAGGAGCACTATCTAGGAACAACAGAGCCTTAATTGGGCCTTTAGTTCTTAAGTAGGCCTTTTGTACCCTGCTGTAAGAAAATCTGCATAACCTCACAGTTTACTATATACAATCAGAAAACCAAGTTATGATGCCAAACCTCCAAGGTTATATTTCCCCTGCAAAAGATCTGCTCATTAGTAGATCCTTAATAACTCCATTTTTGGATTTAGTCTTCTAGCTAACTTCACTATAGCTAATTGAAATTAGTCTCAATAGCATACACCTTAAATTCTTTTAAAATTTAGTCTACTTTTAGCATTGTAATAAAATTTTTACTCCTTGACTTAGAGGTCAATGATAAAAATTTTAAGACACCCTGCAAAATTGTCCATAATTACAATATACTTTGGGGTCCAATATTCCAAAACCCCAAAAAGCCCTTTCCAGATATTTCTCTTTGAAAATGTGTACAAGTTAAAGAACAAAGGTTAAGATCTCACAAAATGAAAAAAAAAAAAAAAAAGAATGGAAACAGATTTTAACTTTTGTCTTGTTAACATCCTTACTTTACCCTTTAACTAAATTGATTGCGTTAACCCATAATCTACTTTTTTCCCATTTAGAAAGGATTGAGATAATGATCAGAGAAATGGAGATACTTCTTAGATTTTAGGGAAGTAGTCAAAGAAGAAATTGAGCAGGGAATCTTTTCTGAGATTATTAATCCCAAACTGAGTTTATACATGACATTTTCCTTGTTTGAAAATTGTATGACTATTATATCAAGTATCTTTGCCTTGAGACACATATTGAATGATTTCCTAGGTTAGACTTTTCTGTCCTTAGATTAGAAATGCTTGCTTAGAAAATTATATAAAATTTACAAATATACATTTATATATAAATATAAAATTCTGAATGATTTGCTTAAAATGCAGTGTGTGTGTGTGTGTGTGTGTGTGTGTGGGTGGGTGTGTGGGTGTGTGTGATGTAATAGGATTTTGTGATACCCTGTTGGGGGGGCGGGGCTTCTGTTCTAACTATAAGTCAGGAAACCCTAAATCTTTTGGTTTTGGAGTCTGCCTCAGGAAACTCCTACACCCAATCTGTCTACTTCTGAATAGACTATTTCTCAGTCCATTGCTTACTGATGATCTGACCAGTGACAATCAAAATTTGGAGACCACGCCTCAGTCTGGAGACTACTCCCTAGCCCTACCCTTGGACCATAAAATTAACATGCCAATCAATGATAGACTCCCTAGTCCTACCCTTGAGCCATTGAATTATCATATCTATGGTACAAGCTGGATAACAAAGTCTCTTCTTGCTTCTGTTTCACTGCTGAAATTCCCTTAGAATTCCAGTCCGTTTTGTAATAGTTGATGAGGTCTAGATTTGGGGTACCTAAATGAAATTAGGGTTTAGTTGAGGTCTAGTGGCAGGTTTGGGGTACAGGGAGTCAAAAAGAGCTACCCTGCAACCCCCTTGGATTCAGCGCAAGGATATGGCGGTAAATGAGGTCTTGTACCAGTGTGAGTCCCCAATAAAGGCATTTATTAGCAGAGAGTTAGATTGATAAAAGAGGTTTATTATTGGGTTTGGAAGTAAGGAGATAGGTGAAGGTAGAGATAAGGAGGGCACCAGACAAAGGGTCCAGTGGACAGAGGGTCCTCACATACCTAGTATATTTGGTACCTCTGCAAAGAGAGGATCCCAGCGTGTCCCTTTTATAATGGGAGATTTAGCTCCAGGGACTTTTGGGTGTAGCTCCAAAATTGGCTCAGATCCTGGTGGAGGTGGGACAGGCCTGGATCTTCTATTGGAATACAAAGAGACCAGGATTTGTGAATTAAAGGGTCACAAAGAAAGGAATCTTTCCCACATCAATAGTGTTACAATTACTATTGCAATAAAACTTTGCCACTTGACTAGGAGATGAGTTCAAGCCTGAAAATTCTTTTGCGATACCTCATGACACTTGTCTGAAACCCCAAACTTTTGGGATTTTTCCCTTCCCAACCATGACATATTTATGTATGTATATGTTTGTTTCCCCCTCCACAGGATAAGATTATTTTCTAGTTCTTTTATTCACAAAAGTTTTCACATTATTAAATGGGAAGTCATGAAGGAAGTATCATCTCCTCAGGGGTTTTGAGAAGTTGTTTAAACATACAATTTCCAGTAAATTGAGAGGATAGAGTGTGGCATAGCCATTGCAAGGATTTGGAAAGATTTGTAGCATTGAAGGAATAGCAGAGATTTGGGATAAACATTTTCTAAGGAGAAACAGATTTTTTAATTGGATAGATAGCACAAAATCACACAAAAATGCAGGTTCCTACATTATATGTAATGTCTTTTAACTATGAAGTCTTTTTTACAATGAAATCTACTTTTTTCCAATGATTTTACTGTACTATTCTCCACCTTGTCAGGAATCGCATGGCATCATATATTGAGTTAGAAGGGAAATTAGAAATCATGATGATGAAGGTGATAAGGTTTAGATTTAGGGAACCAACATGAGATTAGGGTTTCTGGTGATCAGGGCATTAAATGATAACGTCTAGTGGTAGGTTCGGGGGTTCAGGGAACCAAATGGAGAGGTTTGGCTTCCCTGAAACCCCTTGGGATTTGATGCAAGAGTAGGGAGTTTGGGGGCTTCCTTCTGGTGGCGCAGAGGTTCTTTGTAAAAGAATTTACAGACCCACAAACTAGATTGATAAAAGAGGTTTATTATGGGGATTGGAAGTAAGATTAGAAATCCTGACAAAGAGGCATAAAGTCTGATTAGGAAATAGGTGAACATAAAGAGAGGATAGCACTGGAAAGAGTATTCCAATGGACAGAGGCTCCTTGGCATAGTATGGCATAGCATAGCTGGCATGCTTGGAACCTCAGCAAAGAGAGAATTTTAGTTTCACTCTTTTATAATGGAAGCTTTAGCTGAAGGGAGCTAGTGGGTGAAGTCCCAAGTTGGCTCATTGCTGGGTTTCAGCTTGAGCTGGAATTTGAATTGAATTCAATGAGTTTCAGGACTGAGCTGACCCCACCTAGATAACAAGGATGAACCTGTTTATCCCTCGGGGCAGGGTCCCTCACTGAGGCAGAATTGAAGGAGATTTCCTCCTTATGGATTTTTAGAGTTTCAGGGTCCCCTCTTCAAAAGGAACCCAAAAACCTTTTTCTTTTTCTCTCTCTCTGACTTTGGGGAGAACACTAAGCTTTCTCCTGAGAGACCTGCCCCACAGAATCAAGATAAAGTGGTTTCATTCTGTTATCTGGGTGGGACTAGTTGAGTCCAGCTTAGCCTACTTAGCCCAAGCTGGAAATGAGATTTCTATCCAATCCTATTGAGTTGGAGATTAGCCCAAAGACACTCATTCAATCCCAAGATTCTTTATTCTGATTCCAGCTCAAACTGCTCCCAGCTGCCAAGAGCTACCCCCAGCTTCTAGCCATAAAATAGGGCAGCTGGGCTCAGTCCTCAGCTATAGAGGATCTGAAAGCAAGTATCATTCCAGGCCAAGGTTTCTTCCTTGGCATACCTGAGAGGGACTCTCTGCCCACTGAAAGACATTCTCTTTCATCATTACTCCCTCTATCTCTCTCTCCTAGTTCTCTAACAAGACCTTATTCCCTCATCTCTCTGTCAGGATTTCTCTGCTAGAAGATTTTTCTGCTAGAAATTCTCTCTCTCTCTCTCTCTCTCTCTCTCTCTCTCTCTCTCTCTCTCCCAAGGACTCCTCCAGTAGAAACTTTACTTCTCTATCAGGACCTGCCACCAAGGAAGCCAGCCAGCAAAAGCTGACTTCTCAGTTCTAATAATAAACTTCTTTTGCCAGTTTAACTTTTCAGATTTGTAAATTCATTTACAAAGAACCTGCACCTGCAGAAAGGGGTTCCCACAACTCCCTGCCCTGAGCCGAACTTCATCATTTGGTTCCTTGACTAGGAGCTGAACCCATAGGTTTCATCAAACTTCAATATAAGACATCACACACACACACACACATACACACACAGTAAAGCCTGGAAAATAGACAAAACTATTGAGGTTTTGAACAATACTGTCAAAGACACATTTTTTTTTTTTTTTTTGCTATTTACTTTTGTCTTCTGTCTGCTCATTCACTTTCATGAAAGAACAGAATCTTGAGATTTAGAAAACTGAGGAAATCTCTGAATCAGATAGACCTTGGAGTTTGTTGAAACAATAACATTTTTTTAAATGATTTTAGAGTGAGATTAAGCAAAACTTACAAAGGTCTTTTAATTTTCTCCCATAGAGGCTTGTGATAGAGACCTTCCCACCTGGTGAACAAGAAGGTTATAGTATAGCCCTATGGCTGGAGTTTCATTAGCTGACTGTTCTACATTTCAGGAGATCTTGACCCCTTGAGAAGAGCTCTAGCAGAGGCAAAGCATTGCCAGACTTTTCTTACCAGGTCATGAATAACTAATGTTCCCTAATCAAATGATGGTTGTGAAATGCATTTGCATCTATCAAACAGTTCTGCTAAAACCTCCAGATTTTAGACTAACACAAAGATGATATAGTCCATTCTTTCTTGTGTGGGGAAAGAGTAATACTTCATCTGAAGAGTCCAGCTGAAACTAGAAGCTAGAAGTTCTACACTCACTTACTGGGAGAAACCATAAATACGATCTACTAGCAGGGACTAGATAACTATTGGAATGCCTTCCAGGGACAACTATTGCATGTTAAAAAATAATAATAATCAAAACATTCAGCTATGATTAAATATCATCCCCATATTTTCAACTAAGAATACACTTCCAACTATTGAAAATCAAAAGACCAATAATGATTACTAGTCTCAAGAAGGTCCAATAAGAACAATGTGATGATATTACAAGAAGAAATCATCAGCACTGTATTCTTTGAAACCTGTTGTTTCTCTACATATACGCCAAAATCATATTTGTTTGTGATATAGAAACATATACGTTTTTTGTAAACTGTATGTATAAGTTTGCCTCATTATGTTTTGGTTTTGTCATATTTGCCTTCTACGTAGTAGAAGTAGTCCTACAAATAACTTTGTCTTCACATGAGTGAAAGACTTAAGTCTTTAGCTTAAGTTAACAGAAAGAATGCTTTTTTGTCATTTATTTTAATATATTTTTGATCAAATACCTTGGTCTGAAATAATTATTTTCTTAATGGTAAACTTGGTAGAGAGGGCTGACTTGTTATGGCTTTGCTTGAATATAGAGTTACACCTTCAAACTCACATGCCTGACGTGGGGGGGACTCATGCATGAGAGAATAATAAATGTACATATTCTATAGCTTCCTGAAAAAAAGAGGTTAAATGTCTGGGGTTAGAAAAGTTCTTTCTTCACAAGTGAGAAAGAATAAATAGAAAGAATGTTCATGTTCTATTATTTCTATTATCTAAAACATTAGAAACTAATGTCAACTATTATCACCTCTGATAGCTTAGTACATCTTATCCTCTGAATACAATAAATTCCTTGTAAATGGAGAAGGAAATTCCCTTTCTTCTCAGCAAGCTCTCCTCTACTCTTTTATTAAAAATTAAATTAAATGTGTTTAGTGTTTCATGATCTTCACTCCCCCCAAAAAAAAGAAAGAAAGAAAAAGAAAAGAAAATCTGGTTTCTTTGCCTATAGTCTTGTTATGTAAAGGGGCTGATTTGATACTTTTACTTTCAGCCCAAGTACCATGCTGAAGTTCCCCAGAATGTTCGGACATTCAGGGTAATGGTTGAGATTTTTCGAGCTGCCTCCTCAAAATGGCTTCTCTAGAGTCACAGTTGTCATCCTTTCTGAAATTTAGGAGGGAAATTATAGTCAACTACTTTGCAAAAAAGAGAGTTGGAAGTGAAAGACTTTGTTATTTATAGGTTAAGAAAAGTGAATGCTGCAGAGAATTGCTGTGTAGCAAGTGAAATAAAATGAATGCCTTATGCATAGAGAGAACCCTTAAATTCAAGTACTGCACCACATTCAGTTTCTCATTTATGGCAATGCTCAGCACAGCTAAATCACTTTTGCCAGATCCTGTCGAATGCCAATGTAAACAGGAATCTAAAGTCTCAATAACAGAATCAGAGAATTTTAGATATAGGATGGATTTCAAGGGACACTTACTTTAATCTATATCAATAAGTAATCTCAACTATAAAATATAAATGAATCTTCATCCATCTAGAACTTATAGAATTCCAATGAAGGGAAAATCATCATAAAGTAATAAGGGAACCCATTATATCTTTAGATAGTTCCCATTTTTAGGAAGTTATTTATTTATTTACATCACATATAAATTTGTCTCTTTAACTCCTACCTATTTCTCCCCTGGAAGGCCCAGCAGAACAAGTTTAATTCTTCTTCTACATGAAAGCCCTTCAAATACTTGAAAAAGACTATCATCCTCATTACCTGCTTCCTCCCTCCCTTCCAACCTGAATTTTCTCTTTCCCAGGCTAAACATCCTCAGGTTTTTCATTCAATTCGAATGCGGTATTACCTTCAGGACCTTCAGATCTTAGTTGTCCTCCTCTGGTTTTCTCTAGTTTATAAACAGTCTTCTTAAATTGTGGCTCCTGACAAATAATATTATAAATATATCTGACAAGAATAGAGTGTAATAGAATTATCATGTTCTTACCACTATAAGTTATGTCTCCCTTAATTCTGTTCATTTCTGAATTAGCTTTTGTAAGATTTGGGGGAATGGCTTGTAATGACTATTTGTAAATTCATCAATATATCAATTTTCTTAAATTGTCATGATTAGAAATTTTATTCAAAAATATACATGAATGTATCTGACTACATGTTAATTGGAAGATAAGATATGTTATCTTATGTTATTCATGCAGAGAAGACATAAAAGCTGATGGGAACTTTGCATGAATCAAACCCTCATTACAAGTTAAGTACTGGTTATACAAACTTAGAGGATAGGATTTCATATAGTCACTATAACAACAGTAGAAATTTAGGTATCACTTTAATGTTTACAAACATTTCACACATTATTACTACAAGTTTTACAATTTTGTTTGCAATATTTTATTTTCAAATTTCACAATATTATTATTACATAATACTGTTGCATATTATTTCACCTACCAATCAAAATCAATCAACCACTTGTATATTAAATACTCTAACATTCCAGTTTCTGTGTTGGGATTTGGGTATGTAAAGGAAAAAAATAAAATAGTTATAACCTTCAAGTAATTAGCTTTATATCAACAAAGACATGCTAAAAAAGGTGATTTTTGTGGGAAGAAAGCTCTACTAATAGGAAGGTAAATAGATCTCTGAGTCAGGCATTTCAAATAAACTTTTCTTTGGTGCACAACATGTTGTTCAGTTGTTGTATGCCATGTCTGATTCTTTGAGATCCAATTTGGAATTTCCTTGGCAGAAATGCCCAGATGATTTGCCATTTCCTTCTCAGCTCATTTTACAGATAAGAAACTGAGGCAAACAGGGTTAAGTGAGTGACTGGGCTAGATAGCTAGTGAGTAAGTAAGGCCAGATTTAAACTCAAGATGATGAGTTTTTCTCATTCCAGTACTAATGCTATTTTGACTTTGCCACCTAGTTGCCTAAGTGAATAGCATGCCAAATATTTAATTACATTGAGATAAATGTTTATAGCATAAAAAAAATGAATCATTCCACATCTTTAAGGTAACCTTTATTATGTGGATTGGGAGAGGCAGAGACATTTTAAGTGAACATTTTGAAAATGTGATCCCCACATTTTCAAACAAATATTTCTTAAAACTGAAACTTTTTCCTTTTCCTCACCTCCACGTTAAAACAATATTCTTTTTAGGAAAGATGAAGAAGGAGAAAAAGAGAGAGAAACACAGATGGGAAAGAAATAAAAACATTAAACTATTTTCTTTTAAATAAAAGTCATTCAAGTGTATTCAGGCTTGAAAGGGAAAAAAATAATAAAAATGGAATATAAGCTTATTGAAATCAAACTTTTCTATTGTCAGTCACTGGAGTGTAAATAAGGCACATAGAGGGTAATAAAGGCAGGCTTCTTGTTGCATAAGTCTAAAATAAAAGGCAACATTTAATGGAAGGCATTATATTAATGCAGGTGATATACACAAGCTAACATTTGGATGCCCTAGTTGAGTAATGATTTGGTTATCCCATATGCCTTTATTCTACTAATAATGGTATAACAAAAAAAAAAAAAAAAAAAAGACATGAAACAAGAAAGGCTTCTTTTATTTCCTTATTTATTCCTTTCCTGATGCACTATCTACTCAATGCCTTGTTACTTTTGTTTTTTTATTTGATGAAAGCACAGACCTCAGGCAGTATGAATATTGTGGTAAAAGTCAATTCTATGAAAAACAAAGGCTTTTCAATTCTTCCTTAAATTTTCAAAAGATAGAAATGAAGATCATAGGGTTTAGTGGGTGCTAATGGTAGATGTGTTTAATCTCAAAAGGTGACAATATCAGGGTAAGTTTTTAAAAGTGAAAACTGCATTCCTTCCTGTAATCATGTACTTGTTACTATTTTGAAGAAAAAAAAAAGTTACAGCTAAAGAATGTCTATCATCATGGGGGTGTTTGAATATCTTTCTAAATTTCTTCTTTGCTTATTTGTTCCTTAGCTTTTTCATTCATTTATTTATCAATTTTCCCATTCATTTTATTATTAATTATTAATTTATAGGACAGTTATAATGTACAAGGTAGTGGAGCGAACACACAGAATAATATAACATAGCAGCTACCTTCATTCAATTACATTCCAGTCAAGGGCGGGGGAAAGGGAGAAAGGCAATCAAATAGCATAGTAAAATAAGCCATGATTAGTACATAAAATTAGAGATGAACAAATTGTTATCACATCACAGTTCTCATGAATTGTCTTAAGAATTTCAATTGTTGAATTTTAGAATAGATGGGTCAAATGACTTTCTCTGGACATTGCCACATACAGTACCTGTATTCTGGTCGTGACCCTCAATTTTCTTCCATTGGAAATGGCCTCTGTCCCTGGGGTGTTGGGCTCTAATAGGTGGGAATTAGCTTATTATTTATGTAAAGCATTCCTCCAATGTAATGGGCTGAAACTGAGCAGATGCACTGAGGTTGGGACAAACAAGCACTTAAGGCTAATTACCAATTGGACAATACTCTATTAGCATTTGCTTGGAAAATGGCCCGCCCCACCATTCTGTGCCTGTTCTATCTGTTGGTATATAGGGAGATGAGGAGGAGGGAAAAAGGGGTGGAGGAAGAAAGCCAGAGTGACTCCTGGCCGAATTCCTGTCGCAATTCCTCTCACTTTGTGTCACCATTCCTCTCATGTCCACAAAGAATAAAAAGGACTTTTGCTTATCCTGACTCCGGCTGATTCTAAAGTATCCTGGGTGCTAACAGGTTTGTCACACTCTAAGACACCTCTTAGTAATCTACATATCATGTTGAAAACATTCTTTATCCCAGACCTCTTTTTAGCTCCTTTCTATGGATTATCTTCCCTCTCTATCATGTTTTTTCAGAGCTGAAAATTTCTTACTTACTTGTATTTATAATGACACTACTTATCTCAGTGTCTAATATATAGAGAACTCTTCATAAATACTTGTTTTCTATTTTTCTCCAAAAATGTGTCAAAAAATCTGATATTCTGTAATAACAGAAAGCATTACTATTTCTTTAATTTGAACACTATGAAAGAAACTGATAAGCAGTATTTCCTTTCCTCTTCTGCATCAATACCAAATGAAATAATATAACACAAAAGCATTCTGCAAACTATGAAATGTCATAAGAGAAAGAATTCTGCCCAGCTTTAGTTGTAGTGGTTTAAAATATTGCAAGTTATGATTTACTTCATGTAGGAAAAAAATAAATGTGAACTTATTAAATGCCTACTACAGTCTTTTATGAATTTATCATAAATGATTGAATGAATAAAAAGAAAAATATGTATTAAATGCTTACTATAAGTAAAGCACTGTGCTAAAACTGAGGTTATAAATGGAAGAATGAAATATTTCATGGTGTGAAAAAGATCTTTTTTCCAATAGAGAGAGACAACCCATAAGGAGGGATCATATGTAATATGGATACAAAGGTCTTTTTGCTCTTGGAGGGAAAAAGTATGCTTGGTTGTAAGACCCAATTTTCCTGATCCCAAGTTATCTAGTTTGGCTGGAATAAAATGATGTACAAAAGCATCTTTCTAAGCATCATTTGAATCGATAGAACTCTATCTGTTTCTGACATTTACCCATTTGATAATACCAATGATTTTAACATCAAGTTCTTCAGTAGTTATGACTTTTGAACCAGTGAACAGGAATTAATTTAACTATGTATGTGTCCTAATGTACTAAAGTTACAAATAAATGAGAAAACACTCAAGGAACTTTCTAATTGGGAGGACAACATTGAAACAACATAAAAGACATATACTCTGCTGTATGAAGTAATATCAAAGAAAAGGCTTTAATAGTGTGTAGCTGGGGTTGGTTGGAGCGTACAGGATGAGAAAGGCATTTATCAGAACATGGGATATAAGACAAGTAATAAAGGAATCCAAGAATACCAGGAGTGAAAGGGAAAGGAAGAAGTCCATTGCAGATGAAAGGTATAGCCAGTGTAAAGACAGTGTGATAACAATAATTAGGTCAGAATAGCTGGACTTTAGTGTATATCAAGAAATATATGGCCGAAAATTAGAAGTGTAGTTAGGAAAATCACTTTTGTAACAATGTAGGATAGATTAAAATGGGGATAGACTTGAAGTAAGAAGAACAATTAGAAGATTATTTTAATAATCCATGCATGAAGTAAGGAGAGCCATTCATAAGGTAACCATTCATAAGGTAACCATAATGGCAGCTGTGAGTGTAAAGATGAGGAGATGGGACACATAAATGAGATGCTAAGACAAGAAAAATGACAATATTGGATGACAGTCTATATATGGGGATAAGAAAGAATGTAGAATCAAGGATGATATTGAGGTTGTAATCTATGTGATGGTGGTGCTCTTTATAGCAATAAGTAAGCTTTGAAGAGGGGAAAAAAGGTTTTTTATAGTAATGAGTTATGTTTTGAACATTTTAGATTGATATGTACATGGAATAGTAGTTAAAGATGTCCAAAAGACATTTGATTATCTAGGACTGGAGCTCAGGAGAAAGATAAAGATTGGATATAGAGGAGAGGAAAGTATTTCGCAACTAATAAGACCTCCAAGTGGGACAGTATAGAGGCAAAAGAGAAAAGGACACAGAATAAAATCTTGGGGAACAACCATGGTTATGACTCAGAAGAATGGTTAAATCATTATGAAAAAACCTGGACCAATCTATAAGAAGAGTGCATTGTGTGTGTAGATAGTTGTTAAATCAATGAGTCACTCCCCTGGACAATGGCATATGGGTGAAAATTAGGACAATGGTTAGGGCAAGCTTGGGAGGGAGTTGGGACATTATTTTGGAATCCTTTGGAGTACAATTCTGGGATGCTTCAACTTGGCATGGAGTAGGAATGGTTGCCAAGTTAGTAATGGTTCAACTCTCATCATTGTTGCCTCCTGTCTCAATATTGAGTGAGGGCCTCACTATTTTTAGATAATAGATACAATAGAATTTTGTCGTTCTTGCTATCAAACCTTATAATCTAGGTAAGTAGAAAAGATTGAAACACAAGAACTAAGTGGAGAACAAGCCACAACAAATTCTAATCAAACACTACAATATGTAGCCAAATTATATTTTCAATACGAATTCATTAAAAGTACAGATAAGTGAAAAAAAAAACACAAAAAAACAAATAAAAAAAGTACAGATAAGTGGGAGTAAAAAATAATATAGTTACAGTGTTTCAAATATGGAAGAGACATTAGAATCCATTTTGCCCAACATTTAACTGAACAAAATTTACCTTTATAAAATGCAAGAAGATGTCTTCCATTTGTCATTTGAAGAATTAAAATCAGAGGGAAACTTACTACCTCCCAATGAAAACTTTTAATTTTTGTTTAAATTTTTGAATGTTTTACTTTAAATCATTTTTTTTTTTGTATTGTGTATTATGTACTCATCAAGACAAGTTTTGGTTTGAGTATTTAGGCAGAATGAATCTAATTATTCTTGGATATGATATATCTTCAAATACTTGAAGACAACTATCATGGGCTATTCAAGGTTTTTTCTCTTAGTTAAATATTACTAGTTCCTTCAGTGATCCACATATAGGATAATTAGTAGTACATCAATGATGGAAAGTCATTTGGGTAGCTTGAGGGATGGATAGATTTTGATGAAAGAGTTATGCAAACTTAAGAAAATTAGAGAAAAGTTATAGACTTAGGAATGAACATTTGGTATATGCATAAGGAGAAGTTGAAGGGAAAAAGATATTTCATAAAATGACTGTATTGTTATTTGGGGAAGCTATGTTGATAGTATCAGGTAAAGGCCTCAGATATCTGTTTCATGTGGATCAGAAAATTCTTATTTTTGCTAAATCATTTGTTACTATTTCCATAAATGATAAATATATTTTTAAAAATAGCTCCTCTGTCTTTGCCACTATATCCTAGGGTATGATGTTCCAACTCAGGAAAAAAAAAATCCATTCCTTAGCATAGTGCCTACTATACTGTGGGAAGAAGCAGAGAGAGACGATAATAACTGAGGGCAAAAAATAAAGGAAGGACCTATTAGAGAAGGCAGTTTTTGAATTGAATTTTGAGGAAACTGGGAATTTTAAGAAGTAAGGGTGAGAAGGGAGTGAATTACATATAAGGGGAACAGCTTATGCCAGGCTAAGACATAAATGGTCTGCTAAGAACATGTTCAGTTCAATTAAAATGGAGACTACATAAAAGGGAAAAATATGTCAAATATTTCCAGAAAGATAAAGTGGTTTCAGTTTGTAAAGAACTTTAAAATGAAGAGAAGTTGTTTAGTTTTTGAGCTAAAGGCAATAGGGAGCTACTGGGTTTTTTTTTTTTTTTTCATTAGATGTGTGATATTTGACATCATCTTTTGCAATATCATTTCCACAGCTTTGTGAAAATTATGTTCAGAAGGCAAAAATCCCCACATAGAAGATCAAAGAAAAAAGCTATTACAATAAGACTCTATACTAGGATTATGGCCATGTGAATGAATGTGAGAGATATTATGGAGGTAATATCAATAGTTGGAAAATAGTTGTATATGAAAGGTAAGGTAAAATAAAAAATCAAGAATACTCCAAGGATTGGAATCAAAGTGGAAGGATAATGGTGATCTCAGTAAAACTAGAGAAATTAGAAAGAATTGAAAAGCTTAGTGGGAAAAGTAATAAATTATGTTTTAAAGTTGTTGAGCTTGAAAGATATATTAGACATGCTGTTGAAATGTTCAGTAGGAAAGTATTCAAGGGAGAATGCATCTGAGGAGAGAGACTAGAGATAGATATATAGAACTGGGAATCATCTGCAAAGTCAATAAAAGAATTCATGTGAATTGACGAAATCTCAAGGACAAAGGTAATAGCTAACAGAAGAAAGCTCAGGAAAAGACTTGGAAAATAGTCACAATTGAGGAATGAGAAATGTATAATGAGCCATTAAAAGAATCTGAAGGACACCAGAGAAGAGGAAAACTGAGGGAGAAAAATATCATGAAAACACAGAGGAGACAACGTCAAGGAGAGAATAAAATATTTCATGTTTCAAGGAGATCAAGAAGGATGAGAAACAAGAAATGGACTGGGTTATCAAGATATTTTTGGTCATCTTGGAGAGAAACATTTTGTTTTCATGTGGAGTTTGGAAGGAATATTAAATGAATTTGAATAATGAAAATATTTCCAAACAAGATAAGACCTTGTGGAAAGTACAGTTTACCAAAAAGCTCACAAGGCTAATGACTCATTATCTTTGAATAAGTTCTCTGCTATAGTTTATAATATGTGACTCTTCCTGCTGTTTTACTGATAGTTGTACAAACAAATTAATCCTTACCAATAATTACAATAACATGTTTTCTATTCTGTCCACTAAAATGACTAAGGGACCACTGTGTCATACTCAATATAACAATTTATCTTGAGTCTATAAAATCTCAGTTTCAATCCAACCACAAATAAACACTTATTAGCTATGTGATCTTGAGCAAATCACCTTTTCTCAGCTTCAGGTTCTTCATCTGTAAAACAGGATTAGTAGTACCTGCCGTATTTACCACATCCAGTTGTTGAGAGGATCCAATGAGTCACTGTATACAAAGTAGTATTTAAATCTTAAATGACTATGAGAAAAGCTAATTATTATTATTATTATGATTAGAAAATTCCCAAACAATTTTTTTCATTTTTTCTCATATTAAAAATAAATATCCTAATCATGCTGTGCTGTCACTGCTCTGTGATCATCCATCAATTCCTACCTCCTTTTGTAAAACAAGAAATAGAGCTGAAGGGCCTTCTCTACACTTGTTCTTTTAAAGAATGAAACACATTAAAATTGGAGGTATTATTTTCTGCTAAGCATTTGGTAGCATTGTGATTCTAAAAGTCTCTTAGGGATTTATTAGGAGGAGCTTAGAATAGGAAGTTGCTTTATGGGTTTATATGTCTATTTCTTTCTCTGGGTTACTTAGTTTCTGAAGTTTATTTTGTCAATACTATATTTAGAGGTCAGAGGTAAAATTTGAATGAAAATTTTCATCTGATTCAAAAAGTTATATTGTTTCCACTCCACTAAGCTGCTTCACATAATTTCATCTCAGAAATATATAGGAAAGTCACTTAAAATGCAAGTTCTCTGAGTACTTCAATAGGTGGCAATAAGGCTGTTCTGGGCTAGGAGTTGGAAAAAGTTGAGTTCAGATCTGGCCACAGACACTTATTAGATGTATGATCTTGGGCAAGTCCCTTTACCTCTGTTTGCCTCTATCCAATGAAGAAAGAAATGGCAAACCATTACAGTATCTTTGTCAGAAAATCCCATGGACAATACAGCTTACTAGTCACAGAGTCACACATAGCTAAATGACTGAACAAGAATAACAACAACTACTTCAGTAAGACTGGTAGTTTCAGAAAAGAGGTCAACATTTCCTTAAAGGAGTTTCCACTTGTAGAAGTTCTTATAATAATATATTCTTGGATCAAATATAATTTGTTCTACTATAGATATTGAGTTTAGTCATTTATGCTTTTTTTTTAATTGGAACAAAATATTTGGCAACTGTGTTCAAACCAAGACATTTGTCATAGCATGGCAATATTTCTCCTCCATGGAGGAGATGGAAAAATACTCCCATGGTCAGAAACTAGTAAAGAGCATCAAGAACTGAAAGAGAAAAAATTTATTTTATCTGATACTAATAGATTGAAATTAAAACAGAAATGAATTAAATATGTTACAGAAAATTACTTTTCATAACTCTACTTACTAAGGTGTCAGACTCTCAGTACAATTCCCATGTCAAGTATTATATTCTGACTTCCCATGCCAAACAGATGGGTTTCACCAAGGAACCGAGAAAAAGGGGAAAAAATAAAATAGAAAAAGCTCAAGTCCTGTTTTAACAACATAATGTCAATTTAAAATATCTTTGAGCTCTAAATTTAAATAGATCACTTGGGCCTCAGTCAATTTAAACACATGTCTGGCTCCCAAAACATTGAAGGCCCACACAGTGGCACAGAGGCCTTCTACAAGACTGCTCACCATCTGTGGTATATAATTCCCAGCCTTTATAAAACCAAACATCTACTTGAATTAGACATTTTGGTAACATATTCAGATGCTATAATTATCCAATATTACATTTAAAAATATACAAAGTTGGTAAAGGTACAATCATAATTACTAAATGGCAATCAGATCTAGAAAATGAAAACAATATTTTGATTAGAAGCAAGTAAAAATGTGAGGCAGCTAGGTGGTACAGGGGGTAGTGTGCTTAAGCTGAAGTCATTAAAATCTGAGTTCAAATCCAGTCTTTGACACTCACTAACTTTGGGAAAGTCACTTAACTTTCATCTGCCTTGGTTCTTCATCTGTAAAACAAGGACACATGGAAGAAGAAAATGGTTTGCCAAGAAAAACACATGTACAAGTCACAAAGAAAAGGACAAGTCACAACTCAACAAGGAATTGAATAATATTTGTCTTGAGTCCTACAGAATTTTATATGCAGGTTCTAGCTATATGACCACAACAAATGAGAAATAGAATGATAGGTAGTTTTTTAGGGTCAACATAAGTTTTAAGACTCTATTTACTCAAATTTCAAGTGGCAATAGTAATACTGGTAATGCTTACCAGACTTTTATCATCTGGTTCAGTTTACATATATAAAAATGGATAACATCCCATGTTAGCCAGCATTTTTGCAAGAAAAAAACAATTATTTGATAACCTTGTGTAAATTAGAAAATTAATTAATGCTATATGTATATGTGGGAATGGCTTTAGAAATAGAGATATTTAGAGATAGAGATAGGCTTGTGCATATTGTAAATATTTATGTACATATATGCATATGTATATACACATATGTATGTGTGCACATACATGTGTGTCTTTACTTGTACTTAATTGTAGCCTTCTGGTGATGGGGAGGAATTGGAGGCGGGGGAGAGAATGAAGTAAAAAGTATACAACAGAAAACAAAAGAAAACCTATAAGGAGGCAAAAAAAAAAAAAAAAAAAAAAGGATAAGTCTAAACATAATGTGTCATATTTATTATATAGGCTTTCTTGAAATGTAAATTTATTATTTTTTATTTTGAAGAATGTTCTCCTATATTCTGATGTGTACATGGAGCATTTTTTCTATTTCTTATTTAAGTTTCAAATAAATGAACAAGAAAAATATAAAGATGATTGTGGTAGTGAGCACTGAAGACAAACAGGGTAGAGAGTGATAGTAATTCAAATAGAGAAACAAAAGACTATCACCGAATATACAGAAGAAAAAAGAAGAAAATTCAAAACAAGACACAGACAAGTAGGATGATAATGGTACTATTGTATTACACTAAAATCATGCTTTCATAAATAAATATCTTTTTCTGTTCTTTATAAATTAAAATATTAATTTCTTGATGTTTAATTTTCTAAATCTTAAATATAAAAATGCAAAAAAATGAATTAATGGATGGTAGGAAAGCAAACAAAAACTGATGGAAGAAAAATATTAAAGCAAAAAAAAATCAATTGAGCTTTTATTCAATTAAGATACAGGGTATTTCTAAAGTTTTAGTAGCTTTAAGAAATTAAAGCATAAAATTGCATTTACACTTTTGGGAGTTCCTATATCATGAGTAAACATATTCTTTAAATGATGAGAGGAAAATGTACTCTTAATCTCCTATGTCAGTAGGTAAGATACAATACAAAGGTTTCATGAAGGAAAATGCTATCTATATCTGTGGTGAGCTTTTTCTTCTCAAAACGCAGCCAGGTGATAAAAGTTCAGATCGCTTCGGCCAAGATGGCGGAGAGGAAATACACTTCTGTGTAATCTCCGTGTTTTTCTCTCACTATTCATTTCATTTCATGCCTCTGAATTAATGCTCGACTGAAAAAAAAACCATACAATTACTTACCAAGAGAAACCATCCTTGAGACTCGTCAAGAAAGGTCTGTTTTTGCGCGAGGGCGGGGACGGTATTTGGAAGCAGTCTGCGGGCAGCAGCGGCAACCAGAGCACAGATAGCAGCTCAGAACCGGGTGGACCGGAGAGGGGGTAGGACGCAATCGCAGCCGTCTCTGCGGTGAGAGCTTTGCTATAGGAGCAAGTCAGCAGCTCAGCAGAGAAGCTAAAAACACCGGGGGTGAAGAATACAATCCCAAACAGCTGGAGCTTCTCGGGACCTGGCCACCCCTCCCCCACAGTGTCTTAGCCCGCTCGGATCTCAGTGCGCAGGCGCCATAGCACAGTAGGACCTGTGCCTCACGAATACCCTGCCCCTCCCCCAAAGAAAGCAGCCTCCATTCAAGGGGTTTTTTTTCCTTCTGTTTCTTTGATAGTTTGTCTTTGATAAATAGACAGAATGAGCAAGAAACTGAAAAAGAATTTAACCCTGGACAGCTTTTATACAGATAAAGAGCAGACTCCAAACCCTGAGGAGACTAAAAACAAACAGTCCCCAGGTAAATCCCCGAAGGAAGAGACCTTATGTCCCTCAGCACAGATGAATCTCATGGAGGAAATTAAAAAGGCTCTCACAAGGGAGCTAGAAGAAAAATGGGGAAAGGAGAGGGAGGCTCTGCAAAAGGAGAGGGAGGCTTGGCAAAAGAGCCTGGAGAAGTCAGTTAAAGAGAGAGTGGATAAAGAAACCAAATCCTTGAAAAATAGGATTAGTGAACTGGAAACAGAAAACAGCTCTCTAAAAAACAAAATTGGCGAAATGGAAAAAAATTCCACAGAACAAAAGAACTCAATTGGACAATTAGAAAAAGATCTTAAAAAAGTGAGTGAAGAAAATACCTCACTGAAAATCAGGGTCGAACAATTGGAATTGAATGACTCGAGGAGACAAGAAGAATCAGTCAAGCAAATCCAAAAAAATCAAATAATGGAAAAGGATGTGAAATACCTTCTGGGGAAGACAACAGACCTGGAAAACAGATCCAGGAGAGACAACCTGAGAATCATCGGACTTCAGAAAAGTATGATGAAAAAAAAAGCCTGAACACTATCTTCCAGGAAATTATCAAAGAGAACTGCCCAGAAGTCATAGAAACAGAAGGTAAAATAGACATTGAAAGAATTCATCGATCCCCTACTGAAAGGGATCCTAAAATCAAAACACCAAGGAATATAGTGGCCAAATGCCAGAACCCTCAGGCAAAGGAAAAAATACTGCAAGCGGCTAGAAAAACCCAATTCAAGTATCAAGGAGCCACAATAAGGATCACCCAGGATCTGGCAGCATCCACATTAAAGGATCGAAGGGCCTGGAATATGATATTCCGAAAGGCTAAGGAACTTGGTATGCAACCAAAAATAACTTACCCAGCGAGATTGAGCATCTTTTTCCAGGGAAGAAGATGGACATTCAACGAAATAAGCGAATTTCATCTATTTCTGATGAAAAAGCCAGAACTTAACAAAAAATTTGATCTACAAGCACAGAACTCAAGAGAAATCTAAAAAGGTAAAGATTAATCTTGGGAACTATATTTCGGCTGTAAAGATGTATAAAGAATACATGTATACCTTGTTCTAGAAACTAGTTGTGGAAAGGACATTGTACTAGAAAAAAGGGAAAGTGGGGGTACTACATTTCATGAAGAGGCAAAGAAAACCTAGTAAATCTGAGAGAAAGAATGGAGAGGAATGAAAATAG